>NC_140584.1:114778255-115479947 GCF_964204655.1 Triturus cristatus | reverse complement strand
TGCTGCAAAGGACGGAAGAAAATCCATGAATCGACCTCTAATGCCTGTTTTTCCTGATGCACCACTGCCTTGGGGTTGAAAAAACAACGAATCACCGGGGTGCGGCTTAAGAATCAACGCAGCGCCTGCTGTGTGATTGAAATAATCAACGTATTACTTGGTCGCAGGTGGAAATTTGGAGCAGCGCTGGTTTTGTTTCCACTGCATCGACCTAGCGCGTCCGGATTTTCAACTCATTGCACTTGTGCACCAAGTTCTTCAACGACATTGCCCAGCAGTAAGGAACTGAAAGCGCATTTTCAGAAACTGACACATTACCTCCGTCACAGTAAGAAACTGATGCATCTCCTTCCTTGCGTTGCAGTAAGGAACTGACGCCTCACCTTCCCTGGCAGTAAGGAACCAAGGCATCACTTCCTCTGGGACCAAGGAACTGATGCATCATTTTGCTTTTCCAACACCTCACCTCCCCTGCACCTGTTTTCATCTTTGATTTTAACGCATCCCATGTAATTTGTGATAATGGTGACACATCCATAGTTTCCTCTGGACGGAACTATTTTGAGCATTTTAAAAGGGATATCTTGATTTGGGTATGTTGGATTTTTGTCTTTTTGGTCTTGTTTTATTCAGATAAACATTGGTTATTTTTCTAAACTGGTGTGGTGTCCTTTTGTTGTGTTTTCACTGTGTTACTGTGTGTTTGTAAAGAACAAGTTACTTACCTTCGGTAACGTTTTTTCTGGTGGATACAGTATCTGCCTGTGGATTCCTCACCTTGTGAATATCCCCTGCGCCAGCAACATTCGGAAACTTTTATAGCAGTCCACGCCGATGAGGTCGAAGACGACGTCACAGAGACACGGTTCCGCTCGCGACTCCGCTGACGTCACCGGCTTCATAAGAAGACCTCGTCGGCGTGATGACGTCAGTTCCGCCCATTTTTCCGTGCCTTCGAGGCACACGGACGGACTGACAGCAATATATACACAGTATACACAGTACATAATATACAAGCAACACACACAGTGTGGAGAATAAATAGAAAGGCAAAAGAAATAACACACAGCCTTTGATAATAACAAACACATTTTGAAACACCATCATATACTTAAGGTATACAAGGGTGGACAACGGGGAGGCAGGTGGGTCAGTGAGGAATCCACAGGCAGATACTGTATCCACCAGAAAAAGCGTTACCGAAGGTAAGTAACTTGTTCTTCTGATGGATACATCTGCCAGTGGATTCCTCACCTTGTGAATAGATTCCCACAGCAGTCCCACTCCCGGAGGAGGGTGTCCACCCTTCTATACCAGAAAGTCCTGAAGGACAGAACGAGCAAAGTGTCCGTCCCTCCTCACCTCGGTGTCTAAGCAATAATGTTTTGCGAAAGTGTGGAGGGAGGCCCAAGTTGCCGCCCTACAAATGTCCTCCACAGGAACACCTCTAGACAAAGCAGAAGTGGAAAACTTAGCTCTAGTGGAATGGGCCCTTAAACCCTCTGGAGGTTCCTTACCAGCCACAGAGTAGAATATCTTGATGCACAAGACAATCCATCTGGAAAGGGTGCGCTTGTGCACCACTCTGCCTTTCCTGCAGCCAGCAAAGCCCACGAAGAGCTGGTCATCAACTCTAAAGTCTTTTGTCCTGTCCAGGTAGAAGCTCACCGCCCTCTTAGGGTCCAATCGGTGAAGCCTCTCCTCCTCCTTGGAAGGGTGAGGGGGAGGATAGAAGGTAGGAAGGGTAATGGACTGCCCCAGATGGAAGGGAGTTACCACCTTAGGCAGAAATGCAGCCCTGGTCCTGAGTACCATTCTTTCAGCATGAATGGCCAAAAACGGGGGTTTTGAACTTAGAACTTGAAGCTCACTTACCCTCCTTGCCGAGGTGATTGCAATGAGAAAAACCGTCTTAAAAGACAACAGCCTCAAAGGACACTTGTGTAAGGGCTCGAAGGGAGAACCCATAAGATAAGTCAAGACAAGGTTTAAGTCCCATTGAGGCACAATAAAGGGAGTAGGAGGAAACCTGTTTGTAAGGCCGTTTAGAAATCGTAGCGCAATAGGTGATTTGAACAATGACGGCTGATCTGGCAAGCAAAGGAAAGCCGACAAAGCTGATAAATATCCCTTAACAGTAGCCACAGCAAATCCTTGCTGAGCAAGACAAAGGGCAAACTGCAGAATGTCAGATAAGCGCTCAAAGGATCAAGTGACTTCTCTCCACACCAGATTACAAATTTAGACCACCTATAGGAATAGATAGATTTGGTGGAATGACATCTGGCAGACAACATTACATCTACCACATCAGGCGGGAGAGAAAAAGAATTCAGGTTGCCCCGTTCAATCTCCAGGCATGAAGGTGTTAGCTCTGGAGGTGGGGGTGTAGAACCTGCCCCTCCGATTGCGAGAGGAGGTCTGCCCTCAGAGGGAGATGGAGCGGAGGGCACGAGGAGAGGTGGAGAAGACTGTGTACCACACCCTTCTTGGCCAATCTGGGGCGATCAATATAACTTGGGCCCGGTCTTGGCGAATCTTCCTCAGAACCCGAGGAATCAAGGGTATGGGAGGAAACGCGTAAAGGAGTTCAAGAGCAGCATCTGCCTTTTTACCAAATAGTCCAAAGCCATCAAATGGCAAGTCCAGCAACGTTGATTGCACATCAGTGGAAAACTCTGAAGACTTAAGCCACGACCCCTCCTAGTGGCAACAGAAGACCCCATGACTCTTGCCACTGAATCCGCCGTGTCCAGACCACTCTGTATCACCTGGCGTGCTGCTGCCTGGACATCCGTCAAAACCTCATTAAAGCCAACTCTATCCTCCTCAGATAGCTTTGGAGCCAGTTTCTTTGCAGAATCCATGAGCGCATGAATATAGCGTCCCAAAAGGCAAGTGGCATTTGTAGATTTAAGGGTCATACTGGCCGATGAAAAGACCTTCTTGGCCGACTGATCTAGTTTGTTAGCCTCCCTGTTACTCGGGACCTGAGGAAACGCACCCTTAGATTTCCCTGAACAAGCAGCCTGAATCACCAGGCTCTCAGGCGAAGGATGTGAAGTCAAAAACTCTGGGTCCCCTGGAGCCGCCCTATACCTTCTGGCAACTGTCTTGGAAACTGCGTGAGCAGAAAAAGGCTTAAGCCACACCTCCATAACAGGATCTATAATAGCCTCATTAAAAGGCAACAATGGTTCTGAAACAGTACCTCTGTTAGAATGTTTGATTTAAATTCAGTTGTAGGCAACTGCAGATCCAACAGCTTAGCTGCCTTCCTTATGACTGCATGATATGGAGCCACATCCTTTAACGGTTCATCAGAAGGTGGAGTAATTTCCCACTCAGGAGATAAATCCAAGCCACTGGCCTCCTTAAGTTCTTCAAAACCTTCATCCAACTCTACAAGCTCTCCTTCTTCTGCCTCTTCCAAAAGGTACCTTTGCTTATCAAGCACCCTTTGAGCCTCCCTCCTAGACCGGATTCGTACAACCGGCGTCGGCGGCGCCGTGATCGACTCCGACGGTGCCTGTACCGGCGTCGAGCGAGGTCGAGTCGGCGCCGGTGAAGAAGGAAGCGGCGTCGATGTCCTCGGTACCTGTAGATGCCAAGACGGCACCGCCGGAAAAAATGGCATGAAAGGGGCCTGCGGATATGCCTGAGGCACTCCCAAACTGAACGCCATAGGACCCATGAGACCCGAATGTGCACCAGTGAAGTACATGGCTCTTGAAAATACCCCGCACATTGCATATAAATAATGCAAGGGGTCCTGACCTGGTCCAGGGAACGCAGGGTACTGATCAGGCATCACTGGACTCGGGCCAACCGGCGCCGATGGTGGAATTTGCGGCGTCAACGGCTCACCCGGTACTCGAAGCTCCTCAACCGGAGCCGGAGACGGAGCCGGAGATGGAGCCGGGGATGGAACCGGCGTCGGAGATGGAGCCGGCGCCGGAGATGTAGCCAGAGCGGGAGAATGAACCGGTGAATTCACTGGAGAAGAAGGACCAGCAGGTAAATCCGGAACGGGTGAGGGAGACACAGAGTCCTTACGGCGTCGAGTAGGTGACTTCGACTTCGGAGCCGTACTCTTGTCAGAGTGACGTCGAGAAGAATGTCTCCTCTTCTTTTTGTGCTTCTTGGATCTTGAAGCATGCCCCGAAGTTGACTTCAACGCCGACCTCGATCGTGACCTGGTTCTCGACTTCCTCTCTTCTCTTTTTTCATCCTCACGATGAAGAGTTTTGCCTCTCTTTCCTTGAGAGCTTTGGAGCTCATCTTGCGACAGCAAGAGCATCCATCCACCTCATGGTCTGAAGATAAACACCATACACAGTCGTCATGTGGATCCGTGATCAACATATGATTTCCACATTCACGACAGGGCTTGAACCCCGATTACTTTGTCGACATTCTCACGAAAAAGGACAGAGAAATCCAGAAGAAACACAAAGTAACAGTGAAGCTACAGATAGAGATTCCCGAAATCCGTTGGCGTCGACGGCGCGGAAAAAAGGGAACTGACGTCATCACGCTGACGAGGTCTTCTTATGGAGCCGGTGACGTCAGCGGAGTCGCAAACGGAGCCGTGTCTCTGTGACGTCGTCTTCGACCTCATTGGCGTGGACTGCTACAAAAGTTTCCGAATGTTGCTGGCGCAGGGGATATTCACAAGGTGAGGAATCCACTGGCAGATGTATCCATCAGGAAATGCTTTACACATTGGCTCTGAAATAAGCCTGACTGCTCGTGCCAAGCTAACAAGGAGGTGAGCAGGGTGTATTTTAGCTGTGTAATCCCCTCACCCTGACTAGAATAAGGGACTCTACTTGGACAGGGTGCAAGCCACTGCCAACAAGAGACCCCCATTTCTAACAACTGTGTTCTGATAGCTCCTCCTGGGAATGAAGGGGGGGAGAAGCTGAGGCACCTAAATAGGCAGTGTGCTGAACCCACACAATGGGCTGATTACCCCCTACAGCTAGTCTGGAGCCAGGGCTTGGAAGAAAGGGCTTCTGTGCACTTCAAAGACCCTTCTTTGAAGTCACCTCCCCTTCAAAAGCACAGCTGGATATAAATAGAAAGGCTCTGTCCCGCCCAAATCAGACACTTCTGGACCTGTATGTGAACTCTGTCAGAAAAACTGCTGTGCTGCATCAAGGACTGACCCTCTGCTGGACTGCTGATCTGTAAGACCTGCATTTCAGCTGTGCTGTCCTGATGCCTCCTACTTGCCAACCCCTCTCAGGGAGAGCTGGACTCTGCCATACTACTGAAGTGATCTCAAAGGGATTGTTGGCTTGCCTCCTGTTGCTTGAGACTCGGATCTATGAAAGCTCTACCCCTGCTCCTGTGCATGGATCACTCGAAGTAGACCCAGATACTTGCACCATGGAAATCGATGCATCTCCAGTCTGCGTGTAGCAGAACTAGCACATTGACCCTGTTGCAGGAGTAGAATCGGTGCATTGTACTCGGATCCAATGCAGCACCTCCAGAGCACGAAACATCAGGACCGCGATTTGCCGCCACAGCACTGTGAAGAAATAGATGCATCCCCTCGACTGCATGGAGAAACCCAGTGCATCACACTTCGGAACCAACACATCTCAGCTTGGTGCTTTATCTACAGAACCAACACATTGTCTCCACTGTATGGAGAAAACAAACACAACATTTGACTGCGGTCTCTACATCGACCCATCGCTTATCTGCACCCCGCATCTCGCTGTTACCAGAATCAAGGTACTCTGTTCATCGCACATGAATGGCTCCTGTCCATGCCCTGCACTCCATCGCGATCAGCCTGAACTACCCAGGTCGAGCACAACCAGATGACCCCCATTGGTGCTAATTGCTTCTAAGCGCTAGAACTCTTTTTATTCTTTAAAAATTTAAATCTCGACTTCTGCATATTCGATTTTTGTCCTTTTGGTCTTGAACTATTTATAAAATGATGGTGTATTTTTCTAACCTCGTGGGGAGTCTATAGTGTGTTTTTGATTTCTCTGTGTGTGTGTATATCGCACAAAAACTTTACACATTGTCTCTTTAGATAAGCCTGACAGCTCGTGTGCCAACCTACCAGATATTGAGCACAGGTTATTTTTTAGTGTACATCTGACATACCCTGACTAGGATTGTGGTTCTTGCTTGGGCAGGGAGTATACATCTGCCAACCAGAAACCCAAGTTTTAACAATGTGGGAGTGAACCATGTTTCTGTGATGAAGAGGGTGTCAATACTGTGATTTGTGCTGAGGTCTGCAGCCTCTGCTGTGTGGGGTACTGCAGATGTCGTCTTCAAAGGCTCAGGGCGAATGCTATGCCTCTGTCATGTTCTCCAGTTCAAAGAGGTTAATTCTAGCAAGCACAGTTATAGCTTTAGGAGAGAAGAGAAGAGAAGAGAAGAGAAGAGAAGAGAAGAGAAGAGAAGAGAAGAGAAGAGAAGAGAAGAGAAGAGAAGAGAAGAGAAGAGAAGGGAAGGGAAGGGAAGGGAAGGGAAGGGAAGGGAATATTTACTGTATGACACATCATGTCGCAAGGAATGACAGATACGTCAGTTTTACTGACATATCTGTCGGTGCAAAAATGACGCATTGCTGGAGTTGTGTCTGAAGCGTGACGTAACTCCAGCAATGCAGGGGGGAGGGCTATGGATATAGCACTGTGTCACCCTTATGCCTGCCATGAAGCAGGCGTAAGGTCTTGACGCATTTAAGTTCTAGAAGTGGCGTAGTGAAATCTCACAGATTTCAACTCATCACTTCTACAAGGCTTTCTTGTGTGGGAACGCCCCCCAGCATACATTATACCTGACGGAGGTATAATGTAGCGCAGGGGTATACAAAGTGAAGTTTCTGCTTAGATGTGTCACTTTGTAAATAGAGCATAACAGGGGGCATGTTTTATCCCCCTGACGCGTCACAAAAAGTGATGCAATGGCACACAAAACTGTCGCAAGGCCTCATAAATAAGGCCCATGATATTTAAATGGATAGTTATGACACACATCCAATAAGAGAGGTGTCCATAGAATAGGAGTACGTTGGTTGTCACTGACATAGTTGATACAGAACGAGAGTCGCGGCTTTTGAAATAGGACTGGCTCAGAATTCAGCCCATCTCTCATCTCGCGCTAGAAGGCCAATGAAGAACAATTCTGCAGTCATCGAAGGTTCTTGGATTGTTTGCCCTTTAGTCAGTTTGGAAGAGCCAAAGGCATGAAAATTAATATTTATATTGTTTAAACCACTGGGCTGTAAGCTGAAATATAGACCATAGCTAATCTTTATTTAAACCATTTTAAGTTGCCTTCTACAGCGAGGCTTCCTGCTAAACTTATTTAATAGCCTTATCACTCAACAATACATGTCGGATTCTTCTGTTGCTTTATGCCTAGGCACAGAATGTATTTTGCTGATCAAGCGCTTGAGCACTTTGCTGGAACAGGGTCATTTTAAAAGCTAAAATAGATTGCAATTAGTGGATTAACGTGCTTCACTTCCAGCGCACTGTACCTAAAATAGGAACGGACCCACATTTCCTGCTTATTATGTTTTGCATAATATATGCGTCACTCTGAGCTTCTCAGTGCTTTAATTACATCAAAAATACCTGATCCGCTCGTTCTTGCACTAAGCAACATAACTTGGACGAGCTCTAATGAGAGAAAAACAGTGTTAGATTTTTTTTACCCCATGTCAGGTGAGAATGGATGGTAAAAAAAGTTGATATCATACTTTGCCTCGAGTGATAAATGTTACGTCATTCTTGTCATTGAATGGTAAGCGTGCGATTGGTGGATTGATTTGGTCCTCTTGAAATGCTTGTCTCCTTAAATCGGAGCTTACCCCCGAATATCATCTGGGGAGTAATCGCTCTCAGTGGCTTCCCATCCATTGGTGCAGCAGGTGCAGTGGAACCGGGCCGGAGCCCTGAGGGGCCCACTGAACCCTGGTTATTGTTGTATGTTTTAACTCAAAAAGCAGCCAGAGGGGGGGAATTACCTTCCTTGCCCCGGACCCCATGGACACTTCATACCTACTGATTCAAATGGTGCACGTGTAACACACAATATCGCTCCTATCAAACGGTCACCTGTGAGGCAGTGATATCACAGGGTACCATCAAACAGTCACCTGTGAGGAGCCGATATTGCACAGTGGCAGGGAAAACGAGCTAAAAAAAAACACTGTAAATAGCGGTTTTCGAGCTCTTTTCAGAGGCTTTGAACAGCCGAGGTCTATTAAGGGGCGTGAAAACACTCCAGGACATTGGCACCAGCCTCGAGAAGCTTTTTTTTTTGTTTTTGGAGGGAGGAGGAGGCTTGGGGGTTCAAAAGTGCCTCATAGCTATTTCTCAGCACAAGGCCACGCCCCCTTCCAGAACCCGCCCCCTCTTTACACCGAGAGATGATTCTTCAAGTTGGCAGGTATGACTCCGCTCCCCTATAGTAGGATCTTCAAGAGCTTTTAAATTGATATCTAGGTTTTATTGCTCCTGCGTGCGCAGGGTAATTCATTCATTCTTAACATATGCTACAAAACTCTTCTATTCTGCGTGTATCTGTTTCTCGTTAGCATTTCACAAGCTCTGGTTACACATCATGAAACACGAATGAAGAATTTATAGACGCGAGGGAGGAGTGTGGAACGCCTGCTTTTTCAGAGCATTTTCATCAGCCCCCCTCACAAAGAGGAACAGAGGACGGCGCCTAATGTAAATTCATGCAGACTGCCTGCAACTGAGATTTGCATTCTGCGTGCCATCTGCGTACTTTCCAGGGTATTCCCACTACTATCAGTTATCTTGACTGGAGAACGATAATAAGGCTCTGGACGTTTTTAGATGCAGCTGAATGCAGAGGCGTATGGAGAACATTTAAATGATGCGGCAAACAAAGTACAGGACCCCTTTCAAGGAGTAACACTTGTATGGAGGGAGCTTCCTCCAGAGAAATGTGGAAGATATGACAGGGTGAACATGGGCAAAAGGACACAGTTTGTGGTGGCAGGAAAAGGGTGAGGAATGGGACGAGAAGCACGCAGAGAAAACAAGAGTCCCTAGTTTTGAGGCTCACACACCCATCCACACAGCAGCTGCAGACGCAGCACACATCCTGACGCAGTACTTCATCACTGTGATTACATCCATTTCAGGGTGGAATTACCTAATTGACCCTTTGATATCAGCTTGATAATAGTAATAACTATAACAACAGTAACAATAATGAGGGTATATTGTATTATTAGTAGCAGTAGTGATGTAGCGCTTAAAAGTTTGAAAATTGTAGGGGTGCATTATACTCACTGTTAGTCGGCACCCGCATATAATCAAATGTGTATCCAGGTATCTTGTGTGCAGTGTATTACGAATTGTATAACCTATATCGATTTTAATAGAAGTGCTAGCTATGTACAAGCCCATTGTAAACGTATTGGAGAAATGTATAGAGTTTAGTTTATGTGAAATGTAATGTGGTGTTAGAAATGTGCACCCTAGACTTCGTGTCTGTAGTTTGTTTAGCTTGACCACACATGAAAGAAAGACGTAAATGTCAATACTGTGATTGAAACCTGCTTGTGTAACCGAAGTAGTGGCCAGAATTCGCATATATCGTTGAGGCGAAAGGCCTGGTATTTTCTTATGTTAGCCAAGGGCAATAGGCCAAAAAGGATTTATTCCAGTAGAGGTTTTAGGCTGTAGTAAATTGCAACTTAAAAGATGTGAAGAATGTCTGCTTTGCATGATCTCACCCCAGGTGCAAGGACAGTTGCTCGTTAGTAGAGAAGCTCTTTGTTCACAAATTGACTTATGTAGTAAAAGCCAGACATGGGAGTGTATTGGAATGTGCCAATCGTAACTCCTAGTGCGGATGGCGTCTGGGACTCAAGGCCAAGCGATGGACGATGGAACTGGACAGCGCTCTGTGGAAATTTACTGAAAGACGACCCCGGAGAAGAGGAGGCGCAAAGGGCGTGTTCTGGGATTTGGGGTTCTGTATTAGGGACAGCGCCCCGAGGGTGGAGGCAGATCAGAGCAGCCCTGAGCAGAGGAAGGCTAGGCGAAGAGATAGAGGGGGCAACTTAGACCAGCTCTCTAAGTGAAGTCTTCTTATGAAGTTTCACTCTGACACCTTTTATTCGATGAGGGTCTCAAGGGATTGCTAAGTAGGGATGTCATCTAGTGCAGAGTAGGGACAGAGATGGTATGGTTCAGTGTCCCTAGTATCGACATTTGCTTGGTGGTGTTCTACCTCATGCTTTTAGAGATTGTACTTTTAGTTATTTTTAGCCGTATGTGGATTCTCCGTAGAGTAGCTTTTGTGTTAGTGCCTATGTACTTGTTGTGCCTCGTATTGAGGACTTTGTATCTGCAAATCTTCATGCTGATAATAAAAACCAGAGAGCCAAGAGATTAAGTCTCGAGTCCTTGATTATGGCAAATTGCGGACAGTAATTGATAATTGTGTGTTTTTCCCTCCACGCTATTGGGCAAGTAAAAAGGTCCATCTGACCAGAGTGGGTTCCAGTAGCTAATTGCGAGATACTCAAATGGGCCGGAGCAGTTGGTAGCAAACGAGGATGGTTTCTTACTGATAGCGAGGGAAGATTAGATAAGGATAAGTGACCCTTGAGGCCCAAGAGACGATAAGTGATGCTGAATCATCAGATGGCGAGCGGCAGACGGCAGCAGATGAGCATCGACGGCGAGTAGCAGCACGGCCGAAAGCAGCAGTTCCAGGAGTGAGTATGAAAAGGAGATGTTGTAGATTGCGGTGTTGATTTGTTGTGTGATGTCTTGCGGAGTTGTTGTGTATGTCGTGTGATTGTGAGATCAGGCTGTGAGCGCGCGCAGCCCGGGAATTGTGGTGTAGAAGACACCTGAGATAGATTTTGTTGACCACCCAAAGGAGATCGTGAGGTACCATCGATCACCTGGACCGAGATAGGGGGAACGAATGCGTGTGTGTATGGCAACTTAACGCTGGTCGTGGGTTGTGGTGTGCAGATCGGAGTGTTAGTAACCTATCAGAGGCGATCTGTCTGGCCGGACGGGGGCAGACGGGCGCCAATTGAGGTCAACAAGGTCGAGAGACTGTGGACGAACAGTCAGAGGCTGTGGACGGACAGCCAGAGAAGTAACTTAATTAGTTATTTCAGTGTGTGAATGGGACGTGAGTAAGCGTGAAACGAGTTTTGGAGAAGGGAACTGCTGCGAGCGAAGGAAGGTGACGTCAGAGAGTGTCGCGCTGTGATAGGCCGGTTGGTGTGAGTCGCGCTGTTATTGGAGGATTCGAGAACAAGAAGTAAATAGAGCGCGAGATCGAATTCGCTCATTATGAAGTGCCTTAGGGCTTTGCGAGAGTTGTGTAGAGGCGATAAGCATGTGGTGGTTCGTGGGGGAGAAGAAGCCCCTCCCGAGGATACCCCGGCACATTACATGGCACAGAATGTGGGGTTACATACTATAGTTTGGATCGAGAACTGGCACAAGGTTACACAAGGTGAAGGGGAATTAGCTTTCCCGAGGTACGGCTCATTTAGATTAGCAGTGCTGTACCAACTGAAGACGGTGATGGGGTCCTTAAAACCCTTGCCAAGACCAGCACAGTTCGAAGCATTACATGCGTGGATTAGAGCAGCGCATGATAAGGAAAAGGGAAGAAGTCAGGAGAGGATGAGGAAGTCGATTAGGGCATTTCAGGATGCCAAGTGGGACGCAGCGGAGAAAAGATGGAGAGTACAGACAATTGAGGAAGCGAAACTGTATCCCGTAATAATAGATTCGACGGGGATACGCCATGTGAAAGCACAGGAGAAGGCACAAGAGGAAGATAGTGATTCTGATGATGGGGTATTGCAAAGATTGCTAGACGAGAGACCACCCCCTTATAATCCAGATGAGGCGGATGATAGGTGGGGTGAGAGGGGAGACTCTAGGAGGGTAACAATCCAGCCTGAGACCCGGGTGGAGGGGTTGGTTTCGTTTGAAACCGCGAGTTCACAGGGTCAGTCTGAGGCTAGTGGGAGGATTGAAAGAGAGATGAGGTTACCGGATGCCTTGAGGGTACCGGTCACCATTGGACCGATTGTGTCGATATACAGTCCGGAATCAGAGGAAAGAGAGAGGTCAGAACGAGTGGCAGAAAGAACGAGGAGAGAAAGCGGGGAAAGTGAGTTGAAAGGGGCAACGGCCCGACCTCCAAGCCCTGTACAATGGAGTACACCATTAGCAGCGGTGTCAGACACATCTAGGGGCGAGGAAGACCAGAGATCGGAGAGGCCGAGGACTCTGATGGAGTCGAGATCAGATTTGAGGTCATGGGTACCGCCAAAGAAGCAAATGACCTGGAACATGGGCAAGGCGGGGACAACTCCAGTTGCCTTTCAGAGCCCTTCTGCTCCCGTAGAACCACCAGAAGAGAGGAGGGAGAAGGAGCCAGAATGTGAATATGATGAGGGACGTGGAGCAAGTTGTCAGGTGTTGAAAGGAGCCTTGAAGGCAGGGATGATAGACGTAGTGAGGCTTAAGGCAGAGGCAGATGAAATTATATATGGAAGTTTACCTCTTGAGAGGATAGTATCCTACAGTCCCGATGACCTGTTTTTCGTGGCGAAAGATGTGACGCGGAAAGCACGAATGGCACACGAGAAATTGAGGGGATTGGCGAAGGAATATGGTGTGGATCTGTCCAAGACTAGAGCGTTGCAAGGAAGCCATAGGATGCATTATACAGAGCGGGAGCTAGAGGAGAAGAGGGTTGTTGGACTGAGGTCACATACTAGAGAACTGGTCCTAGCCATGCGGCCATGGTTGACGCTTGATAAATGGGAAGAGAAATGGTCAAAGAAAAAGACCTCGAGAGGAGCGGAAGGAGGAACTCCGGCAGAGGGGTTGCTATTAGCTAAGACCTTTCCCCTTAGGGAAGTGGCGAATGGAGGATATGTGCATGTACCATGGAGCAGGGGGGATTTGGCATCATTTACAAATGATTTTCCCAGGCTCAGAGAGAAGCCTGCAGAGTGGTACAAGCAAGTTGAGCGTTTTGTTAAGATTTCGAAGGTGTTGTGGATAGACCTGAACACCTTATTCGATATTGTGGTTCCAGGGGACTTGTGGAACGCATGTAAAATTGCTGTTGATTGGCCGGACTATGAGCCTGATAGGAACATGATTACAAATGGTCCGTCGCCCGTAGTGATGAGGCTGTACGATAAAGTAATTACTTGGTTGAAATCGAAGGTTTCACCCCAAGATATCGATTGGGTGAAGATAGACAGGACGGTGCAGGAGCCAAAGGAGACAGTACATGAATTCTACGAGAGACTTTTGAAGGCTTTTAAGCAGTACAGTGGTTTAGATGAGCTGGAAACGAAGGACATGGGACAGTTTGTGTCTAAGTTCGTGCTGGGTTTGAAGCCCGAGGTCAGTCTTATGATACAGCAGCATTTGATCTGTTGGCAGAATAAGCCTGTAGACGAGATCTTGCGGTATGCTAGGTACTGCACGGATGAGATTGAGTCCAAGCACAAGAAGATGAAGGATAACTTATTGCTCATTCAGATGCAAGCTGCTCAGGGACCGCTGAATGGGGGTCCGGTGGGGCGGAGACAGGGAAACTATCAGACAGGGAATCAGAACGCGCAGGGTCAGGGAAGGCCGAGGCCCGTTGACCCTAGGACAGGCATAGATGTAGCAATCTTGAAGAAGACGACAGCTTGTCACCAGTGTCACCAGGTGGGACATTGGAGGCGCGAGTGTCCCTTGAACCCCTATAATCAGCCGCAGATGGAGGGAGGAATGGGTCAGGTCCCTGGGGCGGAACAGGTACAGACGGTGACTGTACCGAGAATGATGCAAGGGGGGGACCGGCGTCTCGCAGGTGCAGGTTCCCCAGCCACCCCGGATGCAGAACATACAGCAGGGAGCTCGGACTTATTTGCAGATGCCCATGTTCGAAGTAGGAGAGGAGAGGGATGCAGACTTGCTGGCGCAGCTAAGTTTAGGTCAGGATGATGATTGCCTACTTAGGGCTATTCTAGAGGTAGATCAGAGAGGACCCTTTGTGGAAGCAGAACTCGATGGACACCCTACTACCTTTTTGGTAGATACGGGGGCTACCAGGTCAACTATAAGATCAGCAGTAGTTCCGGGGGTAGCCCTTTCGGGGGAATGCATACAAGTGGTTGGAGTGGCGAACAAGAGGCTAGTGAGCCCCTTAACGGAACCGATTCCAGTCAGGATAGGAAACTTTAGGGATCGACATCAGTTCGTGGTGTGCGAATCTAGTCCTGTTTGTCTGTTGGGAAGAGACTTATTGTGTAAGCTCAATTGCACAATCTACTGTACCCCGAAAGGAGTAGAGGTACAGACAAGGGATGATGATGCGACCTTTAAGGTTGCAAATCAGCGGGTGTGCGTGGAAATGTACCCGGCTTTGACAGTGGAGGAGCTTCCACCGGATTTGAGGGAGTCTGTATCGGCCGATGTGTGGGATCTAAGCGGAGAGGAGATCGGCTTAGTCAGGGGAGTGGAACCAGTGAGAATACAGGTTAAGCCGAACGCGGAATTCCCGAGAACACCCCAGTATAAACTGTCGCCTGAAACAGTTGCAGGGATCAAACCTGTGATCGAGTCTATGATTAGGCAGGGAATACTGGTGGAGATCATGGGTAGTCCATGTAACTCACCCATTATGGGACTGCAGAAACCAAGCGGGAAGTTTAGGATAGTGCAAGACCTGCGGAAAATAAACGACATAGTTGTTCCATGTTGTCCAGTGGTACCGAATCCATCTGTGATACTGTTCCAGATCCCATGCGAAGCTGGATGGTTCACAGTGATTGACTTGTGTCAGGCATTCTTTTCGATTCCCCTACATGAAGAGAGTAGATTCCTTTTTGCATTTAGGCTAGAGAATCGTATATTAACGTGGTGTTGTATCCCACAGGGGTATACGGAGAGCCCGTCAATTTTTAATCAGCTCTTAAAGAAGAATCTTGAAGGTCTTGTGTTGCCGAAAAACTCTGTTTTGGTGCAATACATTGACGACCTGCTTGTTGCGTCAGAGACAGAAGACGCTTGCAGGGTCGATACCATTGCGTTGTTGAATTTCCTGGGAGAGAACGGTCACAAGGTGTCTCCAAACAAGCTGCAATACTGTTTACCTGAGGTACAGTATTTGGGGCACAGAATTGAGAAGGGTAAAAGGAAGGTGTCTCCAGATCGCATTGATGCAATTCTGAGAATGCCAGTTCCCTCGACGCAGAGGGAAGTTAGAATGTTTTTGGGAATGGTGGGTTATTGCCGCCAGTGGATCCCAAACTTTTCCTTTGAAGCGAAGCCTTTACAGCGGCTGACGCAAAAGGATGTAAGTGATCCGGTACCATGGGACGACGACTGTTTGAAATCATTTCTGAGGCTGAGAGAAGCCTTATGTAGTGCTCCTGCGTTGGGAATGCCGGATTACAACAAGGCATTTGCATTGTTCTGCTGCGAAAGAGAAGGTTGCGCATTAGCAGTGTTAACCCAGAATCATGGAGGTGTCCGTAGACCAGTTGCTTATTTCTCAGCTACTTTAGATCCAGTAGCTTCTGCGTTGCCCGGATGTCTCAGATCCGTTGCGGCAACAGGTGTCAGCATCGAGAGATGTGAGAGCATTGTGATGGGTCATCCTCTTACTGTACATGTGCCACATTCTGTTGAACTGTTGA
The DNA here is from genome assembly GCF_964204655.1 of Triturus cristatus. Classification (NCBI taxonomy): domain Eukaryota; kingdom Metazoa; phylum Chordata; class Amphibia; order Caudata; family Salamandridae; genus Triturus; species Triturus cristatus. The sequence goes on along the minus strand of NC_140584.1, from coordinate 115,464,226 downwards.
TGACTAGGACTAAAACGCAGCACCTCACGAATAATAGGCTGACTCGTTATGAGCAAGTTATCCTTGCAGCCGATAATGTGACACTAAAGAGGTGTGCTGTTTTAAATCCTGCTACATTGTTACCTGTTCCAATTATAGATGATAAGGAAGATTGTGAGGACCATGATTGTCTCGACGTTACGGAACTATGCACCAAACCGAGACCTGACATTGTCGATGAACCGCTCCCAGAGTCAGATGAGATTTTCTTTGTAGACGGTTCATGTTTAAGAGACAGTGTCGGTCGATTGAGAGCAGCGTTTGCTGTATGCACCATCACAGGTGTGGTTGAAGCCGCTTGTTTAGAAGGAGTACACTCCGCGCAGGTGGCTGAGCTCATTGCCTTGACTCGTGCCTGTTTGGCAGCCGACAAGATCCGTGTAACTATTTACACGGACAGCCAGTATGGGTTTGGTGTGGTTCATGACTTCGGACAGCTATGGTCCCAGAGAGGGTTTATGACGTCTTCAGGTTCTCCTATAAGAAATGGTGAACATGTACGGAAACTGTTAAAGGCATTGCAAGGTCCTGATGAAATTGCTGTTGTTAAATGTGCTGCCCACACAAAGGGAAATGATTTCGTCTCGTTGGGAAATAACTACGCTGATGAAGTAGCCCGATTTTGTGCAGAACAGGGATGCAACTTCACTGAGACCCACGTCGAGGAAATTGGAGAGGAGAGGGTGTATGGTCAGATGTTAGCAATGGCAGACTCATGGGAGGAACTGAAACAGCTTCAGGAAGGGGTCTCGGATCAGGAACGTGACAGTTGGATACGAGCTGGATGTGAGAAGGGAGATGTGGATATATGGGTTTCGAATGATGGACGAGCAGTGTTGCCGGAAAGTTTGTTGAATCCCATGGCGAGGTTGATACATGGTGCTGTACATCTGGGTAGGGATGCCATGATGAGAGTGTTTCGTCAGACTTGGTACAACCCGAAGTTTCGTGCAGTGGCTGAAACTGTGTGCCAGAGGTGTATCACTTGTCAACAGATGAATGTAGGGAAAAGAACTGCTGTGACGTTGAGCCACATAGGGAGGTCAGGGGGACCTTTCAATAGGATGCAGTTGGATTTTGTCGAAATGCCGAAGTGTAATGGGTTGAGGTACATATTAGTGATAGTATGTGTCTTTTCCAGGTGGGTGGAGGCGTACCCTACACGCAGATGTGACACACTCACAGTAGCGAAACTATTATTGAGAGAACTCATTCCAAGGTACGGGTTCCCGACGTCCTTTGAATCGGACAGAGGAACTCACTTCCACAGCGAAGTTATGAAGTTGCTTTGTGCTGCTTTGAATATAGACCAGAAGTTACACTGTAGCTATAGACCAGAAGCTTCAGGGATAGTGGAGCAGGTGAATGGAACTCTGAAGGCTCGGATGGCGAAAGTGTGTTCGTCTACGTCTCTGAAATGGCCTGACGCATTACCTTTGGTCCTTATGAGCCTCCGAAGTGTGCCTGATAGAAGGACTGGGTTGTCACCCCATGAAATCCTCATGGGAAGAGCGATGCGTTTGCCTGCAATACCTGCTACTGCTCTGATAAATATCACTGATGATATGATCCTGGACTATTGTAAAGGCCTTGCTGACGTGGTCCGTTCTGTGTCTCAGCAGGTGCAGACAGCAACGGTTCCAGCTGCGAGTGACCGGTGCCACGACTTGGACCCAGGCGATTGGGTCCTAGTCCGAAAGCACGTGAGGAAGAGTTGTTTGGATGCTAGGTGGCGCGGCCCTTTCCAAGTGATCCTTGTCACGAACACCGCTGTCAAGTGTGGAGGTTTACCGAACTGGGTGCATGCTTCTCATACCCGTAGAGTTCCAGCACCCTTGGAAGATACAGCCCCTCTCGAGAACAAGGATCCCAGTGAGCCGACAGAGCCTCCTGAGAGGGCCAGTCAAGCTATAAGGGTTGCTGAAGCGGCTGATGGTGCACTGAATCGAGTTGAGGAAGAACGTGAAAGAAGTACTGACCCAGAAACCGGCGAAATAGCAAGAGGTGCAGTGGGTAGTACAGAATCGAGTTCGGGCGAAGAAGAGGAAGTCAGTGCACAGGGTATCGGGGAGAAGACCGGAGGTGCCACCGAAGCAGAAAGGGTTTGGCCCGCAAGACAGAACCGGGTAAACCTGAGGTTGGCTCCGGACACAGACCTTGCACCAGTTTCGGAAGAACCAGAAGAAGAATCAGGGGATGAGGAGAATCCTCAAGGTGTGAGAAGATCAAAGAGAACAAGAGTGCCAAGTCGGAAGTACGCTTCACCCGAGTGGGCATATCAAGTGACTGATGCCAGGGTTACCGAGCACGGGAAGGTTGAGGTCGATGACATTGGTCAACAGTGTCCCGCTCCAGAGGGTGGAAGTGTTGCTGAAGGTTCCGGGATTGGAGATCGAAGGAATTTTGACGATTCATATTCCGAGTCCGCCATTCCTAAGTGTCATTCGAGGTATGATCTTGGACAATTTGGAGTTCCCGACGTTCACGACTGTGCCAGATCCACAAGAACTGATCATTCTTAAGCTCGAAATATTGCAGGGAGTCTTGGAGCTGTTGGGACCAGCGCTTATGTTAGATTGATTTGAGAAGGTTGCAAGCAGAGAAGAAGATAACCTAGATCCGAGCGGAAGAAGAACAAATTTAGGGATTTTTCCGTTATAGAACGAAGAAAAGTTAGGGAGGTTTGCCTAAAGTTCACGAAAGAGACACTGATGAGAAAGAGACATACCCTTTCAGAGACTGTATTGGACGCTGAGTACATTCCGAAGATGGCAGATCCTGCAAACCCACATCGTAGGGCTAAATTGATAGTAGGCACGTTGGTAGGAGTTGTGATAATCACCATATTTGCGGTAGTGATAAGTTCGTACATGGTGGCTCACAGGCAAGAGGGGAAGGTTCAGGGAGCACCCACACCTATTACCCCAGGGCAGAGTGGTGTCAGTATCAGGGAACAGGAAACATCGAAGATGAGGGATGATCGCAGACTCCACATGGATTTGTCCAAGGGTGATTTCAAGCTTAATGCGTATGCAAGGTTGCTGTATGAGTATGTTGATGCGATGGATGTGAAGGATTGCTATGTGTGTATGCAGTTGCCTGCTTCAGTGGATGAGGGTATCAAGTATCATCATCTCCCATTGACTTATGGGATTTCTTGTAGTTTATTACTCAGTTTATTTTATGACAGGAGACAGTTCGAGTATTTCTTTTCAAATTTTGATACGGTACTTCCTGAAGTTCCAGCAATCAAGCATTTGAACAAATATGATTCTAATAAGAAAGAGGACAGACTCCTGAAGTATTTTAGACCGACTATGAAGTTGGATACGGCGCATGCTCACAGGAATAACCTGACATGTGCGTTATCTGAGGTAGAGAAGAAATTCATAGACCAGGTAGAGGACAGATACAGACGGTTGACCCAGACACGACACACCGGAGATAGCCCAGTAGATTGGACAGACGAGGAGAGGGCTCACAGATCCAAGGGAAGTTATGGACCAATAGCGTTAGACGAGGTACAGAGAGGGAATTTGTGTATTGGGCGGCCTCAATCCGATACGGATAAGGTCGCAGTAGGACATAGCACTTGTTCTCAGACCTTCACAGTGGAAGCTTCTGCTAAGAATTTTATGGTAGGTCCAGTAGAGGTAATTCCGACAGTATATTATGTATGTGGGAAGAATGCTTATGTCAGGCTACCTGCGAATTGGTATGGCATATGCTATTTGGCCATTATATTCCCGAAGATCTATCACACCGAGGACTTGGAGTTGTTAGAGACGAAGCGACAGTCCAGGAAACGTAGGGCTACGAACGCTGGTGCAGTGATTGGGGACATATACGGAGCAATGATACCTAGTATGGGTGTGGTGTTGAATGATGTGAAGATCAGGAGGTTGGCGACTGTGGTTGATGAGTTGTCTATGAACACGGCGAGATCTTTGTTGTTGGTGGCTGGAGAGATGTTGTCGATACGGAATATGGTTATGCAGAATCGCCTTGCTTTAGATGTGTTATTAGCCAAAGAGGGCGGAGTCTGCAAATTATTGAAGGTTCAGGAATGCTGCACATATATTCCAGACAACACGAAGGAGATAGGGAAGTACATAGATAACATCACGACTATTCACAAGGAGATTATGGATTTGACGGAGGAGAATGTGTGGGAGAAGATTGGATTAGGTTTTGGAAGAGTGGGAACCTGGTTTGCGAATTTGGGAAGAGGATTTCTGGGATCAGTGTTGAAGCCAATTATCATTGCTGTGGTTTGCGTGATTTGTTTGTGGGGATGCGTGAAGGCATGGAAGTGGTATCAAGGAGGCAAGGTTGAGAGGGCTCTTAAGGCAAACGAGAAAAGGATGGCGAAGCTCCAGGAGCAGCAATATGAGAGTCTTAAGAAACTAGAGGGAGTTCGACATGGCAAAGTTATGACTAGCGCGGTTTAAATCAGTTCTAAAGAAGAGAAATGTAATGGTGTGATGACGGATGTCATCAAAGGGGGGAACTGATGTAGCGCTTAAAAGTTTGAAAATTGTAGGGGTGCATTATACTCACTGTTAGTCGGCACCCGCATATAATCAAATGTGTATCCAGGTATCTTGTGTGCAGTGTATTACGAATTGTATAACCTATATCGATTTTAATAGAAGTGCTAGCTATGTACAAGCCCATTGTAAACGTATTGGAGAAATGTATAGAGTTTAGTTTATGTGAAATGTAATGTGGTGTTAGAAATGTGCACCCTAGACTTCGTGTCTGTAGTTTGTTTAGCTTGACCACACATGAAAGAAAGACGTAAATGTCAATACTGTGATTGAAACCTGCTTGTGTAACCGAAGTAGTGGCCAGAATTCGCATATATCGTTGAGGCGAAAGGCCTGGTATTTTCTTATGTTAGCCAAGGGCAATAGGCCAAAAAGGATTTATTCCAGTAGAGGTTTTAGGCTGTAGTAAATTGCAACTTAAAAGATGTGAAGAATGTCTGCTTTGCATGATCTCACCCCAGGTGCAAGGACAGTTGCTCGTTAGTAGAGAAGCTCTTTGTTCACAAATTGACTTATGTAGTAAAAGCCAGACATGGGAGTGTATTGGAATGTGCCAATCGTAACTCCTAGTGCGGATGGCGTCTGGGACTCAAGGCCAAGCGATGGACGATGGAACTGGACAGCGCTCTGTGGAAATTTACTGAAAGACGACCCCGGAGAAGAGGAGGCGCAAAGGGCGTGTTCTGGGATTTGGGGTTCTGTATTAGGGACAGCGCCCCGAGGGTGGAGGCAGATCAGAGCAGCCCTGAGCAGAGGAAGGCTAGGCGAAGAGATAGAGGGGGCAACTTAGACCAGCTCTCTAAGTGAAGTCTTCTTATGAAGTTTCACTCTGACACCTTTTATTCGATGAGGGTCTCAAGGGATTGCTAAGTAGGGATGTCATCTAGTGCAGAGTAGGGACAGAGATGGTATGGTTCAGTGTCCCTAGTATCGACATTTGCTTGGTGGTGTTCTACCTCATGCTTTTAGAGATTGTACTTTTAGTTATTTTTAGCCGTATGCGGATTCTCCGTAGAGTAGCTTTTGTGTTAGTGCCTATGTACTTGTTGTGCCTCGTATTGAGGACTTTGTATCTGCAAATCTTCATGCTGATAATAAAAACCAGAGAGCCAAGAGATTAAGTCTCGAGTCCTTGATTATGGCAAATTGCGGACAGTAATTGATAATTGTGTGTTTTTCCCTCCACGCTATTGGGCAAGTAAAAAGGTCCATCTGACCAGAGTGGGTTCCAGTAGCTAATTGCGAGATACTCAAATGGGCCGGAGCAGTAGTAGTAGTAATATTTTTAGTACTTCTATGGCACTCCAAAATCACACATGAAATAAAAGCTAACATTGTCATTTGTATTTTTAGGTAGAAATCTCAGTTTATTTACACCTCAGTCTGCAAAACCAATAAATATCACTGTAATTTAAATCAGTGCTTTAACCTGAGTTAAAGTTCATTCTCCTTACTTCGAAGATACTTATTCAGCATGAGTTCAAAACAAAATGCCTGGTGGTGATGTCTCCCAACTACCTACAGTCTATCAATACTTCAATAGCCTACTCTCTATTTCCCCAGATCATGTATATACATTTCCGTAATGAATTCTACATTCTAAAATTTTTAAGACGGCACTAAAAAATACCCCCGAATCTATGTCGTCATCCCACAGTCTTTTTCCCCGCAGGGAATCCCAACGCTGTTGTTACAACGACTGCGTTGTGATTCCGCATACCATTACTCCGCAAGTCGGAACAACGACTTGCGGAGGGGGGGCGCTGGATGCTGGAATAGTATAATTTACTATTCCAACTCCAGTCTGTGCGGACACTAGGGAAGGTGTTGGATTTTAAATCCAACACCTTCCCCCCTCTCCGTAAGTCGTTGTTCCGACTTGCGGAGTAATGGTATGCGGAATCACAAGGTGGTAAACGTTTACCTCCAAGAACCTATAGCTAAAATATTAAATGAATAATATTTATTAAAATAAATAACAGCAGAAACAACTGTTTAAGCAATGAACCAATCTGGTACTTCTCTGGTGTGACCTTGTATCCACTTGATAACCTAGTTCTCCTCCTTTTATCCCCCACCTGTAACAACCGGCCAGCCTCCTCATGTTCCGGCTTTTTCCTCCTTCCAACACCACTTTGTTTCCATAAACATTTAGCGCCCAAACAGGTCCAGACCTTTTGGCACACCTTTATTCTTAATAACCAACCCGCATTTCCATTTGCACTCAATTCCGTGCCATACATCTCCCCACGCTCACCTACACGTTATATTTCTCTGCATATTTCAATTGCTTGAGCATCTCAGTCAGTTTCCCCTCATTTCATTCACAACCATGCGTATGGTCATGTTCATCCATGTCGTATTGTGCATGGATGGGACTCTACCACTAAAACACCAGAATGAAGATTATCTCGTCTGTGAAAGCAGCTTCACAACATTTTCTCGGTTATCACTGCTCCTCTCCAAGCCACTCTGACCCACCAATCACACACATTCTTCCAATACTGTGTTTTATCAATCTACTACCCGATTTTCTCTGGAATGGTCGAGTGACAGTTTTTGGTGTTTAATCCCTTTCTTTTTCTGAGTACTGTTCCATTACTTCCATCACAAACTGGGAGCTGTTGTCAGTGACCAGCCTTTTCTTACAGACTTATCCTCACAAAATTCAATCACATTATCATATGTAATGTATTTAATAAATCCAACTCCAGGCCATTTAGAGAAATGGTTGATCATAACAATGGCATATTTGTATCCAATCCCAGAACGCTGAAGGGACCACATATGTTTATGCATAACGTTTGCCATGCACACTCTGGAAATGCAAAGTTGCAACTGGTGTTTCCTTTTCTTAGTTGATATTGTCACTATTTGCACAATTCGAACACAATCTTGCAAACTGTTTCTAAAACACTATCCATGCATAGCCACTAACAATCTAACCTCGCTCTATGTTCATGGTAGACCTGCCACTATGCCCCTCCTGCTATGGTGATTTCAATAAACCTTCTCCTTGCACATTGCATGTTCCTGGAATATATGTATTGTCTTGTGAGCTAAATAAGTATTTTGCAATTTGTGGAGTTACTTTACATACACCTCCTATGATTATAATATGTCCAAGAGGCTTGTAATCAGTACACAACTTGCAATATGTACTCCAGACATAAATTCGAAAGTACCTCACTCCCCTTCAGCATGCCAAAACTTTCTTGTCTGTGACAGAGTAACTTGGTTCGGCTCCCTTAAACGTTTTTGACCATGGTTCAATGTTTGCTTTAGTTTCTCTTCTGTTACCCTTTCTCCCAGTCTTATAAAATGTAGGAGCATTTTCTGATGTGGTCTCCACTCCCCTTGTGATCATCTGTACTTCTATTCTTAAGGTTACCAGATGGCTCAGTGTACACCAACGACTAAGAGATCCAGTTCTGTGTTTTCATTTAACAAACTAGTGCATTCTGGGAGCTACAGTGTCAATTGCTCCAACTAAATGTGCAAACAGAGCTATAGCCTGATGTCCTTGTTGGGGAGGCGTCATCTGGTGCCTTTAATCAAAATGCACTCCTTTTTCCAATATTTTTTACTCACATTCCTTCCGCCCTCAAACTTTCCCCTGCCCACCCCCTGTCGATTTACTTCCATCTCTAGTGGTGAAATTCAGGCTGTTCCAGTGTTTATTTTTATCCCTCCTTACTTCTTTCCATTCTGCTCTTCTTTACACCCTTTCCCTCACTGTCCCGCCTAGTCTCCATGTTATAGTTTACATTAACTAGATAACTAGAGCTACTTCAAGTTACACAATGGATTTTCTATTTTCCCTTTTCTTTCACTCTCCCCACCATTCTCCACATTATGATGTCAATTTGCCTAGCTGCCCTCCAATTCTTTATCCATATTTCCTCTTACCTACTCTGTGCCCTCATTCTTCTTCTGTACTTAGATTCCCCCTTAATTAATTTTCCCCATACCTCTCCCATCGTTCTTTTCTTTACTTCCGTTTCTTTGTGCCCTTTACACGTTTACATTTGTTTCTTTCATCCACCAGTGCCCCATTCACCTTTTTAAGCCATTACCATAGTGCCCTTCTGCTTCTCCTTCACCCGTCTACTTTGCTCCATTATTACTTCCATTTCACCAATACATATTCCATTCTTCTCTTAGTTACTTTTATTTCTCCAGTGGCCACTTCTCATCAATGCATTCTCTATTTCCACGTCAGGTACTCTCTGTGATTACAATATGTAGTGAAGACAGGATCCCGTTGCTGAGGTAAGAAGACTTCATTGAGCATACAAGTAGTGATCCCACAGACAGCCCTTAGCTGTGCGTGCAAGCACAGCGCGAACCTCTCCTGACAGTTAGAATCCAACGGTCACATCATTGAGGCAAGAGCGAGCCAAGGGGCAGCGCGAGCGATGACATCATAGAATGTCCACGCGCGGGCAGTGCGCAATGACAGCACACTACATATCTTTTTTCCTTAGTAAAAGAACCTGGGGGAAATTTAAGGTGGAGAGGGGAAAAAGGAACAAAGAGGAAGAAAGAGAAAGAGGTAGAAAAAGAAGGAAAGAGTGGGCAAAGTAGGGGGGGAAATTACCTGAAACTGGCAGGCAGTCTGATAACCCTGCCACTCCTCCTGGGGAGACCAAGAGGACTATCATCGACATCAGATTTAACACATTTTACACTAGTATTCCACTAGTGTAAAATGTGTTAAATCTGATGTCGATGGTATCATCATCAGTACTCTGTGAAGGTTTGTAAAGTATCTTGTCATTGATCTTAACAACTATGTTCATATTCCACCAGTTATTGACCCAAACAGCACTGCCACAAATTTTGTCAATGCGTACAGGTTCAGTGAACCTGGAGTCACCTTTGCTTACAAAACCTGCTTTCTTTCTTTTTAAGTTTGAGTTTATTGAGCAATAAGCAAGAACATTCAAGTAGTAACAGGAAGTACAACAAAGTACATTACATTAGGATAAGAATGTATATCAATAAACATTCTATGAAGAATTGGAAGGAGATAAAAAGGGGGGAAGGGAAGGGGGAGGTAGGAAGGGAAAGAAATAAGGGATGGAAAAAAAATATATATACACTATTATCATCTAAAACACTATTATCGTCTTAGAAGAAAGAAAAATATCACATGGAGTTAAAGTCTGTATGCATAAAGGCAATTTAAAATGTAAAACCACAAGATGTAATAAGAAAAAAACATCAAAGGGAATACAAATGAAAATCATTTTAAATGGACAGAAGACAACAAGTGTATCAAGGAGGTTTCCGAACTTCATCAGAAGTGTTTACTGGTGGATCACTATTTGAGGCAATAGAAGTTAAGTAGGTGGAACTAGAGAGCCATAAAAGATCTCTTTTGATGGATACAGAAATAGGTGTAACGTAATTGATATCAAGTCTGTGATGAAAACAAACGGCATTCCACCACGCTCTTGAAGTGACTTTCTCAGCTTGTTTCCAATTAGAGGTTATTAAGTGAAGAGCTATCGCCAGTAACACATCTACTAGTTTAAAATTGGATGGAGATTGGGGCCAGACAGGAGATAGAGAACCTAGAAAAATGCTAGTAGGGGAGAAGGGAACTTTTGTGTTAAAAATTTGGTTAATCTGAGACCAAACTAAATTCCAAAAGTGGTGTATGGGAGGACAATCAAAGAGCATATGTTTTAAGTCAGCTTTTATGCAAGGACAAGACCAACAAGTCGAAGTAGAGTTTGTGGAGAAGGAGGCTAATTTTGCAGGGGTAAGTAGAAGGCATTGATAAGTAAAATAAAGAGTTTGAGAAGTGTTAGCAGCTCTGGAAGTTTTATGAATTTTTAACCACAATTTATCCCAAAAAGGGGTCTGCCAATATTCCATGAGGTCCTTTTCCCAAGCCAATTCAGCCTTTGTGTTGGTCCTATCCGAAGAAAGAGATAGACATTTATTTAAAGATGAAGCTGAGGGAGAAGTAGATAAAAAAGGGAATATCATGGAGCAGCAGGGGGGAGGAGAAGATGTGGACGGTAAGGATCAAAGATATTGGGAAAGAGAAGGGTATAGATGATCATATTGTGATTTACAAGAAGCTGGTAAGGAAAATTGTTTTTGAAGAGCTGAAAATGGTAGAGGAATATTATTGAGTAATAACTGTGAAATCCAAAGCAGTCCTTTAGCTCTCCAGGATTTCCAATAAATGGTGCGATTTTTAATGCGTACTGTATTGTTATGCCAAATAGGCTGTTGATCTAGCAAAGAAAACGAGGGATATGAGGAGAGTAATAGAGAAGAAAGAGTTTTACGAGTGTGTGAGATAACTGGAGTTCAAAAGGAAGAAATATTATTGGTAAAGGCAAGAGATTCTTTAAATTTAAAAGGTGAGATAAAACATTTTTCTATAGTCAACCAGATGGGGGGGGTGTATTAACTGATCAAGAGTGAGCCAACGGGAAGACTGTTTTACAGAGAAGGCATAATGATATTTTTTGAAATCAGAAAACTTAAGACCACCAGAGGTTTTGTCTGCCTTCAGAGAGGACAGGGCAATTTGAGGGGATTTGTTTTTCCAAAGAAATTTTGTTAAAAGAGAGTACATTTTTTTGAAGTAAAATCCAGGAATATGCACCGGAATCATAGAAATATTATACAGAATTAAAGGAGAAAGCATCATCTTGATGGAATCTAGCCGTCCCCACCAAGAAAGAAAAAGTGGATGCCAACGATTAATAGAGTCAGATAAAAATGTTGTAATGCGGTCAAAATTTAGTTTTAGCGTGTCCGGAATGTTTGAGGAAAACCACAGTCCTAGATATTTTATCTTATAGGTTTGCCAAGAAAAACTGGTAGAAACGAAGTCTTGTTTAGGGCAGAGCACATTGAGGGGGAAGGACTTCACATTTGTCTGAATTGAGGACGATAGCCAGATAGTTGGGAAAAAGTATCAACTTGTTTCATAAAAGAGGGGATGGCCGTAGAAGGATCAGAACAATATAAAAGAATATCTTCTGCATACACAGACATATGGACATGAGGAGTATCAAGTTGAAAACCTGTAATCTGAGCATCCGTCCGGATTTTAGTTAAAAAGGGTTCTAATGCTATTATAAATAGAAGAGGAGAAAGGGGGCAACCTTGACGTACTCCCCTTAGAAGAGGAAAGTAGTCCGAAGTTTTCCCGTTAACAAAAATAGAAGCTTTAGGGCCTGAATACAATAATGAAATAAGGGATATTAATTTAGGAGGAAACCCAATCCACCTTAGTGCCTGAAACATGAAGTCCCATCCAATCCTATCAAATGCTTTCTCTGCGTCCAAAGCTATAGCTGCAATACGGTAATCAAGAGAGGAAGCTTTACTAAGGATATTAAAAAAGACTCTGGAATTATCGGATGATAAACGACCTCTAACAAATCCTGATTGTTCGGGACCAATGAGGTTGGGCAAAACTGGATCGATACGAAGAGCAAGAATATTTGCAAATATCTTATAGTCAAGATCGACTGGGGAAATTGGGCGGTAATTTTTGCATAAGAAAGGGTCTTTTTTATCTTTGGGTATTAAACAGATCAAGGCTTCCTGAAATGTTCCAGTAGAGACACCCGCTGTAATAAAAGAATTAAAGAGTAATAAAAGACGTGGGAGAAGAAGGTTGGCAAACTGCGCATAAAATTCAATAGTGAAACTGTCTGGACCTGGAGCTTTTCCCCTCTAGAAATTTCAGAGAGAGAGTGATATCCGTTTCTAAAAGAGTAAAGTCAGTATTATGAGGTAAAGGGTGATCAATCGATTGAAAATAAGTAGAAAGATTAGTTGGAGTTGGTTGTTGTTCGAGAGTATATCAATTTTTATAAAAGGAAACAAATTCATTCTAAATATCGGCATCTTTAAATAAGGAAATATAAGCATTATTCCGTATAGACTCTATTTTAGTCCTTTCATGTTGTATTTTCAAGTAATTTGCTAATAATTTCCCCATTTTATTTTGACTTCCATAATATCGAGCACTGCTCTTTAAAAGATACGAAGAAGCAGCATCAGACGTTTTATTAAATTTAAATTTTGCATCAATGAGTTTTTTTAATGAAGGTTCAGAATTCGAATGATAATAAGTATATTCAAGTTGTTTAATCTGAGCAAGCATTTGGGCATTTTTAGCTTTAAAAGATTTCTTCTTCTGAGAGACAAAATTTATAATAAAGCCCCTGGCTGCAGCTTTTAAGGAGTCCCAAATCATAACAGGAGAAGAAGTCGGGGTAGAATTAAAGGAAAAGAATTTGGAAGCAAAGGAGGTGAATTGAAATGAAAACATTAGGAGGGTAACTCACAACATAATAAATACAGTAGGAAAGGGGATAAGTACAAATAACGACAAACATTTATGAGTCAAGTCAGAACATTTATAATTGAAGAGTGTCCATGGAGTCTTCTCTGCAATTATTTAGAAAGTGTTGAAGTAGCGCCGGATCTTCATAGTTTGTTGTTTTATTATTATAAGTCACTTTAGGATGAAACAATCCATAACGGGCATTCAGGGCACGTAGAGTAGGTCTCATGTCAAAAACTGTTTGCGCCGGTCTGCAGTAGCTTTGGCGTAGTCCTGATCAAAAAAGAGATTTGAGCCATTCCAAGTAAGCTTCCCTTTGTGTTTGGCCGTCTGAGTGACTTTAATCAGGTCTGTGTACTCTAGAAAGTACAAGATGACTCCTCTGGGTTTCGTTGAAGAGGCTGAGGGCTTGGATGAGCGAGAAAGTTGACCCAAACGGTGTGCTCGCTGAATATTCAATGGAGGAGAGCTTGGAAGACCCAGAAGTGTAGGCATGAAAGAGTGAAAGACGGATAAAGGGTTAAATCCCTCAAGACCTTCCGCCAGACCATAAATACGTAGGTTATTGCGTCTGTTACGATTTTCCAAATTTTCACCCTGTTGCCTGAGAAATTGTATTTCTTTGTGTATACCTGGAACCTGGTCTGAGACTACCTGCACTGAAGTCACTCTTCTTTCAAGATCCGCAACTCTTTGCTCGGTATGAGACCAGTTGTCCTCAAGGCTTTGAAGACGGACATTTGTTTCAGCCGTATATGGACTGAGTGAACGTATTTCCTCAAGTAAAAGTTCCATGGAAATAGAAGAGGCAGAATTGGTAGGAGAAGGAGGATTTGTCTTTAATCGCTTTCCTGATGTGGAAGGAATTTTGGAGTTAGGTTTAGTACTTGAACGAGAGATATTAGGAGAGGCGCCTTTTATTCCAACAGTCATTGGACGTGTCATCCATAGTGTCCTGTAACACACTAAAAGGATTAGTATCCTCTAACGACGTGCAATTATTATTCATTTGCTGTGAAAGACTGCGATTAGAGCGAGCCATTATCATAAAAATATGTGTGGAGAGAAGACCTGGAGAGTAAATACAAAAGATCTAAAATGGCGTCTAGTAATATGGTGGTTATTCCTGAGAAGAAATGAAGAATCCGACTAAAAACACATTAGGAATAAAACAAAGTATGCATTTGCAGAGAAAACGCCAGACAAAATTAGTTGGACATACTCCAGTAGAACAAGTTACTTTCCATCAGTAACGCTTTTTCTGGTGGATACAGTATCTGCGTGTGGATTCCTCAACTTGTGAATATCCCCTGCGCGAGCAACATTCGGAACCTTTTGTAGCTCTCCACGCTGACGAGGACGACTTCACAGAAGCACGGCTTCGCGCGCGGCTCCGCTGACGTCACTGGATCCATAAGAGGACCTAGTCGGTGTGATGACGTCAGTTCCGCCCTTTTTTCCGTGCCTTCGAGGCTCACGGACAGACTGACAACAATATATATGCAGTATACACAGTACATAATATACAAACCAACACACAAAGTGTGAAGACAATGCAGGAAGGCAAAATAAATAACACAATTCCTTTGACAGTAATAAATAGATCTTGACACATCATCACTATTGTAGGTATACAAGGATGGACAACGGGGAGGCGGGTGGGTCAGTGAGGAATCCACAGGCAGATACTGTATCCACCAGAAAAAGCGTTACCGAAGGTAAGTAACTTGTTCTTCTGATGGATACATCTGCCAGTGGATTCCTCACAAGACCTGAAGGATGGAACGAGCAAAGTGTCCGTCCCTCCTCATCTCAGAATCTAAGCAGTAATGCTTTGCGAAAGTGTGGAGGGAGGCTCAAGTTGCCGCTCTACAAATGTCCTCCACAGGAACACCTCTAGATATGGCAGATGTAGAAGACTTTGCCCTGGTAGAATGAGCCCTTATACCCTCTGGAGATTCCTTACCGGCCAAAGAGTAACAAATCTTGATGCACAAGATAATCCATCTGGAAAGGGTGCGCTTGTGCACTGCTCTGCCTTTCCTGCAGCGAACAAAGCCCACGAAGAGCTGGTCATCCACTCGAAAGTCTTTAGTCCTGTCGAGGTAAAAGCTCACCGCCCTCTTAGGGTCCAAGAAGTGAAGCCGCTCATCCCCTTTGGAAGGGTGAAGGGGAGGATAGAAGGTAGGAAGGGTAATGGACTGCCCCAGATGGAAAGGAGTTACCACCTTTGGCAGAAAAGCAGCCCTGGTCCTGAGTACCATTCTTTCAGCATGAATGGTCCAAAACGGGGGTTTCGAACTCAGAGCCTGAAGCTCACTTACCCTCCTTGCCAAGGTAATAGCAATGAGAAAAACTGTTTTGAAAGACAACAGCCTTAAGGGACACTTGTGCAAGGGCTCAAAGGGAGAACCCATCAAATAAGTTAAAACAAGATTTAAGTCCCATTGAGGCACAATAAATGGAGTGGGCAGAAATGTGTTGGTTAGGCCCTTAATGATCCGTAATACAATGGGTGATTTAAACAAGGATGGCTGATCCGGCAAACAAAGGAAAGCCGACAAAGACGATAAATAACCCTTCACAGTAGCTACAGCAAAGCCTTGCTGAGCAAGAGAGAGAGCAAACTGAAGGATGTTGGATAAACGAGCCCTCAAAGGGTCAATAGACTTCTCCCCACACCAATGGACAAATTTGGACCACCTATAGGAATAGATGGACTTGGTGGAGTGACACCTGGCAGACAAAATTACGTCTACCACGTCAGGCGGGAGAGAAAAAGAATTCAGGTTGCCCCATTCAATTTCCAGGCATGAAGGTGTAAGCTCTGGAGTTGGGGGTGTAGAACCTGCCCCTGTGACTGCGAGAGGAGGTCTTCCCTGAGATGGAGACGGAGCGGAGGGCACGAGGAGAGGTGGAGAAGAGCTGTATACCACACCCTTCTTGGCCAATCCGGGGCGATCAATATGACTTGGGCCCGGTCTTGGCGAATCTTCCTCAGAACCCGAGGAATCAAGGGTATGGGAGGGAATGCGTAAAGGAGATGAGAGTCCCATTTCAACTGAAACGCGTCCTCCAAAGCTCCCTGCATCGGATACTGGAGACTGCAGAATGACGGGCAGTGAGCGTACTCGTGAGTGGCAAACAGGTCCACCCGAGGAGTTCCCCACGTCCGAAAGACATGACGAACCACCTCCGGATGGAGCCTCCACTCGTGGTCGGCAGAGAACTGACGACTGAGACTGTCTGCACGCATGTTGAGAACTCCGGCCAGTTGATTTGCCATCAGACAAATCTGATGAGCTTGAACCCAGGACCAGAAGCGCAGAGCCTCTCTGCAGAGACAATGCGACCCCACTCCTCCCTGCTTGTTGACATACTACATCGCGGTAGTGTTGTCCGTCAGGACTTGAACCGACTGACTGCGAAGGGAAGGAAGGAAGGCCTTGAGTGCCAATCGTATCGCCCACAACTCCAAAAGGTTGATGTGAAGCAACCTTTCCTCTGGAGACCAAAGACCAAAGACCCTTGATCTCAGTTATCACTGTGGCCACCGATGGAGGAAGATGGAAGGGCTTTCCTTGAGACAGATTGCCCTCCATGCTCCACCAAAACAGATCCGCTGCAGCTTCTCTGGAGATCCTCACAGACTCCCTGAGATCTCCGTTGTGCATATACCACTGCCTGCGGAGATACCACTGGAGCGCCCTCATATGCCAGCGTGCATGGTTGACCAACAGAATGCAGGAAGCAAACAGACCGAGCAGACAAAGGACCTTCAGGACTGAAAAGACTGCCCCATTGTAAAACAAGGGAATCATTTCCTGTATGTCGAGAATCCTTTGTGGAGGTGGGAATGCTCGACACACAGTAGTGTCCAGTACCGCCCCTATGAACAGGTTGTGCTGAGAGGGCACCAGGAGAGATTTGGGCACGTTTATCGAGAAACCCAACTTGTACAACAGCTGGATGGTAAACTGTAGATGATGAAGCACCTTCTCTGGCGACTCTGCTTTGATCAGCCAGTCGTCCAGATAGGGAAAAACTGGAATCCCCAATCTTCTGAGATGGGCTGCCACCACTGCCATCACCTTGGGGAAGACTCGAGGTGCAGTAGTAAGACCAAACGGAAGGACCGCAAACTGATAATGTTGCGACCCCACCGTAAAACGGAGATACTTCCTGTGTGACTTCAGGATGGGGATGTGGAAATACGCATCCTGCAAGTCGATGGACACCATCCAGTCCTCCTGCTGCAGCACTTGAAGAACCTGCGCAAGGGTGAGCATCTTGAACTTCTCTTGCTTCAGAAAAAGATTCAAGATCCTGAGGTCCAGGATTGGACGCAGCCTGCCATCCTTCTTCGGAATCAGGAAATACCGGGAGTAGCATCCCTGACCCCTTTCCTGCTCTGGAACCACCTCTATTGCTCCTTTTTTCACTAACATTAGGACTTCCTCCTGCAGGAGAAGAAGATGGTCCTCTGAGCAAGCACCTTGGCAAGGAGGGTAATTCAGAGGGAATTCCCAAAAGGGAAGAGCATACCCATTCTCTACAAGATTTAGAACCCATAGGACTGTAGTGAACGATTCCCAATCTTGTAGAAAATGGGTAAGCTGACCCCCCACAGGACCAACATGATCCAGAATGGTGGATCTAGGGCTGCTTTGCAGTGGTGGGAGTGAGGGAGGAAGAGGAGGAGAGCTGACGACCTCGAGCACGACCCCTGTTCCTGCCCCTGCAGCTCTTATACAGGGTATTTTGCTGCTGCTGTTGCTGCTGAGGTTGCCTGTAGGTCCGAAAGGACGACCTCCCAAAAATTCTTTATCTCCTATAAGAGGAACCTCTAGGCTGTGCCTGCAGGCCCAGAGACTTAGCCGTGGATTTGCTGTCCTTGAACCTTTCCAAGGCCGCATCCGCCTTTTTCCCCAAACAGCCCAGAACCATCAAAGGGCAGATCCAGAAGCGTTGCCTGCACATCAGGGGAGAACTCTGAAAATTTGAGACGAGCACTCCTCCTTGTGGTGACCGAGGAGCCCATGATCCTGGCTACAGAGTCCGCAGTATCCAGGCGACTCTGGATAACCTGACGCGCAGCCGCCTATCCTCCTCAGATAATTTAGGAGCCAGCTGTTTAGCAGAATCCATGAGAGCGTGGTTATAACGGCCCAAAAGACAGGTGGCATTTGTTGACTTTAAGGCCATACTCGCCGAGGAGAACACTTTCTTGGCTGATTGGTCGAGCTTTTTAGAGTCCCTGTCACTAGGAACCTGTGGAAAGGCCCCAGAAGACTTCTTTGAGCAGGCAGCCTGAACCACCAGACTTTCAGGGGAAGGATGGGAAGTAAGAAAGTCCGGATCTCCTGTAGCCGCGCTGTACCTCCTAGCAACAGACTTAGTTACCACCGGAGCTGAAAAGGGCTTACACCATACCTCCATGACTGGGTCAGTGATGGCATCATTAAATGGCAGTAAAGGCTCTACCACGGTGGAGGGAGAATGCAGAACCTCAGTAAGGATGTTAGGTTTAAATTCAGCAGTTGGCAGCTGTAAATCCAAAAGCTCCGCTGCTTTCCTAATGACCGTGTGGTAAGGAGCCACATCCTTAGAGGGAGCATCAGTAGGAGAAGTAAGCTCCCCTTCCGGTGACAGATCAAGGCCACTCGCCCCTTTCAATTCCTTAAACAAGTCATCTGACTCCATAAGCTCACCCTCTTCCATTTCTTCCACCTGGTACCTTTTGTGAGAAGTTGGCCTGATATATGATGTCACTAATTCTAGTGTACACCTTGTATCAGTCCAAACAACCCTTATGGTGATTGGTTGTAAAGTCAACCTTATAGACCAGCTATCCTAGTGGTAGCATGCACAAGAGCAGTCTTAGGCTAAACTCTGAATGGCATGTGAAGCCAGCTGTGATACCATATGTAACACCTTGAATACCAAATGAAAGGACACCACAACAGATATATATAAAAATAGAATGTATTTATTCTAGTCAAACCCTCAGCACTCTTTATGAGATTCGAGGTAAGTACAACACAGTCTTAATTAAGCATACCTTAAATCACACAGGTAAGTATTACAGTTAGGCCCTAGGGGCCATGCAAACCATATACTAAGAAAGTGGTATAAGGACCACTGTCACGGAAATAGGATAGGCCTAGGCCCAGGGAATCGCTGGGGCTACACTACACTACCAACAGTTAGGAAGTGGGAGGCCCACGGGATTCAGGTGCAGAGTGGAAACACTCACGCGTAATGCGTATAATCGATAGAAATAGTACAGTTTAGAATTATTAAGATTTAGGACACTTCTGGAGTAACTAGGAAGTCGAGTCTTGAAACTTAGACACTAGGATAGTCAATACCCTGATGAGCACCGGATTACCCAAGTTACCTAGCCCACGGGCTGCAGGTGCATAGGTGTGAACTTGCGTCGGGTTTCGTCGTGGACTCCTATGGATGCCTGAAGGAAAGATGCTGACAGGCAGTCAGTGAAGAGTGTCCGGTGGATCCCAAGGCCGGGATCAAGAAGGAAGGATACCTGCAAGCAGAAGGGACAGAGTCTGGGTCACTAGCCTGTGACCACGTGGAACCAGGAAGGAACCAGGCGATGTCGTGAAGATTGCAGGTGAAAGGTGAAGCTTGGCGCAGCAGCCACGGGTACCAGGAGAAGTCGAGGACGACCAGGACCAGGAGGCGAGCTGTCCCACGAAGGCTCTTGCTGTCGGCGGCGGCGAAGTCGAACTAGGACTCACCAATCCTTGGCAAGCGGAACCCATGAAGAAAGGAGGACTTGCTTCTGTTGCAGACCAGGAAGGTCTGGGGTGCTTCTCTTTTGCAGAGGAGCAAGAGTCAGTCTGGAGGAGCCAAATCAGCAGCGGAAATTCAAAGGTGTGTCGTCACAAAGGCGGCTAGCCAACGGGCAAGCAACCGGACAGACGCGGCAAGCAGGAAAATGCAGAAGGGCCCCACGCAGGACTCGTGGAGTGTGAGGGGCTGATCTTCGGTGCAGATGGTGCTTGGGGTTGGGGCTTCTCAATCCCCGGTGCACAACTTCGAGGGTGCCTCAGAAGCTGCGCTGGAAGATACTCTCCACTTTTCCCAGGTAGCCGGTCCCACGTCTCTCGTCGCCTCCACGGATCTCAGCTCGGCTGTGGATGTGGATCAGGGTCGGAGAAGTCTGGAAGTCAAGGCTCTGGTCGGGCTCTGCAGTCGGTCCCTCGTAGAACTTCAGCAAAGCAAAGGGTAAGTCTCTTGATGGTGCCTGTTTGCACAGGGTAGCCACTCCTTGGCTACAAGGGAGATTCTTCAGTCTTCTTCTTTCGTTGAATGTCGAAGGTCCAGAGTTTCTGTTCAAGATGCAGGTTCAGGATAATCTAATCTCCTGAGGCCCAGCTACCACACTTATACTAATCTAGGGGGCTGGGTTGCCTGCTAGGTCACGCCTTATGGGTGGGACCTGGGAGGGGGGTGGTTACACCCCCTTCCCTTTGTCCAGTTTCGCGCCAGGACTGGGGCTGGAGTGCCCCAGCACCGGTTTGAACTGGACTATGCATGGGACACCTTGTGTGCCCCAGGCAGTGTCTCGTTTCTTTCATCCCTCCCTGCCCCAATACACTAAGGCCTGTCTGGGGTGGTGCTCGCACCTCCCAAGGCAGGAAACCTATTGTCCAAGCCTCCCGTGCCGGGATCACTCCCAGCAGCAGGAGGTCAGACTTGTGTCGTGGCAGTAGCATCCATTTTGTGATGCTGGGGCTCTGGTTAACTTTAACGGGTAAGTAGGTTGCAACATGTCTTCTCCCTCTAGAAGGAAGGGATAATATCCTCATCACCAGAAATGGGATGGGAGTATTATTCCAAAGTGTTAGACACCTTACACAACATGTTTTGATAAAGCCAAACCATAGTTACCATAACCGTTTAAGATTATAAGGCACTTTAAGAGTAGGCTATATCATAGAACAGCTATAAGGACATGGTTCCGAAAGCTGCAGACAGGCTCAGCTCATGCTAGAGCACCATCTCACATGTTACCAAGCACTCTGCCTCCAGGATTGTTAAGGCCTGCCATAGGAGTGGCTGATAGGTACACATGTGTCTATATATAAGGTAGGTATAGGAATACTACACCTAAGCAAGGGGTGATTACACGACCTTGCCCCAGCTGAGTAGCTAGGACTACTTCTTTTGGCGCTACTCGCTTACCAGAGACCGGCTTCGCTCACGTAGATGGGCTATGACAATCTCTCCCTCCGAGTGTAGACTGATGCGCATGCGCGGGTGAATAGTTTTCCCCGCTGACGCACATGCACCTGTATCCACAGTGGACACTCTATGGATGCGCACGGTCGCTCAGGAGGTTTGAACGGCCGGAAGTAGGTGCCGCCTTAGCTCTCCTTTTCAGACTATTTAACCCCCGTCTGTCCCCGGTGACTTCTCTCCCTGGCGGACGCATGGACAGGGCAGGTACTCCGAAGCCCACTTCCAATATTCCCGTAAGTGTCATGAGGGCATTGTGGGAGACACGGGCATTCCAAGCATTTTGTGCTTGGTTTGGGGACAGCCCCTGTACCGCATGGGTCCCGGCTTCTAACCTTTTTCCCATACATTGCTCCCTCCACAGTTTGAGAAGGAGCGGGTGTCCATCGTCTTAGGCCATAGGAGTGTCCCTCCCAATAATGCTGGGTAAGATCCCTCCTTTTTATGAGAACTATTGCCTTGTTATGTATGTATGGATGGGAGCGCTGCAACCTGGTTATTTTTATTATTATTTTGGGAGCTAGGAACTTGACCATGACCAGTCGTGTATGCTAACACTCTGTGGTCAAGGGTAGTGTTAACCACTCAGACGCTCCGGTCCCTTAATTGATTTGGAGAGTGTGCTTCGGAATGGCCACGATATGCACTTGGCATTTGCGGGAGTGCACACACCAGGACTACACCCAGGAGGGGTTGACATGGGACCAGCGCCATGGCTGGTATATCCCACATTTTGGGTTTGTGTGTCGTGTTGTTTTCTTATTGTTACAGGTCGCGCACACGATTGTGGCACGATTTGATGTGTCAAGTTGTTACTGATGCACATACTGTATGTTTTCTATCTTGTTTTTCTTCCCTAGGTATTCATCAGGAGCTTTTTTCACTATCCAGCCAACCTGTAGGGGAAACAGGTTGTTGGCGGGCCCTGACTGATTATGAGGGTATTTGTTTTTAACTATTCTTCTCATGTGCACTTCACCATATTCTATCTTTTGATCCTAACGAAGCGCCAATGACCCTAGTGGCAATAGGGGCGCGAAACATGTTGGTCTACTGCAGGCATATTTATGCCTGTTGGCGTAACCTTGTACCCGAGGGGTTCTAATTCCCTTTTATATGGGCATAATCCCCCCCTGGTTTTTGAAATAGTAACCCCGGATTGAATTTTATATTACCTTGCACGCACCTTTTCACCCTCTTAGGGACCCATACCCCACATACCCACAGGCACCATCCGGCATTTCCCCAAAAAAGATCTCCGCTAAAGTGACCCTTCGGGGGACCCGTTGGGCATTGCAGTGCCGGGCCCAACGAGGAGCAAATGCCCGATGATGAAGCATGACATCCTTCGGGGTGTGTGAGGGCAACAGGAGAAAAGGCCTTGTGCTTTCTCCTTCATGAGGGGGTCCCCATTTATACCTAGGTCTTTCCCTCCTTTTCTTTCTTGTTTGATTTCTGGTAATGGGCACGGGGTATTCCTCGACACATTACCTTTGGAACAGTGTCCTTTTTTGGTAGTTCAAGTTATGCTAGAGGAGCATGGACACTGGACCAGTATTCGCTCCTCGGTCCCCCTCTCTCTTTTGTTGGTTTAGTTAAAGCACGGCGGTTCAGCCGAGGGACCTATATCTTTTCTATCCCTTCTCCTTTTTTTTTTTTCCTTTTTCTGTTTTCACACACAACATCACATCACCTTTAAATTAGGTGTTGGTCAATGATCCTCCCTGGGTGCACATGTTATGGTTGATAATCCTACATCCCCAGTGGGGGATGTAGTTTTAGCCCTTTCCCACTCTACCTGTGGCTCCCCTTATTACCTGAACACTATGCATGCTATACTGGTGCAGGAAGTATGTTTAATAATTGCTTTGCCTTTAACTTTGGACACACCATGGTAATATTATGTTTAGAGTGAGTTGGGAACTGTAGGAGAGAATACTACACTGATATTTTAGGACTACTTCTTTTGGCGCTACTCGCTTACCAGAGACCGGCTTCGCTCACGTAGATGGGCTATGACAATCTCTCCCTCCGAGTGTAGACTGATGCGCATGCGCGGGTGAATAGTTTTCCCCGCTGACGCACATGCGCCTGTATCCACAGTGGACACTCTATGGATGCGCACGGTCGCTCAGGAGGTTTGAACGGCCGGAAGTAGGTGCCGCCTTAGCTCTCCTTTTCAGACTATTTAACCCCCGTCTGTCCCCGGTGACTTCTCTCCCTGGCGGACGCATGGACAGGGCAGGTACTCCGAAGCCCACTTCCAATATTCCCGTAAGTGTCATGAGGGCATTGTGGGAGACACGGGCATTCCAAGCATTTTGTGCTCGGTTCGGGGACAGCCCCTGTACCGCATGGGTCCCGGCTTCTAACCTTTTTCCCATACATTGCTCCCTCCACAGTTTGAGAAGGAGCGGGTGTCCATCATCTTAGGCCATAGGAGTGTCCCCCCCAATAATGTTGGGTAAGATCCCTCCTTTTTATGAGAACTATTGCCTTGTTATGTATGTATGGATGGGAGCGCTGCAACCTGGTTATTTTTATTATTATTTTGGGAGCTAGGAACTTGACCATGACCAGTCCTGTATGCTAACACTCTGTGGTCAAGGGTAGTGTTAACCACTCAGACGCTCCGGTCCCTTAATTGATTTGGAGAGTGTCCTTCGGAATGGCCACGATATGCACTTGGCATTTGCGGGAGTGCACACACCAGGACTACACCCAGGAGGGGTTGACATGGGACCAGCGCCAGGGCTGGTATATCCCACATTTTGGGTTTGTGTGTTGTGTTGTTTTCTTATTGTTACAGGTCGCGCACACGATTGTGGCACGTTTTGATGCGTCAAGTTGTTACTGATGCACATACTGTATGTTTTCTATCTTGTTTTTCTTCCCTAGGTATTCATCAGGAGCTTTTTTCACTATCCAGCCACCCTGTAGGGGAAACAGGTTGTTGGCGGGCCCTGACTGATTATGAGGGTATTTGTTTTTAAATATTCTTCTCATGTGCACTTCACCATATTCTATCTTTTGATCCTGACGAAGTGCCAATGACCCTAGTGGCAATAGGGGAGCGAAACATGTTGGTCTACTGCAGGCATATTTATGCCTGTTGGGGTAACCTTGTACCCGAGGGGTTCTAATTCCCTTTTATATGGGCATAATCCCTGCCCTGGTTTTTGAAATAGTAACCCCGGATTGAATTTTATATTACCTTGCACGCACCTTTTCACCCTCTTAGGGACCCATACCCCACACACCCACAGGCACCATCCGGCATTTCCCCAAAAAAGATCTCCGCTAAAGTGAACCTTCGGGGGACCCGTTGGGCATTGCAGTGCCGGGCCCGATGAGGAGCAAATGCCCGATGATGAAGCATGACATCCTTCGGGGTGTGTGAGGGCAACAGGAGAAAAGGCCTTGTGCTTTCTCCTTCATGAGGGGGTCCCCATTTATACCTAGGTCTTTCCCTCCTTTTCTTTCTTGTTTGATTTCTGGTAATGAGCACGGGGTATTCCTCGTCACATTACCTTTGGAACAGTGTCCTTTTTTGGTAGTTCAAGTTATGCTAGAGGAGCATGGCCACTGGACCATTATTCGCTCCTCGGTCCCCCTCTCTCTTTTGTTGGTTTAGTTAAAGCACGGCGGTTCAGCCGAGGGACCTATATCTTTTCTATCCCTTCTCTTTTTTTTTTTTTTTTTTTCCTTTTTCTGTTTTCACACACAACATCACATCACCTTTAAATTAGGTGTTGGTCAAAGATCCTCCCTGGGTGCACATGTTATGGTTGATAATCCTACATCCCCAGTGGGGGATGTAGTTTTAGCCCTTTCCCACTCTACCTGTGGCTCCCCTTATTACCTGAACACTATGCATGCTATACTGGTGCAGGAAGTATGTTTTTAATAATTGCTTTGCCTTTAACTTTGGACACACCATGGTAATATTATGTTTAGAGTGAGTTGGGAACTGTCGGAGAGAATACTACACTGATATTTTAGGACTACTTCTTTTGGCGCTACTCGCTTACCAGAGAACGGCTTCGCTCACGTAGATGGGCTATGACAATCTCTCCCTCCGAGTGTAGACTGATGCGCATGCGCGGGTGAATAGTTTTCCCCGCTGACGCACATGCGTCTGTATCCACAGTGGACACTCTATGGATGCGCACGGTCGCTCAGGAGGTTTGAACGGCCGGAAGTAGGTGCCGCCTTAGCTCTCCTTTTCAGACTATTTAACCCCCGTCTGTCCCCGGTGACTTCTCTCCCTGGCGGACGCATGGACAGGGCAGGTACTCCGAAGCCCACTTCCAATATTCCCGTAAGTGTCATGAGGGCATTGTGGGAGACACGGGCATTCCAAGCATTTTGTGCTTGGTTTGGGGACAGCCCCTGTACCGCATGGGTCCCGGCTTCTAACCTTTTTCCCATACATTGCTCCCTCCACAGTTTGAGAAGGAGCGGGTGTCCATCGTCTTAGGCCATAGGAGTGTCCCTCCCAATAATGCTGGGTAAGATCCCTCCTTTTTATGAGAACTATTGCCTTGTTATGTATGTATGGATGGGAGCGCTGCAACCTGGTTATTTTTATTATTATTTTGGGAGCTAGGAACTTGACCATGACCAGTCGTGTATGCTAACACTCTGTGGTCAAGGGTAGTGTTAACCACTCAGACGCTCCGGTCCCTTAATTGATTTGGAGAGTGTGCTTCGGAATGGCCACGATATGCACTTGGCATTTGCGGGAGTGCACACACCAGGACTACACCCAGGAGGGGTTGACATGGGACCAGCGCCATGGCTGGTATATCCCACATTTTGGGTTTGTGTGTCGTGTTGTTTTCTTATTGTGACAGGTCGCGCACACGATTGTGGCACGTTTTGATGTGTCAAGTTGTTACTGAGGCACATACTGTATGTTTTCTATCTTGTTTTTCTTCCCTAGGTATTCATCAGGAGCTTTTTTCACTATCCAGCCAACCTGTAGGGGAAACAGGTTGTTGGCGGGCCCTGACTGATTATGAGGGTATTTGTTTTTAACTATTCTTCTCATGTGCACTTCACCATATTCTATCTTTTGATCCTAACGAAGCGCCAATGACCCTAGTGGCAATAGGGGCGCGAAACATGTTGGTCTACTGCAGGCATATTTATGCCTGTTGGCGTAACCTTGTACCCGAGGGGTTCTAATTCCCTTTTATATGGGCATAATCCCCCCCTGGTTTTTGAAATAGTAACCCCGGATTGAATTTTATATTACCTTGCACGCACCTTTTCACCCTCTTAGGGACCCATACCCCACATACCCACAGGCACCATCCGGCATTTCCCCAAAAAAGATCTCCGCTAAAGTGACCCTTCGGGGGACCCGTTGGGCATTGCAGTGCCGGGCCCAACGAGGAGCAAATGCCCGATGATGAAGCATGACATCCTTCGGGGTGTGTGAGGGCAACAGGAGAAAAGGCCTTGTGCTTTCTCCTTCATGAGGGGGTCCCCATTTATACCTAGGTCTTTCCCTCCTTTTCTTTCTTGTTTGATTTCTGGTAATGGGCACGGGGTATTCCTCGACACATTACCTTTGGAACAGTGTCCTTTTTTGGTAGTTCAAGTTATGCTAGAGGAGCATGGACACTGGACCAGTATTCGCTCCTCGGTCCCCCTCTCTCTTTTGTTGGTTTAGTTAAAGCACGGCGGTTCAGCCGAGGGACCTATATCTTTTCTATCCCTTCTCCTTTTTTTTTTTTCCTTTTTCTGTTTTCACACACAACATCACATCACCTTTAAATTAGGTGTTGGTCAATGATCCTCCCTGGGTGCACATGTTATGGTTGATAATCCTACATCCCCAGTGGGGGATGTAGTTTTAGCCCTTTCCCACTCTACCTGTGGCTCCCCTTATTACCTGAACACTATGCATGCTATACTGGTGCAGGAAGTATGTTTAATAATTGCTTTGCCTTTAACTTTGGACACACCATGGTAATATTATGTTTAGAGTGAGTTGGGAACTGTAGGAGAGAATACTACACTGATATTTTAGGACTACTTCTTTTGGCGCTACTCGCTTACCAGAGACCGGCTTCGCTCACGTAGATGGGCTATGGCAATCTCTCCCTCCGAGTGTAGACTGATGCGCATGCGCGGGTGAATAGTTTTCCCCGCTGACGCACATGCGCCTGTATCCACAGTGGACACTCTATGGATGCGCACGGTCGCTCAGGAGGTTTGAACGGCCGGAAGTAGGTGCCGCCTTAGCTCTCCTTTTCAGACTATTTAACCCCCGTCTGTCCCCGGTGACTTCTCTCCTTGGCGGACGCATGGACAGGGCAGGTACTCCGAAGCCCACTTCCAATATTCCCGTAAGTGTCATGAGGGCATTGTGGGAGACACGGGCATTCCAAGCATTTTGTGCTCGGTTCGGGGACAGCCCCTGTACCGCATGGGTCCCGGCTTCTAACCTTTTTCCCATACATTGCTCCCTCCACAGTTTGAGAAGGAGCGGGTGTCCATCATCTTAGGCCATAGGAGTGTCCCCCCCAATAATGTTGGGTAAGATCCCTCCTTTTTATGAGAACTATTGCCTTGTTATGTATGTATGGATGGGAGCGCTGCAACCTGGTTATTTTTATTATTATTTTGGGAGCTAGGAACTTGACCATGACCAGTCCTGTATGCTAACACTCTGTGGTCAAGGGTAGTGTTAACCACTCAGACGCTCCGGTCCCTTAATTGATTTGGAGAGTGTCCTTCGGAATGGCCACGATATGCACTTGGCATTTGCGGGAGTGCACACACCAGGACTACACCCAGGAGGGGTTGACATGGGACCAGCGCCAGGGCTGGTATATCCCACATTTTGGGTTTGTGTGTTGTGTTGTTTTCTTATTGTTACAGGTCGCGCACACGATTGTGGCACGTTTTGATGCGTCAAGTTGTTACTGATGCACATACTGTATGTTTTCTATCTTGTTTTTCTTCCCTAGGTATTCATCAGGAGCTTTTTTCACTATCCAGCCACCCTGTAGGGGAAACAGGTTGTTGGCGGGCCCTGACTGATTATGAGGGTATTTGTTTTTAAATATTCTTCTCATGTGCACTTCACCATATTCTATCTTTTGATCCTGACGAAGTGCCAATGACCCTAGTGGCAATAGGGGAGCGAAACATGTTGGTCTACTGCAGGCATATTTATGCCTGTTGGGGTAACCTTGTACCCGAGGGGTTCTAATTCCCTTTTATATGGGCATAATCCCTGCCCTGGTTTTTGAAATAGTAACCCCGGATTGAATTTTATATTACCTTGCACGCACCTTTTCACCCTCTTAGGGACCCATACCCCACACACCCACAGGCACCATCCGGCATTTCCCCAAAAAAGATCTCCGCTAAAGTGAACCTTCGGGGGACCCGTTGGGCATTGCAGTGCCGGGCCCGATGAGGAGCAAATGCCCGATGATGAAGCATGACATCCTTCGGGGTGTGTGAGGGCAACAGGAGAAAAGGCCTTGTGCTTTCTCCTTCATGAGGGGGTCCCCATTTATACCTAGGTCTTTCCCTCCTTTTCTTTCTTGTTTGATTTCTGGTAATGAGCACGGGGTATTCCTCGTCACATTACCTTTGGAACAGTGTCCTTTTTTGGTAGTTCAAGTTATGCTAGAGGAGCATGGCCACTGGACCATTATTCGCTCCTCGGTCCCCATCTCTCTCTTTTGTTGGTTTAGTTAAAGCACGGCGGTTCAGCCGAGGGACCTATATCTTTTCTATCCCTTCTCTTTTTTTTTTTTTTTTTTTTCCTTTTTCTGTTTTCACACACAACATCACATCACCTTTAAATTAGGTGTTGGTCAAAGATCCTCCCTGGGTGCACATGTTATGGTTGATAATCCTACATCCCCAGTGGGGGATGTAGTTTTAGCCCTTTCCCACTCTACCTGTGGCTCCCCTTATTACCTGAACACTATGCATGCTATACTGGTGCAGGAAGTATGTTTTTAATAATTGCTTTGCCTTTAACTTTGGACACACCATGGTAATATTATGTTTAGAGTGAGTTGGGAACTGTCGGAGAGAATACTACACTGATATTTTAGAACTACTTCTTTTGGCGCTACTCGCTTACCAGAGAACGGCTTCGCTCACGTAGATGGGCTATGACAATCTCTCCCTCCGAGTGTAGACTGATGCGCATGCGCGGGTGAATAGTTTTCCCCGCTGACGCACATGCGTCTGTATCCACAGTGGACACTCTATGGATGCGCACGGTCGCTCAGGAGGTTTGAACGGCCGGAAGTAGGTGCCGCCTTAGCTCTCCTTTTCAGACTATTTAACCCCCGTCTGTCCCCGGTGACTTCTCTCCCTGGCGGACGCATGGACAGGGCAGGTACTCCGAAGCCCACTTCCAATATTCCCGTAAGTGTCATGAGGGCATTGTGGGAGACACGGGCATTCCAAGCAATTTGTGCTCGGTTTGGGGACAGCCCCTGTACCGCATGGGTCCCGGCTTCTAAACTTTTTCCCATACATTGCTCCCTCCACAGTTTGAGAAGGAGCGGGTGTCCATCGTCTTAGGCCATAGGAGTGTCCCTCCCAATAATGTTGGGTAAGATCCCTCCTTTTTATGAGAACTATTGCCTTGTTATGTATGTATGGATGGGAGCGCTGCAACCTGGTTATTTTTATTATTATTTTGGGAGCTAGGAACTTGACCATGACCAGTCCTGTATGCTAACACTCTGTGGTCAAGGGTAGTGTTAACCACTCAGACGCTCCGGTCCCTTAATTGATTTGGAGAGTGTCCTTCGGAATGGCCACGATATGCACTTGGCATTTGCGGGAGTGCACACACCAGGACTACACCCAGGAGGGGTTGACATGGGACCAGCGCCATGGCTGGTATATCCCACATTTTGGGTTTGTGTGTCGTGTTGTTTTCTTATTGTTACAGGTCGCGCACACGATTGTGGCACGTTTTGATGCGTCAAGTTGTTACTGATGCACATACTGTATGTTTTCTATCTTGTTTTTCTTCCCTAGGTATTCATCAGGAGCTTTTTTCACTATCCAGCCAACCTGTAGGGGAAACAGGTTGTTGGCGGGCCCTGACTGATTATGAGGGTATTTGTTTTTAACTATTCTTCTCATGTGCACTTCACCATATTCTATCTTTTGATCCTAACGAAGCGCCAATGACCCTAGTGGCAATAGGGGCGCGAAACATGTTGGTCTACTGCAGGCATATTTATGCCTGTTGGCGTAACCTTGTACCCGAGGGGTTCTAATTCCCTTTTATATGGGCATAATCCCCCCCTGGTTTTTGAAATAGTAACCCCGGATTGAATTTTATATTACCTTGCACGCACCTTTTCACCCTCTTAGGGACCCATACCCCACATACCCACAGGCACCATCCGGCATTTCCCCAAAAAAGATCTCCGCTAAAGTGACCCTTCGGGGGACCCGTTGGGCATTGCAGTGCCGGGCCCAACGAGGAGCAAATGCCCGATGATGAAGCATGACATCCTTCGGGGTGTGTGAGGGCAACAGGAGAAAAGGCCTTGTGCTTTCTCCTTCATGAGGGGGTCCCCATTTATACCTAGGTCTTTCCCTCCTTTTCTTTCTTGTTTGATTTCTGGTAATGGGCACGGGGTATTCCTCGACACATTACCTTTGGAACAGTGTCCTTTTTTGGTAGTTCAAGTTATGCTAGAGGAGCATGGACACTGGACCAGTATTCGCTCCTCGGTCCCCCTCTCTCTTTTGTTGGTTTAGTTAAAGCACGGCGGTTCAGCCGAGGGACCTATATCTTTTCTATCCCTTCTCCTTTTTTTTTTTTCCTTTTTCTGTTTTCACACACAACATCACATCACCTTTAAATTAGGTGTTGGTCAATGATCCTCCCTGGGTGCACATGTTATGGTTGATAATCCTACATCCCCAGTGGGGGATGTAGTTTTAGCCCTTTCCCACTCTACCTGTGGCTCCCCTTATTACCTGAACACTATGCATGCTATACTGGTGCAGGAAGTATGTTTAATAATTGCTTTGCCTTTAACTTTGGACACACCATGGTAATATTATGTTTAGAGTGAGTTGGGAACTGTAGGAGAGAATACTACACTGATATTTTAGGACTACTTCTTTTGGCGCTACTCGCTTACCAGAGACCGGCTTCGCTCACGTAGATGGGCTATGACAATCTCTCCCTCCGAGTGTAGACTGATGCGCATGCGCGGGTGAATAGTTTTCCCCGCTGACGCACATGCGCCTGTATCCACAGTGGACACTCTATGGATGCGCACGGTCGCTCAGGAGGTTTGAACGGCCGGAAGTAGGTGCCGCCTTAGCTCTCCTTTTCAGAGTATTTAACCCCCGTCTGTCCCCGGTGACTTCTCTCCTTGGCGGACGCATGGACAGGGCAGGTACTCCGAAGCCCACTTCCAATATTCCCGTAAGTGTCATGAGGGCATTGTGGGAGACACGGGCATTCCAAGCATTTTGTGCTCGGTTCGGGGACAGCCCCTGTACCGCATGGGTCCCGGCTTCTAACCTTTTTCCCATACATTGCTCCCTCCACAGTTTGAGAAGGAGCGGGTGTCCATCATCTTAGGCCATAGGAGTGTCCCCCCCAATAATGTTGGGTAAGATCCCTCCTTTTTATGAGAACTATTGCCTTGTTATGTATGTATGGATGGGAGCGCTGCAACCTGGTTATTTTTATTATTATTTTGGGAGCTAGGAACTTGACCATGACCAGTCCTGTATGCTAACACTCTGTGGTCAAGGGTAGTGTTAACCACTCAGACGCTCCGGTCCCTTAATTGATTTGGAGAGTGTCCTTCGGAATGGCCACGATATGCACTTGGCATTTGCGGGAGTGCACACACCAGGACTACACCCAGGAGGGGTTGACATGGGACCAGCGCCAGGGCTGGTATATCCCACATTTTGGGTTTGTGTGTTGTGTTGTTTTCTTATTGTTACAGGTCGCGCACACGATTGTGGCACGTTTTGATGCGTCAAGTTGTTACTGATGCACAAACTGTATGTTTTCTATCTTGTTTTTCTTCCCTAGGTATTCATCAGGAGCTTTTTTCACTATCCAGCCACCCTGTAGGGGAAACAGGTTGTTGGCGGGCCCTGACTGATTATGAGGGTATTTGTTTTTAAATATTCTTCTCATGTGCACTTCACCATATTCTATCTTTTGATCCTGACGAAGTGCCAATGACCCTAGTGGCAATAGGGGAGCGAAACATGTTGGTCTACTGCAGGCATATTTATGCCTGTTGGGGTAACCTTGTACCCGAGGGGTTCTAATTCCCTTTTATATGGGCATAATCCCTGCCCTGGTTTTTGAAATAGTAACCCCGGATTGAATTTTATATTACCTTGCACGCACCTTTTCACCCTCTTAGGGACCCATACCCCACACACCCACAGGCACCATCCGGCATTTCCCCAAAAAAGATCTCCGCTAAAGTGAACCTTCGGGGGACCCGTTGGGCATTGCAGTGCCGGGCCCGATGAGGAGCAAATGCCCGATGATGAAGCATGACATCCTTCGGGGTGTGTGAGGGCAACAGGAGAAAAGGCCTTGTGCTTTCTCCTTCATGAGGGGGTCCCCATTTATACCTAGGTCTTTCCCTCCTTTTCTTTCTTGTTTGATTTCTGGTAATGAGCACGGGGTATTCCTCGTCACATTACCTTTGGAACAGTGTCCTTTTTTGGTAGTTCAAGTTATGCTAGAGGAGCATGGCCACTGGACCATTATTCGCTCCTCGGTCCCCCTCTCTCTTTTGTTGGTTTAGTTAAAGCACGGCGGTTCAGCCGAGGGACCTATATCTTTTCTATCCCTTCTCTTTTTTTTTTTTTTTTTTTCCTTTTTCTGTTTTCACACACAACATCACATCACCTTTAAATTAGGTGTTGGTCAAAGATCCTCCCTGGGTGCACATGTTATGGTTGATAATCCTACATCCCCAGTGGGGGATGTAGTTTTAGCCCTTTCCCACTCTACCTGTGGCTCCCCTTATTACCTGAACACTATGCATGCTATACTGGTGCAGGAAGTATGTTTTTAATAATTGCTTTGCCTTTAACTTTGGACACACCATGGTAATATTATGTTTAGAGTGAGTTGGGAACTGTCGGAGAGAATACTACACTGATATTTTAGGACTACTTCTTTTGGCGCTACTCGCTTACCAGAGACCGGCTTCGCTCACGTAGATGGGCTATGACAATCTCTCCCTCCGAGTGTAGACTGATGCGCATGCGCGGGTGAATAGTTTTCCCCGCTGACGCACATGCGTCTGTATCCACAGTGGACACTCTATGGATGCGCACGGTCGCTCAGGAGGTTTGAACGGCCGGAAGTAGGTGCCGCCTTAGCTCTCCTTTTCAGACTATTTAACCCCCGTCTGTCCCCGGTGACTTCTCTCCCTGGCGGACGCATGGACAGGGCAGGTACTCCGAAGCCCACTTCCAATATTCCCGTAAGTGTCATGAGGGCATTGTGGGAGACACGGGCATTCCAAGCAATTTGTGCTCGGTTTGGGGACAGCCCCTGTACCGCATGGGTCCCGGCTTCTAAACTTTTTCCCATACATTGCTCCCTCCACAGTTTGAGAAGGAGCGGGTGTCCATCGTCTTAGGCCATAGGAGTGTCCCTCCCAATAATGTTGGGTAAGATCCCTCCTTTTTATGAGAACTATTGCCTTGTTATGTATGTATGGATGGGAGCGCTGCAACCTGGTTATTTTTATTATTATTTTGGGAGCTAGGAACTTGACCATGACCAGTCCTGTATGCTAACACTCTGTGGTCAAGGGTAGTGTTAACCACTCAGACGCTCCGGTCCCTTAATTGATTTGGAGAGTGTCCTTCGGAATGGCCACGATATGCACTTGGCATTTGCGGGAGTGCACACACCAGGACTACACCCAGGAGGGGTTGACATGGGACCAGCGCCATGGCTGGTATATCCCACATTTTGGGTTTGTGTGTCGTGTTGTTTTCTTATTGTTACAGGTCGCGCACACGATTGTGGCACGTTTTGATGCGTCAAGTTGTTACTGATGCACATACTGTATGTTTTCTATCTTGTTTTTCTTCCCTAGGTATTCATCAGGAGCTTTTTTCACTATCCAGCCACCCTGTAGGGGAAACAGGTTGTTGGCGGGCCCTGACTGATTATGAGGGTATTTGTTTTTAACTATTCTTCTCATGTGCACTTCACCATATTCTATCCTTTGATCCTGACGAAGCGCCAATTACCCTAGTGGCAATAGGGGCGCGAAACATGTTGGTCTACTGCAGGCATATTTATGCCTGTTGGGGTAACCTTGTACCCGAGGGGTTCTAATTCCCTTTTATATGGGCATAATCCCCGCCCTGGTTTTTGGTTTAGTAACCCCGGATTGAATTTTATATTACCTTGCACGCACCTTTTCACCCTCTTAGGGACCCATACCCCACGCACCCACAGGCACCAACCGGCATTTCCCTAAAAAGATCTCCGCTAAAGTGACCCTTCGGGGGACCCGTTGGGCATTGCAGTGCCGGACCCGACGAGGAACAAATGCCCGATGATGAAGCATGACATCCTTCGGGGTGTGTGAGGGCAACAGGAGAAAAGGCCTTGTGCTTTCTCCTTCATGAGGGGGTCCCCATTTATACCTAGATCTTTCCCTCC
Source organism: Triturus cristatus (assembly GCF_964204655.1). NCBI lineage: Eukaryota > Metazoa > Chordata > Amphibia > Caudata > Salamandridae > Triturus > Triturus cristatus. The sequence goes on along the minus strand of NC_140584.1, from coordinate 115,429,350 downwards.
TTTTCTTTCTTGTTTGATTTCTGGTAATGGGCACGGGGTATTCCTCGTCACATTACCTTTGGAACAGTGTCTTTTTTTGGTAGTTCAAGTTATGCTAGAGGAGCATGGACACTGGACCATTATTCGCTCCTCGGTCCCCCTCTCTCTTTTGTTGGTTTAGTTAAAGCACGGCGGTTCAGCCGAGGGACCTATATCTTTTCTATCCCTTCTCTTTTTTTTTTTCCTTTTTCTGTTTTCACACACAACATCACATCACCTTTAAATTAGGTGTTGGTCAAAGATCCTCCCTGGGTGCACATGTTATGGTTGATAATCCTACATCCCCAGTGGGGGATGTAGTTTTAGCCCTTTCCCACTCTACCTGTGGCTCCCCTTATTACCTGAACACTATGCATGGTATACTGGTGCAGGAAGTATGTTTTTAATAATTGCTTTGCCTTTAACTTTGGACACACCATGGTAATATTATGTTTAGAGTGAGTTGGGAACTGTAGGAGAGAATACTACACTGATATTTTAGGACTACTTCTTTTGGCGCTACTCGCTTACCAGAGAACGGCTTCGCTCACGTAGATGGGCTATGACAATCTCTCCCTCCGAGTGTAGACTGATGCGCATGCGCGGGTGAATAGTTTTCCCCGCTGACGCACATGCGCCTGTATCCACAGTGGACACTCTATGGATGCGCACCGTCGCTCAGGAGGTTTGAACGGCCGGAAGTAGGTGCCGCCTTAGCTCTCCTTTTCAGACTATTTAACCCCCGTCTGTCCCCGGTGACTTCTCTCCCTGGCGGACGCATGGACAGGGCAGGTACTCCGAAGCCCACTTCCAATATTCCCGTAAGTGTCATGAGGGCATTGTGGGAGACACGGGCATTCCAAGCATTTTGTGCTCGGTTTGGGGACAGCCCCTGTACCGCATGGGTCCCGGCTTCTAACCTTTTTCCCATACATTGCTCCCTCCACAGTTTGAGAAGGAGCGGGTGTCCATCGTCTTAGGCCATAGGAGTGTCCCTCCCAATAATGTTGGGTAAGATCCCTCCTTTTTATGAGAACTATTGCCTTGTTATGTATGTATGGATGGGAGCGCTGCAACCTGGTTATTTTTATTATTATTTTGGGAGCTAGGAACTTGACCATGACCAGTCCTGTATGCTAACACTCTGTGGTCAAGGGTAGTGTTAACCACTCAGACGCTCCGGTCCCTTAATTGATTTGGAGAGTGTCCTTCGGAATGGCCACGATATGCACTTGGCATTTGCGGGAGTGCACACACCAGGACTACACCCAGGAGGGGTTGACATGGGACCAGCGCCATGGCTGGTATATCCCACATTTTGGGTTTGTGCGTCGTGTTGTTTTCTTATTGTTACAGGTCGCGCACACGATTGTGGCACGTTTTGATGCGTCAAGTTGTTACTGATGCACATACTATATGTTTTCTATCTTGTTTTTCTTCCCTAGGTATTCATCAGGAGCTTTTTTCACTATCCAGCCACCCTGTAGGGGAAACAGATTGTTGGCGGGCCCTGACTGATTATGAGGGTATTTGTTTTGAACTATTCTTCTCATGTGCACTTCACCATATTCTATCTTTTGATCCTGACGAAGCGCCAATGACCCTAGTGGCAATAGGAGAGCAAAACATGTTGGTCTACTGCAGGCATATTTATGCCTGTTGGGGTAACCTTGTACCCGAGGGGTTCTAATTCCCTTTTATATGGGCATAATCCCCGCCCTGGTTTTTAAAATAGTAACCCCGGATTGAATTTTATATTACCTTGCACGCACCTTTTCACCCTCTTAGGGACCCATACCCCACACACCCACAGGCACCATCCGGCATTTCCCCAAAAAAGATCTCCGCTAAAGTGACCCTTCGGGGGACCCGTTGGGCATTGCAGTGCCGGGCCCGATGAGGAGCAAATGCCCGATGATGAAGCATGACATCCTTCGGGGTGTGTGAGGGCAACAGGAGAAAAGGCCTTGTGCTTTCTCCTTCATGAGGGGGTCCCCATTTATACCTAGGTCTTTCCCTCCTTTTCTTTCTTGTTTGATTTCTGGTAATGAGCACGGGGTATTCCTCGTCACATTACCTTTGGAACAGTGTCCTTTTTTGGTAGTTCAAGTTATGCTAGAGGAGCATGGACACTGGACCATTATTCGCTCCTCGGTCCCCCTCTCTCTTTTGTTGGTTTTGTTAAAGCACGGCGGTTCAGCCGAGGGACCTATATCTTTTCTATCCCTTCTCTTTTTTTTTTTTTTTTTTTTTCCTTTTTCTGTTTTCACACACAACATCACATCACCTTTAAATTAGGTGTTGGTCAAAGATCCTCCCTGGGTGCACATGTTATGGTTGATAATCCTACATCCCCAGTGAGGGATGTAGTTTTAGCCCTTTCCCACTCTACCTGTGGCTCCCCTTATTACCTGAACACTATGCATGCTATACTGGTACAGGAAGTATGTTTTTAATAATTGCTTTGCCTTTAACTTTGGACACACCATGGTAATATTATGTTTAGAGTGAGTTGGGAACTGTAGGAGAGAATACTACACTGATATTTTAGGACTACTTCTTTTGGCGCTACTCGCTTACCAGAGACCGGCTTCGCTCACGTAGATGGGCTATGACAATCTCTCCCTCCGAGTGTAGACTGATGCGCATGCGTGGGTGAATAGTTTTCCCCGCTGACGCACATGCGCCTGTATCCACAGTGGACACTCTATGGATGCACACGGTCGCTCAGGAGGTTTGAACGGCCGGAAGTAGGTGCCGCCTTAGCTCTCCTTTTCAGACTATTTAACCCCCGTCTGTCCCCGGTGACTTCTCTCCCTGGCGGACGCATGGACAGGGCAGGTACTCCGAAGCCCACTTCCAATATTCCCGTAAGTGTCATGAGGGCATTGTGGGAGACACGGGCATTCCAAGCATTTTGTGCTCGGTTTGGGGACAGCCCCTGTACCGCATGGGTCCCGGCTTCTAACCTTTTTCCCATACATTGCTCCCTCCACAGTTTGAGAAGGAGCGGGTGTCCATCGTCTTAGGCCATAGGAGTGTCCCTCCCAATAATGTTGGGTAAGATCCCTCCTTTTTATGAGAACTATTGCCTTGTTATGTATGTATGGATGGGAGCGCTGCAACCTGGTTATTTTTATTATTATTTTGGGAGCTAGGAACTTGACCATGACCAGTCCTGTATGCTAACACTCTGTGGTTAAGGGTAGTGTTAACCACTCAGACGCTCCGGTCCCTTAATTGATTTGGAGAGTGTCATTCGGAATGGCCACGATATGCACTTGGCATTTGCGGGAGTGCACACACCAGGACTACACCCAGGAGGGGTTGACATGGGACCAGCGCCATGGCTGGTATATCCCACATTTTGGGTTTGTGTGTTGTGTTGTTTTCTTATTGTTACAGGTCGTGCACACGATTGTGGCACGTTTTGATGCGTCAAGTTGTTACTGATGCACATACTGTATGTTTTCTATCTTGTTTTTCTTCCCTAGGTATTCATCAGGAGCTTTTTTCACTATCCAGCCACCCTGTAGGGGAAACAGGTTGTTGGCGGGCCCTGACTGATTATGAGGGTATTTGTTTTTAACTATTCTTCTCATGTGCACTTCACCATATTCTATCCTTTGATCCTGACGAAGCGCCAATTACCCTAGTGGCAATAGGGGCGCGAAACATGTTGGTCTACTGCAGGCATATTTATGCCTGTTGGGGTAACCTTGTACCCGAGGGGTTCTAATTCCCTTTTATATGGGCATAATCCCCGCCCTGGTTTTTGGTTTAGTAACCCCGGATTGAATTTTATATTACCTTGCACGCACCTTTTCACCCTCTTAGGGACCCATACCCCACGCACCCACAGGCACCATCCGGCATTTCCCCAAAAAAGATCTCCGCTAAAGTTACCCTTCGGGGGACCCGTTGGGCATTGCAGTGCCGGACCCGACGAGGAACAAATGCCCGATGATGAAGCATGACATCCTTCGGGGTGTGTGAGGGCAACAGGAGAAAAGGCCTTGTGCTTTCTCCTTCATGAGGGGGTCCCCATTTATACCTAGATCTTTCCCTCCTTTTCTTTCTTGTTTGATTTCTGGTAATGGGCACGGGGTATTCCTCGTCACATTACCTTTGGAACAGTGTCCTTTTTTGGTAGTTCAGGCTATATCATAGAACAGCTATAAGGACATGGTTCCGAAAGCTGCAGACAGGCTCAGCTCATGCTAGAGCACCATCTCACATGTTACCAAGCACTCTGCCTCCAGGATTGTTAAGGCCTGCCATAGGAGTGGCTGATAGGTACACATGTGTCTATATATAAGGTAGGTATAGGAATACTACACCTAAGCAAGGGGTGATTACACGACCTTGCCCCAGCTGAGTGATCAGCCAGTTGTGTCATAATGGAAGGCCAGGCCAGGGGTGGCATAATACATGCTGCAGCCCCTGGTAGGCCTAGGGTACACCTATGCCCTGGGTACCTAAAGTACACTGTACAGGGGCCAATAAGGTGACCCTATCCAATTGGGTTATGCACCTAAAGTACATAGTATTAATTTAGAGAGAGAACAGCAGGGCTGTGGGTCTGATCAGCAGGCCCACAGCCACATCTAAGTCGAAAACCAGTAAAGCAAAAAGCAAAAAGTGGGGGTGAACATAGAAAGCAGACCCTACTCTCCTACAGAACCCCCCCCCCAAAAAACTTAGGGACATTAAACTAACCTTGACCAGTTGAGTCTTCATGTTCTAAGTGGAAATATCTGGAGAGTCCATCTGCATTGGCATGGTCAGTCCCAGGTCTATATTCCACTGTGAAGTCCATCCCCTGTAGGGAAATGGACCACCTAAGAAGTTTGGGATTTTCACCCTTCATCTGATTTAGCCACAAGAGGGGCTTATGGTCTGTCTGAATCTTGAAGTGAGTGCCAAACAAGTATGGCCTCAGCTTCTTCAGGGCCCAAACCACAGCAAAGGCCTCCCTCTCAATAGCTGACCAATGTTTCTCTCTAGGGGTCAGCCTTCTACTTATAAAAGCAATGGGCTGGTCTTGACCATCTACATTCAGATGTGAAAGAACAGCTCCCACACCCAACTCAGAAGCATCTGTCTGGACAATAAACTCTTTGGAGTAGTCTGGACTTTTCAGAATAGGTGCACTGCACATGGCCTGCTTCAGGTCATCAAATGCTTTTTGACAGCTCACTGTCCACTGAACTTTCTTTGGCATCTTCTTGGAGGTCAAGTCATTAAGTGGTGTCACAATGGACCCATAGTTCTTAACAAACTTTCTGTAGTACCCAGTCAGGCCCAAGAAAGCTCTGACCTGAGTCTGGGTAGTTGGAGGAGTCCAGTCCTTTATGGTCTGGATCTTGCTCTCCAGTGGTTGAACCTGACCCCCACCGACTAGGTGGCCCAGGTACACAACATTGCTCTGCCCTATCTGGCACTTAGTGGCCTTGATAGTGAGGTCTGCCTTTTGCAGGGCCTCTAAAACATTCCTCAGGTGGACCAGGTGATCCTCCCAGGTGGAGCTAAAGACAGCAATATCATCAAGATAAGCTGCACAGTAGTCATCCAGGCCTGTAAGGACTTGATTCACCAACCTTTGGAAAGTGGCAGATGCATTCTTCAAACCAAAGGGCATCACCACGAATTGGTAATGTCCTCCTGGGGTCGAGAAAGCAGTTTTGGCCTTTGCATTCTCAGCTAGTCTGATTTGCCAGTAGCCTGCTGTCAGGTCAAATGTGCTCAAAAACTTAGCAGCTGCCAGTCTGTCAATGAGCTCATCTGCCCTAGGTATTGGGTGGGCATCTGTCCTAGTGACAGCATTGAGACCTCTGTAGTCCACGCAAAACCTCATCTCTCTCTTACCATCTTGGGTGTGAGGTTTTGGCACAAGAACTACAGGACTAGCCCAGGGGCTCTCTGAAGGTTCAATGACTCCCAGCTCCAACATCTTTTGTACCTCAACTTTTATGCAGTCCCTGACATGGTCAGGTTGCCTGTAGATTTTACTCTTCACAGGCAGACTGTCACCAGTATCCACCTCATGGGTGCACCAGTTTGTCTGACTTGGGGTCAGAGAGAACATATGTCTGTAGGATTGCAGAACCTGTCTGCAGTCCTGTTGCTGATGGACAGTGAGGCTGTCAGAAAAGACCACACCATCAACTGAGCCATCATCAGGGTTCTGAGTCAACAGGTCTGGGAGAGGGTCACTCTCTTCCTCCTGCCCCTCATCTGTAGCCATGAGTAAGCCCATGTCTGCCCTGTCAACATATGCCTTCAATCTGTTGACATGAAACACCCTGTGGGGGCTTCTGGGAGTACCAAGGTCCACCAAGTAGGTGACTTCTCCCTTTTTCTCAACAATAGTGTTGGGTCCAGACCATTTGTCTTGGAGTGCTGCTGGGGCCACTGGCTCCAACACCCACACTTTCTGCCCTGGCTGGTAAACAGTCAGCACAGCCTTTTGGTCATGCCAAGCTTTTTGGAGTTCTTGGCTTGCCTCAAGGTTTTTAGAAGCCTTCTTCATATACTCTGCCATCCTGGAGCGGAGACCAAGTACATAATCCACTATGTCAAGTTTGGGTTGTCTGAGAGGTCTCTCCCATCCTTCCCTTACCAAACACAGGGGTCTTCTTACAGGATGCCCAAACAAAAACTCAAAAGGGCTGTAGCCAACCCCCTTTTGAGGGACCTCTCTGTAAGCAAACAGAAGGCAGGGTAAAAGGATGTCCCATCTTCGCCTAAGCTTGTCTGGTAATCCTTTTATCATTCCCTTTAGGGTCTTGTTGAATCTCTCAACAAGCCCATTGCACTGTGGGTGATAGGGTGTGGTGAACTTGTAGTTCACACCACACTCCTTCCACATTGCAGTCAAGTATCCTGACATGAAGTTGGCACCTCTGTCAGAAATGACCTCCTTTGGAAAGCCCACTCTGGAGAATACTCCAAGTAGGGCCCTTGCCACAACAGGAGCTGTTGTGGTCCTCAGGTGAATAGCTTCTGGATACCTGGTGGCATGGTCCACTATCACCAGTATGAATCTGTGCCCAGATGCTGTTTGCGGGTCCATTGGTCCTACAATATCTATGCCCACTCTTTCAAAGGGAACCCCCACCACAGGTAGTGGTATGAGGGGGGCCTTTGTGGTGCCACCTGATTTGCCACTGGCTTGGCAGGTGTACTGCTCAATTTTTCCGGTCTTATTGTGTTGAAGGGTGATTTAGGTGACTTCAGTCTCTTCCCATTCAAGTCTAAGGGTTAGAGTAGTGTATAGAGCCTATTTATTAGGCACTTCGACATGATCCTGTGTTCTTCCCCATAGATCAGGGTTTGCATATACATCCTAGGGGATAGATTCGTTAGTATTAGGGGTAATCTGTTCTGTAGTGAGGGTATTTCATGGAGCCGTGCTGAATTCAGGCCTGGTAGGCCTTAAACGGGAGAGACTCCATCTTTCCTCCTGCTCTGGCAGCTCGGGATGTTTCTAGGTCATAGGCAGTGTTTTAGTTAGGAGGTGTTATTCGCTTGGAGAGAACCGGTTCAGGCCGGCCCTTATCGAAGGATTGTATTTTTCTTCCTGCCGAAGACACTACATCAGGCCGGCCGGCTGGGAACGTGTCCTTGGCACGGGGAGGTACAAGAATTTGGTGGGCGGCAGGTTACGGGCTGGAATTTTCCATGAGGAAATGCACGTCTATATTAGTAAAAGTTTGAGGCAGATACTGGCACTTGCTTCTAGTCCATGGGCGGCACCTGGCCGTTAGTAGTAAAGCTGCTACTTATTCCAGGGAAGACAGATGACAAACTTGGAGGTGGAGAAAAACCGAGAAATAGATATTCCAAAGAGAAGAGAGTAGCCGATGAGGAAGAGGTCCCAGTGACTCGGAGAGGGAGACGGGAGTAAACCCGTGATTGCGGAGGTGTGACTTCCAGGCGAAGCCGAGGCGCAGACGAGAAGGGAACCTAGATGACCATTGAGTGCAAGATACATACGACCAAGGTGATGTCAACCCCTTACTATTAGAGTGTACAACTCAATCTTTCACTTTTCTTTGCAGGTTATGTGATATGTATTATGTTCCGTGAGTGTGTATGTAATAACTAAATAAAGTAGTAAAGCAATATGTGCTACGTGTTCTTGTGTAAGAGGGTAACCTATTCTTCTAGTCAGCTGTGACTTGACATGGACAGATGTTAATCCTGATCAGGTAGGTGGTAACTGAATAAGGGAGAAAGGAGCCCTTCGAACTGGGGAACAAGTTGTGCTCAACTAGCTGTCTTTGTGTGATCTGATATATAGTAACACTGATTATGTCGTGGTAATTATAGGATGAACTCGTGTTAAGGCTGCCGTCTGGGCAGGAAGTCCTGGGTCCGTTTGGGACCGCGAGGCTGTGACTGCCATCTGGGCAGGAAGTCTGTGGCTGCCGTCTGGGCAGGAAGTCCTGGGTCCGTTTGGGACCGCGAGGCTGTGACTTGTCTAAGGCTGCCGTCTGGGCAGGAAGTCCTGGGTCCGTTTGGGACCGCGAGGCTGTGGCTGCCGTCTGGGCAGGAAGTCCTGGGTCCGTTTGGGACCGCGAGGCTGTGGCTGCCGTCTGGGCAGGAAGTCCTGGGTCCGTTTGGGACCGCGAGGCTGTGGCTGCCGTCTGGGCAGGAAGTCCTGGGTCCATTTGGGACCGCGAGGCTGTGGCTGCCGTCTGGGCAGGAAGTCCTGGGTCCATTTGGGACCGCGAGGCTGTGACTGCCGTCTGGGCAGGAAGTCCTGGGTCCATTTGGGACCGCGAGGCTGTGACTGCCGTCTGGGCAGGAAGTCTGTGGCTGCCGTCTGGGCAGGAAGTCCTGGGTCCATTTGGGACCGCGAGGCTGTGACTTGAAGGTCTTGGTATATATAGTAGGAATTCCCTGTCCTTAGGTGGTACATATATGTGGTTATTTAGGTGTGAATAGGCCCTAGGGAGGGGTAACGTTCTGGTTTGGGTTAGAGAGGCTCTGCTGAGCGGGTTCTATCTGATCCGAAAACCCAAGCAGAACATTTGGCGTCACGAACCGTTTACGAAACCTGTGTGCGTTGTGGTTGTCTTGTGTTTGCTTTCGGCGCGTGCGTGGTTTTGTTTGCATTTTATTTTTGTGTATTTGTGTGTATAGTTTTTATTTTTCTTCCTTCTTTTCTTTCTCTTCTTTTCTTCTTTTTCCTTTTTCACGATGTTTTCTAGAAGGTCTAAATCTACTTTTAAGTTGCCCGTTGATATTCCCGGATGGGATTCAACGCCTTATGAAGCCTTGGCCCGTGAGTGGGCTGATTCTACTGGTTTGAGTGAGAATTGGAATTCTTCTTTGGAGCTGGCAGAGCCGGCTGATGTGATTGCTTGTTTGCAGAAGGCACCCGTATCGAATGGTGAGGAGATTCCCATTTTGGGGCGCAGAGGTTGGATTCTTTTGTCTGCATACAGGATTCTGCATGAGAGACTGTTGAAGCTACAGATATCTCTTAAAGATGTGGAAGCGCACTTTGTTGAGATTCAGAATTCTCATACTTTGTTGCGGTGTCAAAATAAGTTGCTTGCTGATAAACTTGAGACTTACCAAACTATTGCCGAACGGGCGGCTGTGCGAATTGCTCGTTATAAATACAAGAACAGGCGCGGTCGGGTTTCGACGCGAAAGGTGCGTCTGGTCGTGGCGACAGCCGGGCTGGATTGGAATCCTGATGAATGGGATGGTAATATCGGGAACTCGACTGATTCTTGTTCCTCGGGTGAGGAGTCTGCCAAGCGCGAGTCTTCTCGCTCCCGCCATGATTGTAAGTCTGCTTCTCGCACCTTTGATGGTGCACCCCGTGATTACGCTCGTTCTTCGAGTGGGATCAATGCTTCTTACACTGATTGTCCCTCTACGAGTACTGATCAGGCTCCTTGTGATGCTCGTCCCGCGGTTTCTGCGCATCCAGTTTTCCGTCGGAAGTTGCAGCAGTCTCCCAATGCTCCGCAGGGTATTTCTTTGGACTGTTTAGAAGACTTTACTCAGCAGGAAATTAGTGATATTTTGCAGCGATTTCGGCAGCGAGCTGGTGAGTCCTTGCTCACATGGATGGTGCGCCTTTATGAACTGGGCGCTGCTGGTATTATGTTGGATACTGGCGATTGTTTAAAGTTCTGTTCCTTGAGTTTGGATTCTACTGTGCAGGATCATTTTCGTAACTATAATGGTGTTGGTCAGATTTCTTTACTCCAATTGGCGACTGAGGGTTGTAATCTAAAATATCCTACTGAATCTGACTGGCCTGTGAATGACAAGCCGTGGTATAATTTGCGTGATGCTGCTCAACGTCTCAAAGAGGAGGTGATGAAAACGGCAATTTTTCTGGGTACTGCTGACAGGTTGCTTGATGGTTCATTGACATCTTCTGTGCCGAACCGTATCATTCGATCTTCCCCTGTTGCCTATAAGCAGGTCATGATGACTTTATTGATTAATCAGACTGGTAACGTATTATCTACGGTTTTGGAATCGGTGCGCCAACTCGGTGAGTTGGGTGAGTGGTTTAAACCTGAACGTCAGTCCCGGCCTGACACTCGTACTCCTGGTGAAAATAAACTTACTAGACGTGATATTTTTTCTGGTCTTCTGGCTGATGGTGTGCGGAGGGAGGACATTGATGGTGAGACTACCGCTCGTTTGTGGGAGTTGTTTCGCAAACGTGGCTTGGATCGAAAGGAGGGTGCCCGGCGTGTTCGGACCACTGAGTGTGATCGTGGTGGTTCTGACGGTAGCGGTGATGACGACCGCCGTGGGCGCTCTGTTCGTCGTGATGATCGACGTTCTGCACGTGATGTGTCCCCCCGTCGAGAGAGAGACAGGGAGAGAGAGGGGGAAAGAGAAAGGGGGAGAACTGACTATGTTTACAGCAGACGTAGAGATGATAGGGATCAATCCCCTGAGGTGAGGAGGAGAGAGGATCGTCACAGTTTGGTCGATCGTAACCCGCAGTACAATGCAGAAGATACGAATCCGTTCCGTACTGGGAATGGATATGAACAGGAGGTACCGATACCTAAGAAACGTGAGAGTCTTTATCCTGATTTATCCTGGTACACAGAATGCAGTAAGAATGACTAGGAAATAGGTCAAGCTCCGGTACACAGATGGGCTCACAGAGATAATAGACCCTATGTAGATATTGATATTTATTGGAGACATCGTAATATCCAAAGGGCCCGAGCATTGGTAGATACAGGAGCGGAGGCCACTCTTATTCATGGAAAATCAAAGAAGTTTACAGGTCAGCCTTTTACTATTACCGGATTAGGTGGAAAAGAAACCCCTGCAGTTCAAACTTTGCTTGAAATGAGAATAGGTAGAATTCCCAGAAAAGAGTATTCTGTACTAGTAGTGCCACTTCTAGAATTCATAATTGGGATTGATATTTTGAGAGGAATTACTTTGCATCTAGATGACGGATGTTACCAATTTGGAACAACGCATTATATATCGTCCAGACCTATACGGGTTGGTCGTTTAAGAATGCCCCCCATACAAGTTCCCCATGCGACAAAAGTGGTTTGTCAGAAGCAGTATCGTATTCCAGGTGGTCATGAGGAGATTAGTACCACTATTCAGGAGTTAGTGGATGCAGGAGTCATAACCCCAGTTACTTCTGCTTGGAATAATCCTGTTTGGCCGGTGCGTAAGAGTGATAACTCTTGGCGCATGACCGTTGATTATCGAGAATTGAACAAGCACACACCCTCTTTGACTGTTGCAGTACCGGATGTTATTACACTTATTGAGAGAATCCAAAAGCATCCAGGTACATGGTACGCGTCCATTGATATTGCTAATGCTTTCTTTTCAATTCCGATTGCCCCAGAGTGTCAGGAACAATTCAGTTTTACGTGGAACGGGCGTCAGATGACGTTTAGAAGTCTTCCCCAGGGCTATGTGCATAGTCCTACGATATGTCACCGGCTGGTGGCAGAGCATTTGGCTGAGGTACCGGTTCATCCCCAAATTCAGATATGTCATTATATTGATGATGTTTTGATCCAAGGCGAAACACAAGAGGAAGTTCAGACCCAATTAGACAGAGTCATTGAGTGCCTGCGTGAGAAAGGTTGGGAAATCAACCCAGATAAATTGCAAGGTCCGTCCCAGGCTGTAACATTTTTGGGTATTAATTGGCATGAAGGGCACCGTGAAGTGATCCCTCAGGTTAAACAGAAGATTCTTGATTTTGCAGTTCCTAGAAATAGGAAAGAAGCCCAGAGCTTCATTGGTCTGTTTGGCTTTTGGCGCCAGCATATTCCTCATTTGAGTCAAATATTGGCCCTCTTGTACCGGGTCACGCGTAAAAAGAATGCATTTGAATGGGATAAACCACAGCAAGATGCGTTTAGTCTGGCAAAAGAGGCAATTCAACATGCTCTGGATTTATGGCCTGTACGTGATGGTGACGTGGATTTGAATGTGTCTGTACAGGGCCTTTATGCAAATTGGAGTTTGTGGCAGAAACAAGGCAGGAGTAAAGTACCGTTAGGTTTTTGGACCAAAAAGTTACCTGATGCTGGTGAACGTTACACACCCTTTGAGAAACAGTTACTTGCTTGTTATTGGGCTCTGGTGGATACCGAGCAATTGACTTTGGAACATGATATAGTTATGCGTCCGGAAATTCCTATCATGCAGTGGGTTCTGAGTTCGCCGAAAACTCACCGAATTGGACACGCTCAAGAGGCGAGTGTGATTAAATGGAAATGGTACATACAAGACAGGGCACGTGTGGGCCCGAAAGGAGTTGCTTCTTTACATGAGCAGGTGGCGCGAGTGCCATCGACTGAGACTGAGAGTGAATGTTCCGTACCTTTAGCACAGGAGTCTCCTGTCAAGTGGGGTAAGCCTTTTGATGATTTGTCCGCAGCGGAAAGAAACCATGTTTGGTTCACTGATGGTTCTGCGAGGTTTATAGGGATGACACGGCACTGGAAGGCGGTGTCCTATAATCTGATCACACAGAAATTGTTGAGCACAACTGGTGAAGGTAAAAGCAGCCAATTTGCCGAGCTTTACGCTGTTTACCAAGTTTTGAAACAAGAGTTACCTGGTACATGTCATATTTTCACTGATTCTTGGTCTACTGCCAATGGACTGGCTGTTTGGTTGCCAACTTGGCATTCCCATAATTGGAAGTTACATTCCAAAGAATTATGGGGAAAAGAGTTATGGCAAGAAATTTGGGAGATGCTCCCACAGAGTACTGTTACAATCTTCCATGTGGACGCTCACACCCCGATAGATTCTCTTGACAAATTTTTTCATAACATTGCAGATGAGAAGTCTAAAATTGCTGAGGCAGTGGTGGACAGGCAAGATTCTGATATTGCGGGATTGGCGAAATGGGCACACCAGAAGGCAGGACATTTTGGAGAGAAGGCCACTAGCAGGTGGGCTGCTGATCGAGGAATTTATATTCCCTTAGATTTAATCAAAAATGTTATTTTACACTGCCCCGTTTGTCAGCATATCAGACGGCGTAAGGTGCCCCAAATTGTTAAAGGTCATTTACATCGCGGCAAATTGCCCGCTCAAATTTGGCAGATCGATTACATTGGTCCACTTCCCATGAGTAGGAATTGTCAATATGTTTGCACTATTGTTGATACATACAGTGGCCTGCTGGTAGCCCTTCCCTGTAAGCAAGCTACCCAATTGAATACCATTAAAAGATTAGAATTAATTATGATGTACTATGGTGTGCCATTCCAAATTCAATCTGATAATGCATCCCATTTTCGTGGAAGATTGGTACAGGAGTTCTGTGCGGAAAACAATATTGAATGGATATTCCATATCCCCTACTACCCACAGGCCTCGGGCCTGGTGGAGAGATTGAATGGCCTGCTAAAGGACCAGCTGCGTAAGTTAACGGATGACAAGTATAAAAATTGGCGAGACTTTTTGCCCCAAGCACTATTGATTTTGAATAATCGTCCTTTTTTAAATGCTGAATCTCCACTCATGCGTTTGTTTCCCCCGAATGCTGAGGCTATGCCTAATGAAATCAGAGAAACTGTGATGTATTGGGAAATTACTCCCGGAGCTTTGGCTCCATGTAGAGCGACCCCAGGGTCGGCAGGTTTAGACTTGCATGCTATGGATGACATTGTTATAAAAAGTAGAGATCGAGTCATCATAGAGACAGGTGTTGGTGTTCAGATACCACCTGGAAATTTCGGATTGATCGCCCCTAGATCGGGGCTGGCTGTAAAAGGCATTCAGGTGCTTGGAGGAATTATCGACAGTGATTATCAGGGAGAGATTAAGGTGCTCCTGCTGAATAGCAGTGAGGTTGACTTACTGATACATCGTACTGACCGAGTGGCTCAATTACTCATAATGCCTGTTTTCAGTGGTGTATTAATGAAAGGCACTGCTCCAACGTTGCTAACTGTACGTGGCCAGAAAGGTTTTGGCTCCACGGATAATCCTGGGGCCAGAGTTTGGGTGCAGTCGCCTAAGAATCCCCCTGAACAAGCAGAGGTCATTGCCACCGGTCAGGATAATACCATTTTGGTTATGAGACCAGGGAAAGATAGCTGGGAAGCGGTCCCAGCTGATAAATGTTATTTACGAGAATGATTAATGCCTGTATTTGGTTCTCTTTCAGATCATTCTTTGGATTGTTGCTGCAGGATGTGTCGGAGCCGGACTGTTTTCGGACTGGTACGACGAGAAAGGAGGGATCCTATCAACCCGGGATGAACTGGGAACCCGAGTGTTGCGTTCCTTCGCTGCATGGGATTCATCATCGAACTTTTGGACCGCACTTGCTAAGAGGGTGACTGACGCCCCTCACTTCTGTTTGACACCGATGAGATCTGTACATGATATTCTGGCGACCTGCCTGGTTGCTGTCCCCGCCTCATTGGAAACTTTAACTCATATTTTTAATGTCTCGAAGGCCCGTCCCAATATTCTCCTGGGTGATTTTGCTACCCATGTATATTGCCCCCTATGTATTGAATTGCCGAACGAGCAACCCCCCATCCAGTCCCAAATACTTACTTATAACATCACACAAGGTGATTTGTGCTTCTTTCTTACGTGTAATCCTAGTGCGATCTCTGAATGTCTGCGCCTAAAACTAAAAGGCGCCACTTCGTTCACAACTCACGAACGGACTTTGTGCTTTCAAAGGACACCGACCACATGTGTTTCAGTTCAGAACAATATGACTTGTAATAGTTTGGTAGTTACCCCCAGTCACTATCGCACGATGTTACTACCTGCCGGATGGCTTTTCTCATGTGGTAATACTTCCTGGCCATTTGTCCCTGCAAACATTTCCGGAGGCCCTTGTGCCATTACGAGACTCAGTTTGTTGATGTTCGCATCGCATCCGAATGCCAACTCTCGTGTGCTTCGAGATACTGTAATGTTACAGGAGGATTGTGACCCATCTTTGCATTTATATTCCAAGTCTGAATACCTTAGCTTAGCTGTTTCAATTATTGGTGTTCCTGCTTTGGCGGTTTATAATGCCAAATCTATTGGGAAAATGGCCTGCTGGATGGTGAAATCTATTAATCATACTTCTACAATTTTGTCTGACATGCTATTAGACGCCCAGGGTGAACGTAGGGCCATTTTGCAAAATAGAGCAGCCATTGATTATCTTTTGCTTAAACATGGACATGATTGCTCGGACTTCGAAGGTCTCTGTTGTTTTAACTTGTCTGACCATACACAATCCATTCGTGCTCACATCGACAAGTTGCGTGACTTAACAGAAGAAGTTAGAAAACACATTGACCAGGGCTGGTTTGACTGGCTCTTTAATTGGTTACCTGATATACACGTGCTACGCCAAATATTAGGTGGTATTTTGATTGCTGTTGCTGTTTTGATTTCTATCTGTTGCTTTATTCAGTGTATTCCTTCATTATTTCAATTCTGCATACTTGGTACTAGACATAGATCAGTTAGCTTTGTTTCATATTATTCTTCCACAGATGTTAGCTCCATTTAATGAATGTATAATAGACTGAAGTCAAGGGTGAAATGTACTGCTCGATTTTTCCGGTCTTATTGTGTTGAAGGGTGATTTAGGTGACTTCAGTCTCTTCCCATTCAAGTCTAAGGGTTAGAGTAGTGTATAGAGCCTATTTATTAGGCACTTCACATGATCCTGTGTTCTTCCCCATAGATCAGGGTTTGCATATACATCCTAGGGGATAGATTCGTTAGTATTAGGGGTAATCTGTTCTGTAGTGAGGGTATTTCATGGAGCCGTGCTGAATTCAGGCCTGGTAGGCCTTAAACGGGAGAGACTACATCTTTCCTCCTGCTCTGGCAGCTCGGGATGTTTCTAGGTCATAGGCAGTGTTTTAGTTAGGAGGTGTTATTCGCTTGGAGAGAACCGGTTCAGGCCGGGCCTTATCGAAGGATTGTATTTTTCTTCCTGCCGAAGACACTACATCAGGCCGGCCGGCTGGGAACGTGTCCTTGGCACGGGGAGGTACAAGAATTTGGTGGGCGGCAGGTTACGGGCTGGAATTTTCCATGAGGAAATGCACGGCTATATTAGTAAAAGTTTGAGGCAGATACTGGCACTTGCTTCTAGTCCATGGGCGGCACCTGGCCGTTAGTAGTAAAGCTGCTACTTATTCCAGGGAAGACAGATGACAAACTTGGAGGTGGAGAAAAACCGAGAAATAGATATTCCAAAGAGAAGAGAGTAGCCGATGAGGAAGAGGTCCCAGTGACTCGGAGAGGGAGACGGGAGTAAACCCGTGATTGCGGAGGTGTGACTTCCAGGTGAAGCCGAGGCGCAGACGAGAAGGGAACCTAGATGACCATTGAGTGCAGGCTACATACGACCAAGGTGATGTCAACCCCTTACTATTAGAGTGTACAACTCAATCTTTCACTTTTCTTTGCAGGTTATGTGATATGTATTATGTTCCGTGAGTGTGTATGTAATAACTAAATAAAGTAGTAAAGCAATATGTGCTACGTGTTCTTGTGTAAGAGGGTAACCTATTCCTCTAGTCAGCTGTGACTTGACATGGACAGATGTTAATCCTGATCAGGTAGGTGGTAACTGAATAAGGGAGAAAGGAGCCCTTCGAACTGGGGAACAAGTTGTGCTCAACTAGCTGTCTTTGTGTGATCTGATATATAGTAACACTGATTATGTCGTGGTAATTATAGGATGAACTCGTGTTAAGGCTGCCGTCTGGGCAGGAAGTCCTGGGTCCGTTTGGGACCGCGAGGCTGTGACTGCCGTCTGGGCAGGAAGTCTGTGGCTGCCGTCTGGGCAGGAAGTCCTGGGTCCGTTTGGGACCGCGAGGCTGTGACTTGTCTAAGGCTGCCGTCTGGGCAGGAAGTCCTGGGTCCGTTTGGGACCGCGAGGCTGTGGCTGCCATCTGGGCAGGAAGTCCTGGGTCCGTTTGGGACCGCGAGGCTGTGGCTGCCGTCTGGGCAGGAAGTCCTGGGTCCGTTTGGGACCGCGAGGCTGTGGCTGCCGTCTGGGCAGGAAGTCCTGGGTCCGTTTGGGACCGCGAGGCTGTGGCTGCCGTCTGGGCAGGAAGTCCTGGGTCCATTTGGGACCGCGAGGCTGTGGCTGCCGTCTGGGCAGGAAGTCCTGGGTCCATTTGGGACCGCGAGGCTGTGACTGCCGTCTGGGCAGGAAGTCCTGGGTCCATTTGGGACTGCGAGGCTGTGACTGCCGTCTGGGCAGGAAGTCTGTGGCTGCCGTCTGGGCAGGAAGTCCTGGGTCCATTTGGGACCGCGAGGCTGTGACTTGTAGGTCTTGGTATATATAGTAGGAATTCCCTGTCCTTAGGTGGTACATATATGTGGTTATTTAGGTGTGAATAGGCCCTAGGGAGGGGGTAACGTTCTGGTTTGGGTTAGAGAGGCTCTGCTGAGCGGGTTCTATCTGATCCGAAAACCCAAGCAGAACAGCAGGTGACACAGGAGCGACAAAACTCCTTGGTATCTTCTGACATAAGAGGCCAGTGAAAGTGAGGGACAAGCATGTCCCAAGTCTTGTTCTGGCCTAAGTGTCCTGCAAGGGGAATATCATGGGCCAAGGTAAGAAGGAAGCCTCTGAACTTCAGTGGTATGACCAACCTCCTGGATGCACCAGGCTTGGGGTCTCTAGCCTCTGAATACAGCAGCCCTTCATGCCAATACACTCTATGGGTACCTTGAGCATTCCCTGCAGCCTCAGCAGCAGCCTGCTGTCTGAGGGGTTCAAGAGAGGGGCAGTCTAATTGGGCCTGCCTCAGATCTGCCCTTGAAGGTCCCCCTGTCCCAAGAAACTCAACCTGATCAGGTTCAAGTTCTTCTAGGACAGTTCCTTCAGGGCTCTCAGAATCATCCTCCTGTGAGGGCTGATCCATTACCTGAGGCAGGGGGGAAGGCACAGCCTTTACTCTACTGCTCTTTCTTTTGGCTTGTGACTGGTCCATTGTCCCAGGATCCAGCACCTGTTCAGAGGTGCACTTTTTGGCCTGTGACCTAGTCACAGCAAGGACATGTGCATCTATCCCCAGCATTTCTGCATGGGTCCTATACTCCACTTCAGACCAAACTGAAGTTTCAAGATCATTGCCCAGTAAACACTCCACAGGAAGGTCTGAACTAACAACAACTTTCTTGAGGCCAGTTACCCCTCCCCAGGAGAAGTTAACAATTGCCACACTATGGGAGGTAGTGGCATTGCTAGCGTTGGTCACTAGGTAGTTCTCACCTAGTATGATCTGTCCAGGGTCCACAAAGGCAGGTGTCACCATTGTGACACTAGCCCCAGTGTCCCTGTAAGCCTGAGCCATCTAATCATTGATAAAAGGAGTCTGTCTGTACTTGCCCAGGTTACTGGGGGCTATAGTAGAGGACAAATCTATGTCCCCATCACAGATCAGAACAGCCTGAGTAGGTATCCTGACTAGGCCAGAATCCTCCTCAGTTCCCAGGGTTAACCCTACTACACCCTTTTGCTGGGAACCACCACTTACAGCTGGACTAGGGGGTACAGTTGCCTTAGGGGCAATGGTGGCTGGGGGCTTATCCTTTTTGGTGCACTCAATAAACCAATGTGAGTTGGACTTAGAATAGTTGCACCATTGTTTCTTTTGGCCATATTTCTTCTTACCTTTTTTGGGACCACCCTCCCCCTGAGCCTTTTGGGGGCCTGGTGAAGACTTCTGGTCTTTTTGTTTCTGGTCATTACCCTTCTGGTCTGCCTTTTTCTGATCACCGCCCTGGTTCTGGTTTTTCTGCTTAACTCTAGTCCTGACCCATCTATCTGCCTTCTTTCCCAATTCTTGGGGAGAAGTCAGATCAGAATCAATCAGGTGTTGATGCAGTAGCTGGTTTTGACAGTTGTTAAGTATTTGCTCTCTCATGATCAAATTATACAATCCTGTATAGTCCTTAACCTTACTTCCCAATAGCCAGCCTTCCAGAGCCTTAGTGGCACAATCTACAAAGTCAGTCCAGTCCTGAGTCTGTGTCTTCTGGGTATCCCTGAACAACAACCTGTATTGTTCAGTGGTTAGGCCAAACCCATCAATCAGAGCACTCTTCAGGACAGTGTAATTGTCAGCATCCTCATCACTAACTGTGAGGAGCTTGTCTCTACCTTTCTCAGAGAAGGAGAGCCACAAGATAGCTGCCCACTGACTTTGGGGTACCTGCTGTACTTTGCAAGCCCTCTCCAAAGCAGTTATCCATTTGTGGATGTCATCCCCACACTTGTAGGGAGGGACAATCTTGCTCAGGTTTCTATTATCATAGTTCCTGTCTCTATCCTTAGGGATATTGCTGCCACCAGTGGGTTCTAACCCACTTAACATTTGCTCTCTAGCCAGAGCAAGCTTCTCCTTGGCAAGGGCAAGTTCTTCCCTCTCAATCCTTAGATTAGATTCCCTCATTCTGGCTTCATGCTCTTTTCTCTGGGGGGAAGTCATTCCCCTGTGAGAAGAGGCATTAGAGATGCTAGAGACATGGGAGTGGATGGAATCCCTTGAAGGGGATCTGTCTCTCCTGCTTCTCTGGTTAAGCCTACTTGGGGGTCTGCATGGGGGGAGCCCATGCAGACTCCCATGTAAGCTTAATTTAGCCTGGCTAAGTCTTCCTACTTTGCTCTGGCTGTCTACCTCCTCATCTGAAGTCCCATCTGACTCATCTGTAGTGGGTAGACCCTCACCTGTACCTAGGGTACCAGCCTGGGAGGCCCTACGAGTATCATACTCCTCTAGGATCTCTACTAACTGAATGAGGGTAGGGTTTGAACCCTGTTTTAACTTTCTGGAGGTACACAATTGTCTCATCTCCTGAAAAGTTAGGGTATCATATCTAGAGGGGATCTTTCTAGGATCTACCCCTCCTGAGAGAGAATCAACCTGATCTCCTCTCAGAGACATGATCTAGTGAGGGTGTGGTGTGTGCACCTACCTACACTAGTTGTATCTACTAAACCTTACTAGTAGTTGTAGTCAGGGTGTGCTAGGCCCTTCAACCTACAACTACTAAGTCCAGTAGGACTTAAGTGTTTATAAACTATGTTATATGTACCTATACAATATCTTATGTGATCTTTCAATTTAGTATCTCAAGATTACAATGGTATTACAACAGCAAGCTCAGATCCCAACCGCTGCTCACCAATGTGAGAAGTTGGCCTGATATATGATGTCACTAATTCTAGTGTACACCTTGTATCAGTCCAAACAACCCTTATGGTGATTGGTTGTAAAGTCAACCTTATAGACCAGCTATCCTAGTGGTAGCATGGACAAGAGCAGTCTTAGGCTAAACTCTGAATGGCATGTGAAGCCAGCTGTGATACCATATGTAACCCCTTGAATACCAAATGAAAGGACACCAAAACAGATATATATAAAAATAGAATGTATTTATTCTAGTCAAACTCTCAGCACTCTTTATGAGATTCGAGGTAAGTACAACACAGTGTTAATTAAGCATACATTAAATCACACAGGTAAGTAATACAGTTAGGCCCTGGGGGCCACGCAAACCATATACTAAGAAAGTGGTATAAGGACCACTGTCACGGAAATAGGATAGGCCTAGGGAATCGCTGGGGCTACACTACACTACCAACAGTTAGGAAGTGGGAGGCCCACGGGATTCAGGTGCAGAGTGGAAACACTCACGCGTAATGCGTATAATCGATAGAAATAGTACAGTTTAGAATTATTAAGATTTAGGACACTTCTGGAGTAACTAGGAAGTCGAGACTTGAAACTTAGACACTAGGATAGTCAATACCCTGATGAGCACCGGAGTACCCAAGTTACCTAGCCCAGGGGCTGCGGGTGCATAGGTGTGAACTTGCGTCGGGTTTCGTCGTGGACTCCTATGGATGCCTGAAGGAAAGATGCTGACAGGCAATCAGTGAAGAGTGTCCGGTGGATCCAAAGGCCGGGATCAAGAAGGAAGGATACCTGCAAGCAGAAGGGACAGAGTCTGGGTCACTAGTCAGTGACCACGTGGAACCAGGAAGGAACCAGGTGATGTCGTGAAGATTGCAGGTGAAAGGTGAAGCTTGTCGCAGCAGCCACGGGTACCAGGAGATGTCGAGGACGACCAGGACCAGGAGGCGAGCTGTCCCACGAAGGCTCATGCTGTCGGCGGCGTCGAAGTCGAACTAGGACTCACCAAGCCTTGGCAAGCGGAACCCACGAAGAAAGGAGGACTTGCTTCTGTTGCAGACCAGGAAGGTCTGGGGTGCTTCTCTTTTGCAGAGGAGCAAGAGCCAGTCTGGAGGAGCCAAACCAGCAGCGGAAATTCAAAGGTGTGTCATCACAAAGGCCGCTAGCCAACGGGCAAGCAACCGGAAAGACGCAGCAAGCAGGAAAATGCAGAAGGGCCCCACGCAGGACTCGTGGAGTGTGAGGGGTTGATCTTCGGTGCAGATGGTGCTTGGGGTTGGGGCTTCTCAATCCCCAGTGCACAACTTCGAGGGTGCCTCAGAAGCTGCGCTGAAAGATACTTGCCACTTTTCCCAGGTAGCCGGTCCCACGTCTCTCGTCACCTCCACGGATCTCAGCTCGGCTGTGGATGTGGATCAGGGTCGGAGAAGTCTGGAAGTCAAGGCTCTGGTCGGGCTCTGCAGTCGGTCCCTCGTAGAACTTTCGCAAAGCAAAGGGTAAGTCTCTTGATGGTGCCTGTTAACACAGGGTAGCCACTCCTTGGCTACAAGGGGGATTCTTCAGTCTTCTTCTTTCGTTGAATGTCGAAGGTCCAGAGTTTCTGTTCAAGATGCAGGTTCAGGATAATCTAATCTCCTGAGGCCCAGCTACCACACTTATACTAATCTGGGGGGCTGGGTTGCCTGCTAGGTCTCGCCTTATGGGTGGGACCTGGGAAGGGGGTGGTTACCCCCCCCCTTCCCTTTGTCCAGTTTCGCGCCAGGACTGTGGCTGGAGTGCCCCAGCACCGGTTTGAACTGGACTATGCACGGGACACCTTGTGTCTCGTTTCTTTCATCCCTCCCTGCCCCAATACACTAAGGCCTGTCTGGGGTGGTGCTCACACCTCCCAAGGCAGGAAACCTATTGTCCAAGCCTCCCGTGCCGGGATCACTCCCAGCAGCAGGAGGTCAGACTTGTGTCGTGGCAGCAGCATCCATTTTGTGATGCTGGGGCTCTGGTTAACTTTAACCGGGTAAGTAGGTTGCAACATGTCTTCTCCCTCTAGAAGGAAGGGATAATATCCTCATCACCAGAAATGGGATGGGGGTATTATTCCAAAGTGTTAGACACCTTACACAACATGTTTTGATAAAGCCAAACCATAGTTACCATAACCGTTTAAGATTATAAGGCACTTTAAGAGTATATGGTAGGCTATATCATAGAACAGCTATAAGGACATGGTTCCGAAAGCTGCAGACAGGCTCAGCTCATGCTAGAGCACCATCTCACATGTTACCAAGCACTCTGCCTCCAGGATTGTTAAGGCCTGCCATAGGAGTGGCTGATAGGTACACATGTGTCTATATATAAGGTAGGTATAGGAATACTACACCTAAGCAAGTGGTGATTACACGACCTTGTCCCAGCTGAGTGATCAGCCAGTTGTGTCATAATGGAAGGCCAGGCCAGGGGTGGCATAATACATGCTGCAGCCCCTGGTAGGCCTAGGGTACACCTATGCCCTGGGTACCTAAGGTACACTGTACAGGGGCCAATAAGGTGACCCTATCCAATTGGGTTATGCACCTAAAGTACATAGTATTAATTTAGAGAGAGAACAGCAGGGCTGTGGGTCTGATCAGCAGGCCCACAGCCACATCTAAGTCGAAAACCAGTAAAGCAAAAAGCAAAAAGTGGGGGTGAACATAGAAAGCAGACCCTACTCTCCTACACCTTTGCTCCTCCAAAACTCTCAATGCTTCTTGCCTGGACCTAATCCTCAGGAACGGCGTCAGCGGCGCCGCAACCGACTCCGACGGCGCCGTAGCCGGCGTCGAACACGGATCCGGAGGAGCAGCCGGAGTCGAACGAGGTCGAGCTGGAGCCGGAGAAGAAGGGGGCGACGTTGACGTCCTCGGCGCTGGGAAATGCCAAGACAGCGTCGCTGGGAAGAATAGCATAAATGGAGCCTGAGCGTAGGCCTGAGGGACCACCAGATTAAAGGCCATTGGACCCATAGGACCCGAAGGTGCTCCAGAGGGGTACATCGCTCTCGAAAAGACACCATACACAGCATTTAAATAATGCGATGGGTCTTGTCCCGGGCCTGGAAAGGGGGGGATAAGGCTCAGATTGAGGTATTACCGGACTCGGGCCAATTGGCGCCGACGGTGGAGCCAGTGGAGTCGAAGACTCATCAGGAGCCGGAGCCTCTTCAACCGAAGCCGGAGAATGTGTCGGCGTCAGTGATGAAGCCGGAGCCGGAGAGCACTCCGGAGAAGCCGCAGGCAAAGTCAGGCAAACAGGAGAAGTAGGATTTGATACAGGAGGGGGAGAAACATAGTCCTTACGACCTCGAGGAGTAGGCGAAGTCGATCTCGGAGCCGTCTCCTTATCCGAACGGCGCCGAGATCCATGCCTCTTCTTCTTTTTATGTTTCTTCGACTTAAAAGCATGACCCGATGTCGACTTCGACCCTGACCTGGACCTGGACCTCGATCTTGAACGTCTTCGACCTCTCTTATCTTTTCTCATCTTCGCTATAAATAACTTAGCTTCTCTTTCCTTTAATGCCTTTGGATTCATCTTGCAGCAGCAAGTGCATCCCTCGACGATGTGATCCGACAACAGGCACCAGACACAATCTTCGTGTGGATCCGTAATGGACTTGTGTTTACCACACTCTCTGCATGGCTTGAATCCGGACTTCTTCGTTGACATCTTGAAACAAGAAGCAAGATAGAAAAGCTACGGAGAGTCCCAGAAAACTGTTAGCATCAACAGCGCGGAAAAAAGGGAACTGACGTCATCACGCTGACGATGTCCTCTTATGGATCCAGTGGCATCAGCGGAGCCGCGTGAGAAGCCGTGCTTCTGTGACATCATCCTCATCGGCGCGGAGAGCTACAAAAGTTTCCGAATGCTGCTGGCGCAGGGGATATTCACAAGGTGAGGAATCCACTGTCAGATGTATCCATCAGAAAGCATTTTTAAAAGAGAAACTAGCAGGTAAAGTAAAAAAATCTAAAATGGCGTCCATGAGCACTCTGAGAATGCTGAGGAGAAGTAAGAGTGGTGTCAAAGAATGCCAAAAATGAGCAAACTGTCTATAAAAATTCAAAGGTACTGAAGAAATGGTGCTTACATGTCATTAAATATCTTGAAAGTTAGTCAGGACTAAACACCAGGCAGTTCATGCAGCAAAGCACACGGGGAGCTGTAAATATGCTAAATATGCCGCATCTTATCAGCGAGCCGCGGTCGACATGTGTAGTTGAAAAGGCATGTTGCAAACTCATCTGGTGCCGCCGCGAGTATCCTGGATAGTTGTGGAGAGGTTCCGCCGCATGGGAGAGCAGTCTTGAAATCCCGACGTCTGTGCTGGAAGCCTGGAGGGGGCCCGTCGCTCTACGCTCTCACGGAGCTCCTCAGAGCGGCAGCCATTCCCCCGGCTCCTAAGCCACGCCCCCCCAAACCTGTTTTTTTTAATCTTCACTAAGTCACCTACAGTGAGATTCCTAGCAGAGACATTTTTTCTTGTGTTAAAATATGTTTTTTGTTTGGATTGTGTATCTTCACCTTTGTTTCTGACCATAGCGTTAAGCTCATGAGCAGTGACCCTGTGTTTGAACCACTTTGATGTCCATGCTGGTCTGAATTCTGAGCAGGCCTTCCTAACTTTAAGCAATTCAAAAGGGGACGCACCCGTGGACGAGTTTAGTGTGGTTCTGTAGAACCACAGCATGGTCCTAGCAGCAATAGGTGTGACTTTGTATGCAAAATAGCCCACCGTATGCAATCACCAATAACGCTGTTGAGCCTTTCCACTAATCCATTTGTTTGTGGATGATAGAGTGAGCATTTAAGGTGGTTGATGAAACATTCCTTGAGAAACAGTTCAACATCAGCAGATATATATTGAACTCCATTGTCAGAGACTAAGGTTTTGGGAAAACCCTCCCACATGTAAACCTCTTTCATGAAGTCTAGGATTTCTTTAGAATCTGCATTAGGTACAAATTTGACTTCAGGCCACTTTGAGTAGTAGTCAACTGAGACTATAGCGAAGCGGGTCTGATGGGTTAAAGCACGGAAAGGACCCAGTACATTAATACCCATTTTTTTCCCAGGGGATGTCAGGGAGGAGGATGGAGGTATGGAGATGCTTAAGGTTTTGTCACTACTTGTACACATTGGACAATCATAGATCATGGCATCAATGTCTCAGTCCATTTGGGGCCACCAGAAATATTCAGGTACTCTACGTTTTGTGAGATTGGCGCCCAGATGTCCTTCATGGGCTTTAGACAAGAGGGTATTCCTGAGGTCACAAGGAGGAATTACTTTTTCAGCCCGATGACAAGATCATCTTTTACAGATAATTTGTCACAAATTTTCACATATGGTTGGACGTCAACACTTACATTTGTCTTTCTGGGCCAACCTTCAACAAAGTATTTCTTGACACATTTCAACGTTTCATCATTTTGCATTGCAATTTTCCACCACTTTCACATATGGAACAGATGTGCTGTAACTCTATGGCAGCAACTAAACAATCTTCGAGTTCGTCATTGCTGTTGGGTTTGTCATAACCATGTGTTTTGTTGGAAACTACAGGCAATTGAGAAAGTGCATCAGCTCAGACATTTTTCCCACCAAGAATGTGTACAACATTGAATTGGAAGAGTTTAGAAGCAAGTCTTGCTATGCGTGGTGTACTGTTGCGGTAATTAGTGTTTCCTAGAATGGCTACAAAGGGTTTGTGGTAGGATTGTAGGGTGAAATTCCTACCCCATAGGTAACATTTGAGTTTTTCAACGGCCCACCAACATGCCAGTAATTCTTTTTCAATGATGGCGTAGTGTGTTTCAGTGTCTCTTAGTACTCCGGATGAAAATCCAATGGTGTGTTCTTGAGTGCCTTTGTGCTGCGTTAAGACTGCACCCAGACCATAACAACTGGCCTTAACATTACTAAGTTGTGTTTGTAACCATTCAAATGCATTCTTACACTCATCATTCCATGCAAAAACAGTTTCATGCTTTAGCAAGTTGGAGATAGCACGTACTTTTGTGGCGTATTCAGGGATAAAGCATGAATAGAATTTGCTTAAACCTAGGAAGGATTTAACACCAGTTTTGTCAGTTGGTGGTGGTGCATCTAAGATGGCTTGTTCCAAACCTGGTCTCTTGTGACACCTGCACTCATGAAAGTGTGACCCAGGTATTCCACAGAATGTTTTGAGAACTAAAATTTTTCACGTTTCAGAACAATGCCATGCTCTTGGAAAATAGATAGTACTTTGTGTAAGATTTCATCATGTGTAGTTTTGTCAATGGCATGTATGAGAACGTCATCTTGAAAAATGGCAACATTTGTAATGCCTTTGAGTAGGTTCACCTTGAGACGCTGAAAGACCGATGCCGCCGATGCTAGTCCAAACGGCATGCGACAGAACTGGTAAATGCCAGATGGAGAATTAAACGCGATGAGATGGCGTGAATCTCTGTCAAGCTCAACTTGATCATATGCAGAAGCGAGGTCAAGTTTGGTGAAGAACTTTTTCCCTGCAACCATGGCCAACATTTCAGTGATGTTGGGTAGTGGGTGTGAGTCTACCCATATTTATTTATTGAGGCTGCGCAAGTCTATGTAAATTCTGAGTTCATTGTTCTTCTTGCGCACCATGACCAGTGGAGATAACCAGACAGATGATTCAACTGGTTCGATTACACCTCTGTTGCACAATGCTCTAAGTTCATTCCCAAGGTCTTCTCTGACGCTGAAAGGTACCCTCCTTAACTTGTCTTTAACAGGTATAGCACCCTCTTTGACTTTTATCTTGTGTTTGAAGCCTTTAATTTTACCAAGTTCACCTGAGAAGCCTTTAGGATAGTTATTAAAGAGCTCCTAAACTTGGGAATAATCACGTATGGCTAAAACCTGTTCTTTGGCCCCTGGACACAGCATCATATTAAACAACCCTTGGTGAAACCACCCTAGTATATTCAAACCTTGGAGGGCTAAGTAAATTTTCCCTTGAATGCGTCTGCCTTTGATTTCCATGACATCCTCAAAATATCCTAGGAGATCAGGAGGCAATAACTGTCTTTCACCCCAATTGGCGGTAAACAGCGATTGCGTTATCATGGTGATGCGTGCACCAGAGTCCATGAGAAGTCGTAACTTCTTTTCCCCTACCTGTATGTTGGCATAGGGATCTACGCAATCAGAGGTATCACCTGTTTGAATTTCGCTCTCACTGACGACTAGTACCATGTCTTTCATCTCTGACAAAAGGTCTTCAGTATCACTGTCACTAGAGTGTTTGGCATACCCTACTCTGACATTTTCCTTTTTGTGCCCTTGACATACCTTAGCGAAATGGCCAACTTTTCCACAAGACCTGCAGACTATGTTTTTTGCGGGGCATGGTCTGCTGTTTTTGTTGTATGTAGAGTTACAACACCGAAAACAGATGTCAGAGCTATTGAAAAAACTATTTTGAAAGGCTTCCCTCTTTTTTGTGATTGTTAATGCGAACTGGAGTGACAACTTAAACTGTTTTGTTTTACAATTACTTCACGGAGACTTGAGCAGTTTCAATGCTCTTAGCAATGTGGATAGACTCTTCCTGATTGGGATTCCCTAAAGACAATAGTTTTTGTCGGATTGCTCTATCAGTGCAATGGCTTATAAATTGGTCACGGACCAATTGCTCACTAAAATTTACGAATTCGCACTCAGCTATCAATTTTCTGAGAGCACTAATATATGCATCAACATCTTCATAATTTTTTTGTACTCTTTTGAAGAATTTGTGTCTTACTACAACAAGACTTGGTTGTACATTATATCTGCAAGCTAGTTTATTAATTGTTTTTTGATATTTGTCAAGATCCTCCTCAATACCACCCTTGGAATCAGGTAGGTGTTGAAGTTTTGCTCTCATCTCAAACCCAAGTGAATGTAACAATAAGAACTTTTTATTTTCTGGCCTCAACCTATGTGCTACTATAGCTCTTACGTAAGTTTCAAATGCATCAAGCCAGTGACGCCAGTTCATTGGTGGTTCACCTGGCTATTCAAGGAAAGGTGGTGGTGGATTAACAGCTTGCATAATGTAAGAATACAATTGTTATATTCCTTAAGAAACCCTAAGGTATGCTATTCACATATAACACAATAATACAATAATGGTGAATAAGCGTAAAACAGATATCACATGCAATGAGGGAGTGAGGAAATAGTCAATAAGTTGTGTGTGTCACCTCGATGTCAATGAAACTGAGCGAATTCTTATTACAGGAAAAATAGAGAAAGGGACAAAAAAATTGATGAGAATTAGTTTGAGAAGAAGGAAAAGCAAATAATAGAATATTGTACTCTTACTGTATGCAGAGATGTTGAGTGTTAACCAGGGTCCTGTAGTGCTTCACCAAGCGTGAGAACTTGGTAGCTGTAGAGTAGGTTGTCACCGTGTCATACATCAGATATATATGGGAAATAAACATGAGAAAAAGGAGGCAGAGAAAATCAGGCATACACTTGTCAGGTGCTTAAATGGGGTAAGGCGTCGCTTAGTGATGAGAACAGCAAGGCAGGAATCAGCTGGGCAGCTCCGTGTCAGCAAAAACCTTGTGAGAAGACTTGATGAGGGAAGAAGATTCCACCACACTGGGCAGAGAGATCATCTTAAACACCTCCTCAGGGGCTGGAACTGCCTGTAATAGTTGAGAGACTCCACCTCACGGGATAGAGAAAGAGCCGAAGGCTCCACCTCAGGGGAGGAGATCAGTAGATAAGCTCGCTAAGGAAGTGGGTCCCGACTCTGCATGAACTCCTGTGCCGCCCCTACCAGGCAAAGTTTAGTCAGGCAAACAGGAAAGAGCAGGTGCGCACAGATATTTACGCATTGCGGGGCTCCACCTCTTCTTTCACACCCTGGAACCGTTGAGAAAACCAGGTTTGAGCCCTGGTGTCATTGTTTGTGTAGGGCAAACAAAAACTGCGGGCAGTGATGTCAAGCGACAGACATTGCGTGTGTCATCTATAGAAGCGAACTACGGCGTGTAACATTGTAGGTACAGCCAGTGACCGTTGAATGGAAGTCCATCCACTTGTTGTAAAGTGGAGTAAGGGCAAACAGCTCCATGTGAATTCTGTGTGGTATCAGCTCATCGCCACAAATCATGTAGTGAAGACAGGATCCAGTTGCTGAGGTAAGAAGACTTTATTGAGCATACAAGTAGCGATCCCACAGACAGCCCTCAGCTGTGCGTACAAGCACAGCGCGAACCTCTCCTGACAATTAGAATCCAATGGTCACATCATTGAGGCAAGCGCGAGCCATGGGGCAGCGCGAGCGATGACATCATAGAATGTCCATGCGCGGGCAGCGTGCAATGACAGCACACTGAACAATATTTATATGTGTATTAATCGACTGTCCATTCCATCTCTCACCCCATTTTATTACCCTTCCGAGACTCTTCTGCTCTTCCAACTCGCCCCTCACTCTACATCTGGACTTCTATTGCTTAACTAAACCCCTGAGTCCTCTTCCCCTTTGTCCAAAGAGTTTAATAACTATAAAATGGTTTGGAAATGTACTTAATGAGGCTATGCATAAAATAAAGAATAAAACATGAAAGACTGTAATGAAGTTTAGCTAAACATCTGTAAAAGGTGAAACATAATTCTTGTTTTGAATGCCATCTTAGAAAACTAGAGCCCATGGATATTTAGAGCCACATGCAAAATGTCGGATTTTCCATTTGACACTCTCATCACCAGAAAAATAAGCCATTTTATGTCATGTACTGCAATTTAGTGCCCCTTTGCAGCCTCCTATAGTGGCCTTTTATGCAGATTTCAGAGGCTTAATGTAGCACCGCCTGCACCCTGAACAATCATTGCTGCTGAAAGTGCCTTCCTTTGGGGCTAAATCACACAATGCCTGATTCAAAGAATGTTGTGTGCACCATGGTACTCATTTAGGTGCATAGAAGGTGGCCCACATGATTGCAAATAGCAGATATTGATTTCCCAAGACAAGGTCTGCTGTAGATATTTAAGTTGTAGATTGAAATGAACACAGAAAATAGGCAGGGTCGACAGATTTTTCCCAATTAGGGGTTTAGCAAGGGGATTGGAAAATGAATTAATTATTTACTGCTACTTCTTCTCGCAATCATTATGCTTGAGATTGTCCCCACCCCAGAGACAGATGCCCTACCCACTCAGTATTAAAATCTTGAAACTTTGCTTCTCTTTCTATTGCCTTACTGTTGCACCCGTAAGCCTTAGGGAGGTCTTTCACCCAGCATTTTGCCTTCTTCCTCCATTATTCTGCTCTCATTTTGGTTGACCTTAGGACTCTGCACTCTTCACCATTGCTAACCAGTGCTAAAGTGCACATGTCCCCTTCTTTTAACCTGGTAACATTGGCTTATCCCCAACTGGCATATTTAATTTATTTGTAAGACCCTGAGAAGAATTGTGGTTGCTACTTGAGAAGCATTTCACCTCCCTAAACCAATAACTCAATTTCTTGCACTGGATTTCGGCGGTGAGGATTTCGACTGGTGTTTGTGCAGTGGCAAACAGTAAACATGTGTTACACTACTACATCAGATAAACACATCTAAGATCAATTTGAGTTTAAATCCTCCTTGATTGTCTTTTTTTTTTTCCCCAAATTCTTCTCATAACGTTTGTAGCTGAAACCACACCTGCAAGAATGGAATTCAAGTTGGCCACCATGGATGTCTACACTGTGGCCCATCTCAAGGAGCTCTGCAAAGAGAGGGGACTTTCTGCTAAGAGCACCAGAAGGAAGGTGCAGTTGCAAAAGGCTTTGAGGACCTGGGCAGAAAAACATCAATCACTGGTTGAAGCCACAGAATGGGATAGTGTGATGGAAGGACAAGGGCTGGGCTTCCCTGAGGTAAAGACTCCAACAGAGGGGCATGTCTTAGCCCCTGAAGTGGAGTCACCTGCCTGGGCAGGGAGCTGTGTATCTTCCTGTGGCCTATCCCCAGTTGTGCTGGCACGAAGGAGGAAGGAGTCTAAGCCTAAAAAGAAGGGTTTCTTTGATATGCAGACAGGGAGGTTTGTACCTCAGTGCACAGTGTGCTACAAGTATGGGCATTCAAATTGTGACTCCAAATTTCCCAAGAGCGTACAGCCCCCACAGGTAGTCAGACATTTGGGTTGTGGAGTGTAACGCTTTGGGGGGAGACAGTGCTAGTTAGCTTTGAGGAGCAGACAGAGGTGACCCTAGTTTTCCTGCAAAAGCCCATATGCCTACTGTTGGAAACCGGGCAAC
The DNA here is from genome assembly GCF_964204655.1 of Triturus cristatus. Classification (NCBI taxonomy): domain Eukaryota; kingdom Metazoa; phylum Chordata; class Amphibia; order Caudata; family Salamandridae; genus Triturus; species Triturus cristatus. The sequence continues at coordinate 115,397,331 of NC_140584.1, read as the reverse complement.
CGGGTTAGCAGTCACCAGATTCCCAGCACAATGGTAGCTTGGCTCGAGCGGTTGGGGGTCAGGCACCGTGTTAAGCGTACGTCACACCCTCACAATAACCATGCGTTCATCCGTTCCAAAAACGACACTACACCGTAAAAATTATGCAAGTCAACTTGAAAATATATATGTCTTTATCTTATTTTCTCTTAGTTGCAGGTTTCATAACATGAATACAATACAATAAGATTTTCCTTTAAAAGAGCAGGGCAAATAAATAATATTACATTGGAATTTCCATAAATAGGTTCAGGTCAACATTTCGCAAAGAACAAATAGATGTGCAATAAATACAGATGGCAAATAAATACAGTCAGACAATAAATATAGTGCAGGAATAAATTAGTGGATGACAATAAATAAAGCACCTCAATAAATAAGGTAAAACAATCAATGACAGTTACAGTTCAAAGCATTTTCATGAGGTCACTTGGTCTTACTTTGCCCATACACAACTTAAGGACACTTGGATGGCATGGGGGTGTCCCACCTAGATTGATCAAGGCTGGGGCCTAAGCTGAGGCAGAACAGAAGTAACCTAAAGATCTGGCCCTCCAAACCACACAACCCTTTATGGAGGTCACTGTACCAGTCTCAGTTCACCCCTGGCACTCCCAGGCTGGTTCTAACACCCTTTTAGCCCCTAGAATGGTCTTTTAGGGCTCCACGGGGCCTCAGATGCCCCCTCTACCACTTACTGTCCTTTTCAAGATGATCGGCTCCGTGTCGACGCCATGAGGCGGCTCCGGATCGATGTCGTTGGGCGGCCTCAACTCGATGTCGCTGGGCGGCCTCGGCTCGATGTCACTGGGCGGTCTCGACTCGATGTCGCTGGGCGGCCTCGGCTCGATGTCGCTGGGCGGTCTCGACTCGATGTTGCTGGGCGGCCTCGGCTCGATGTCGCCTGCCGGCGTCGCAGGGACTCGGACTCCCCACTTCCTGGTGTCTCCGGAGTGCGATCTCCACTCCCGACCTCCGGCGCGCTTCACCTCAGTCTCCGGCGACTCCGGTGGGCGGACTTCACTCCCCCGTCGACGCCTCACCTCGACCTCAGGTGACTCCCGACTCGACCTCCGGCACCTTTCCACGACCTCCGTCGGCGCCCTCACTCGACCTCGGGTGATTCCCGACTCGACCTCCGGCGCCTCTCCACGACTTCCGTCGGCGCCCTCACTCGACCTCGGGTGACTCCTTACTCGACCTCCGGTGCCTCTCCACGACCTCCGTCGGCGCCCTCACTCGACCTCTGGCGGCTCCGGGTACGATGTCTGCTTTCTGTCAGCGCCGCTTCTCTACCTCCGGCCCCAGGTCTCCAGGCTTCTCGACGTCAGGACTCCAGGAGGACACTGCTGAACAGGTCAGGAGCTTGCTGTTCTTCTTCTTTAAGGCCTGTTCCAAATATTCAGTCCTTTAAGATGGTTCTTCTGATCTTGATCCCACACAGGGCTTTAGGTTGGGCTTGGTCAGTAGAGACTAGCGTCAAGGGTGGGTTTCTGGACCCCACTCCAAGCACTGGTTTCCACCTCTGCTGCCTTACTCCGACCTCCTTCTATCTTTCCTCTCTCTTCTCCAGTCAGTTGCCAACTGCCACTCTGAGATGGCCTCCCAACATTCTAAACTGCCTCCCACTGTCACAGGGTTCTAGAATGTTCCAGGAGGTTCTGGTGATGTCACAGGTGACAATGGGTGGCCACCATTTTGTGTCTCAGGCCCTCAGACAGAAGTTCCAGGGGTAGGGAAAATGGCTCCCTGACCCTGCATCAACACTAAAAAGTCTGGTGGTTCCCAAAAAGGAAAAATGATAACAGGGTTTGAGGCAAAAGTGGGACAAAATAAATAATGATGAGGAGGGACCACCCAAAGGGCTGACAGGTCTAACACGCGTCCCCCCCAGCGGAAAGTGGGGAGAGCTACCCAACCCCTCGGGAGTTCTCATCACTAAAGCGGAAATACCTTGAGAGACCGTCTGCATTGGCGTGGTCCACTCCAGGCCGATGTTCCACCTGAAAGTCCATTCCCTGTAGGGAGATAGACCACCTTAGCAACTTGGGATTCTCCCCCTTCATCTGCATCAGCCAACGAAGGGGTCTGTGGTCGGTCTGAACTAGGAAGTGCGAGCCAAACAGGTATGGCCGCAACTTCTTCAGAGCCCATACCACTGCAAAGGCTTCACGCTCTATTGCACTCCACTTCTGTTCCCTGGGAAGTAGTCTCCGGGATAGGAAGACCACGGGTTGATCCAGACCCTCTTCATTGAGTTGCGATAACACTGCCCCAATGCCATGTTCCGATGCATCTGTCTGGACAATGAACTCCTTGGAAAAGTCTGGGGCCCTTAAGACCGGGGCCTCGCACATGGCTTGCTTCAGTTTCACAAAGGCCTGCTGACAAGCCTCCGTCCAGACTACCCGTCGAGGTTGCTTCTTGGACGTAAGCTCCGTGAGGGGGGCCACAATGGTCCCATACCCCTTCACGAAGCGGCGGTAATATCCGGTGAGGCCCAGAAAAGCTCGGACCTCAGTCTGAGTCTTGGGGGGTTCCCAGGCCATGATAGCCTCGATTTTCGCCTGGAGGGGTTGCACCGCTCCCCTACCCACCAAGTGTCCAAGGTACACTACCCCTACCCGATCTGGCATTTACTGGCCTTGATCGTTAAACCAGCGTGTTTCAGGGCCTGGAGAACAGCTTGCAGGTGACGCAAGTGATCCTCCCAGCTGTTACTGAAGACGGCAATGTCGTCCAGATAAGCAGCAGAGAAACTCTCCATTCCAGTGAGGATCTGGTTCACCAGACGCTGAAACGTGGCAGGTGCGTTCTTGAGCCCAAAGGGCATCACGCAGAACTGGTAGTGGCCCTTGGGCGTGGAGAAGGCTGACCTTTCCTTTGCTCCATCAGTCAGAGAGATCTGCCAGTACCCAGAAGTAAGGTCAAAGGTACTCAGATAATGGGCAGCTCCCAGACGGTCAATCAATTCATCCGCCCTTGGAATCGGATGAGCATCAGTCTTGGTTACTGAGTTCAGTCCCCGGTAGTCCACACAGAACCTCAGTTCCGGTTGGGCCCCCGGTGGTGCAGCTTTTGGTACTAGTACCACCGGACTGGACCAGGGGCTGCTGGAAGGTTCAATCACTCCTAGCTCCAGCATCTTAGTGACTTCACTGTGAATGCTGGCCTTCACCTTGTCTGTCATCCGGTAGATCTTTGACTTCACAGGTGGGCTGTCTCCTGTGTCCACGTCATGGACGCACAGGTGAGTCCTACCCGGAACAAGGGAGAACAACGAAGAGTACTGCCCCAGGACCTGGCGGCAGTCCTCCTGCTGTTCAGGAGTTAGGGACGGGGAGAGAATCACTCCCTCCACCAACCCATCCTTCTCTTGAGACGCAAATAAGTCGGGGAGAGGCTCGCTTTCCACGTCCTCTGCTCCGTCAGTCACCATTAACAATATGACTTCGGGCCTCTCATGGTGGGGTTTGAGACGGTTGGCATGCAGCACCCGTAGGGGCTGACGAGGGGTCTTCAGATCCACCAAGTAGGTAGCCTTACCCTTCTTCTCCAACACCTCAAAGGGTCCTGACCAGCGATCCTGGAGGGCGCTAAGCTCTCCTGGTTCGATCACCCACACCTTCTGGCCAGGCTCCAACTCCACCGGGTGAGCATTGTGGTCATACCACGCCTTCATCACTGCTTGGCTGGCTTCCAAGTTGTCAGAAGCTTGCTTCCACAACTTAGCCATTTGGCTCCGGAAGGCCAGCATGTAGCTCACCACGTCCTGGGGAAGCTTTCTGGGAGTTCTTTCCCATCCGTCTCTCACCAGGCTGAGAGGTCCACGCACAGGGTGCCCATACAAAAGCTCGAAGGGGCTGAAGCCCACTCCCTTCTGTGGCACTTCCCTGTAAGAAAACAATAGACAGGGTAGGAGGACGTCCCATTTCCTCCGCAGGCTTTCAGGCAGACTTCTGATCATGCCTTTCAAGGTTTTATTGAACCTCTCCACCAGTCCATTGGTCTGGGGGTGGTAAGGAGTGGTGAACCGGTAGGTCACTCCACACTCCTTCCACATCGCCCGCATGTATGCTGACATGAAGTTGGTCCCCCTGTCGGACACAACTTCCTTGGGAAAACCCACTCGGGTAAAGATTCCCATCAGGGCCCTAGCCACAACAGGTGCAGTAATGGTCCTCAGAGGTATGGCCTCTGGGTACCGTGTGGCATGATCCACCAGAACCAGGAAAAACCTGTGACCAGCTGTAGTAGGCGGATCTAACGGACCCACAATGTCGATGCCCACCCTTTTAAAGGGAGTGCTAACGACAGGAAGTGGTTCCAGGGGAGCTTTCAGCTTTACCCCTGTTTTCGCACTGGCTTGACAAGACACACACGTCCGGCAGTAGGTGTCGGACGACACTTTCATCTGAGGCCAATAAAAGTGCGGGACAAGCCGGGCAAAGGTCTTGTCTTGCCCCAGGTGTCCTGCCAAGGGGATCTCATGAGCCAATTCCAGAAGGAAGGCTCGGTAATGTTGAGGGACAACCAAGGCCCGTGACGATCCGTGCATGGGTGCCTGGGGTTCACTGTAGAGGAGGCCATCCTCCCAGTAAACATTGTAGTTCCCCTCAACGTTCCCTGCTGCCTGGGCTTCGGCCTGTCGCCTCAGTCCCTCAAGGGTAGGACACTCCCTCTGGCCCTTGCAGAATTCCTCCCTGGTCGGCCCTCCCTCCACGTGCCACTTGGCCGGGATGGGTAGGTTCTCCAGTTCTGTAACACCCCCCTCCGCGGACTCCTGGTCCACCACCTCCGGTGGCCTATCCGTCACACGGGGCGCGGATGCCGAGGCAGGCTCCTCCTGCCTTCGGTTCTTCCCTTGATTGGCAGCCGGCGGTGCCTTTGTTCCAGGCTCCCGCCTAAACGAACTCCCCCTCTGGGTAGTCGCAGACCTTGTGCTGACACAGGCCCAGTCAGGTGTACCCAGCATCTCAGCATGAGTCCGGTATTCCACCTCCTTCCAAGCATTATGCTCCATGTCATTCCCCAGCAGACAATCGACTGGCACGGCAGGGCTTACGGCAACTCGAAGCGACCCTGCAACCCCTTCCCATTCAAATGGAACCTCGGCCACCGGATAGTGGCCCATTCTGCCGTCAGCCATCGCGGCAGGGTGGAGTACATGGGGAATCACCTGCTCTGGAGACACCAGTTGGCTACGTACCATAGTCATACTGGCTCCTGTGTCTCTCAGAGCCTCCCCTCTTTGGCCGTTGATGGTGACCCACTGCCCATACTTTGTGGTATTTGCGGGCACCTGGATCTTAGGAACCATCTCCTGTTCTCCCAGGGACACTAAAGTGACACCCGCCCACTCCCTTCCCTTATCTAAAGGCATCTCCTCCCCGAGCACTACACTAGCTACTCCGGGGGCCTTTCCTCCGATGGGAGGGGGTGGTCTTTTCGGGCACTTCACATCTCCCTTATAGTGTCCGACACCACCGCACTCGAAGCAATGGACAACCCTTGGCTGCTGACTCTGGCCAGGATTAGGGTTTCTGGGTGGGTTAGCCCTAGGGGTGAATCCCGTTCCCTTCCCTTGGAAACTATTTTGGGGGCCTTTAGAGAACTCCGTTTTCTTTTCCCCTCCCTCTTTCTTCTGGGGGGCGCCCTGTCCGGTCTTTTGAGAGTCCCCTCCAGTCCCCCTTGTGGACACCCGGGTACTAGCCCAAATGTCCGCCTCCTCAGCAAGCTTCCGGGGATTGGTCAGCTTGCTATCCACCAGGTGTTGACGCAGTTCAGGGAAACATTTTTCGAGCAGGTGTTCCTTCAACATCAAATCAAACAACCCCTCGTAGTCCCTCACCTCACTGCCCTGTATCCAACCCTCTAATGCCTTTTTTGCATAGTCCAGGAATTCCACCCAATTCTGTGTGCCCAGTTTGTGGCTACCCCGGAACTTCTGTCTGTACTTCTCGGGTGTTAGTCCAAACTTCCTCACGAGCGCCACTTTCATGGTGGGGTAGTGGGTCTGCTCATCCTGCTCCAGGGCCAATAATGTATCCCTACCAGCTGGAGGCATGTATCTATACAATCCCCCTCCCCAATACTTCTCTGGAACCCCATGGGCTCTTAACAAGACCTCATAGGCCGCTAGCCACTTGGCGATATCATCACCCGCACTATAGCTAGCTACTATGTCTTTCGGCAAATAGGGTTTGGGTTCCCTGGTGATTTCTCTTTCTGCGCTGCCACCATTAGGAACAGTGTGTGCCCCGACCCGTAGGATCTGGAGATCTATCTCCCTGAGCCTCAACTCGTGAGCCATCCTCCGTTCCTCCTTTTCTTTCTCCAGCTTCGCCAAATCCCATGTGAGCTGTCTTTTCTCCCTCCGATCAATTAATACTGCTTCTGATAAGCCGCCACTAGAGACACTGCTGCCCTTCCTTGAAAGTGTTCTGGGCCCCTCTACTAGGTTCCCCACCTCAGGTTGGTACAAACCAGCCCCCTCGCTGACAGGCTCTCCATCCTTATCCTCCTCCTCAACCTTACTTTCTCGTCGTGCCTCCCCCCAAGCCCTTAAGCTGGTCTGGAGCTCACCCTTCTTCGCACCTTGGGGACAAAACACCCCCTCTCTCTGACAAAACTCTCTGAGTTGGGTCACCGTGTAAGTTTCCAGATCCTCCAACACAAACTCCATTTTGCCCACTCAGGATAGAAGACAGTTGCTTACAAAAGCTATGCAGGGGGGTACCTTTTGTAATACCTCCTCCCACCACCAGAAGTAAATTTGGAAAAAACAAAACTCAAAATTAGGAAGTCCGCTTGGAGAAAACTCCCGGTGTAGGCCTATGGACTACCCACAGTTATTGTCGAGTAGACGCAAGCACAGCTCTATCCCACCGCTGAACACCAATTTTATGTTGGAAACCGGGCAACCGGGTTAGCAGTCACCAGATTCCCAGCACAATGGTAGCTTGGCTCGAGCGGTTGGGGGTCAGGCACCGTGTTAAGCGTACGTCACACCCTCACAATAACCATGCGTTCATCCGTTCCAAAAACGACACTACACCGTAAAAATGATGCAAGTCAAGTTGAAAATATATATGTCTTTATCTTATTTTCTCTTAGTTGCAGGTTTCATAACATAAATACAATACAATAAGATTTTCCTTTAAAAGAGCAGGGCAAATAAATAATATTACATTGGAATTTCCATAAATAGGTTCAGGTCAACATTTCGCAAAGAACAAATAGATGTGCAATAAATACAGATGGCAAATAAATACAGTCAGACAATAAATATAGTGCAGGAATAAATTAGTGGATGACAATAAATAAAGCACCTCAATAAATAAGGTAAAACAATTAATGACAGTTACAGTTCAAAGCATTTTCATGAGGTCAGTTGGTCTTACTTTGCCCATACACAACTTAAGGACACTTGGATGGCATGGGGGTGTCCCACCTAGATTGATCAAGGCTGGGGCCTAAGATGAGGCAGAACAGAAGTAACCTAAAGATCTGGCCCTCCAAACCACACAATCCTTTATGGAGGTCACTGTACCAGTCTCAGTTCACCCCATGGCACTCCCAGGCTGGTTCTAACACCCTTTTAGCCCCTAGAATGGTCTTTTAGGGCTCCACGGGGCCTCAGATGCCCCCTCTACCACTTACTGTCCTTTTCAAGATGATCGGCTCCGCTCGGCACCGTGTCGACGCCGTGAGGCGGCTCCGGATCGATGTCGTTGGGCGGCCTCGACTCGATGTCGCTGGGCGGCCTCGGCTCGATGTCGCTGGGCGGTCTCGACTCGATGTCGCTGGGCGGCCTCGGCTCGATGTCGCTGGGCGGTCTCGACTCGATGTCGCTGGGCAGCCTCGGCTCGATGTCGCTGGGCGGTCTCGACTCGATGTCGCTGGGTGGCCTCGGCTCGATGTCGCCTGCCGGCGTCGCAGGGACTCGGACTCCCCACTTCCTGGTGTCTCCAGAGTGCGATCTCCACTCCCGACCTCCGGCGCGCTTCACCTCAGTCTCCGGCGACTCCGGTGGGCGGACTTCACTCCCCCGTCGACGCCTCACCTCGACCTCAGGTGACTCCCGACTCGACCTCCGGCACCTCTCCACGACCTCCGTCGGTGCCCTCACTTGACCTCGGGTGATTCCCGACTCGACCTCCGGCGCCTCTCCACGACTTCCGTCGGCGCCCTCACTCGACCTCGGGTGACTCCTTACTCGACCTCTGGTGCCTCTCCACGACCTCCGTCGGCACCCTCACTCGACCTCTGGCGGCTCCGGGTACGACGTCTGCTTTCTGTCAGCGCCGCTTCTCTACCTCCGGCCCCAGGTCTCCAGGCTTCTCGACGTCAGGACTCCAGGAGGACACTGCTGAACAGGTCAGGAGCTTGCTGTTCTTCTTCTTTAAGGCCTGTTCCAAATATTCAGTCCTTTAAGATGGTTCTTCTGATCTTGATCCCACACAGGGCTTTAGGTTGGGCTTGGTCAGTAGAGACTAGCGTCAAGGGTGGGTTTCTGGACCCCACTCCAAGCACTGGTTTCCACCTCTGCTGCCTTACTCCGACCTCCTTCTATCTCTGTCCTCTCTCTTCTCCAGTCAGTTGCCAACTGCCACTCTGAGATGGCCTCCCAACATTCTAAACTGCCTCCCACTGTCACAGGGTTCTAGAATGTTCCAGGAGGTTCTGGTGATGTCACAGGTGACAATGGGTGGCCACCATTTTGTGTCTCAGGCCCTCAGACAGAAGTTCCAGGGGTAGGGAAAATGGCTCCCTGACCCTGCATCAACACTAAAAAGTCTGGTGGTTCCCAAAAAGGAAAAATGATAACAGGGTTTGAGGCAAAAGTGGGACAAAATAAATAATGATGAGGAGGGACCACCCAAAGGGCTGACAGGTCTAACACCTACCATTACTTCTAAGTACAGGCAGTGGGTCACCATCAATGGGCAATAGGTGGAGGCTCAGAAGGGCACAGGAGGCAGCATGACCATCGTAGGCATGTCCTCCATAACACATTCCACCAAGTTTTAGCCGCCAAAAATTGAGACAGTCACCTACCTGTGACTATGGTTCCCCTTGATGTGGAGGGGATCTCAGGTTCTCTCAAAGTAGCTGTCAGCCTTGCCATGCCTGTAGATTGTCTGTCGGGGAATGACCTGGAGCATACTTCTTGGAGGGAGGTAGAGCTCAGGTCACACTTGGAGATGTTGGGATTGCCTGAATGGGTCAGTATGGTCAGTATGACCACAATGTCCATGGCTACCTGGGAAGGGAGTCAAGGGCACCTGGAGCCTGAAACAGTGGCCCAGGCAGCTGGCCTGAAGTGTGGGAGTAAGGGGCTTTCCCCCATTCCAGCTTTACGGGGCACCTGAAAAAGACATTTCTCCCCTGGGTGACCTGCCTGAAGTTGCTGGTTGGCAAGTTCAAGGTGGGTCCACCAGGAGGGAGTTCTGCAAGGTACAGAAAGAGTGCCCCAATCAAGAGGGCTTGAAGTGGCAAGTTGAGGCCTAAGCAGTTCCAGAGGGCAGCACGCAAAACTGTAAGGCTGCTATCTTAAATATTGCTAGTAGTGATTTTGTGACACTAGATAGATTGTTTTTAAACTTTACTCGCTTATGCTCCTCCGCACTGTTTTACATATCAAAAGAGGCTTACTGGCACGCATCTCTGTTCTCTTGCACTCTGCTGGCTGCTGTATGCTGGTTCTTGTTCCGGGTTTGGCGGGTTGCCGATTTCCAGCTGAGGGACGCGGCTCCACTCCCCTCCCCTCATTTCCGCTTCCTGGGGGCATGGTTAAAAACATTGTAGGTGCCCGGCCGCGCAACGGATGCACGCAGCGGGCGCGCCAAAGGCAAGCCCGTCTGCGCCCGTCCACGCCGGTCTGCCGCCGGAACCCAGTCAGGCTTTTAGTCCGGCTGGAATGAGGTATGCTTACTCTCAGCCTGAGCTGCTTGCAATTGGGAGGCGGGTAACGAAGTGCTCACAACCCTGGCTGGATGTTCTGGAGGGCCCATTTGGGTGTCTATGTTGTGGTTTTTCATCTTTAGTCCCGATTGGAGTCAATGACCCTCCTCCCCGCTCCTCGGTGACTGTCTTTTTGCTTAACTGTCGCTCCTTAGTCAAGCATTTTGCTGATGTTTGTTACCTCCTGGAAGACAGGTCTCCTGATGTTCTATTTCTTACTGAGACCTGGCTCTCAGAGGACACGGTAACAGAGCAGGTACTTGCTCTCCCGGAGGGCTATATGATTCATACTCTTAATAGACCTACGAGAGGAGGGGGTATCGTGGTCATTCTTAAAGCTGGGTTTTCATGTACTTTTACCCAACAGATTGTTACTGATTGCGAATGCGCCTCTTTTAAAATTACTTTTAATTTTAATTACACTATGTCAGGACTATTGATTTACCGTCCCCTGGGTCCATCTACAGAGTTTCGAGCTGCTTTGTCCGTAACAGTCAACACCCTAGCAGTTAATGCTTCTAACTTTTCTGTGATAGGTGATCTTAACCTACACTTAGAAAGTGTTTCTGATCCTAATGTGCTATCCTTTCTGGCTGTCCTGGTGGCCTGTCAGTTCGAGCAACGAGTTTCAGGCCCCACACATTTGGCTGGACACCTACTCGATCCTGTTTTTACTAATATATCTTCCCTTGTGGTGCAAGGTCCTGTTCCTATGGATTGGTCCGATCACTACTTAGTCTCTATGGTGATCGATGACATCTCGCCAGTGCGCAAGCTAGTCAGCACCTCGTCTTTTAAGCGCCCCTGGCACAAATTGAGTTGGGAACATCTTCAAAGCCATCTTGTAGCTACCTCCCCGGCTATTTCAGCTGACCCTAACGAGGCCTATTCCGCTTTTTCCGATTGGATCACTCGGCCTCTAGATGCGCTTATACCTGTTAGGTTGTCCAGGAACCGGTGCAACAAACCCAATCCTTGGTATAATGCGAAACTAGTTGCCTTACGTAAGATCTGTAAGAAGCTGGAGAGAACCTGGCGGCGAGATTTTGATCCCTCTTCCAAGGCTCCCTATCGCGCTGCTATTAAGCGCTACCATAGGGCTCTTCATGTGGAGCGTGCCGCATTTTAGTTGCATTTTGGCGTCTGAGAATATCCTCCAGCCCACTCGAAATAAAAGTTCGGGAGTAGCGTAAATGAGTCTGCAAAAAATTAGCGGGAGGAGTTCAATCACATCAGCCATTGGCCGGAGGCCCAAATCGGGGAACAACCTTTACAACGCAACTTTTACAACGCACTACACTTACAACGCAATTTTTACAACGCAACATCCACTACAACGCATTCCAAGACATCGCATGACACTACAACGCATTTTTAAAAACTACCTTTACAACGCATTCCATTACATCGCATACTACCTTTACAACGCATACCATTACAACGCATAATATTACACTACACTATCCAACACTTACCCTACTGTTGCACCCCCTGGAGTTAGAATAGTAATTTGTACCCCTATACTATCCAACACTTACCCTACTGTTGCACCCCCTGGAGTAAGAATAGTAATTTTTACCCCTATACTATCCAACACTTACTACTGTTGCAGCCCCTGGAGTTAGAATAGTAATTTTTACCCCTATACTATCCAACACTTACCCTACTGTTGCACCCCCTGGAGTTAGAATAGTAATTTTTACCCCTATACTATACAACACTTACCCTACTGTTGCACCCCCTGGAGTTAGAATAGTAATTTTTACCCCTATACTATCCAACACTTACCCTACTGTTGCACCCCTGGAGTAAGAATAGTAATTTTTAGCCCTATACTATCCAACACTTACCTTACTGTTGCACCCCCTGGAGTTAGAATAGTAATTTTTACCCCTATACTATCCAACACTTACCCTACTGTTGCACCCCCTGGAGTAAGAATAGTAATTTTTACCCCTATACTATCCAATACTTAACTTAAATGCAATGTAATATTATGCGTTGTAATGGTATGCGTTGTAAAGGTAGTATGCGATGTAATGGAATGCGTTGTAAAGGTAGTTTTTAAAAATGCGTTGTAGTGTCATGCGATGTAATGGAATGCGTTGTAGTGGATGTTGCGTTGTAAAAATTGCGTTGTAAGTGCATGCGTTGTAAAAGTATGCGTTGTAACGTCATACATCCCCCAAATCAAACCTCAACGGTACTAAAGGGGTGCTGACCAGTAAACACAAAAGCTGCCTCATGAACCTGTTTCTACCATTGCCAAAGGTTTTCAATGTGTGCCCCCATATCTCTGCACCATAAAGGGCAACCACAAGTGCCAGGTATGTGTACAGTAGGACAGCTGGCAATACAAATTTACAATGGGACCCCTTATGCAGCTTTAACAACCCCACACTTTGCTGCTTTGATTTTAATCTAATTTTAACAGCACAATGTGACCAATCGAGCTTCTCATCTAGAGTAATTCCCAGGTATTCAAAGAGGTGTACTTGCTCTAAGGAGACACCGTTTACAGTGGGGGTTGAGCGCATAGGACAGGGGTTAAAAATCATAAATTTAATTTTGCTAATGTTAATTTCCAGGCCCCTCACCCCACAGAATCTATTAAAACAGTCAAGTAGTTTCTGAAGCCCCACTGGTGACAGACAGCAAAAGAGTATCATCACCAAACATGAGGCCCAGAACCCTCATGCCTGCTAATTGAGGAGCATCGTTATCAAAACTATTTTTTTTTTAAATGACTAAATCATTTAATAACAAGGAAAAAAGGGGGGGCAAATACACATTCCTGTCTTACAACTCGCTTAACAGGAATGGGTTTGGTAACATCACCCAGCTTGCCGCATCTAATATTTGCACAGTTGTTCTGATGCAGTCTCTCAATTATACTGCACAAATAGGCTGGAATGCCCATTTCTACTAAATGTTTCTACAACAGGATTCTAGGGGACAGGTCGAGCGCTGCTCTAAGAACAACAAAAACTCCATAAAGCGTCTCAAAACTAACGATCTTCCAGTAATTCATCTGCAGTCTAAGGACCTGATTAATGGTGGAAGAACTGGATCGAAAGCCTGCTTGGAGGGGGCAAAATATATAATTCTCATCAAGCTAATACTAGAGCCTGCTTAGTATAACCCACTAAAAAGAGTTTCTGTGGTATATAATAAACTGATGGCCTGAGTTGGCAGGGGCAAATGGGCAGCCCTTTTTGTAAATTGGAAGAATCTAAGCCCAGGCCAACGTTTTGGGGATACTTGCTCCATTTAAAATGTCAATAAATACCACAGTAAAATAAGGTGTCTATTCGGGAAAAGTATAAATCTCCAGGAATCTTATCAATGCTAGGAGCTTCACATGGCGCTATCTTACTAATGGTCTCTTCTATCTCTATACACGCTATCGGGGTAAATCCTCCTGCATCCCTCCCTGGTTTGGAATACGAGGGGATGACTGGTGGTGCTTGGAATACACCCTCATCAGGTTTTTGTTGACATAAATTAGTAAAGTGGACTATCCAAATCCTGAGCCACAAGATTGTCGATAATTTTTGTTTTTCCTTCCCTATTCCCAGTAGCAATTAAATTCCAGAATAAGGTTTGATTATTTTCCCTTGCTGCTGCTAAAAGTCGTCTCCAGTTTTGGCTGTCCCATTCCCTTTTTGCCATTGCGAGAACAGTTTTGTATGCAGTTCTCTTTTTTTGGATGACTTCCTTCCTATTACTCTTGATGGCCATAATCAGAGAACTTTTGGCCAAACTACATTGTTTATTGAACCAGGATGGTGCACTGCTCCTTATCCCTAGGCTGCTAACTTCTCTAAAAAAAGTCCTACTTCAAGCTATTAAAGAGGGAAATACTAGAGACTTCAAAATAACACCAAACCAGGTCCTACCTTGGCATATGTGGATCTCAAAGCCATCTCCGACTTAACCACTGCAGACCAATAAATACTACATTTGTTATTGGTAAGCTCACACCTCCCGGCCAGTGGCGAGCCAGCTGAGTTTGGGCAATTCGAAATTCCAAATCCATCTCTAGCGCATAGTGATCACTATCGTGCCTATGCACTTCAGCCATATCGGCTAAGAAAGGCCAGAGTTTAACATCTAAAGGTTATAATCATGGGTTCTAATGCTTCTTTTTCTACAAAAGGTGTGCGTACCCTTTCTATCAGACTTGGTTCATCCATTGCATGCTCAAATCATGCAATTCAGAGACAGAGCATTTAGTTGTCCTACCAGGAGAGACCACTTCCTAATTGGGGGAACAGTGAGGGCTGTCATTAACCAAATCCTATCCTCCTCAAACAGGGAATGGTGATTAACCAAATCTAAGGGTTCAATCTGACAATTAAATGTCACCCACCAATATTTTGAACATATCTTGGTGGAGTCCTGCTATGTGTGTAGCTAGCACGTCAATGGTGGTAGATTTCTGGTGCTTAACATAAGGTCTTAAATAGATGTGATAAATATTAGCTAGGCATCCATTGGGGAGTTTAATGGTTACTCAAAGAATATCTTCTGTTACCGTTTATGTCCTCAACACCACACACTCCATGGTACCTCAATCCATATCATTAGACCTCCAGAGGACCTTCCCTGACCAAAGAACCTGGAATTAACACAATATGTGGCAAAATTGGGACAGCTAATTTCCCAACTTTGCCACGTTTCTTGGAAGAGACACATATCAAAAGTATTGGTATAGGTTCCCCCATCGGGGTCCCCCAACATAGAGTCTAGGCCAGCAAGGTTCCATGAAAGTATCCTTAGTTTTATACAATTTTCCATGGAAAGCCTACTGGACTTTGTTCCCCCAAGATTAATCTTACGACTCCCTCCCACTATATCTATTGTCTTACAATCTATTAAGGTGTTTACCCAATTAAAAGCTAAAGAATGAACACTAGACTGTTCTGCCCGACCAGAGTACGAATCGGGAAAAGCCCCCTCCTCAGTAGCTGTAACTTTAGGTGTGCTCAACACTCTCGGAGTCTCTTTGTACTGTGAGGACACTGAAAGTCCCAAGCTTGTGTTTTCAGCAAAATTAAAACCAATAAAACAAGCCAACATCTCCTTCCTGTGCGTTACCCTGTTAAATCCCTTGACAGGCATACCAACAGTATATCTACTGCCTTCAAGTCAATCAACAAGTTCCAAGGGGCTGAACCTTTTGTACACTGAAACATTATACAAATCTCCAAACTGGGACTGATTAACAATGGGTTGCAAGGGACGCAAAGAAGCAGGATTCTTGGCTTGAGGGATACCCAGTTGGTGTCCTGGAGGGGAAAGGGGGGGCTTATAAAATAAACCCAAGGGAAGTAGGCTCACCACGGAACTTCCTGTAAATCCAGGGCCACCATTGCATAACAATTTATGAACTGCAGTATATCAAAAATTAATTACCACACAGTCTCTGGGTAGATGCCTTTCCCAAGCCATCCCACATGCAGAATAAACAGAATGTTATTATTCATTAAGGTTGGGAAGTTCCTAAATTTTCCCAGCCAATTGAGGTACTTATGCTCAACTCAATGTGTTTTTCTCTCTGCCCATCCCTTAAGCCCGGAACCCATCCATCTCGACCACATAGGGGCACGCTTTCAGAAGCAGGTCAATTGTCACAGGGTCCTTAGTTTCATGAGGAAGTAAGTCAACCACTCTACTTCTTGCAGCTGTGCCTTGAGGAGCTCGTTAGATGGTGTCAATTGTACAGTTGTTACACTTCACACCAGCGGCCCCTGCATTCTCCAGACCCCAGGTGTGCCTGAATTATTTCCATGGGTCAAAGACTTCAAGGTTCCAGGCATACAAACTCTTGCAGGTGGTTCTATGTGAGAGGTTGTGGCTTCTGGCTGAGGGGTGTTTAAGTCTGGACTAGTTTCGGTGATAGATATCACAAGAGATTCAAGCACAGTTATTTTCTCCAGGAGTGTGGCAAGTTCTGAACATATCAACCCTTTGAGTTAATTCATCACAGCACCCACAATGTCATCTAACCAGCCCGGTTTGGGTGCGGCTTGGCTTCCCCCCTCCTTTTATTTGGGCAAATATATGGGTTCTAGCCCTAGGTTTTACAGACAGTGCATGTGTAGGAAAGTAGGATCTGCTTCTTATGGTTACCCCCACTTTTTGCTTTTGGACCTACTGTTTTGACTAGTCTGGCAGGGATCCTGCTATTCAGGACCCCAGCCTATCTTCGTTCTCCCTTAAATTGACATATATGTACTTTAGTACAACTCCAGATTGGATACTGGGGTACCCTTATCAGTCCCTAGTATATGGTACACATGTACCCACGGCATAGGTATCCCAGAGGCCTCCAATGGGCTGAAGCATGTACTATGCCACCCATGAGAGGTCATGCAAAATGGAACCTCAGGTCTGCAACTGCAGCCTGTCTAAGCTGTGCATGCACCACTTATGAGATATATAGGGTCACTATACCTATATATATCAAAACACTTAAAACTTTATAAGTCACCCCTATAGCATAACTTAACAATCCAGAAGGCAGGGTGCTGGGTTTTAAGTGAGAGGGTGCTCCTGCATGAGCAGGGCCCCTCTGCAGTGTTCAGAGACCATTCTCCCGGGCTGTACATGATACTGACAGACATATAGATAGAGGTGCATAATAACCTCGCTGTAAATGCTATCTCGAAAATGACTACAATTAAGTATGTCATGTTTGGTGTCAAACACCTTGGAAGCATACCTCCACACCCGTAACTGGTGTGGGAGATATCATTCCTCCCTTCAGAACTGAGGTTCTGGGGGTGCCTAAGTCTACTGGTACCAACTTTCTCGAGCCTTACAGGACAAAATGGATGCTGCCAGCCACAGACACGAGTCTGCCCTCCTGCTGCTGATCCAAGCTCCTGCAGAGGAAGGTCCGACAATAGGTATCCTGTCACAGGGAGATGTGACCACCGCCCAGACAGGATTTAGTGTATTGGAGCTGGGTGGGTACACGGTCTCTGTGCCAGAAAGTCTATACGAGGGGCACATTTTGTGTCCCTGTGCATAGTCCAGCTCAAACATGTTATGGGAGCCATTTGCTCCTACTCTGGCGCAAAACTAGACAAAGGACATGGGTGTAGCCCCCCTCAGTCCTGTTCCTCCCCTAGGAGGGTCCCTAGAATCTATCCAACTCTTTCCCGTTGGTATAAAATGGGTTACCTGGCTACAGGACATTAGATTTTACGTGGACAAGATTCTGCAAGAAGATACCACTACACTTTGACAGTATGGACATGCTGGACTTTGCTGGACCTCCTTTGGGCTCAACTTTGTCTCCCCTTGCCGTCCCCAATCTCGCCACTGTCCATGATCCATACAGGCTCTGTGCTGGTCCCTGTGGACCTCCAAGACTACAGAAGAATCACCCTTGGGGTGAAGGAGTCACTCCCCTGCAAACGCAGGCACCGTTTTGCTGCTGCAGGGCTCCTGCGCACTCTGAAGGCTCCAGCAACACAGGAGGTAGGTTTCTGAAGGTCTCTGAGGTTGAGCTGCCCTCTCACTGAGTTTGAAGCGGATATCCCCCGTGGGGACCGTATACCTGTAACCCTGTGCACGCATTCATTTGCAGCTGCACATGCTTGTTGTCGGGCAACAATTCCATGCAGTGGGCCATTTGAAGCCCTGACCCCAGCGCATCTTTTCTGAGAAGGACTGTGGCATCCTCACCTCTGTGCCCTGCTAGCTGGTATCCTGTGAAACCGCCTGAGGTCCCCTCGCGACTCCTGTGCCTTCAGCCCGTGGGGACACTTGAGGGTCAACTTTGCTTTACTTGGGCTCCCCTGGTTGCTCCAGGCCTGCCATGACTCCCCTTGCTGTGGTGAGTCTTCTGGTCCGTGCTGGACCAGATTGACACCGAATCTGACCATCTACATAGTTTGCTGCTGCCAAGGATTGTTGGTGCTCCCGCCGGACACTGACCCCTCAGCACTCGACATCCTTCATGGGATAGCTTGCCTCCGGCTCCTGGTCATCCTAGATGACTCTTCAGCTGCGAGGACCCGGAGACAAGATCACCGTCAACACACCTGAAGCATGCAACATCGGTGGGCATTCGTCTACCGAGCCCCGTGTCACTCCAAAGTGACCCAGATTCTGTCCCCTCTGCATGCAGGTACCTCTCATCTTGAATCCACTTTTGTATTCCACCGGACTCTTTGGCCTTCTTCGCCAGTGGCATCTTCACTGAAGTCCACCATTGTGGTCTACAGCGGTTTCCGATGTCACTTCGCACCTATGCACTCGGCTTCCCTGGTGTAGGTATCCTGGTTCCTGGGGTATCCGCAGGTGGGACAACTTTCCAACCGTTCATCTTCCACAGGCTTTCTTCAGTGTCCGCTGGGAAGGGTCCGTCGTTTTCTAAACTGCAACTGCAACATACCCATTGACTTGTATTGAGTACACAGTTGTGTTCCCACTCTGCACACGGCCTCCATGGTGGGCCTGGGTACTTACCTTGTGAGGATCCTTGGGTCCCCAACTATTCTACATCTCCAGTGTCCAGTCTGGACTTGGTTCGCAATCCACTATTTTAGGGTGTAAGGTTTGGTCTCCCCCTGGAGACCACTGTGTATTTGTGCTATTAACATGCTCTATTGTCAAAGTATTGTGTGTATTATGGTTATATCTCTGGGTAGGAGATGTTGAAATGTGTTAGTGAGGGTTTATAATAAATACTAATTTTTATATCTAGACTGTGTGGTTCTTTTTCACTTAACCTATACCATAAGATTAAGTATTGGTAAAACAATTTGCTTTACATTCCTGGACTAAGCCTGAAGGCTTTTCTCCAGAGCTGCCACATAGAGAGCTTTCTAAGGTTGTGTGACCACTAAAATCACCATAAGGTTTTTCTGGATTAGTGCAGGGTGCTACACTTACATAAGTGTGCACCATAATAAGCCATCCTACTACAGGGAGAAATAAGACCTCCAAGTCTGGTGTCTCTAAAATCTTACTTTACAATTCTAGCTTCTGGTGAATTTTGCATTTTCTTAATTTTGCCAGTTGTTGCCTGCTGCTTGTGTCTGATCAGTCTAGGGTGGGTGACAGCTGGGCTCTGTGTATTCACATTAGACAGCCACACATAATCAGAGCTTAGGTGTGACTTGATGGGCCATCCAGGGAGGATGAGAGGGAGGGGCTGAACCAAGCTTCACTTACTTCTGAATAAGCTCTGTCCCGTCCCTACATAAAGGGCTGCAAAACCCCTGTAGCGAGTCTGAAGCCAGGCCAGGAAGGGACAACCTCTGTGCACTTAAAAAAACAGTACTTAAAGTCTTTCCCACTTTAAAGGCTTGACTGGGTATTGTACCGGACTACTGATACCATGACTTCATTACACGTCTGTACCTGTGAAGACTGTGCCAGGAAGAGGGACTGCTGTGATGTTGAAGGGCGGCCAGTCTGTTGGACTGCTTCTTTGCTCAAATCTTGCCTTGATGTGCTTCCCTGCTGCCTGCTGTTTCCCTGCCTGGGTGAGAAGGACAGAAACGGCATCACTTGAACCCAGAGATACTCCAATGACTAGCTGGCTAGCCTCCTGATCTGGAGTCTCAGGGACATAAAAGACTTCCAACCTACCTGCTTCTGTACCTAGCCTCTGCCATCTGTCATTAGGCCCTGTCAAGTGGTGCCACCCTTGGCCTGGACCCATGGAAGTGGGCCTAAGGGCTTGCTCCAGCAAATTCCACAAATCCACTGTTGAACGGGTGCATTGCCAAGCGGCATGGATCAGAACCGGTAAATCACTCCTGTTGCATGGACCAGAACTGGTGCATCGCATCTGCTGCATTGATCAGCCCCAACACATCG
Organism: Triturus cristatus; assembly: GCF_964204655.1. Taxonomy (NCBI): domain Eukaryota; kingdom Metazoa; phylum Chordata; class Amphibia; order Caudata; family Salamandridae; genus Triturus; species Triturus cristatus. Next base: position 115,377,483 of record NC_140584.1, on the reverse strand, counting down.
CTTCAGAAGCACCACTGTGCGATGCTCTTCCCGGTACAAGATCTTCGCATCGCCGTTGTCGGAATCTTCAACAAAAAATCCCAGCATTGCCGCTCATCGGCACAAACGCATCGTTGCTGCTGCAGGGATCAAGATCAGCGCATTGCTGTCACTGTGTGGATTGACACCGATGCATTGCTTCGACTGCACCCCACAGCTTCGAGGTTGACGCAGCAAGATTAAGGTACTTTTGTTCAGCGGGGTCAGTCTGAAATTTGTACCTTGTCCTGGTCCGGCTTGACCAGATAGCTCAAGTAATCACTGATTGCTTCTAAGCGTTATTTTGCAGTTTTTTCTTTAAAAATTCATATCTCAAGTATTACTGTATATTTTTTTATCATTTTAGCCTTGTTTTATTTATTAAATTAGGAGCTATTTTCCTAACCTGGTTTGGAATATTTTTTGGAGTTTATTCACAGTTTTACTGTTTGAAATGTTTCATAAATGCTTCATACATTGTCTCTAAGTTAAGTCTGACTGCTCTGTGCCAAGCTACCAGAGGGTGAGCACAGGTTTAATTTAGGGTTTGCCTGCTTCTTACCCTGACTAGGATTGCGTTTGCTGCTTGACTAGGGCTCATGCCCTAGTCAACCTACAACCCAATTTCTAACAATAGATAAATTCCTAAAAAAGTACAACACCAAAAACATTTTTTACCACACTATTTTGAATTTTTCTAACTGAAGTACATTTATCCACTTATTTTCTGGTTTCAATCTACTTGCAGTTTATATAATAATTGCTGAATTCAAATAATAAGGAAGTAGGAAAACATAGCAATTGCTGGCAAAGTTTTATTCTGTAATATTTTTTCCTAAAGGCTGCGTTACCAAATTAACATACTGTTACATCAGTCAGACCCTTTTGATTCTATATATAGAGGGGCATATTCATTAAAGAGTTGTGTCGCTCTAGCGCCACACTATTGGGTGCAAGAGTGATGCAACATCCTAAATGTGATTTATCAAGCCTCCTGTGTGGAACCAGGCACCCTGAGGAAAAAGAAGCCACATCACGAGGCCGCATGAAGAAAGACACTGCTAAGAAATTCACCCTGCTTTGGGAAAGGTGCCCCATAATGCTTTGCGGGGCTTGCACAGGTCACTCTGTTTGTGCCTTGTTTCCAGCTTGGGCAGACCCCCCCAGGATGATGGGTTCAACACTAAGTAATTACCAAAGTGTGGAGGAAGCTGCAGGAACAGCACAGCCTTCCCCCAAAGGAAGTGCCAGAGTCCCCACTCTAAGCTGGGTGGAACTCTAAAATGATATCCCACCTTGGATTTTGATGTGTTTTAAGTAATCTGGAAAATGTGCTCTACAGCTGGGAATATGAGGCTCTCCATGGACAAAGACTATGGCTGCTAGCTTTGTGGCCTGAAAGTGTTCAATGAAAGATTTCATGATGACACTCTTTAGGGGTTAATGTAGGTAACTGCACAGTTTGTGTATTTACAAGAGGGATTATGTCAAAAGTGCAGTATTGTGTTCTGAATGTGAATCAAAATATATGCTGAAATCTATAATTGCATAGGGTTTTAATTATTCATGTGATGCCCTTTATGGCTATTGTAAAATTGCGATATTCATACTAAAAGTTGCGATGAGTACACTGCACTCCCAGACGTACTTAGACATTGATTCTTGCTAACGCTTTATTTGAATAATGAATGTGACAGCCGCTCCTGATTAAAGTTTGGTTGCTTTATTGCCCATTATTAGGTGTCATCAATCATGGTTATATGTAATTATTGCATTTATTCTAGGGGTGGATGGTAAACTCCGCTCTGGCGGTGGAGTTTGCAGAGTTTTGCCACTCCATACTCCGCATGGAGTTAGGCAAAAACTCCACCAACACACTGGTGGAGCGGAGTTTACTGGTGCGCTCACCCCTAGTTTCAGCAATCCCACTGTGGGGGACTTACTTGTGGCAACAATAGAGGGTCTTGGCCCCCAACGACCCTCAGCAGCCAAGGGGAATTCATCCCCAACCAGTAGCACACCAGGAGCCCCTTTCCAGAGTGGTTGAGAAAGGAGGCGGGGCATCCAATGACATCTCAGCAATCCCACTGTGGGGGACTTATTTCTGGCAACAATAGGGGTTCCTGCCCCCAACAACTCTCAGAAGCCAAGGGAAATTCATCCCATAAGCAGTAGTGCGCCAGGAGGCCCCTTTGCAAAGGGGTGATTGAGAAAGGGGGGTGGGGCCACTAACGACGTCTCAGCAATCCCACTGTGGGGGACTTACTTGTGGCAACAATATGGTTATTGGCCCCCAACGACCCTCTGCAGCCAAGGAGGCTTCATGAGGAGTGGCCGAGCAATACTCTGCCACTTTACCGAACTCTGTGGAATTTGGTGGAGTTTCTTTGCAACTCTGCGGAATTCCATGGAGTGAAACTCCGCGATCTTCGTCCAGTCCTGATTTATTCCTATGGTGAAATGCTTGTTGACATAATGAGGTGAACAGCAACTCGCGTTGGTGCCAGACTTAAGTGTTCTACTTCAAGTTATGTTCAACCCATGACATTTTGTGACAAGATAATGTTGAGACATGTGAGTTGTGACACTAGATCCCCCCTCCTTTGGAAGGGGTAAGAACGATCACACAATGTTATCCAAAATTAATTCCATTGGCTTTTGCATATTTTTATATTGTTGCATAATATTGAGTAGTGTGTTTGTAATAAATGTACCTTTCCTTTTACTAAAGAAAAGCACAGACTGGGCAATCACTTACTGAAATGTATTATTATGTATCTGTGAATGGTGATTACTAGCCCAGACCACCTCCCGTGAGTAGGCCATGGACTTCTCGGCAATGCTACCCTATGAGAGTCAAGTGCTACAATGGGGTGTTTGGTTCCCAGTGGAGGACAATTGTGGACCCAATACTTGTGCAGGCCACACAACTAATGTAATGACCCAGTTTCCAATACTCAATCCATAATTTTATGATAAACTGTGTATTCCTATGTTTTATGTCTACAAGAGAACACAAGAGTATTTCCAGGGAGTGCAACATTCTACCACCTTTACACTTCATATACCATTTCCAGCAGTCAGTCACCATGTGAAGAGCCCTAGGACACTGGGAAAGCAACACAAGCCTAACCCACAATATATATCCTCCAGGGAATGTCTACCTAGACATCTACGGACCTCCACACTCTGCATCATCAGTGTCCCCTTTCCAGCACATGAGCCACTGTAATCGAACTGAGAGATAGTATCCCTCATAATTTGGTACTCCCATGCCGCCTGCAACTAATAGCCACATTTTTTTCCACAGAGCCAAGCTGCATATGTACCTATTCCATATCCGTGTTCTCAGCAGTGATAGTAACTCCCTAAATAAGACAGCGGGAATAAAATAAAAAGACAATATCAACCTTTTAGCCATCTATATTCTACTCATGGGGGACAGTGGGGACAGCGGTAATCCCTTCCAAAAGGGAACCATGGCCTCATTTATGAGGCCCTACTGGCACTTGTGCGCCCCCAGAACATCACTTTTTTGACGTTCCTGTGGCGCAATGTGCCACTGGCATATTTATAAGGCCACGTAAAGCCAAGTTAATTGGCTATTCATGGCCTTATAAATATGTTCCCCTTTCACACAGAAAACTGTGTGAAAGGGGTGTTCCATGGATGTTGCTGGGTGAGTTCCCAGCAACATCCATGGCTTTTTGACACTGCCTCAAATTTACGGGAAATCGTAAGTCTGTGGCAGTGCCAAAAACGTACGCCTCGCCAGGGGATACGTAAGAAAGGGACAACGACGAGAAATATCTTTATTTCTACACATTGTTCCTCTTTCTATGTGTGCTGCATTCTGCAACACACATAGAAAGAGGAAAAAAGCCTCTTGTGATTGTTATTGTGCAGTAAGATTTTCCTTCCTGCACAAAAATTATCATTCCTTTAATGCAAGCCCCCTTGCACCATGGTGCAAAGGAGCCTGCGTTGGCACACAGCAGCCCATTGTGCAGGGGCACAGAGGAAAAAGATAGGAATGCACCGTATCTAATAGATAAGGTGCATTCCAGCCTTTTTTTTTGCTGTAGGGCTGAGTAGCAGCAAGGCCAGCTGCTCTGACCTATGGCACAAAACCCATAAATGAGGCCCACACTTTCTTACCGAGGCCATTGCTCTTCCTATGGTTCCAGCAAATAACTGTTTACTTTCGAGGTACACTTGCACCCAGAGATACTTAGAAAAATCTGATTCCCAGTTAAGAGTAAACATCCATGGACGTCCTATCCACATTGGGTACATGTCACACAAGTCAAAACATACATGATTTCCCTCAATCCATTTTTAGGCTTAAGACCTGGCAAAAGCTGCTAGTTTCCAAATTATATCAGGCATATTTTGAAATTGATGCATAAGTAATAACAGAGTGACAGCCACATATTGTGAAATAATACAATCTCTCCCTGGAAGTCGTATACCCCACTCTCTGACTCTAGCCCACAGCCAAAGGCTCTATGGGTATTGAAAACAACTCTGGAAACAGGGGGCATTGGGGGCAACGCTGTCTAGTGCCTCTTAAAGGAGAATGCTGCTCCAAGACCACACAATCCACACTCACCCTCACAATAGGCAAAGAGTACAGCAAACGTGTCCCTTGTAAAATGTTTATCTAATAAACCATTTTAGCACGTACCACAAACAAACATAGCTAGCCATAGAAGTGTGTCACATTCTTTTTGTATCTTTAACGGTGCCACTTCAACATTTGTCCAATCCCTTGGTACCACATCCATGACGCAAAAAAGCAACACGTTCCTGCGCGCATTCCGTACTGGGACAAATCCATGTTGATCATTCTGAACTAGCATCCCTACTACCCGCAGCACTCTAGTGGCCAGTACATTTCCCGAGATCTTATTTTATATGTTCAATACAGAGAGTGGCCTATAAGATTTTACATCTATCTGTCTAGCGGGGTATTTGTCTGGTATCAGCAGTACCCCCAATTGAGACTCTCTAGTGGACCCTGGCAAAAGACCTGTATCATATGTGTATACGGGTAGGTGGCATAAAATTCGGCCTGTAAGCCATCCAGGCCAAGTGTCTTGCCCGTAGCCAATTGTATAATAGCATTGGATACTTCCTTTGGAGATATCAATGACCCCAACACATCATTCTGCGAGTGAATACTACCAAGGAAAACATAAATGTAGAAGAAAGACAGCATGAGTGCTAAAATTGTGTTTTCACTGAAAAGAGGGAGTAGGTGCAATATCACAAGGAGCAGTGGTGGTGGTAATTTTTACTTCACTGAAGTCATAGGGATTGTGAAAAACTAAATTATTTCACAATTAACAAATACAGCACATGAGCAATGTTCATCCAGCAGGAGAGTGGTAAAGTTGTGGTAAGTAAACCAGTAGTGGATTCTGGAGTATACCATTGCAAATATATTACTAAACCATGGCTTGGTGGCATCTCATTTACAAACAGCACATTTTTAATTGAACCAGCCATAAAACTCACACTGACATGCAGTTTTACTGATAAAACTATATAGTGCACAAACAATAATGTGAAAACATCGGTTTTCAGCTAAGAGATATCATATGCACGAAACCAAGTAAAGTGTCTTGATTTGTTTTGATACTATTAAACTCTTTGGGACTTATTTACGAGTGGCCTGCACCACCCAAGCATCACTTTTTCTGACACTCTTGTTGCGCAAACCTCTCAACCGTATCTATAAGGTCACGCAAAGCCAGTTTGCGTGGTTTTTAATGGCCTCAAAGATATGGAGTAAGAAAAAGCAGCGCAAGTCGCTGTGTTGTCTGTCTGAGTTATGGAGGGATTCCATGGGTGTTGCAGTGGGTGTTCCCACACAAAACCCATAGATTTTGATGCTTACGCAGATTTACAGCATCATGTATATGCATAACAAGGACAAATGTTTTCATTTCTCCTCGTTTTTTCCTCTTTCCATGTGCTGCATTGTGCAGCACACATAGAAAGAGGATAACACTTCTCTGGATTATTTTTTTGCAAGAAGGTATCTCTTGCTGCACAAAAACAATCCAGCATGCTACACAGACACCCTTACACCATGGTGCAAGGGTGCCTGCATTGGCGCTAGTCAGCCTATTGTGCACCAGCACAGGAGTTTAGGACAGGAATGTATGTATTTCATGAATATGGTGCACTCCTGCCCTTTCACATTGGCATAGGGCAGTGCAGCAAGAAGACTAGCAGTGCTGCCCTAAGCCAATTCCTTGTAAATAAGGCCCTTTGTTTCCAAACTTTAAGAATTCGTTTTTAAAAAAGTGCTTCATTTGTGTTTTTGTGTATTTTGAAATAGTTGTGCAGTTCATTTCCAGGTTTTTAAAAATGTGTGTTAGGAAAAGAATGATTTTTGCAGCCTTTCGTTTTACTCTTAGTACCCCAGCAAGATTGTCAGAGAGTTTACTGAACAAAATCCTCTAGCTTTGTTGTAACAGAAAGGGAAATAAACATCAATCTCCAGGTTAAAAAGCATAAGCAGCAATTTGGCAGAAGATATAGCCTTACATTTGACCTGTTTTCTAATGCACAGCAAATGTGACAAGATAAAAATAACATTTTGAGGCATCTTCATTGCTCATTCTCTTTCAGAAATCCAGCATATTCCTTTTGGGGGCGCTCAAACACCCCTGCTCCCCTGCGTCCAGCACCTATGACCAGGAGTGAGTATGAGTAAATGTATAGGAAGGTGAGTGTGGGTTCTTGAGGACCTAGGGGCATATTATCAAGGAAGGCGTTAAATATTATCGCCGGTTTAGCGGCAGAAAACTGCAGCTAAAGCGGCGAAATGTTCTGGTGTGAACATGGGCTTCTGTTGGAAATCTCCAGGGTATATTATCAAGCCCATTATCACCACTTTAGCAGCAGTTTTCTGCCGCTAAACTGGCGATAATTTTTAACGCCGTCCTTGATAATATGCCCCCAAGAGATTAAGTTGGAGTGCAAGAGGCGCAAACAAATTACTGTGTGATGTGAGAGAAATGAGTGCAGAGAAGAGTTGGTACCAGGGGAAAGAAAATGTGTGACTAAGCAATGAGAGAGTGGATGGTCAGTGTTTCCATGTGGCACACATATCTGCCTGCTGTGCCTCTAGGGCCAAATTTACAAAGGTTTTGAATCTGGTTGGAATTTCTTTTAGTAATGCGGAGCCAAAGCAAAATCCTGTTCAAAATGTTCAAATGGGAATTTGCATTGGTTTGTAATAAAATGCTATGCAATGCAATGCTGTGCCTTGAGTTACTTTGCGTCAGGGAGGCATTTTATGGAGGGGGAATGGGTCTTCCTGTACGTCCATCCATCCATAGATTTTAACACAAATCCATATCTTCCAAGACTTGTATACATACATTTATGCCAAAATCGTCAGCCTAACTGAGGCTGGTGTAACAAGGAGAAATATCTTTATTTCTCCTCGTTTATTCATCTTTGCCTGTGTGCTGCATTCACCAGTACAAATAGATAGGGGATATAACCCTGGAGAATAGTGTTTGTGCAGAAAAGAACCCCTTCCTGCAAAAAAACAAAACAAAAAACTATGCAGTCCACAACACACTCTTGCCCTTTGGAACAAGGGTGAGTGTGCTGACATAAGCATGCATGAAAAGCAGTTTTTTGGAAGCCAGTGGTGTTGCTTGTCACTTTTCTAGGAAAACAGGTATAAAATAAGTTCACAAAAAGAACAAATCATTTATCTGTGAGTAGCCATTCTTGTAAAGTCCGAAGGTGTATGTTAAATGATGGTACCATATCCCGCGGTACCCATTACTGTTGCTAAAATGTGGAGGTACACTAAATCACGTGTTGAACTCAGTGACAACTAGGGGTGGGCGGAATTTGCGGAATTAACCTTCGCAAATTATCGCGAGAATGTTTAAAATTATCGCAAACAAGCAGAAATATCGCGAAGATGCGGAAGTTTTTTTCCGGCATGTTCGCGAGATTTTCTGCATGGTTGCGGGTCGCCAACTTACCCATGTGGTTGCTTGCGGGCGCGGCCATCTTGTTTTGAGTTGTTCTCGCGGTGCATGATCGCGAGAAGAAAGACGTGATCGCGCGACGCATGACGTCACTGCGGGCGCGAACTGTCGCGAGACAGCGCAAATGGCTAAAAACAATACAACATCTCATGGAGAACGCGACCGGATCAAGAAAACTTGTCGGCGAACGCAGGGATTCAGGTAAGGCGATCGCGCGCGCGCGAGAATGTATCATTTTACAGCGCGAGCAAGAAAAAAATTATCGCCAAGCTGCGGAAACCGGAATTTTTGACATTTTCGCGCTCTCCGCGGAACGCAAAAATGTCAAATTATCGCAATTTCCGCGAACGGAACGAAATTTTTGCCCAGGCCTAGTGACAACCCGTGACCGTCAAGTGTGCTCAACATAATAACAAGGACTGTATTACCAGGACCTATGCGAAATACCGAGTTACGCACAGCAGTCATTTATGCAATGCAGCTCAGACCCGAACTCGAAAGTTCAACTTCATCATTTTAACTAAGAGTGCATTTTGATTTATGTTTAATTCTTACTCTGGAATATTGAGCAGAATCCTCAAAATGTTAAATAACCCTTCCTCTCAAGCTCTGTGGGTCTGTTTAAAGATTTCTACAGTGATCTTTTTCAATGCCATCAAACTCCTGTAGAGGGCAGCAAATGATTATTTTTCCGCAGAAACTTTTTTCCTGAAGTCCTTTCAGGCAGCGGATTATATCACTTGTGTGCTTTTTAGTGAACAATAAACAATAAATTACAAAATAGGGTAAATTCGAACTGACTTCTAATGGAATTTGAGGATGAGGTTAAAATGGTAGCCCTGAGTACTAACGTGGTTGTCACAGTATTTACCACATGGTCTGTAAGGAGCTATCTCTGGTACAAGAGCCCCATGCACAATGAAATGTCACCTGATGCTTGGGAAGATGTCTTTCTAATCAGAAGCCAGTCCATTTGCTGCAATCTCACACCATCGTATGCAGTCTTATCTTGGCATCATAAAGCCCCAGCTTTGCTTCGTGCCGAGAAAGAACAATAAAAGTATATTCAAATTGTAATAGAGTGCAGGGTTAAAAAAATACTAATTTTTCATTTTTGAAATGTATTTTTTATGCAAATGATTGCTAACACCTAATAAGCACATTATTAGAAAAAAAGAAATAATCATAACCGATCATGGGGCAGCAGGGTGGTATAACTTCTACGAGGCTGCGTCCTAGGACATGACATAAAAACAGAAGGTCTATTATTTTTGTGTATTGGCTTTTATGACATGATTCCGGGTATATGAGCATTGAAATGTGCCTAATGGAGCAGAACGACTGGTTACAGAAATCTTGGCCTTTAAAGAGATTATATTTAAAGCACTGTTAAAAGGTATGAAGAGTATAAATCCTGTTGCGGGCAAAGCCATGCCAACAATATGTAATTGGAAGGAAAGGAGGCGATGTGGCCTAACGGCAACAGCTCTCAGTTTTGGAACAGGGAAAGAAGGTTGGAGTACCGATGTCTGATCACTATCCAGAGGTTCGAGGCAAGTCACTCAGGGCTATATTTACCAAGAGTTGTGTCGTTTTGCACCACGCTGTATGGAGCAAAAGCAACGCAACCCTTAAAATGCGTTTCATCAAGGCATGCAAGGCCCCCTTGCTTTGGCCTGAGTGGCTTGCTAAATCTAGAGTTACGTAACACAGTACTGTTCGAGTTGGCCCTTTTTGCAGGCTCATCACAGGACTCTTTGCCAACCTCCTGTATTTTTGCTGACCTGTTGTTGGTGGTTTTAGGACTCTGGGCACTTTACCACTGCTGATCAGTGCTAAAGTGCATATGCTCTCTTGAGTAAATTGTGTTCTGGATTTGTGATTCCATGATTGGCTTATTTGATTTACTTGTCAGACCCTACTACAGTGCACTGTGTGTGCCCATGGCCTGTAAATCAAATGCTGTTGGTGGGCTTGCAGCACTGATTGTGCCCCCTCAAAAGCAGCTTCTAAAATGTGTCTCAGGCCTGCCATTGCAGAACCTGTGTGCAGTCTGGGACTGCCATGTCGACTTGGCAAGTGCACACACTTGCTACTCCCTACACCTTCCCTTTTCGACATATTAGTCACCCCTAAGGTAGGCCCAAGGTAGCCCTATGAGCAGGGTGCATTAAATGTGAAAGGTAGGACATGCCCTGATGTATGTGGCATGTCCTGATAGTGAAATACTGGCAACTTCGTTTTTCACTATTGCAAGGCTATCTGTTCGCATAGGCAAGAATGGGGAGTTTGTTTATAACATCTTATAAACATAACTGACCCTAGGAACAAGATAGAAAAATAAAGTTTAGTATGCCTGAACTCAGAATGTTAAGATGCATTTTTTAGTGAGGGTGATTTTTACATTCTGTGTTTGAAAATACCACTTTTAGAAAGTAGGTATTTTCATGCCTCACCATCCAGTGTGCCTCTGCTAGGTTTGTGTATAGCATGTCTGGCTTTTGGATGGCAGGGACTGGAGGAGGGCAGTAGCTCCACACGTCTGATGAGTCAGGGCTGGGCTGAATAGACCTGGGTTGCATTTGGAGTAGGGGGAGGAGATTTCCTTTACACCTGAATGGGCCTGGTCTGCCTGCAACAATGCTGTCTCCACCTCCTGCCAGGAAGCTGCACCAGTGAAGACAGAACTGGTTTTGGCTGGGTACCGACACTCTCTGCCTTTAGAGAACAAAGGATTTCGGTGTATAAAAAGAGGGGCTCAGATCCTGGCTTTTAGATTACTTCTGGGAAATCAAGAGGAAACCTTTGCCAAGGAGAAGAGCCGGATAGGCTGAGGAGGAATACTGTCCCTGTGACTGTTTGCTGCCTGGGGTTGGCCTGCAATGGCTGCTTGCTGCCAAGAAAAGGAGAAGAAGGACTTTGCTGTTTTGCTTTGTCACCTGCTTGAAGAAAAGATCTCCAAGGGCTTGAAACAGAGCTTGCCTCCTGTTCTGAAGTCTCAGGAACACAAAGACTTCACCCCTTCTGTCTTCCTGCACATAGAACTGCTGTTTTAGCTGCTGCAGAAGAAAATTGCAGCACAGACGCCAGCGAGCAACGCCGTAACCTGCCCAAAGCCATGAGCAACACTCTGACTTGCAACGTAGGCCCGACGCCTACTGCCGTGCCGCATCGACTCTCAAGCCGATCTCATCATGGCGGAGCCGATCCTCGACGTGGGTGACTCCCCAAATCCATCGACATCGCGCCATCGTGAGGAACAGAGGCTTTGGCGCCATTGTGACATCACCTCCCCAACGCAGAAAGGAACAGTCGTCTCACCTCCCCTGCGTTGCAGGAAGGAACAGAGGCTTCACCTCCCCTGGGGTTGTAAGGAACCAACGCTGTGCGGTGCCAAAGAAGCATCACCTCCCCGACACCATGAGCATCTTTGTTTTCATCGCTTTTTCAAGGTAATGTCTTTGTGAGTCTGCTTGACTCTGGGCTCAACACCGTGCACCTCGCGAATGGCTCCGTACTTTGGGATTTTCATCTGTCACAACGTCGTAATTACTCCAAGTGCAGTTATTTGTTGCTAGGAACTTGATTTAAGTGAATAACTTATTTTCAAGGATATTTTGAATACTGTATTGTGGATTTTTGTTGTTTGGTCATGTTTTGAGTTTAGATAAAGGTAACTTATTTTTTTCTAAACTGGTGTGGTGTCCATTTGTAGTGTTTTCGCTGTATTACTGTAAGTGTTCACAACTGCTTTACACACTGCCTCTGAGATAAGCCTGTCTGCTCGTGCCAAGCTACCAAGGGGGTGAACAGGGGTTATTTTAGGAGTGTATCTCCCCGTATCCTGACTAGAAGCAAGGGCCCCTACATGGACAAAGGTACCTACCTCTGCCAACTAGAGACCCCAATTTCTAACAAGTACAAATCACTGTGTTGCGTTTCTCTGCCTCATGGAGGTGGTCCATGGGAGTTGCATGTATGTCCCCACTCAACACACATGGATTTTGACACATTCCCAAATTTTCCATTACTGGTACACCTGGGAATGGCACAAAATGATCTGCACTTCATTACTATTTGAAAAATATAGCCTCTAATCTCCCTGTGCCGTAAAAAAATGACTGACCTCTTATAAATAGGTCTGGTGCTCATATACAGTATTTTAAGTCCGTTGTCCCAAGTTTACGCTTTATAAATCTGTTAAAAACAAAGTAAAGGTACATTGTCTGTACCCATGTGTTTGTGTGAACAACTTCCTCCGTTTCTGTTTCAGAGAACAGGCTACCGGAGGATAACGTTTGAAAGAATATATTACTCTATCAAAAATTATCTTGACTGTGTCAAAGTAACAGGGACATAGCTATCATTAATGCAAAGGCACAGGGCTATGAGAAGCCACTAAAGCTCATTAATATGTTTCTTTCATTTCCCACCTAGGTGTGGGGAGAATGTATGTTTCCTGCATTTGGAGCATATGGCAACCCTACTATGCCAGTGAAAGGCAGTTCATTTGAAGTGAACTGAAGGTCAAGAGTTTGGATTCTAGTAGCAACAATTCAGAGTTTCATTGTTGTTAGGTCCAAACATTGCGTACTATTAAATGATGTAGTGGCAACACAAGACGTTCACGGGATCCAGAAACAGGCAAAACTGTGATATCAAAGGATATTTTTAATAAAGTGTCTCTTGACGCAACGTTGCTGCATTGTGTTGTATGACGGAGATAGCAGGAAAGCACTCTATCTGCAGAAATATAGAAATGTGGTCATCTCACGCCAGTGCTGGCACACAATCAAGCTGTCAGCTTAATGTACACATTTTGTACCATAGTGTAAAAGTGTCTGTGTTATGTATAGCATAAGTTTTGTACTGGAAGTTTACCAATCCCATACTCAGAGTAACTTTTAAACATTTTCACACTTTGGATGTGTGCTGTAATGTGAAATAATTTCTCCTAGATACCACCAAAGTCAAAATATTGTTATTTTTGATGCAGAAGAACAAGTTACTTACCTTCAGTAACGCTTTTTCTGGTGGATACAGTATCTGCCTGTGGATTCCTCACCTTGTGAATATCCCCTGCGCCAGCATTCCACAGAATTTTTCTTCCCCAGCACTCCACGTCGACGTGGGCGACGTCAGAATACATCGGCTCCGCTCGCGACTCCGTATGACGTCACCGGAGCCAAAAGAGGCCCACGTCGGCGTGATGATGTCAGTTCCACCCATTTTTTCCGTGCCTTCGAGGCGAACAGGTGAACCAACGACAAACTTAAAGTATACACAGTATACAGTATAACAACACATATACACAGTATACAAAGGAAAAGGATGCTAAATAAACAAGCATTTCCAACAAATGTACAAGCATTTCAAACAAGACCTATTTCATGGTATACAAAGGTGGACAACGGGGAGGCGGGTGGGCCAGTGAAGAATCCACAGGCAGATACTGTATCCACCAGAAAAAGCGTTACCGAAGGTAAGTAACTTGTTCTTCTGATGGATACATCTGCCAGTGGATTCCTCACCTTGTGAATAGAATCCCACAGCAGTCCCCACTCCCGGAGGAGGGTGTCCACCTTCCTATACCAGAAAGTCCTGCAACACAGAGCGCGCGAAGTGGCCCTCCCTCCTCACCTCAGAGTCCAAGCAATAATGCTTTGCGAAAGTATGGAGGGAGGCCCAAGTCGCGGCTTTACAAATATCTGCCACAGGAACACCCCGTGCCACAGCAGATGTAGATGATTTTGCTCTAGTCGAATGAGCTCTAATGCCCTCAGGAGGAGTCTTACCAGCCAGGGCGTAGCAGATCTTGATGGCAAGGATGATCCATCTCGATAGTGTGCGCTTGTGCACCGCTCTACCCTTCGAATGACCAACATAGCCAATGAAGAGTTGATCATCTAGACGAAAGTCCTTAGTCCTGTCCAGATAAAAACTCACGGCCCTCTTCGGGTCTAGGCGATGGAGTCTTTCCTCCTCTTTGGAAGGATGAGAAGGTGGATAAAAAACAGGGAGACTGCCCCAAATGAAACGGAGTAAAAGCTTTTGGCAGGAAGGCAGCCCTGGTCCTAAGAACCATCCTTTCAGCATGTATTGTAAGAAAAGGGGGTCTAGAACTAAGAGCTTGTAGCTCACTCACCCTCCTTGCCGAGGTTATGGCTACAAGAAAAAACACCTTAAAGGACAACAGCCTCAAAGGACAGCTATGTAGAGGCTCAAATCGGGACCCTATCAGAAAGGTTAAAACAAGATTAAGGTCCCACTGAGGCATTACAAAGGGAGTGGGAGGAAACATGTTTGTAAGGCCCTTAATAAACCTCAGTACAACCGGAGATTTAAACAGCGACGGCTGATCCGGAAGTCATAGAAAAGCCGATAAGATAGCCCTTGACCGTGGCCACAGCACAGCCCTGCTGAGCCAAGGAAAGAGCAAACTGGAGAACATCAGAAAGATGGGCTTTTAAAGGGTCAATGGACCTCTCTCCACACCACTTAACAAATTTAGACCACCAGTAGAAGTAAATGGATTTGGTGGAGTGTCGCCTGGCCGATAAAATAACGTCCACCACATCAGGTGGGAGAGAGAAAGAACTCAGGTTGCCCCGTTCAATCTCCAGGCATGAAGGTGTAAGCTCTGGAGGTGGGGGTGTAGAACCTGCCCCTCCGACTGCGAGAGTAGGTCTGCCCTCAGAGGGAGACGGAGCGGAAGGCACGAGGAGAGGTGGAGAAGATCCGTATACCACACCCTTCTTGGCCAATCCGGGGCAACCAATATGACTTGGGCCCGGTCTTGGCAAATCTTCCTCAGAACCCGAGGAATCAAGGGTATAGGAGGAAACGCGTAAAGGAGTTGGGAGCCCCAATTCAACTGAAACGCGTCCCCCAACGCTCCCTGCATCAGAAACTGGAGACTGCAGAATGACGGGCAGTGCGCGTTCTCGTGAGTGGCGAACAGGTCCACCCGAGGAGTCCCCCACGTCCGAAAGACGTGACAAACCACCTCCCGATGGAGCCTTTACTCGTGATCAGCGGAGAACTGCCGACTGAGACTGTCCGCACGTACTTTCAACACCCCGGCCAGATGATTTGCCATCAGACAAATCCGATGGTCCTGAGCCCAGGACCAGAGACGCAGGGCCTCTCTGCATAGACAAAGAGACCCCACTCCTCCCTGCTTGTTGACATACCACATCGCGGTAGTGTTGTCCGTCAGGACTTGAACAGACTGACCGCGAAGGGAAGGGAGGAAGGCCTTGAGCGCCAAAGGAATCGCCCGCAACTCCAGAAGGTTGATGTGAAGCAACCTTTCCTCTGGAGACCAAAGACCCTTGATCTCTAGATCCCCCAGATGAGCACCCCACTCTAAAGTGGAGGCATCCGTTATCACTGTGGCCACCGATGGAGGCAGATGGAAGGGCTTTCCTTGCGACAGGTTGCCCTCCACGCTCCACCAAGATAGATCCGCTGCAGCTTCTCTGGAGATCTTGATCGACTCCCTGAGATCCCCATTGTGCTGATACCACTGCTTGCAGAGGCACCACTGGAGCGCCCTCATGTGCCAGCGTGCATGGTTGACCAACAGAATGCAGGAAGCGAACAGACCGAGCAGGCGAAGGACCTTCAGAACTGGAACAACTGCTCCATTGTGGAATAAAGGGACCATCTCCTGAATGTCGAGAATTCTTTGTGGAGGAGGAAATGCTCGACACACAGTAGTGTCCAGTACCACCCCTATAAACAGGTTGCGTTGAGAGGGCACCAGGTGAGATTTTGGGCACATTGATCGAAAAACCCAAGTCGAATAACAGTTGAGATGTTACATGCAGATGACGCTGCACCATCTCTGGGGACTCTGCTTTCAGAAGCCAGTCGTCCAGGTAGGTGAAAACTGGAATCCCCGACCTCCTGAGATGAGCAGCCACCACTGCCATCACCTTTGTGAAGACTCGAGGTGCGGTAGTAAGACCAAACGGGAGGACCGCAAACTGGTAGTGTTGCGACCCAACCATAAAACGGAGATACTTCCTGTGCGACTTCAGGATTGGGACATGGAAGTACGCGTCCTGCAAGTCGAGCGACACCATCCAGTCTTGCAACGCTTGAAGAACCTGCGCAAGGGTCAGCATCTTGAATTTCTCCTGTTTCAGGTAAAAGTTCAAGATTCTGAGGTCCAGTATCGGACGCAATCTGCCGTCCTTTTTGGGAATCAGGAAATACCGGGAGTAGCATCCCTGACCCCTTTCCTGCTCCGGAACCACCTCTATTGCACCCTTTTGAAGCAAGGCTAGAACCTCTTTCTGAAGGAGAAGCAGATGGTCCTCTGAGCAGTAACCTTGGCAAGGAGGGTAAGGGGGAGGAAACTCCAGAAAGGGAAGGGCGTACCCAGTCTCTACGAGGTTCAAAACCCAAAGGTCTGTCGTAACAGATTTCCAAACCCCGTAGAAAGTAGGACACCCGACCCCCCACAGGTCTTACATGATCTGGGATGGGGGATCTAGGACTGCTTCCCTGAAGCCTCATTTGGGAGCAGAGGAGGAGGAAGAAGCAGAGGGGTTACGTCCAGAACCTCTCCGACCCCTTTGTCTCCCTCTATAGGATTTATAAAGGGGATTCTGCTGTTGCTGCTGCTGCTGTTGCTGCTGAGGCTGTCGGTAGGAGCGAAAAGATGACAGTCCAAAGCCCCTAAATTTTCTAAAGACAGAGCCCTTTGCAGGAGTTTGCAGACCCAATGACTTTGCTGTTAATCTGCTGTCTTTAAGTCTTTGTAGAGCAGAATCTGCCTTTTCACCAAACAACTTCTGCCCATCAAAAGGCAAATCCACTAATGTGGCTTGAACATCCGCAGAGAATCCCGACGAACGGAGCCATGCCTGTCTTCTTGCAGCTATGGACGAGCCCATAATCCTTGCCACCGAATCTGTCGTATCCAATCCCGACTGGATCACCTGTCTGGCTGCGGCCTGAGTGTCCGAAACCACCTCCAAGAAGGACGCCTAATCGCCCTCCGGCAACTTAGGGGCCAAAGTCTTCATTGAGTCCATCAATGCGTGCACGTAACGCCCCAGCAAACACGTGGCATTGGATGACTTTAATGCCATACTCCCCGAAGAGAAAGTCTTTTTAGCAGCCTGGTCCACCTTCTTAGACTCCCTATCTGCGGGAGACTGAGGGAAAGCCCCCGAAGCATGCTTCGAGCAGGATGCCTGCACAACTAGGCTCTCTGGAGACGGGTGTATAGATAGAAAATCCGGATCCCCAGGCACCACCCTATACCTTCTTGCCACCTGTCTGGAAACCGCCAGAGAAGAAAGTGGTTTCCGCCATACCTCCAAAACAGGCTCCAAGATGGCCTCATTAAAGGGCAGTAAAGGCTCTGAAGTGGAAGTGGGAGAGTGCAGAACCTCTGTCAACAAGTTCGATGTATACTCTGCCGAGGGCAACTGTAAATCCAACTTCTCTGCAGCCTTTTTGATAATAGTATGGTAGGGAGCCAGTTTTTGTGGAGGAGAGGATCTTGCCGATGCGTGCTCCCATTCTGGGGTGGTGTCTAGGCCACTAGCCTCTTGTATGCCCTCAAAATCATCAGAGGATGTGTCCACCTCACCTTCCTCTACCTCTTCTCTGTACCTTCCTTCTTCCAACACCCTTTGGGCCTCCCTCCTCGATCGAATCCGGGGAGCCGGCGTCGACGACGTCGTACGCAGCGTCGGTGGAGCCAGAGGTGTTGGAGTCGGCGGCACCATAGACGGCGTCGGCGGCGCCGGACGCGGCGCCGATGGAGTCGGCAGCGGCGTCGAGAAAGGCTCTGAAGCAGGCCGATCCATCCGAAGTCGTGACGGATCCCCAGACGGCGCCGGAAACTGCCACGAAGGCGCCATCGGCTGAAAAGGCATGAAGGGGGCCTGAGCATAATGCTGTGGCACCCCCAACGTATAAGCCATGGGACCCACGGGACCAGTTGGTGCTCCGGATGGGAAGGCCGCCCTATTAAAAATACCATACATGGCATTTAAGAACTGAGTAGAATCAGTACCTGGAGCAGGAAACTGAGGATAAGGCACTGAACCTGCATCCCTCTGCGGAGTATTCGGCAGCGGTGCCGTAGTTTCCTCCACCGGAAACATAGATTCTTTAAGCGCCGGAGTCGGTTCTTCCTCCCGTTCCTGATCCGAAACATGCGACTCCACCCGATCCGGAGACGACGCCGGAGACGGCGCCGGGGACTGCGCCGGGGACTGTGCCGGTGAACCCTCTGGAGCCCGCTTCGGAGACGGAGAACCTCCCGGAGTCTTGGAGGAAGAAGGAGAAGGTGAAATGTCCTCACTCCGATGACGCCGAGGTGAAGTCGACCTCGACTTCCTGCTCTTCGAGGACCGGCGTCGAGAAGAATGTTTTCTCGTCTTATGATGTCTCCTTGACTTCGACAACCTCGAAGTCGACGACGCTGCCCTCGATTTCTCTTTCTTTCTCCCTCTCTTCTCCTTACCGATCTTCACCATAAACAGCTTGGCCTTTCTTTCCTTTAATGCTTTAGGATTAGGGGTGGGCGGAATTTGCGCAATCGCGTTACGCAAATCTCCGCGAAACGGTAAAAAATCTCCGCGAACATGCAGAAATTCCGCGAACACGCGGAATCGCTTGTTCGCGATACTTTTTTCCTGTTCGCGATTGCTGTTTGCGTGCTCGGGGTGAAATATCTCGCGAACACGCATATTGAGAACGCGAACAAGCAAAAAATTTCGCGAAGTTGCGGAACGCAGATTTTTTTTGCAATTTCGCGTTCTCCACGGAACGCGAAATTACCCAAATTTCGCAAATTCCGCGAACGGAACGGAATTTACTGCCCAGGCCTATTTAGGATTCATCCTCCTACAGCATGCACAGTCTTCGACATCGTGGTCCGACGAAAGGCACCACAAACAGTCCTCATGTGGATCCGTCATGGACATATGTCCACCACATTCCCTACAGGGCTTAAAGCCCGACTTCCTAGTCGAAGACATCGCAGAATTTTGCAACAGAAACACCCTACAACTACAAAGTAGCAGGAGTACTGGAAAAAACCGTTGCGCGTCGACGGCGCGGAAAAAAGGGAACTGACGTCATCATGCCGACGTGGGTCTCTTATGGCTCCGGTGACGTCATACGGAGTCGCGAGCGGAGCCGATGCATTATTACGTCACCCACGTCGACGTGGAGTGCTGGGGAAGAAAGATTCCGTGGAATGCTGGCGCAGGGGATATTCACAAGGTGAGGAATCCACTGGCAGATGTATCCATCAGAATCCTTTCTACTTTATTAGTATGTAAGGGGGCATATTTACAAAGAAATTATGCGGAGCTGCACTGCAAGCAATTTAGCAGTGCACCACTGCATCATTTACAAATTGCAGGAATGTGGCGTTTTCACCAGAATGCAGTGCACCCCTTTGTTTTCTCTTGCTCTGGCGCTAAAAAAAGCTGCCTACCTCCAACTTAAACACACTTAGACCATGGTGCAAGGGTGCCTGCGTAGCAGGCATGATTGTTTATGTGCAAGAAGGGGCACCTTCCTGCACATAAACAATAATAGATTTGCTCCTTCCATGTGTGCTGCAGAATGCAGCACACATAGAAAGAGCAAAAAACGTTAGGCCACTCTAACACCTGCTTTTCAATGGTGTTAGTTTTTGGCGCTGCCTCAGATTTACAGATCCATGTAAATATGGGGCAGCGTTAAAAGGCAATAGGTGCAATAGGACATCCACAGCAACAACCATTGCACGCCACTTTGACGCAGAAAACTGCGTGGAAGAGTATGATATTTACAATGTGGCATTAAGTCACGCAAAGTGGATAAGTGCCACATCATAAATATGGAGCAGGGCATTGCGCCATCGTAGCGTAGTAAAACGTGGCGCACTGATGATGCAATTCCCTTGTAAATATGCCCCAAGTTTTGCTTTGAAAAACCATGGGTGATTATACGGGAAAATCGATGTACCACACATGCTACAACCCCTTGAAGTAAAGTATTGCAAAGCAGTGCTAGGAATTGCTTTGCATTACTTTCAGGTGACTTTCCAGTGCATTACTAGTTTGCGCTGGAAAGTAAATTTTAAATAAACATTTTTACCAATTGTTATCACTTTGGTGATGCAAAATTGGCACAATATGCCTTCAAGTGTTATACAAAGGGCAAGTTGTTTTACCTAGCATCAAATGCCATGAGATTGGGGTTTATATCAAAAAGGCTTCCATGTAGAAATTGTGGTACGTGGAGCATTTTGAGCACATGAGGGGAGGATCAATGCTTAAATCCCATTGGATGACTTTAAAGAGAGTTTTAAGGGATTTGTCTCAAGGGATACGGCAAAAAGTTAGTGGCAGGTTTTTAGGCACAGTGAGCAATAGCACAGGCGTACATATCATATAGCACTTAAAGAACAAGTTACTTACCTTTGGTAACGCTTTTTCTGGTGGATACAGTCTCTCCCTGTGGATTCCTCACCTTGTGAATATCCCCTGTGCCAGCATTCCACAGACTTTTTTCCCCAGCTCTCCACGCTGACGTGGATGTCATAATACCTCGGCTCCGCTCGCGACTCCGTATGACATCACCGGAGCCATAAGAGAGCCACGTCGGCGTGATTACGTCAGTTCCACCCATTTTTTCCGTGCCTCCGAGGTGAACAGGTGGACCGACAACAGATTCCAAGTATACACAGTATACAACATTCGAACAAATATACATAGTACATATACAAAAGGAAAGCTAAAGAACATAAGGATTTCCTATAAGTGTACCAGAAAGAAAGAAGCTACAAAGCATAACAACATCTCAAACAAGACATCTTTTAAGGAATACAAAGGTGGACAATGGGGAGGCGGGTGGGCCAGTGAGGAATCCACAGGCAGATACTGTATCCACCAGAAAAAGAGTTACCGAAGGTAAGTAACTTGTTCTTCTGATGGATACATCTGCCAGTGGATTCCTCACCTTATGAATAGATTCCCACAGCAGTCCCACTCCCTGAGGAGGGTGTCCACCTTCCTATACCAAAACATCCTGCAAGACAGAGCGTGCAAAATGGCCCTCCCTCCTCATCTCAGAGTCTAAGCAATAATGTTTTGCGAAAGTATGGAGGGAGGCCCAAGTCGCAGCTTTACAAATGTCTGAAACTGGAACACCCCTGGTTAAAGCAGAGGTAGAAGACTTAGCCCTAGTTGAATGAGTTCTAATAGCCTCAGGAGGAACCTTACCAGCAAGGGCATAGCAGATCTTGATGGTTAGGACGATCCATCTGGACAGAGTGCGCTTGTGCAATGCTTTGCCTTTAGAGTGTCCAATATAGCCCACGAAGAGCTGATCATTCAAACTAAAATCCTTTGTTCTGTCCAAATAACAGCTCACAGCTCTTTTAGGGTCCAATCGGTGAAGTCTCTCCTCCTCTTAGGAAGGGTGAGGGGGAGGATAAAAAACAGGGAGAGTAATGGACTGCCCCAGATGAAATGGAGTAACTACCTTAGGTAGGAAAGCAGCCCTGGTCCTGAGGACCATCCTTTCAGCATGTAAGGATAAAAACGGGGGTTTTGAACTAAGAGCTTGAAGCTCACTCACCCTCCTTGCCGAGGTTATGGCTACAAGAAAGACCGTATTAAAGGACAACAGCCTCAAAAGACAGCTATGAAGGGGCTCAAAAGGGGACCCCATCAAAAAAGTTAAAACAAGATTAAGGTCCCACTGTGGCATTACAAAGGGAGAGGTGGAAACCTGTTAGTAAGACCTTTGATAAATCTTAAAACAATAGGAGATTTAAACAACGATGGCTGATCCGGAAGACACAGAAAAGCTGACAAGGCTGACAAATAGCCCTTAACCGTGGCCACAGCACAACCTTACTGAGCCAAGGAAAGAGCAAACTGAAGCACATTAGAAATATGGGCTTTTAAAGGGTCAATGGATCTCTCTCCACACCATTTTACAAACTTAGACCACCTGTAGGAGTAGATAGACTTGGTGGAGTGTCCCCTGGCTGATAAAATAACATCCACCACATTAGGCGGAAGAGAGAAAGAACTCAGGTTGCCCCATTCAATCTCCAGGCATGAAGGTGCAGGCTCTGGAGGTGGGGGTGTAGAACCTGCACCTCCAACTGCGAGAGGAGGTCTGCCCTGAGAGGGAGACGGAGCGGAGGGTGCGATGAAAGGTGAAGTAGATCTGTGTACTACACCCTTCTTGGCCAATATGGGGCGATCAATATAACTTGGGCCCGGTCTTGGCGAATCTTCCTCAGAACCAGAGGAATCAAGGGTATGGGAGGAAACGTGTAAAGGAATTGTGAGCCCCAACTCAACAGAAACACGTCCCCCAACGCCCCCTGCATCGGAAACTAGAGACTGCAGAACGACGGGCAGTGAGCGTTCTCGTGAGTGGCAAACAGATCCACCCGAGGAGTTCCCCACATTCGAAAGATGTGCTGAACCACCTCCGGATGAAGCCTCCCCTCGTGGTCGGCAGAGAACTGCCGACTGAAACTGTCTGCACGCACGTTCAGAACTCCGGCCAGGTGATTTGCAATCAGACAAATCTGATGATCCTGAAGAACAAGCTACTTACCTTCGGTAACGCTTTTTCTGGTGGATACAGTATCTGACTGTGGATTCCTCACCTTGTGAATATCCCCTGCGCCAGAATTCCACTGAACTTTTTTCCCCAGCTCTCTACGCTGACGTTGACGAGGTCATAATGCGTCGGCTCCGCTCGCGACTCCGTATGACGTCACCGGAGCCATAAGAGAGCCACATCGGCGTGATGATGTCAGTTCCACCCATTTTTTCCGTGCCCCCGAGGCGCACAGGTGGACCAACGACAAATTCAAAGTATACACAGTATACAACATACAATCAAATATACATAGTACATAAACAAAAGGAAAGCTAAATAAAACTAGCATTTCCTACCAATATACCAGAAAGCATAACAACATCTCAAACAAGACAACTTTTAAGGTATACAAAGGTGGACAACGGGGAGGCGGATGGGCCAGTGAGGAATCCACAGGCAGATACTGTATCCACCAGAAAAAGCATTACCGAAGGTAAGTAACTTGTTCTTCTGATGGATACATCTGCCAGTGGCGTTACCGAAGGTAAGTAACTTGTTCTTCTGATGGATACATCTGCCAGTGGATTCCTCACCTTGTGAATAGATTCCCACAGCAGTCCCCACTCCCGGAGGAGGGTGTCCACCTTCCTATACCAGAAAGTCTTGCAAGACAGAGCGCGCAAAGTGGCCCTCCCTCCTCATCTCAGAGTCCAAGCAATAATGCTTTGCGAAACTATGGAGGGAGGCCCAAGTCGTGGCTTTACAAATATCTGCCACAGGAACACCCCTGGCCAAAGCAGATGTAGATGATTTAGCTCTAGTTGAATGAGCCCTAATACCCTCAGGAGGAACCTTACCAGCCAGGGCATAGCAGATCTTGATGGCAAGGATGATCCATCTCGATAAAGTGCGCTTGTGCACCGCTCTTCCTTTAGCATGACCAACATAACCCACGATGAGCTGATCGTCCAGACAAAAGTCTTTCGTTCTGTCCAAGTAAAAGCTCACAGCTCTCTTTGGGTCCAGGCGATGAAGTCTTTCCTCCTCTTTGGAGGGATGAGGAGGTGGATAAAAAACAGGGAGAGTAATAGACTGCCCCAAATGAAACGGAGTAACTACTTTAGGCAAGAAAGCAGCCCTGGTCCTGAGAACCATCCTTTCAGCATGTAATGTTAAAAAAGTGGGTTTAGAACTAAGAGCTTGAAGCTCACTCACCCTCCTTGCCGAGGTTATGGCTACAAGAAAGACCGTCTTAAAGGACAACAGCCTCAGAGGACAACTATGAAGAGGCTCAAACGGGGACCACATCAGAAAAGTTAAGACAAGATTAAGGTCCCACTGTGGCATTACAAAAGGAGTAGGAGGAAACTTGTTTGTAAGGCCCTTGAAAAACCTTAGTACAATCGGAGATTTAAATAATGGCGGTTGATCAGGAAGACATAGAAAAGCAGATAAGGCCGATAGATAGCCCTTGACCGTGGCCACAGCAGAGCCCTGCTGAGCCAGGGAAAGAGCAAACTGAAGCACATCAGAAAGATGGGCTTTTAAAGGTTCAATGGATTTCTCTCCACACCACTTAACAAACTTAGACCACCTATATGAGTAAATGGACTTGGTGGAGTGTCGCCTGGCCGATAAAATAACATCCACCACATCAGGAGGGAGAGAGAAGGAATTCAGGTTGCCTCGTTCAATCTCCAGGCATGAAGGTGTAAGCTCTGGAGGTGGGGGGTGTAGAACCTGCCCCTCCGACTGCGAGAGGAGGTCTGCCCTCAGAGGGAGACGGAGCGGAGGGCACGAGGAGATGTGGAGAAGATCTGTGTACCACACCCTTCTTGGCCAATCCGGGGCAACCAAAATAACTTGGGCCTGGTCTTGGCGAATCTTCCTCAGAACCCGAGGAATCAAGGGTATGGGAGGAAATGCGTAAAGGAGTTGTGAGACCCAAGTTAACTGAAACGCGTCCCCCAACGCTCCCTGCATCGGATACTGGAGACTGCAAAATGACGGGCAGTGCGCGTTCTTGCGGGTGGCGAATAGGTCCACCCGAGGTGTCCCCCACGTCCGAAAGACATGACGAACCACCTCTGGATGGAGCCTCCACTCGTGGTCGGTGGAGAACTGCCGACTGAGACTGTCCGCACGTACGTTCAGCACCCCAGCCAGATGATTTGCCATTAGACAAATCTGATGGTCCTGAGCCCAGGACCATAGACGCAGGGCCTCTCTGCAGAGACAATGCGACCCCACTCCCTGCTTGTTGACATACCACATCGCGGTAGTGTTGTCCGTCAGGACTTGAACAGACTGACCGCGAAGGGAAGGGAGGAAGGCCTTGAGGGCCAAACGAATCGCCCGCAATTGCAGAAGGTTGATGTGAAGCAACCTTTCCTCTGCAGACCAAAGACCCTTGATCTCCAGATTCCCCAGATGAGCACCCCACCCTAAGGTGGAGGCATCCGTTATCACTGTGGCCACCGATGGAGGCAGATGGAAGGGCTTTCCTTGAGACAGATTGTCCCCCACGCTCCACCAAGATAGATCCGCTGCAGTTTCTCTGGAGATCCTGATCGACTCCCTGAGATCTCCATTGTGCTGATACCACTGCCTGCGGAGGCACCACTGGAGCACCCTCATGTGCCAGCGTGCATGGTTGACCAACAGAATGCAAGAAGCGAACAGACCGAGCAGACGAAGGACCTTCAGAACTGGAACAACCGCTCCATTGTGGAATAAAGGGACCATCTCCTGAATGTCGAGAATTCTTTGAGGTGGAGGAAATGCTCGACACACAGTAGTGTCCAGTACCGCCCCTATGAACAGGTTGCGTTGAGAGGGCACCAGGTGAGATTTGGGCACATTGATCGAAAAACCCAAGTCGAATAACAGCTGAGATGTTACCTGCAGATTATGCTGCACCATCTCTGGGGACTCTGCCTTCAGAAGCCAGTCGTCCAGGTAAGGGAAAACCGGAATCCCCGACCTCCTGAGATGAGCAGCCACCACCGCCATCACCTTCGTGAAGACTCGAGGACTCGTAAGACCAAGCGGGAGGACCGCAAACTGGTAATGTTGCGACCCAACCGTAAAACGGAGATACTTCCTGTGAGACTTCAGGATTGGGACATGGAAGTACGCGTTCTGCAAGTCGATCGACACCATCCAGTCCTCTTGCTGCAACGCTTGAAGAACCTGCACAAGGGTCAGCATCTTGAATTTCACCTGTTTCAGGTAAAAGTTCAAGACTCTGAGGTCCAGTATCGGACGCAATCTGCCGTCCTTCGTGGGAATCAGGAAATACCGGGAGTAGCATCCCTGACCCCATTCCTGCTCTGGAACCACCTCTATCGCACCCTTTTGAAGGAAAGCTAACACCTCCTTCTGCAGAAGAAGTAGATGGTCTTCTGAATAGTAACCCTGGCAAGGAGGGTAAGGAGGAGGAAACTCCCGAAAGGGAAGGGCGTACCCAGTCTCCACGAGGTTTAAAACCCAAAGGTCGGTTGTAACAGATTTCCAACCTCGCAGAAAGTGGGACACCCGACCCCCCCACAGGTCCTACATGATCTAGGATGGGGGATCTAGGACTGCTTCCCTGAAGCTTCATTGGGAGCAGAGGAGGCAGAAGATGAAGATGGGTTGCGGCCAGAACCTCTCCGTCCTCTTTGTCTTCCTTTATAGGACATATAGAGGGGATTCTGCTGCTGCTGTTGCTGCTGCTGCTGAGGCTGCCGGAAGGAGCGAAATGAAGATCTCCCAAAGCCTCTGAACTTTCTAAGACCAAATCCTTTAGCAGGAGCTTGCAAACCTAAAGATTTCACCGTCATCCTGCTCTCTTTAAATCTCTGCAAGGCGGAATCAGCCTTTTCACCGAAAAGTTTCTGTCCGTCAAAGGGCAAATCCACCAAGGTGGCCTGAACATCCGTAGAGAAGCCAGATGAACGAAGCCACGCTTGCCTCCTAGTGGCTATAGATGACCCCATTATCCTTGCCACAGAATCAGCCGTATCAAGCCCTGACTGAATCACCTGCCTTGCAGCAGCCTGAGTGTCCGTGACCACTTCCATAAAAGACGCCTTATCACCTTCTGGCAACTTAGGGGCTAAATATTTCATTGAGTCCATAAGAGCATGAACGTAGCATCCTAGTAAGCGGTTGGCATTAGTGGATTTAAGCGCCATGCTCCCTGAAGAAAAGGTCTTCTTAGCCGCCTGATCTGCCTTCTTAGACTCCCTATCCGCAGGAGTCTGACGAAAAGCTCCTGAAGCATGCTTCGAGCATGACACCTGTACCACCAGACTTTCTGGAGTAGGGTGGGAAGAAAGAAAACCTGGATCCCCAGGAGCCACCCTATATCTTCTTGCCACCTGTCTGGAGACAGCCGCCAAAGAGAGTGGCTTACGCCAGACGTCCATAACTGGCTCCAAATTAGCCTCATTAAAAGGCAACAAAGGCTCACTGGTCAAGGTAGGCGAATGTAGCACCTCCGTCAGAAGGTTAGGTTTATACTCAGCAGAGGGCAACTGCAAGTCCAGCAACTATGCGGCCTTCTTTATTACAAGATGATAAGGAGCCAGTTCCTGCAGTGGAGAGGATCTAGTCGAAGAATGCTCCCACTCCGGAGTTGTATCGAGACCGCTAGCCTCTTGAATCCCTTCAAAGTCGTCAGAAGAAGTATCCACCTCACCTTCTTCCACCTCCTCCCTACAACGCTCCTCTTCCAAGACTCTCAGGGCCTCTATCCTTGAGCGGATCCGAGGAACCGGCGCCGCCGGCGCCGTACGCGGGGTCGGTGGAACCGAACGTGGAGCCGGAGGTGTCGGCGGCGCCGGAGTCGGAGTCGATGGACGCGGAGCCGAGGGAGTTAGCAACGGCGTCGAGGAAGGCTCCGAAGAAGGTCGATCCAATCGAAGTCGAGATGGATCACCAGACGGCGCTGGAAACTGCCACGAAGGCGCCATCGGCAGAAAGGGCATAAACGGGGCCTGAGCATAATGCTGTGGCACTCCCAAGGTGTATGCCATAGGACCCACGGGACCAGTAGGTGCGCTGGATGTGAAGGCAGCCCGTTGGAAAATCCCATACATCGCATTTAGAAAATGCGTCGAATCCGCACCCGGAGTCGGGAACTGCGGATAAGGGATTGATCTCGGATCCGGCTGAGGAGTACCTGGAAACGGAGCCGTAGTGTCCTCAACAGGCTCTGGAGAAGGCTCTTTTTCCTGTTCTTGCTCGGCCTCAGAAGCAGAAGACTCCACTGGAACCGGTGACTGCGCCGGTGACTGCGCCGGTGACTGCGCCAGTGACTGCACCGGAGACTGCGCCGGGGACCGCGCCGGAGTCCGCTTCAGCGAAGGAGATCTCTCTGGAGACTTCGAAGGAGAAGGAGACACATCCTTACTTCTACGTCGAGGCGAAGTCGATCTCGACGCCTTGCTCTTCAAAGACCGGCGCCGAGAGGAATGCTTCCTTTTCTTATGGTGTTTCTTCGACTTCGAAGAATGCGAAGTCAACGACTCCGGTCTCGACCTCTCCTTCTTCCTACCTCTCTTCTCCTTCTTAGCCTTGGCCATGAAGAGCTTCGCCTCTCTCTCCTTCAAGGCCTTGGGATTCATCCTTCTGCAGCTGGAACAATCCTCCACGTCGTGGTCAGAAGAAAGGCACCACAAACAATCTTCATGGGGGTCTGTCATCGACATGTGGCCCCCACATTCCCTACAAGGTTTGAAACCCGACTTCCTAGTCGAAGACATGGCAAAATTTTCAACAGTAACTCACTACACAACTACAAAGTAGCAGGAGAGTGCTGGAAAACCGTTGCGGGTCGACGGCGCGGAAAAAAGGGAACTGACGTCATCACGCCGACGTGGCTCTCTTATGGCTCCGGTGACGTCATACGGAGTCACGAGCGGAGCCGATGCATTATGACGTCGTCAGCGTAGAGAGCTGGGGAAAAAAGTTCCGTGGAATGCTGGCGCAGGGGATATTCACAAGGTGAGGAATCCACTGGCAGATGTATCCATCAGAAACAGATATATAAAGGTGTTCAACATTTTTCTCTTAAAGAGGGAAAAGAATTTGGTATTTCAGACAGAAATAGTGGTGTCATTTTGAATGCATTGCTTAGCATGTATCAAAAATGTGAACAATTGGAAAAAGAAAGTAATGAGCTCAAGAGAGAGTTAGCGGACGCTCAGTTTGAAAACAAAACCGTGAAAGGAAGGCTGAAAATGTACCAAGCTCCAAAGCTATTTACTTTACCAGGCTGTTGAGATAGCCAGAGTGATTTATTCGTGAAAAATGTGGACATAGAGACCCTGCCAGTTAATATGCAGGTTTCACAGGAGGTTTTAAATAATTCTTCTGAGGACGTTCCTCAGCCGGAAATGAATATGAACCGAGAACATGTAAACGTGCAGAAAGATAAACAAACCAGCCTGTTAGAATTAGCAATCATTGGTTGCAGTTATAAATAAGACATGTCAGTGAATGACAAACCTTGCTTTATATGGAGAGACACTATTTTGAAAAAAGAAATGCAGCAATGTGCTTTTGAATCTGCAAAAGAAATTGTGCAATGTGTTTAAACGTGTGCCAACACAGAAAGGTAACATTACATTTTATGTGACAGTTCAAGGGCAGTGTGCTACTTTTAGTAATTGTGAAAAACAGGAAAAGAAGAGTATGCTTTTAGACTTGTGGACTGAAACATTTTCAAATGCTGGAGAATATTTTGCCTGCACTGTGACAGATACAGGGCAAACACAGCTGAATTTGACTTGTGCTCTAATAGATACAGGACAGACACTGTTTATTTGGAGTTGTGTTGTTATTTGGAGTTGAGCTGGCATATGCACAGAGGAGCCTACTGCTACCCCAGTGCAGGACTTTAAAGCACTCTAGGAGTGCACCCACCCAGCCCCAATACACTAAGTCCTGTCTAGAAGGTGGTGACAACTCCCTGTGACAGGATGCCTATTGTTGGGCCTCCTCCACTGCGAGTTTCATTCAGCAGCAGGAGGGCAGCCCAGTGTCTGTGCTGGTGGCATCCATTTTGTGATCCCAGAGCTCTTTCAGATTTCTCCCGTGTTTCCACAGTAGGTACATGTCTTCCCCTCTAGAAGGGTGGGATCATACTCCCACACCAGTTACTGGTGTGGGGGTATGATTCCAAGTTGTTTGACACCAAACACAACATGTTTTAATGCATTCATTCCAAAGTTAGCATTTACCGCTAGGTTGTAATGCACTTAAGAGTATATATGGTTTAACCGCATCCACAAACAGCTACAGAGAATAGACTCTGAGGGCTGCAGAGGGGCCCCCTCACATGGAAACCAAGCACCCTGCCCTCAGGATTGATAGGGACTGACTTAGGGGTGACTGATAGGTTTATATGTGTGTGTAAGGTGAGATATAGGAACCTATACCTCAGTGAGGAGCGCTAACACTACCTCACCCAGGCTGCAGTAGCAGGCCTGTGGTGTCAGATTTAGTCTGCTTCCCAGGGGTGGCATAATACATGCTTCCGCCCCTGGTAGGCCTGTGAAGTACCTATGCCCTTGGTACCTAAAGTACCATATACTAGGGGCTCATAAGGTACCACGGTATCCAATCACTAGTGCATCTAATATGCACTCCAAGTTGTTTAGAGAGAACAGAGAGACTGGGGCCCTGATTAGCAGGGACCCGGCCAGACTATAGCCAGAAACCAGTGTTAACATCAGAAAAAAAGTGGGGGCAAAATAAGTGCAGATCCTACTCTCCTACACAACCCCCCCCAAACGCAGGGACACTAAACTAACCTTGACCAGTTGAGTCTTCGTGTTCTAAGTGGAAATACCTTGAGAGTCCATCTGCATTGGCATGTTGGGTCCCAGGTCCATGTTCCACTGTATAGTCCATCCCCTGTAGGGAAATGGACCACCTTAGCAATTTAGGGTTTTCACCTTTCATCTGTTTAAGCCATAGGAGGGGCTTGTGGTCAGTCTGAACTATGAAGTGAGTGCCAAACAAGTATGGCCTCAGCTTCTTCAGGGTCCACACCACAGCAAAGGCCTCCCTCTCTATAGCTGACCAACGTTTCTTTCTAGGGGTCAGCCTTCTGCTTATAAAAGCTACTGGCTGGTCTTGACCTTCATCATTCAGTTAAGACAGTACAGCTCCCACACCCAGCTCAGAAGCATCTGTTTGGACAATGAACTTTTTTTGTGTAGTCTGGACTCTGTAAGATGGGGGCAGTGCACATGGGTGCTTTAGGTCATCAAATGCCTTTTGACAGCTAGCTGTCCACTGCAACTTTTTTGGCATTTTCTTTGAGGTAAGATCATTTAAGTGGGTCACTATAGATCCATATCCCTTAACAAACCTCCTATAGTACCCAGTCAGGCCTAAAAAGGCTCTCACCTGTGTCTGGGTGGTTGGAGCTACCCATTCCATTATGGTCTGGATTTCGCTCTACAATGGTTGAACCTGGCCTCCACCTATAAGGTGGCCCAGGTACACAATCTGACTCTGTCCTATCTAGCACTTAGTGGCCTTGATAGTGAGGCCTGCTTTTTGCAGGGCCTCTAAAACATGTCTGAGGTGGACCAGGTGATCCTGCCAGGTGGAAATAAAGACAGCAATATCATCTAGATAAGCTGAGCAATGTTTCCATACCTGTCAGCACTTTATTCACCAACCTCTGAAAAGTGGCAGGTGCATTTTTCAAACCAAAGGGCATCACCACAAAGTGGCAGTGCCCACCAGGGGTTGAAAATGCTGAGAAAAATCCTAATTTTAAGGCTTTCGGTATTCACCAAAATGAGTAAGTGCCTTCTGTGAATACCAAAATGGTAGTAAGTTTAGGATTTTGTCTTAAGTTAGTTCTGTGAATCGGGCCCCTAATCTTCCCGTACTGCCAGATAAACCTTATAAAGATTGATTCCATGTTTTTAATTATTTTCTCCTCGACTAAGAGGGGTATGGCGCGAAACATATATAGGATTTTAGGAAACATTGAGATTTTGAGTACATTGACCCTCCCAATCAATGAGATGTGTAGAACATCGATTCTTTTCAGATCGATTTCTATAGATTTATGAGTGGGAGAAAATTCTCCGCTACTATTTTATCTACTGAGGCGTTTATTCTAATCCCCAAATAGCTTGCTGAGTCCACGAATCTGAAGTCTGATTTAATGATATTTTTAGTACATATTATTTGCGTTTTAGATTCATTTAATAAGTACCCAGATTGACTACCATACGTTTTTGCCATTTGAGCCAGGGCCAGGAGTGCCTGTTGAGGGTCAGTAGTAATCACTGCCAGATCGTCTGCATACGCCAAGATCTTGCTTTCGTAGCCATTACACACCACAGGGCTAATCCTAGGGCTCTCTAATATCTTACAAATAAATGGATCAATGTAAAGAGAAAAGAGAATTGGGGAGCAGGGGCACCCTTGACGCGTGCCTCTTTTTATGGAGATTTTATCAGAGCTCTCCCCCATAACCACAACACGCGCAGCTGGATCAACATACATCGCTCTGAGTGCTTTAATAGATTTCTCGCCAAATCCTCTCCCCATTAAGACCCCCCAGAGAAAATTCCAAACGACACGATCAAAAGCCTTCTCGGCATCGAGCAGGATCATGGCCATCTCTCCCCCCACAGCAGCCTGAGCATCAAACAAAGCTATTGCCCTCCTGATATGATCCGTGGTACCGCGTCCAGGTACATACCCGTGCTGCCACGGGGAGACAAGATCGCCAATGATCCTGCCCAGCCTTTTAGCCCATATCTTGGAGTATAATTTTGTGTCTGCGTTAATTAGCGAGATGGGACGATAAGAACCCGGTTTCTCCCTGGGCTTCCCTTTCTTATGAAAGACAACTATATTAGTTTCTTTCCATGATTCTGGGACCACTCCTGTACAGATTATACCATTAAAAAGATCCATGAGGAGCGGGGTGATCTCGGATTCGACACATTTATAGACCTCCAAAGGGATCCCATCGGGGCCTGCAGCCTTGCCCGTGGCTAGCTCTCGCAAGGCAGCAGAGATCTCTCTCCCGTTGATATCCATCTCCAACTCTTCCCTTACAGAATCCCCTCGAGGGCCATTATCAACTATCTCTTCGCCCTGGGAGTCATCTAGCTTTTCCTCGGCATAAAGGTTTTGATAAAAGTTCTTGAAAACCTGTAGGATTTCCTTCGCATCTGTATATTCTATCCCATTTTCTTCTATCCTAGGAATGATATTTTTTGCTTTCCCTGCTTAATTTGTAGAGCTAGAATTCTACCAGCCTGTTCGCCTGTTTCATAGCGTTTAGCCCTAGACGATTGATATTCACACATCGCCCTCTGCATCACCAACTTCTGTAGTAACGCTCTAACTACCAGCAGTTTCCTATGACTCTCGTTACTATCCCGACCTTGTGCTATATCCAAAATATGTTGTTCTTGAGCAGCTGATCATTTCCTAGTAAGTCTTTCAACCTCACTCCTATCTTCACCTCTAAATCTAGCGGCACAGCTTATTGATTCGCCCCTAAAGGCTGCTTTAAATGTCTCCCAGACCCCATTTCGTGATGTGCTATATCTGTTGGCATCAAAAAATTCCACAACCCATTTCCTTATATGTTCAACAAATCTATTATCCGACAACAACGTCCTTTCAAAAGTCCATCTAGTCCTAGCCCTTTTTAGCCCGGACACTTCATATGTTAATACCAATGGATTATGATCCGACAGGAGCTTCGGAAGTTTGGTGATTTCTACCCTATTCATTTCAGAGGATGATACAAAGAAATAATCCAATTTCGTATACTTCTGAAAGGGATTTGAGAAATATGTGAGGCCTGATTTTAGTGGTTCCTTAGCCCCGCATACGTCCACCATCCCATGTGAGCTGATAAGAGCCTTAACGGCCCTGAAAACTCTCGGCTTCCGTCCCGAATATTCTGAATTACTACACCAATCAGCTGAGATATTTAGATCCCCGCGAAATATTATGGGGGTTAACCAACTCACCAATTCTAATTCAAGGAAACCAAAAATCCCAGGATCATCACTATTAGACCCATAGACTACACACAACGTAAAGCCTTTTCCCATCTCCACTAAAACCCATCTCCCGCTATTATCCACTTTAGTCCGTCTAACCCCTCCCAGAGATGTTCTGACCAGGACTGCAACCCCTCTGTTTATTGACGATTGAGTAGTACACGCAACCAAATCGAAGCCACTCAAAAGCATAAGACTCCTTCTAGCCCAGATGAGGTGAGTTTCTTGGAGGCAGAGGACGTCAAATCTATTATGTTTCACAAAATGTGCCCACTTTCTACGTTTCCTCCAATCATTCATCCCACCTATATTGATCGAGCAAACTCTAATGCTCGCCATCCCACGGGTCTGCTTGCACAACAAAAGCCACCAGCCCCTTCAACAGGGTATCCGTTGATATAATCGTAAACTGACTAAATAAATCTCCAAAATAATCCAAACTGCACCTTTTTCTCTTATTTTCTGATATCACCACCACCCCTCCACCCTTTTCAACCCTCAAACCTGACCCCCCACCTCCACCACCCCTGCCCCTACACCCACCCCCCACAACCCATTCCGTGAAGCGCTCAGACCTAGTCTGTGCGTGTAATGGAATGCAGAGATCACAGTGAGGACAACCAATTTAAACAAAAGAATAGTCCAAAATACCTGCAGAGACCGTTCCACCATTGAATACCAGTAAGAAATGTGCGGCACAATTTCCCTACCAAAGATTCTACCGGTCTACCAAGCCCTTCATATCTCAGTAAGAACTGGAGTAAAACTACCCTCAACAGCTTAACAAATAGGACTATTTGCCTAAAGAGTCCAAATACTCCTTCGCCTTAATTTCTGAAGCGAAGAATACAGTCCTGCCTTCATTAATAATTTTTAGCTGGGCAGGATTTATCAGGAAGGCTTGGATCTTCTTATCCTGAAAGGGTTTGATCATCTCCCTCAAACGCCATCTTCGCTCCACTGTCGCATGGCAATAGTCTGGACGCACAAAGAAAGAAACACCTTCACTACTTCTCTTAGCATCCGGTCTTGCCTTTTCTGCAATAGACTGTCTCAAGATGAAGTTGCCGAAAAATATCAACACAGCCCTGGATTTATCACCTTCCTTGGTATTCCTACGGAGTTTGAAGGGGGTGCGGTGGACTCGTTGTATCTCCGTAGACCAACTCCAGTTAGAAAGCTCTGGAAATGCTTGCTCGAAGAGTTTAATGATATATGCCCTTATATCAGAGCCCTCGACCCCCTCCGGGATTCCCAGAACCCTCAGATTGTTCCGACGGAGCCTGTTCTCTATCTCCTCCATTTTCCACTGCATGTCAACCACCTGCGAACAATGAGCATTCACCTTGCTGGTGGCTTCAGCTACCTCAGCCTCCGTTGTTACCACTCTCTCCTCCAGACTCGAGACTCTGTCTCCCATGTTGGTACAGGCTTTAGAGAGCTTCCTAACCACGCTCTGCATCTTCCTCATAGCAGCCTGGGCTTTACGATTGTCCTGACGGGTCTCTTCTCTGTGAGCGATTATTTCTTGGTGTAATGTCTCCAAGAGTGAGAGGTGGGCGGTGTCCATATTGGAGGTTCCCTGAAGAGCCAGGTCAGGAGAGTGATCCCAACTTAAATCATAATAGGGGTTACCCTGTGCCTGATTCCTCGCAGCTGAGACTACAGGAGGTCTTAGTGCTGTTGCTGGAAAGTCTGATTCTGAGTTACTCTCTGAATCTAAATAAGAGCTGCGCTCATCATCCTCAGACCACTCCGCCCCCTCAGATACTGAGAAAAAGCATTCACTAGTATCTCTTTCCTTTTCGCTGAGAGAGCCTCCCAGAACCGGGTCACCCCCGTTATTCAGGAGACCCGGCTGTACCTGTACCTATGCCTGTACCCTAGCGCCGGCCGAGTCAGCGTCCTGCACATAAGAGCCTGCGTCGGCCATCGTTGTCTCCTGGGGGGTAACGAGATTTTAGGCAGAGATATCTCCTTGATCACCTCAACCCCAGCAGAAACGCCATCTAGGATTAACTTTTTTGCCGAAGATAGTGCAGGGGACGGTGTCTGGTCAGACAATTCCTCGGCGCTAGGGGAAAGCCCCCCCATAGTATTCCCGGATTTAGTCTCTTTATTTTGTACTTTTACTGCTGGGGAGATACTCCCCCCCCACCACCTCAACCACCTCCTTCCCCTTCGTGCTCTCCTTCTCCTTACCCACTTTGGTAAAGATGTCAGCAATTGAGGCTATTGAGGCGGTTGAGGCGGGTGCCTGACGAGTTCTCCCGGTGTTCAGCTGCCTCTTTTTTAACAGCTCCATGGTCTGATGTGTTACACGGGGATCCTCATTCCCTCCTGACACAATTTCGGCATCCTCCCGCAGGGCTTTTTTCTTTTGAGACATCGATTTCGACCCAGCCGCTATTTTTGGAACCATAGCCTTCCATCGCTCACCAAGCCAATTCAGCAAGCACTGGGCGCTGTGATGAACGCCCTCCTTTTTCAGCCCGGAGCGAAAATCTACTCCGCGCCGCTTGAATCCTGCTCCAGTCCGCTGCCTCGGGTCCCAGCTCCGCCTTCCTATGCTCCCACGGCGTCTATGGTCAGACGAGAGGGCCGCTACCGCAAGCACCACTGCCCGAAGCAAGATGGCGGCAAGCTAACGGCCATTGCAGCGGAGCAGTGAGGGCTCAGGAAAGAGTATGAGACCTTTGGCCAAATAGATCATGCGGATACGATTTCCCGTAAAAAAAAATCTGGAATATTATTAGCAAACCTGGAATGCTGTGGTTGATTTTGCCGATTTGCCGTGCCCCCGTAAGTATGAGCTCCTCTGATGGACAGATTCTCTGCCAAAGTGATATGAGTGGTCCGAGTCCCTAGAAAGGGACCTAGGCCTCTCCTCCACTCTGTCAGATCTCTTAGGGAGAATTCATCTGCCCTGTTCAGACCCATGTGGGTCTGGCCCTTCAACCACAGAGTCCTGGTCATCTTGATTTGCATCATCTGACCCAGACAGTGTAATTGACCCACTCCCTGATTCACATCTGTTAGCTCCTAGAGCCAACCTCAGATCATCTGCTGTCAGCAGATCTATCAGGCCTAGTGTGGAGGGACTCTGTCCTAGCTTCAGGTGTTTTGCATCACACAATGCCGTCAAGTCAAAAAAGGTAATGTCCTTATACTGATGCTGGGTGGACTCACTGGCTCCATCCCTTGAGGACATTCTAGTGTTGTGCAGTGTTGTACTACCTACACTAGTTTGTGGCCTACTGATCCTAGCTTGAGCTGTAGCAAGGGTGTGCTATCCCTTCACTCACAGCTCTAAGTTCAGTAGAACTTATTGATACTAAGCTTGACTTTTATATGTACCTTGAGTACCTTTAGTGGTTTTCAGTTAGTAATTCAAATAGAGATTTTCTGGTAAAACAATGGCAAGCTGGAATCCCACACGCTGCCCACCAATTTGAGAAGTTGGCCTGACATATGCTGGTCACTAGTTATAGTGGCCACCTTGCACCACTCCAATTCGACTCTTATGGTAGATAGGTTTAAGACAACCTTTTAAAGAAAGCTATCCTAGTGGTAGCTGTGGAGAGCAGCCTTCAGGCTAAGTCTCAGAGGAATGTAAAGCAGCTTGTTTTACCTTATAATCTCCTGAATTACCAAATGAAAGGACACCACACAGGTATATATATCAAATATATATGTATGCATTACTAGACACACTCTACTAATCCCTTCATGAGATTAGAAGTCAGGAACATATGCAAATATCAACGTTTCACAATAAGTTAAGCACAAATATGGCTTACCAGACCATATACTAAAAAAGAGGTTTAGGAATGTCGCCTTGCAAGGGGACAAGGCCTAGGGTCTGTAGAATCGCTGGGGCCTCACTAATCCACCCAAGGCAGGTAAGTAAAGGACCCACGGGAGACGCGTGCAGTGTGCGAACACAGCCGCGGGTTCCCTATTGATTTCAACGGAGCAAGTCGCGGTTGGAATTTTAAAGTTTTAGGGTACTTCTAGAGAGTCTACAAGCAAGCCACTTACAGGGTAAGTTGTTCAAGGGCCAACACCCACAGGAGCACCGGAGTGCATGAGTTACCTCACCCAGGGAAGCCGGGTGCATAGGTGTCTTTTGGTGTCGGGTCGCGTCGTCGTTTTCAATGGAAGCCGAAGAAGTTTTGCTGCTTGTGAAGTCTGGAGAAGTGTCTGGTGGAATCAAAGGCTGGATTCAAGATGAAGAAGACCTGAAAGCAGAAGGGGCAGTGTTCACAGTCACTTGCCAGTGACCCGGGGCCAGGAAGATGGATGCCCACGGAAGTCGGGTGATTTCAGGTGATCAAGGGTGTTTTGACTCTTAAGCCACAAGGTCCAGGAGGTGTCGATGATGACCAGGAGCTGGATTCGGAGTGTCCCACAAAGTCTGCAGCTTACTGA
Source organism: Triturus cristatus (assembly GCF_964204655.1). NCBI lineage: Eukaryota > Metazoa > Chordata > Amphibia > Caudata > Salamandridae > Triturus > Triturus cristatus. The sequence continues at coordinate 115,339,370 of NC_140584.1, read as the reverse complement.
GGTGTTGGCAACCGGATTGGAGCCAACAAGCCTTGGCAACAGCAAGTTTAGTGGAAAGTGAAGAAAGTCAGCGGTGCAGACCAGCAAGGGACTCACCCAGTGAAGGTCTGTCAGGGCAGGCCTGGAGCAACCAGGAGAGCCCTTTGGTTTGATGAGAAAGTCTTCAGGGGACCCACAAGCCAACCGGCAAGGGATCGCGAAGACGTTTTGTGAGGATTCGCTTCACAGGAGCCTACGGTCACTCGGGACGAGGTAGGCTTCTGATTTTCAAGGGAAATCCTGCTGGAGGCTTGGACCACACGTGGTCCAATGCACAAGTTCGTAGACCGTCGGGAAGGGGTTGCACTCGACAATAGTGCCCGGTACCCGGGTATTGCTGTTCCTTGTCACTCATGGGGTCCACTCGCCTCAGCTTTGCTGGGGACTCACAATGGTCGTCGAGAAGTCAGGAAATCTACTTCCGGGGCTGCAGGGACTTCAGACTCCAGCGGGAGTGGGAACGTTTGCGACTGTTGATTCAAGTTATTGGTGCCTGCCAAGCAGGGGAGTCACTCCTTGACACCAAGGGAGATTCTTCAGTCTTCCAAAGGTAGTGGAACATCAAAGGGCCAGCATTCTTCTTGTAGAGTGTCATCCAGGGATATCTGATTTGCAATGGCAAGGTTTCCCTAACTTATACTAAAAGAAAGGGAGGGACTAGCTCTAGGACCACTCCTATGGGAGGGTCAGGGGAGTGGGTGGTTACAACCACTTCCCTTTGACCAGTTACGTGCCAGAGCAGGGGCAGGTAGCCCCTGAACCAGTTTGAGCTGGCATATGCACAGAGGAGCCCACTGCTCCCCATTGCAGGACTTCAAAGCACTTTAAGAGTGCACCCACCCAGCCCCAATACACTAAGTCCTGTCTGGAAGGTGGTGACACCTCCCTGTGACAGGATGCCTATTGTTGGGCCTCCTCCACTGCTAATTTCAGTCAGCAGCAGGAGGGCAGCCCAGTGTCTGTGCTGGTGGCATCCATTTTGTGATGCCAGGGATCTTTCAGATTTCTACCGTGTTTCCATAGTAGGTACATGTCTTCCCCTCTAGAAGGGTGAGATCATACTCCCACACCAGTTACTGGTGTGGGGTTAGGATTCCAAGTTGTTTGACAGCAAACACGACATGTTTTGATGCAGTCAATCCTAAAGTTAGCATTTACCGCTAGGTTATAATGCACTTAAGAGTATATGGTTTTACCACATCCACAAACAGCTACAGAGAATAGGCTCTGAGGGGTGCAGAGGGGCCCTGCTCAGGCAGAGGCACCCCCTCAAACCGAAAAAACCAAGCACTCTGCCCTCAGGATTGATAGGGCCTGCCTTAGGGGTGACTGATAGGTTTATGTGTGTGTGTAAGGTGAGATATAGGAACCTATACCTCAGTGAGGAGTGCTAACACTACCTCACCCGGGAGGAGGAGCCTAGCGCGCATCCAAGATGGTCGCGTGAGCACAGGGCTCCCCGGACCCTCGCTGCTCCTCGGAATTTATCCTGACATTATCCTGACTTGGCTGACGGAATCTTGAAGGCGAATTCTGGCTGAACGTGGACCTTCTTTCAGAAACCGAATCGGACCTGGGAATCCTGATCTACGATGGCTGGAACTTTCGAGGCCCAATCGATGGCTGGGCCCGGTGCGAGGGTGACCTGTGGAGCCGGGGCGTAATTGAACAACAGCGGCAGCGGATCTGTGCCAGTGGCCGCTCCATTACTTTCGGTTTCACTTTTGGATCCCTGAGGGGCTGGACATCGTAACTGCTTGGAGCGGCTGGGTGTTTCTCCCTGCTGGATGCCCTTGTCTCGGCCTGCCGCCGGTGGGCCCGTTGACTTTGGTTCCCTCGCCCGGCCGCAACACGGTATCTGGTGCGGCTTCTGACTGAGTGGCCGGTGCCCCGTTGACGCTTGGCCGGTGGTCCCCGTTGGTGAGCGTGGTTCTCATGGGTGGCAGGGGGGGCCCCGAGGGGCGTAAGACTAAGACATCCCTCCGCGGGGGTCCGGTCCAGACGAACAACATGGATCGCTATACTCAAGGAAGAGGGTCCCCTGGAGCGGCTGGTGCCCCCTCGGAAGAAGCTGGTGGTGGCCCGTCCATGTCCTCGGATCCGTCCCTGCAGGACATTATGGGCGCCATTAACGGCATCAAGGAGACTATTGCTACGCAATACGAGGCCTTGGCCCGAAAATCGACACGGTGGCTATTGATGTCGCACTGATTCGGGCGGATCTCTCCAAGACCAACGAGAGGGTTCAATCGCTTGACGTGCGGACGTCCACCCTGGTTGCGGATGTGTCGGACCAGCGGGCCACTCTCGGCGACCTCAAGTCGGTCAACTATCAGATGGCCCGGCGGCTGGAGGACTTTGAGGGACGGGCCCGCCGCAATAACATCCGCGTCATAGGCGTCCCGGAGACCTCCGACAACCACCCGGTGGATCTCTTGGTGGAGGAGCTCATCCTCAAGCATCTTGCCCCCGCCGGCCTGAGTAAGTTCTTTGCTGTGGAGCGGGCCCATCGAGTTCCGGGCGGTCGGCCGCGGCCGGGGGCCCCCCCGAGGCCCATTGTTGCCAAACTTTTCTACTACAGAGACTGAGATGTGATTTTGCAGGCCTCGCGGGCACATGGCCCGGTCCACCATGAGAATGCGTCTATTAACTTTTTCCCGGACTTCACCCAACTTGTCCAGAAACAGAGGATGGGCTTCCAGGGGGTGAAGCGTCGCCTCCGCGACCTGGGTCTCAAGTACTCCATGCTTTTTCCTGCTAGGCTCCGAGTGGAGCATGACGATCGGACAACCTTTTTTGACTCTCCCGCGACTGTGAGTGACTGGCTTGACTCGCTGCCGGGCCGCGGGGACCGGCCTGGGCCCTCTGCTGATACCGAGGGTGGCGGGTCTCCCTCGGAGTGACTTTGGTCCTTGACTTTGCCATTTTGTACTGTTCGGCTGGGTTCAACTTCCCTTGTGCATTTTGTTTCATTATGATCAATGTGGGGGGCGGTTGGGGACGGGTCCCTCTCCTCCTCCGGGGTCTTTCCGTAGAAAGGGGTTTATGGGGGGACAGGCACACTGCAAGTTGGGGTGGTTTTTCGGGTCGCAGGGGTGCAGGGTGGGGGGAGTTGGAAGTTGGGGGGGGTTGGGGGGTTTTGATTTGTGTGTTTTGTTTTTAATGCGAGGTCTTTGTTCTGTTCCAATTTCGGGCGTTGCGCTATCTGCTGGGGGACCCTTGATCGATTGGAGGGGATGGGGGGGGACGGGTTGAGGTTGATGTCATGGAACGTCAATGGATTGGGGGACCGTATCAAACGGGGTGTTGTGCTGCAGTATTTGCGACGTATGTCTCCTGATGTGGTGTTTTTACAGGAGACGCATCTGGTGGGTAACGTTTGTCATGCCATGAACAGGGGGGGGTACCGACTTGTTGCCCATTCTGGTTTCACCACTGGCTCTAGAGGGGTTGGCATTCTCCTGCGCTCTTCACTTCCGCTGGAGATCACCAGGGTAGTCCCGGACGATAGAGGGCGCTATGTGGCTTTGACTGGGTGGTGGGAGGGGCAGTCCCTTTCCTTGGTCTCTGTCTATGTTCCCCCGGGCCTCCAGAACTCCACCTTTTCAGACTTGGGTCGAATGCTGCTTGAGCTTCCTGACAGTCTTCTGCTTATGGGTGGGGATTTCAATTCGGTAGTCTCGGGCGACCGGGATCGCCACCCACCCAGGGCCCTCCCTGCTGCGCAGGCGTGGCTTGGCGGATTCTTGGAGACCTTCGGTCTGGTCGATTGCTGGAGGTTAATGCATCCTACACAGTGTCAGTACACCTTTCACTCTGGGGCGCATGGGAGTCTCTCCAGATTGGATTACTTTCTTATGCCCGCGGCCCAGACTGCCCGGATTCGAGAGGTTAAGCATCTGGCCCGGGGTATTTCTGATCATTCCCCACTGTGGTTGCTTTTTGACACTGGGACGCGGTCTGCTGGGCGGATCGCTCCTATTAACCCTTGGTACCTGCGGAACCCCACGATCCGCTATAGCCTGGTCAAGTCGATTGACCAATATTTCCTTGAGAATGATGGGTCGGTTATGTCTGCAGTGTCCCTGTGGGAAGCTTTTAAGGCAGTACTCCGTGGGCAGGCCCTATCCCAGATTGTGGCGGCTAAGAAGGTTAAGATGGAGGCTGTGGTGAAGCTGGAGACCGACATCTTGGGGTTGGAGGCGGCCTTGGAGACGGGTGTCACTCCGGATGGGCTACATGCCCTCAGCCTGAAGCAGTTCGAGTATAAGTCCCTCGTCACTGACGCTGCCAGGACCATGTATAGGGAGCAGCAGGGTAGGTTGTATGATGCTGGAGACAAGGCTGGTAAATTGATTGCTTGGCTGGATAGGAGGGAGAGAGTGAATCGTGTGGTCCCAGAGCTCCGGGTTGCGGATGAAGTGTGTGTGACTGAGCCTGGTGAGATTGTGGAGTGCTTTGCTGACCACCTCCGGGCGGTGTATTCCCCGGTGTCTGATAGAGATGAAGACGACTCTCGTCTTCTACTACGGGATATTGTCCTGCCCGGCTTATCCGTCAAGGACCGTGAGCGGTTGGATGCCCCCTTGGCCGTCGATGAGATTGCTACTGCGATTAGCTCCCTTCGCTCGGGCAAAGCCATGGGCCCCAATGGCCTGCCGATCGAACTATACAAACTACGCCCGGATAAAATCGCGCCCTTCCTTCGTCGTATGTTTCAGGAGTCGAACGAGAGGGGTTCCCTTCCCGCCGACCAGCGTCTGGCGACTATAGTCGTGATTCCTAAGGAGGGTAAACCACGTGACCGCTGTGCTTCATATAGGCCTATCTCCCTCTTAAACGAAGAACCCAAAATCCTGGCTAAAGTCCTCGCCAACCGCTTGCTGAGCGTTATCTGTGATCTGATTCATCCGGATCAATGCGGCTTCATCCCCCACCGTAATACCGCTCTCAATCTGCGGCGTCTGCACGGCGTCCTAGCTAGGGCGAAATACTTTTCTGAACCAGCCGTAGTGGTTTCCTTGGACGCCACCATGGCCTTTGATACCATTGAGTGGCCATTCCTCTGGGCGGTCTTGGAGAAGTTTGGCTTTGGGGAGGGATTTCTTAGCTGGGTGAAGCTTCTTTATGCCGGACCAATGGCTCAGGTGGTTGTCAATGGGCGGGCTTCCCGGCCTTTTGCTCTCGGGAGGGGCACTAGGCATGGGTGCCCGTTGTCCCCTCTGCTTTTTGCTCTTGCCTTGGAGCCGCTCGCCGCCTGGCTCCGCTGGGAGCCCTCTATCAGAGGGATCCGGTGGGCCCCGGGCTTCGAGGATCGGGTCTCGCTGTACGCGGATGATATTCTTCTGTACCTCACCTCGCCGCGACAGTCGCTTAATGTTCTATTTGATGTCCTCACTTCCTTCGGGAAAAACTCGGGTTTGATAATTAACTGGTCCAAATCTTGCGTGTACCCTATCTCTGGTGGCCCTCCCATTTTGCCGCCTCTACTTCCTATCCAAACGTCCTCATCCGGCTTTAAGTACCTGGGGGTATATGTTTCGTTGGACCCGGCGGTCCGCTATGAGCAGAACCTCCTGTCTCCACTCCGACGTTTGAGGGTGGATACGGCTCGTTGGTGTAGGTTGCCCCTGTCTCCGCTTCGTCGCGCGGCCCTGTTTAAAATGATGTCCCTTCCCAGATTTCTTTACGCACTTCAGAACTCCTTTGATGTCATTCCGGTGGCCTACTTTCGGGAGGTGGAGAGTCTGCAGAGGAGACTGGTCTGGGACGGGCGGGCGCGTATCGCTCTGGCAAAGCTTACTCTCCCCTGGTATGACGGGGGCATCGCGCTTCCTGACATTAGACGGTACTATTGGGCCTCCCAACTGTCGGCAATTAACCATGCCACGTATGCTCCTGGTCTGAACCCGGCGTATGAGATGGATAAATTCCTGCTTCCCGGCGGTAATTATAACAGAGCGCTTTACTCCCGATCTGCTGGTAGGACCCTCACGGACCCTACCAAGATTGCGGTACGGGTGTGGAAGGCGGCGAATGTAGCGATGGGCTGGAGTGAGCGTTTAACGTGTGCTACTCCCTTGTTTGCCTCAGACCGCCTGGGGAGCCTCTGGACGACGAAAGGCTTTGAGCACTGGGACACGATCGGCATTAGCAGAGTGGGGGATCTGTGGGTTAAAGGCGCGGTCCAGACCTTCGCGGCGCTCCGGAGCGAGTATGAGCTTAGTGAGAGGGAGTTTTTCCGCTACGCTCAGGTTCGGCATGCCCTGCTCTCGGTTTTTGGGGAAGGGTCCACGGTCCCTGTTTCTTCGCCCCTCGAGGACCGCATACTCGACGGTCACGTTCCCGATAGTACTATTTCTTTGATCTATAAAAAATTGATCAATAATCGGGCTGACCTCTTGGTGCGTCTACGGGAGGCATGGACGGGGGATGGGGTTGAGTTGGACGACGAGGACTGGCAGTCCGCGCTGTCATCTCCTAAGGAGGTTGCCATCCCGGCCCGTCTCCGTTTGGTCCAGCTTAAGATCCTCCATCGCGCTTACGTGACGGGTCCCCGATTGGTTTCGATGGGGTTTTCTGAGGACGGGCTCTGTAAGCGTGGCTGTGGGCACAGTGCCACCTTTCTCCACATCCTGTGGGAGTGCCGCGAGGTGGTGAAATACTGGCGTCAGGTGCATGAGGTTATGAGCCGAGTCACCGGGGTCTCGCTGTTGCCGGAGGTGCGTCGTTGTGTTCTGAATGTGTGGGAGCCCAATGATTATAACGCGGCCCAGACTCGGTGGGCGGCCCTGGGGAACATGATAGCAAAGAGGGACATAGCGCAGCTTTGGGGTTCGCAGCGGCCCCCCACCGTGTCTGTCTGGAAGGAGAACATGGACTGATGCATGTTCAGGGAAAAGACTGTGTATGTGGCTCGTGGTAAACCCGGGGCTTGGAGCAGAATTTGGGGGCAGTGGAATGTGTATCGTGGAAGTATTTGTGCTCCCCCCCTGGTGGAAACGTCTGAGGTAGCCTTGTCCCCCTGATCCTTGATGGTTCCTTAATTATCTGGCACATCTGAGTATAGTTTTGGTATTCCCGTTTCTCCTCCCCACCCCTACCTCTTTGTTCCCCTTCTTCTTGACTGCCATCGGGTGGTCGGATATGGAAGTGCCCCTGCTGTGGCCCGACGCCCATCTCATGTTTTCTTGCCTCGCTTTTGTTTTAAGTTGTTATTTATGTTAAAAGGGTGTATCCTGATTTCCTTTATGTGCAGTCTGATCTTCTGTAGGGTGCGGAGCCCCGGTGGGCCAGTCATTGTGTTTGCACTGTTTGAACTTTTACCTACTAGCGGCCGGCCCAGGTGGTTGTAGGCCCGTGCTTGTAACCTTCTTTCTGCACAATAAAAATTTTCAAAAAAAACAAAAAAACACTACCTCACCCAGGCTGCAGTAGCAGGTCTGTGGTGTCAGATTTTGTCTGCTTCCCAGGGGTGGCATAATACATGCTTCAGCCCCTGGTAGGCCTGTGGAGTACCTATGCCCTTGGTACCTAAGGTACCATATACTAGGGGCTCATAAGGTACCACAGTATCCAATCACTATTGCATCTAATATGTCCGTGTCCGTGTTTTCGCCCAGACCCAGAGAGGAGAGCAGCAGAGCAGAGCACCAGCGGGAGCCGGAGCAGAGCAGCGGAGCGAAAAGCATTAACGGGCAGTTGATAATCACCCCACGTATCTGTACTGCGAACCCGTACCCGCATCCCCCCGCATTCCTGTGCCTCCGGAGCCGCCCCCATACTTTGGGAAGGGAGAAATAGACAACAACGGCGCTAACGCTGCAGATTGGCCAGCTGGTGGTAGGCACGGCCGCGGCTGTGACCTACTCCTTTCATCCGGAGATCACCATTACAGCTGCCCAAGGACGGGGTGAGGAGCGAGGAGCAAGGAGCACCAACATTCACCAACATTCACCGAGAGAAGCCGGAGAGAAGCCGGTAGAGCAGCTGTGAGCGGTGAGCAGGCCATTAAACATCCATAAAAATTACGGCTGCATTAGCAGTCCTGTTTTTTTCCTTTTAAGCATACCTTTAAATGCTCAGCTCTTATTGACATACCGCCTCAGCCAGCCAGCCAGCCAGCCAAAATCCGCTTAAGTCACCAATCAGTAATCCAGGCACATCAGGCCAAAGAACCACCCAGCAGATCGAGGACCTGAGAGCTTTGAGGACATACACTCACAAAACTTTGCTCCCTTCCGGCACCCCTCCCCCCAGTCGAGGTACATTCAGCGACAGACTGGAACAGCTTTTGACCTAGGTTCTGACCTAGGTTCCCGGGCATAGCACACTCCATCCGCGGCTGATACCACCACCACCGCACTCTCGTGGTGCGGAGTTGTGTCAGGATCATTACCACCTGAGCCCGCAGCCCGTTTTTGGCAGTGGCAGAGCCAGTCGGGTTTCATTTGGCACAAGTGTCCTGGGTCTCCCTGGGGCCGAGGAGTGTTTCAGCCAGGCTCGTACAGGCAGCAGGTGCTCAACCCGGCCGGACATCCCATATTCTAGGGCTCAGGCGAACAAAGGGAAAAGAACCACCCAAGTTGCCTACTTTGTTTGTTTGCTTGTCCTCACTAAAAGGGCGAACCCAAGAGACGGCTCGCAATTAGTACAAAAAGGAAACAAAACAAACTAATCTGTGGCAAGTGTAAATTTGCGCAGGAAATCAGTAAGGGCATGGATACAAAAATCATTAAAGACAAAGATAAAAATTCATCTACAGAGACCATCCACAGTGAAATAGGCACTTTAGGAGCCCACAGGTTCCGGTATTAGAAAAGAAAAAAAAAAGAGAAAATGAGATCTGGAACGAATCGTCAAACCATTCCAAGTAAAAAACAGAAAAAAAACAGCACAAAAATGGTACGGTCTCCCAAAGAGACCTCTTTTCAACTACCAAAGAGAGAGACTGTGGCACAGGGGGTAAGAGAGAGGATAGATTTGGGAGGTTTGGTGCCAACAGTTGATAATTCCGGCCCAACCCCTGGAAAACAGCAGCAAAAAATTAACAAATTCTTTTTTTTAAAAGACCCTGTATCTGCAATTTTTGCACCAACTAAGGAGGCCTTAAATCTTCCAAACCCAATTCAGCCTGACAAGATAAAACCTATAGCTCCGTCAGAGGCATTTTTTCAGGACAATCAGTCTATGGACCCATTTTACCACATAAGAACAATCACAACAACTACCTTAAGTGCCGATACAGAGAAAACCAACTCTCAAGGAAATAATATGGAGACCGTACAGGCCCAAGTCCATAAACCAATCGGGCCATTCAACAACTCCGAACTCTCAACGGGCACGGTCAACAAAACCCCAAACCCAACAAGAATACAAGATACAAAGGACACACATAAAACACCCCCACATTCATTGACATCATTGGGATCGAAGTCGCTCGAAAACATATTTGACGGATTAGGATCCACAAACAATAAAAGTAACAAAGATCAAGGCAAGCCAAGTAAAGTGAATAAAGTGGGAGCACCAGATGGCCCGACAACTCAGAGACAAGAAGGGGAGGACGCCAGGGCATATTCCCTTCCAGAATCAAGCATCTTAAAACTGACTGAGACAACTAATACAAAAGCAAAGAGGGCCCTTCAATTAGGGCATAACACAACATCAATTCCAAATCCAAAGGAGCACAGACCGGGGCCAGTGGCATCAACACCGCGTAACCCAGAGGTTGGCAGTAGTGAATACAGAATCTTGATTGACGACTCCAGTAGGGACAGAAGTAACTCAGACAACGACCATTCATCGGAACCTATATTAATTTCATCAGCAAGTAAGTTTGAACTTCCGGACGATCCTCTAGGGAACGGAGGGAGCTCACAACCCAACACACATTGGGGGAACACCCTCATTAGTTCACTGGACCAGGCAATAAGAGCACTTAACTACCAATCCGACAAAATGGAGGTTCAAATAAACCTAATAAACATCATTGCAGAGCATATAGCAAACATAAGCTCTAAGGCAGACCCAATAATGACCTTACTGGTTAACCAGGGAAACATGGATAAAATCGCTAACACAGACAAATTCACTACAGGTAATACAAATCAAACCCCAAACAAAGTCAAACAAAGCAACTGTGAATGTGGGAGTATAATTGAAAAACTTGTGTCTCTCCCAGACACTTTGAAAGATATCCTGGGAGTAGTAAAGTCTTCATGTGAGCCTAAGGGAAATCGAGAAAGCCCATATAAAAACCCTAACAAAGAAACATCAAAAGTTCCACCTCATCGAATAAAACAGAGTACCATTAACGAAGGGGTCCGAAAAATCAATTCCCCTTCATATAAAGAGTTTGGAGCAAGAGCAATAGAAAGTCATGAGGTACAAATAAACAAACAACTGCCCAACCCTCAATTGGAGCACCAAGACAAACTAACAAAAAGACAAAGGAAGAGAGCTAGGAAGGCACGGCCTAAACAACAAAAAAACAAACAAACCACAGCCTCTGAACATCTCTTCCCTATTTTTACAAAAAACGTAATTCAAGGGCTCGAAACAAATTACGTCTCGCCTCCAGAAGACAGGACCTATTATATGCGGGAAGGGTGAGTTTTTCGTTCGAGAACTTGACAACGGCAGAACCTACTCCCAAACCAGAACTAATAATCTCTGAGGGGTCGAAGCTGAGCAAACGACAACTTGCAGGCTTCCACAGTACTAAGAGGACAGTAAAACAAACAGTGCCTTCAAGTTTACTGGCGGAAAATTCTCGAAACAAGGAACTCACATACGAACCACCCCGCCAAAACATTACAGCCAACATAGAGGTCAGCCCGGCCCCATTAAATGAGAAAAAAAAAGAGAAAGTACGAAAAACGGACAACTGGCACTCGGACTACAAAATAAGCAAGCAAAACAGGGAATCTAAACCTGTCCACCTAGGAATAGATCAGACGCCACTTAAGATCACTGCAAATGGAAGGGGCAGGAGCGTCATCTTAAAGTGTGTGACCCATGAACAAACGCAAACTTCTCAATGCACAGAACAGGGAAACGCGAAGGTAACGGACAAGAGTAATGTGACAACCAAAGGTCAGGTAAAACTCACAACCACAAACACTCGGACCATTAGAACAAAAGATCTTGAAATGGACCAGGAAGGAAACCAAAAAAAAGATGAGGATGAGATTGAACCAGTACTGACCTTTATTCCAGAATACGCAACGAAGGGTAAACAGGACATCCTCAATTGAGGTAACATTATGAAATTAATCAAAGAAATCCCGGAATTAAATGGAATAACCTCACAAGACATAGAAGCAGTGGAGTTTCAACAAAACAAAACCAAGCCAGAGACCGAAAATTCAGTCATTACTTGGACTTCAAAGGAGCTTGCAGTTACAATCTTTGCCCACAAAGCAACATTCAAGAGCTGGAGAATAACCCTAAAGCAACATAAGCGTCCTATGTATCCCTACCCCCTCTTTAACAGCTCAGGTTATCCAAAGGAGGAGGTATTACGAAGCCCTGAGTTAAAAACGTGTCTACGCGCAGCTCGGGCATCATCTCAGGGAAGAACACCAGGACCCAATAATACCTTTAAAAACCAGACATTCAAAAGCGGGCCCCACTATAGTAATCAGGACTGGTCATGGATTCCATCGGGGCTAAGCAATCAATCAATCAATCAATCAATCAATCATTGTCATTTGTATAGCGCACTACTCACCCATAGGGTCTCAAGGCGCTGGGGGGGGGACGTTACTGCTCGAACAGCCATGTCTTGAGTTGCTTCCTGAAGGCGAGGTGGTCCTGGGTAGTCCGGAGGTGGATGGGGAGGGAGTTCCATGTCTTGGCTGCCAGGTGGGAGAGGACCTTCCTGCGGCGGTGGCTCTGCGGATGCGTGGAACGGCGGCGAGAGCGAGTCTGGCGGAGCGGAGTTGGAGGGTGGGTGTGTGGAAGGTCAGGCGGGTGTTGAGGAGCTCGGGTCCCAGGTCGTGGAGGGCCTTGTGTGCGTGGGTGAGGAGTCTGAACGTGATCCTCTTGCTGACGGGGAGCCAGTGCAGGTCTCTCAGGTGTCCGGAGATGTGGTTGTGGCGGGGGATATCCAGGACGAGTCATGCTGAGGCGTTCTGGATTCGTTGGAGTTTCCTCTGGAGTTTGGCGGTGGTACCGGCGTGGAGGGTGTTCCCGTAGTCCAGCCGGCTGGTGACAAGTGCCTGGGTGACCGTCTTCCTGGTCTCTGTGGGGATCCATCGAAAGAGCTTTCGAAGCATGCGCAGGGTGTTGAAACATGAAGACGAGACGGCGTTGACTTGTCTGGTCATCGAGAGGGAGGAGTCCAGGATGAAGCCTAGGTTGCGTGCATGGTCCGTTGGCTTGGGGGTGGTGCCCAGGGCAGGGGGCCACCAGGAGTCGTCCCAGGCGGAGGGTGATGATCCCAGGATGAGGACCTCCGTTTTGTCTGAGTTCTGTTTCAGGCGGCTGTTCTTCATCCATTCGGCGACATCTTTCATCCCTTCGTGTAGGCTGGCTCTGGCGGTGTACGGGTCGTTGGTGAGGGAGAGGATCAGCTGGGTGTCGTCGGCGTATGTGATGATCTTGAGGTTGTGTTGGCGTGCGATGGCTGGGAGGGGGCGCATGTAGACGTTGAAGAGGGTGAGGCTGAGCGATGATCCCTGTGGAACGCCGCAGATGACTTCGGTGGCCGCTGACCGGAATGGGGGGAGGCGGACTCTTTGGGTTCTTCCGGCGAGGAATGAGATGATCCACTTCAGGGCCTTGTCCTGGATTCCGGTGCTGTTCAGGCGTTGCACTAGGGTGCGGTGGCAGACAGTGTCGAACGCTGCGGAGAGGTCCAGGAGGATGAGGGCTGCTGTTTCCCCGTTGTCCAGAAGGGATCTGATGTCGTCGGTGGCGGCGATGAGGGCGGTCTCCGTGCTATGGTTGGCTCGGAAGCCGGACTGCGAGTGGTCGAGGGATCCGTTTGTCTCGTGGAAGTCGGCTAGCTGTTTGTTGACGGTCTTCTCGATGACTTTGGCAGGAGACGGGAGGAGCGAGATGGGGCGGAAGTTCTTGAGGTCGGTGGGGTCTGCTGTTGGTTTCTTCAGCAGGGCGCTGATCTCGGCGTGTTTCCAGCACTCCAGGAAGGTGGCGGTGTTGAAGGAGGCGTTGATGATGTCACGGAGGTGGGGTGCGATGATGCAGTCGGCCTTGTTGAAAATGTGGTGTGGGCAGGGGTCGGTGGGGGATCCGGAGTGGATAGTGTTCATTGTGCGGGTGGTGTCTTCGGTGCTGACCGGGGTCCAGGTGCGGAGGGTGGTGGTGGGGGGCGTCGATTCGGTGGTGGGTTCGTGGTTGGTGGGCCGAAGCTGCTGTGTATGTTGGCGATCTTGTCGTGGAAGAAGGCGGCGAGTGAGTCGCAGAGGTCTTGCGATGGAGTGATGTCGTTGTTTCCGGCGTCGGGGTTGGAGAGCTCTTTGACGATGCTGAAGAGTTCCTTGCTGTTGTGGGTGTTGTTGTCCAAACGTTCCTTGTAGGCTGTCTTCTTCGTGGCGCGGATCAGTTGGTGGTGTTTGCGGGTGGCGTGCTTGAGGGCAGTCATGTTGTCTGTGGTCTGGTTGGTGCGCCAGGTAGCTTCCAGGGAGCGGCAGTTCTTCTTGGAGGTGTTGAGTTCGTCGGTGAACCAAGATGCTTTCTTGCTGCCGTGTCTGCTGGGAGAGTTCTTCAGTGGTGCAAAAAGCAAAAAGAGTTCCTAGAAATGTCGTAAAAGCCTCAGCTAGAGAACAAATACAAGACCCACACATGGAAGAAACAAACCCGGCAATGATCAAAATCTGCTCATGGAATGTGCACGGGTTTAGTAGCATGGAGCAGGATCATGAAACCCAATCATTTTTATGCGAACACGACATAATTCTTTTACAAGAGACCTGGAATTCAACCCATCCTGGAATTCCAGGTTACATCGATTACCACATACTAGCAGAGAGGCAGTCCAAATATGGGCACCCACGAGGGTGCCTATCAACTTTTGTATCGCAAAAATTTAACTGGGAACTAGAGGAACTGGATGTCGGGCTAAATTGGGTTCAAGTTACAAAAACTTATAACCAAGCCCCAGCACCAGCTCCTATTATTAAACATCTACATACACCCAGATCCAACCAAAAAAAAACATCCGATTTTGAAGCGAAACGAGCCTCGTAACTTGGAGCTCAACTGTAATATTAGTCAGGATACCAGCAGTAGTATTGATGACTGCCTCAACTACTCTTGCAAGGCGACAAATGTTACAACGAACGGTACAATACCCTTCATTATATCAGTGAATTGCTGTAGGGAGGTATCTGATTGATCTATATCATCTGGATAACCAACTAGCTTAACTCGATGCACATGAAGATTCCTACGATGCAACTTATGAACTCTGTGATAGTTGGAAGGTGCAATGTAAACGGGAGGCCGGTGGAAGAAGAGATAACACCGGCCAGACCACCCCCTGAGAAGCCAAGTGTAAGCTTGTTTCCAACAGATGAAATATACGTTCAGGAGTGTCATCAAGGGTGGACAATTGTGAGTATTCAATCAATATGTGTAGTTACAATGACTCTGTCTTACTGAAACATTCCATGACCCTTGAACAGAAAAACTAGCTGTTGCATTTATCACATGGACTGGCATAGCTGTATCTTCAGTGATACTGCGCTCCTGGAAACATTTTAAATATTCAGTGACATTAAATCCTCGGAAGTCTAGTACTTCATTTTGTAACCAACGACATTTTCATGAATTGTAAATACATTCATACATGCGTCAGGATGCAGGGTACCCTCCTTTCCATCAGCCCCAGGTGTAAATCCCTGATGAACCACTATACAATCTAAAACCGCCTCATAATCAGCCTGTGTCATGTTCATGTTCATCGCATCTGCATTGCAATGCATGTATACCAAAGAAAGCAGTTGAAACCAGGATTCACACCTACCGAAATATGATAAGGGCAATGACCCAGTAAGTCATTTTTATGCATAACTTGGGGGAGTAGCTCACACACCCAACACTTCATGGCATTAGTGGTGCTGTGTACGTGATGGAGCATCTGGATAAATGCATTCTGGGTATAAGTTTGTCTATGTCTTTCTTTATGCGGGCCAATGTAATAAACAAATGCTTAGCTAGAGCTGGAATAGTTCCTAGCAGTGTATGCACAGGGTGTTGTTCCTCTAAGTAACAGACTACCCCAAACATTGTTATTGTCAGCAAGAGAATGAATACCACCACCACTATCCTACTCCCAGTAGACCAACTGGACCACCCAGGACCATTGGGCTGCATTAGAGAAGCCACTAAAGGCTGCTCCTCCCTCATGATTGCACGACCAAACGGGTACATAGAAAGTACTTTAGGAATTTGAGCCACAAAAATACAACTGACCAGAGGGGTATTCTTCACCCAGTGTCCATTCCGAGCCTCGCCGGTAGGCTCCTATTGTTCATCAGCGACTGTGCTATGAAGCACTTCCACGGGGGAGCTGCGTGATCACAGCCCTTGCTGGAAAACAATTGCGGCCCTTGCTAAAAACAAATCCTCTACTTTTAGGATAGGGCAACCTCCCTTCTGGGCAAATACCCTCAACGAACCTGTCCAGTGTCCAGGGCAGTGCACCAGTGTTGTTCACTCTAATCTAAAGCAGGTACCTGGGACGTAGCACCGACTCTCTAAGCTCAAGTCCTTCCCTAACTCCTAGACTGTCCTACTGCCGCATTGTCCTTCCCTATGGGCCGCAGATTGTACCTGGCATGCCCAGGCACTTCTTCATCAACAAAAAGAGGCAAGAATTCAGGCTCAGTTTGGCATGGAGACTCAGATGGTTGTACACCAGAAGTGGGAGCATCCCGGGCGGCCCTTATCTCAGGGGGAATCGCCTCGAATAAGGGCTTGTCGCTTTCTTCGCCCATCTGCGCCCCCCTCAACCAGGCGTCAGAGAAAGGAATGAAGCAGTGCACCAGCTCACCTTCCTGATAGGCGATGCCGTCACAAACCCAGGCGTTGTACGGAAGTGGTAGAGTGACTTTTTTCACGTGAGAAGCGTGAACCCAGTTCTTCCGGCCTTCTAGCTTGACGGCTGTGCGGGTGGCAAGCATTACTCGGGCAGGTCCCTTCCACCTCGACTCCAAATTGTTCTGTTGTTGAAAATTTTAATCATTACCCAACATCCGGGCTGCAACTGGTGCCCGGGCCCCTTTGGTACTGGTTGCAGCGTGGCTTGAATCTGTTGGTGAACAGAACAGAGATCTTTCGACAACTCATACAAGTAATCGTTCATCAGGGGGTACTCTATCTCAGAGAAGTGCTTGGGTCTTGAGAAACCCCAAACATTACCAGGGCGCCCAAAGACCACCTCATAGGGGGATAATCCTGTTCTAGAATGCGCTGTCACTCTCGTAGATAATAACGCCAAAGGTAACTCATCTGGCCATCGCGACCCTGTGCTGTCTTGGATTTTCGCTAGTTTCAGTTTGAGAGTACCATTGTACTTCTCAACTAGGCCTGCTGATGGGGGGTGGTTCGCAGCATGAAATGTTTGCTTAATTTGTAAGCCCTTGCAAACCAAATCAATGACTTTTGCGTTAAAGTGACTTCCATTGTCACTCCAGATCACGCATGTGGCAATCCATAGCATGGGAAGTACTCTTTCAAGAGTGCCTTCTCCATGGTTGTGTTATCTTTAGTAGGGTAATCCTCAATCCATTTACTGAATGCACAAACTACCACTTGTATATTTTTCAGGCTATTTCTCGTTCCATTTTGATTAAATCCATTTGGAGAACCTCGAACGGTAAGGAAGGCGGTGCAAAGTTACCTGCAGGTGTAGGGGTGCCCTTCCCAGGAATATGTTTCAGACAGGTAATACAGTGCTTTACTAGATGTGTGGCTACCTTAGATATATTGTCATTCTGCCATACTGGGTCCAGTAGCTTGCATATTACTTTGGCACTAATGTGTGCTGGACCATGGGCCATAGTAACAACAGGGAGAACATAGGCATTGGGCAACAACCATCTCAGTTTTCCTGACAAGTCAGTCCAACTCCCATCCTCATCCAGACGTCCTGTCCTCTCTTCCCATATTGCCAGTTCATCTACAGTTGCCTCTCTCTGAATCTCCCTAACATTTTACAATGTGTCCTCAAACATTCCATTGTCTGGAACCCATCTAGCAGGACCTGCCACAAACATCTTGTTCATTTTCAATCTAGCTGTCTCCTTGGCTGTCTGGTCCGCAAACACATTTCCCCTCCCCACATCATCTGTGATAGCTTTGTGGGCACTGCATTTTACAATTGCCAGCTTATCAGGAAGTGTCAAAGCTGATAACAATCTAAGTATTAGTGGACCATGCTGTATTCTCTGCCCATGCAAAGTCAGGAACCCTCTCTCTGCCCAGAGGCTCCAAAAATTATGAGACACCTGAAAGCGTACTGGCTGTCAGTGTAGACATTAACAGCCAGCCCCTCCCCCAACTCACAATCCCTAAGGGGGGGCAACTAACTCTGCAGCTTGGGCCGACCAATATGGAATACAAGATGTCCGAACGACAGTATGTAACGTAGTGATTGCATAGGCTGCAGTAGTAGTGCCATCCGGCAGTTTGAAACAAGAGCCATCAACATATAGTTCCCCTTGGGGGTCAGATAAGGGAACATCAGTCAGGTCTACCCGTCCCTTCATTTCTTCCTCAGTCCGAATAAACAATCATGGACATCACAGTCCTTTTTTTCCGAAGGAAGGGGTAGTAACGTGGCAGGGTTCAAAGTAGCGCATCGTTTGATGGTAATGTGCGGAGCAAAAAAGGTCAGGTCATATCCAGTGAGAGGCGCGCTGGTGAGGTGCGGCATCTTCGTCCTGTTCAAAAGCGTGTCTGCAGGATGGGGTAGCATGACTGTGAGGTCAGTATTAAGGAAGAGCCCTGCCGATTGCCTAACAGCCGCAGCAGCTCTCAGGCAACTCGGGAGCGCTCTGGCGACATTATCAAGGCTAGCGGAGAAGTAAGCGCAGGGTCTCTGCTTACCACTGACACCATGTGTTAGAACAGAAAGCGCGCAACCATCCGTCTCATGTACATAAAGCACAAAAGGCTTCTGGTAGTCAGGAGTAACAAGCACAGGAGCAGAGCAAAGCGCAACCTTTAATTGTTCAAAAGCTTGCTTGCATGCAGGTGTCCAAGGCAAAGGTTCATGCACGTCCTTGGTGGTCAGGTAAAGAAGGGGTTTTGTTAGTAGGGTGTAGTTTGGGATCCAATACCGACAATACGAAGTTATACCGATAAACGCGTGTACCTCGTGTTGGGTTTCAGGAACAGGCATATCAGTAATAGCAGCTATGTGTTCAGGTGTTAGTCTGTGACCCTCCTTCGACATTAGGTGACCTAAATAGGTGACCTCCTGTCGACAATATTGAAATTTTGAAAGCGACACCTTGTGTCCATGGTGTGGTAAATGTAGCAGCAATTTAATCGTGGCTTCTTTACAGCCTTGTTCAGTGTCCGAGGCCACAAGGAGATCATCAACGTATTGCAGCAGCACATTACCAGGGGGGAAGTTCCATAGAGTCCAATTGTGTTTTTAAAGCCTGACTATAAATACTGGGACTTTCTGTATAGTCTTGTAGAGCATGGCAGAATCTAAAGCTCCGACTGGCTATTGCAAATCCAAACAGATATCTGCTATCTAGATGGATTGGAATGCTAAAGAAAGCATTTTTCAAATCTATCACTGAAAATAATTTGGCAATAATTTGGATCGTGGTAATGTCAGGGATCACAGGATACTGGGAAACCACAATTTTATTGACCTCTCTAAGGTCAATGACAAAATGATAAACATCAGGATGGGCGTCAGAAGAGTCCAAGGGTGCCTTTTTAAGAATAGGAAGATAGGGCTATTACACACATTCGCCACTGTCTCTTCAACCACACCCGACTTAATCAACTCTTGTATTATTTGCAACAAGGCCCTTTCTCCTGCCTGGGATATCTTGCACTGGGGAATTTGAGGCAATTTAACAGGGTCCTTGATCTGTATAGAGACTAGTGGGATCTGGAGCAACCCCACATCTGTGTCTCCTGTAGCCCATTATGTGTGTGGTACATCTTGGAACTCTGGGAAAGGGGACATCCTTTGCGAAGCATTGTTTGGCATGGGCCACTTGTGGGCCAACAGTCATGTAAACACCGTCTGGGTAATAATGAATTGTCGCCTGCAACCTTTTTAACAGATCCAATCCTAGTAAGTTCTCCCCACAATTTGACGTCAGTAAAAATGGTGAGTCAACCGTAAGGGGCCAATTGTCAAAGCAAGAGGCTTGGAAATGGGGCTAACAACTGGCACGCCTGAAAACCCCACCGAAACATTGTTTTGGCCAGACAGAGCTGCCTCCAGGACCAGTGAACGGGAAACAGAGCTATTCATAGCCCCTGTTTTAACTAAAATTTTCTTGGTGGTACCTTGTAGATCTGCAGTTATGTAGTTTCCACGTTGATCTACAGGCACCAGAACTGGTCCCTTGCCCTATCCCTGGCTGTCTTAGTTATGAGACAACCCCGTCACTTTGTCCATATCATAGTCGTCATGGTAGTACTGTCTTCGTCGAGGGTCATCAAAATAGTTCCCGCTCTGCCTATTGTACGATGAGTCCTCTGACTGCATCCCCCCACGGCCTCCTCCTCCATGTCCGCGGCCTCCAAAGCACAGACCTCTAGGGGGCCCCACCTTTCTGCAACAATTCCGGACACTCGTTCCGCCAATGTCCCTCCTTCTTACAGTACACACATTGATTGGGTCCCACAGGCGCACTTGAAGCACCACCCCTGTTAGATCGAGGTGGCCTTCGGTCTGAACCTCATCCTCTTCCACCTCCCCTCACAACTTGCTGCATCAACAACCTTTTCCTTATCCTCATTCTCTCTATGCTCGTAGTACTGTGCCATACTTAGTATGACCGACGGAGAGGTGGTTGTCAGGGTACTTTCCAAGGCATGTAACCTCGTTGCAACCTCTGTGAGCAAGTTAGTGACAAATCTGTTCACAAATAAACGTACACCACCCTCCTGCGACAAATCCTGACCACTAAAATCTAGAAACACCCCTTCAAATCTGGTAAAGAAATCCGACACACTCTCATCCTTCTTCTGACGACACGAAGTCAACTTATCCCAGTCCACTCGCTTCGGTGGGATAAAGGAGTGCATATAGGTGATAATATGCCTTGGCAAAGCCAATAGCTCTGCCTTTGGCTTCTCACCAGACTTGCGCTCCTTATCCCATGCTCTGATCTCGTCCCATGTGCCACCCAACTCCAATGCATGGTCCTGCGTATGCACATGTCTCCATATATCTACAGGCACCAGCAATCTGAAAAATAACTCTTTCAGCCAATGTCATCACCGTGGAGGAGGCCGCCTCTGTCAATTCCTAATAATATGCAGTGGGGTTTTTTCTGGGGTCCGGCAACTGGCTCTTTAGGGAAAGGACCTTACTCCTTTTCCAAGGAGTGTAGATCCATTGTTATTGAAACCGAGCGTCAACTCGTGGTCTGATTACAGTATCCGTGGTGTCGCGCAATTACGGTATTTCAGGATGGTAAATGGGATGGACTTCCCTCATGGGGTGCTGTGTCCCTAGCGTCGGAACCTTTTGGAGTAACTGTGATGTAATGCTTAGTTCTGTATGGAATCTCACATAGGGTTCTATGTGGATTTACTCTATGTAAGGGTTCTGAAGTTGTCAGTTACAGATAGAGCTGTGAATGGCTGAGGTGAATAAACCGGACTTATCTTCAACTTGGTGTACGACCTTTACCTTATTGAGTGAAAGACACCACATTTATTTGGCGACAAGCGTGGTCTCGCCTCAACATCCAGAAGGGGTCGTGGCAAAGCAGACTTTCAATCTAAGATGTGTAGTCCTTCAGTATTCATGGTGCACGTCTCCCTCCTACAGCAGCAGATTGGTGAAGAGGTGAGAAGGGGAAGCGGTCACTTCTCCAGTGGCAGTTTGTGAATATCGGCTTTCCACTGAGGTTTTGGCTGACTTGTGAGGAGGTGAGCAGAAAGAGTGGGCCCTGGAGCGCATTTGCGTTTCATTGTGTGAGTTCGTTGAGGCCTGGATTTGTCTGTGCATTGTGTGCTGGACCGCACACGTGTTTCAATTGACGGAGAATTGGAGTAGCGTCTACATGCGTGATCCCGTATTTTTGGCCATTTTGAAGCTTTGAGAAGCTTAGCGAAAGTAACGTATAGTCTTGCTGACCGTTGTCATGCATGAGTGACATCTTGGATTGGGAGAAATATCGCCCGACTTATTGAAGTTTGAGGAGTTCGTTTCATGTGAGGAGCTTGTATTCTTCGGTCTTCGACTTTCATAAGCAGATTTATGGCAAATGACATTACAGGTTGAGTGTGAAATATCAAGATTTTAAAGGAGTCTGATGTACAGACAGAGCGTGTGCTAATTTAATTG
This sequence comes from Triturus cristatus, assembly GCF_964204655.1. Lineage (NCBI taxonomy): Eukaryota > Metazoa > Chordata > Amphibia > Caudata > Salamandridae > Triturus > Triturus cristatus. Next base: position 115,317,805 of record NC_140584.1, on the reverse strand, counting down.
TCATATTCTTCAGCGGTGATTGGCACACCGTCTATTTTCCTTGTATAATTCAGTTGTGCCGATGACAAAAGAAGAGCAGCGGTGATTGGCATACCTATAAGTTTAAGGGCCCGATTCACAGAACTGACTTAAGACAAAATCCTAAACTTACTACCATTTTGGTATTCACAGAAGGCACTGACTCATTTTGGTATTCACAGAAGGCACTTACTCATTTCGGTATTCACAGAAGTTAGGAGTCCTAACTTTAGGACTCCTAAATGCCTTCTGTGAATACCGAAAGTCTTAAAATTAGGATTTTTCGCAGTTTAGTAGTAGTATAGTTAGGACTCCTAACTTTAGGACTCCTAAATGCCTTCTGTGAATACCGAAATTCTTAAAATTAGGATTTTTCTCAATTTAGTAGTCCTAAGTTTAGGACTCCTAACTTTAGGACTCCTAAATGCCTTCTGTGACTACCGAAAGCCTTAAAATTAGGATTTTCTCAGTTTAGTAGTAGTATAGTTAGGACTCCTAACTTTAGGACTCCTAAATGCCTTCTGTGAATACCGAAATTCTTAAAAGTAGGATTTTTCTCAATTTAGTAGTCCTAAGTCTAAACTTAGGACTACTAAATTGAGAAAAATCCTAATTTTAAGACTTTCGGTATTCACAGAAGGCATTTAGGAGTCCTAAAGTTAGGAGTCCTAACTATACTACTACTAAACTGCGAAAAATCCTAATTTTAAGACTTTCGGTATTCACAGAAGGCATTTAGGAGTCATTAAGTTAGGACTCCTAACTTCTGTGAATACCGAAATGAGTAAGTGCCTTCTGTGAATACCAAAATGAGTAAGTGCCTTCTGTGAATACCAAAATGGTAGTAAGTTTAGGATTTTGTCTTAAGTTAGTTCTGTGAATCGGGCCCTAAGAGACTAGAGCAAAATAAATTTGCTGTGATATTTTATAGTTGGGCTAAGTGATTTCTCACTGTCCAGTTGTTACAGGAATACACAACAAGGTTTTGGAGTAGAATTATTTGTTGTTTTCAGTTGTTTTCTTCCTACACTTCACAGCTTAAATACTTTTGTTTTTTGTTATCTGGTTGTTATTATTACACAAATAAGTGAATATGCAGACTGTTGCACAACCGCCTTTTTTCTTGACAAGTCCAGGGGAACCAACTATAAAGTGGCAAAAGTGAAAGAAGATATTTGTGAACTATGCGAGGGTTTGTGGGACAAATTTAAGTGCTGAGCGAAAACATTCCTTACTTCTTCATTGTCTTGGTTGGGAAGGTCAGGAAGTTCTGGAGCATTTGCCAGAGCTTAGCGCTGCTGATCAGAGGACATTGAATGAGTACGAGATTTGCATTCTTCAATTGGATCGGCACTACCTCCCTCGTTTGAGTACAATAATGAAAAGATGATATTTTGGATTAAGTGAACAGAAGAAGGGTTCTGTAGAAGAGTTTGTCTCAGGGTTGAGAAAACTTTCTGCCTCCTGCAAGTTCGGAGGTGCAGTGGAGGAAAGAATCAGGGATCAGTTTGTTTTAAAATGTGCTCATGATAAGATTAGAGAGGAGTTGTGGTTGAAAGATCAGCCTCCCTTGGAAGAGGTTTTGGCAATTGCCAAAAGAGTAGAACACATGATGAAATGTGTTGACGAGTTAAGTTCAGTCAAAAACAAGTCTAATGCTTTGAGCAGTAATGTTGAACAAGTTGTGTGTCAAGTTAAAAGTAAATCTTCTGTGGAGAGTGAAAGAGACCAATCTTCTCATGTTACTGAAGGTGTCTCATTGTTCGAAAACAAATATGTATGTTTCAGATGCGGGAAAACAGGACATAGAGCTAATGCCACGTTCTGTCCAGCACTACATTTTATTCCAATGTGTGTGGGAGGAAGGGTCATTTTGCCAAATGTTGTAAAAGTAAGGTAAAACAAAAAAGAACACTCCCACTTCAAGGAACAACCACAGGTAAAAGAAATCATGTGTCAGGTTGATGATAAAAACACAAATCATCCCTCTCATGTTGTCACTATTGAAGGTGTTGAGCTGGAGATGAAGTTTGATTCCTGCTCTCATCTCACTATGATTTGTAAAGACATTTTTGATAAGCATTTTAGAGACAAAGTCAAACTTTAAAAAAAATTATGTTTCTCCTATTGGTTATGGTGGCTTACTGATAAATATTCTTGGTTATTTCTCAGCTAGTATTGAAGTGAGTGGACGTATGACTGCTGGTAAAATATTTATGGCAAAGAGAGGGGATGCACTTTTAGGGTGGCCTCATCAACGCTTATTGGGTGTTTTTCTCAACCCCAATGCTGTGCCTCAAGTTCAAGTTCAAGCAGTGGATGATCCTGTTACCATTCCAGCTGAACCTTTTGCTGATGTTTTTGAAGATAAGTTAGGATGCTTGAAGGGGTACAAACATCACATAAAATTGAGAGATGGTGCTGTCCCTGTTGTTGCAAAGGTAAGGTGGGTGCCTTTGAATGAGAAAGCTGGCGTACAGAAATAGATTGAACGTTTGACCAACATGGGAGTCATTGTGCCACTTGAAGCAACTGAGTGGTTGGCTCCGATAGTTGTTGCTAAGAAGGCCAGTGGTGAAATACGCCATTGCAATGACTTACGTTCGCTCAATAAAAAAGTAGTTGTGGTTAGATTTCCACTGCCCGACATTGATGAGTTGGTTGGAACTTTGGGGGAGGCAAAGTATTTCACTACTCTTGATCTAGCCTCAGCTTACCATCAGGTTGAGTTAGACAAACCTTCACAGGATTTGATGGCCTTTGTGACACCCATGGGAATTTTACATTTCTGAGGATGTCTTTTGGTCTTGTTTCGGCAGCTTCTGTTTTTCAACGGATCATGTCAAATGTACTCAAGGGCCTTTCAGGTGTGAAGTGCTATCAAGATGATTTGTTGGTTTATGGTAATACTATGGCAGAACATTTCTCAAGAGTTTGGGCAGTTTTTGAACGCCTGAGAAAGTCTGGATTGACACCTAAAAAGGGGAAATGCAAGTTTGCTGTGGAAGAGGTTAACTATCTGGGTCATTGCATCTCAGGGTAGGGTGTTTTTCCAAAGAAAATACTTGTCAACTCCATTGTGAACATTAGTGAATCCTCTAACAAGAAGGAGTTGCTGGTTTTTTTTAGGTATGGTAGAATTTTATTGTGAGTTTATTTCAGGGTATGCTGATAAGACGCATAATCTTAGGAGGTTGACATGTAAGAATGTGATTTTTGATTGGAGCCCTGAGTGTACAAAATAGTTTGTCTCCATCAAGGAGAATCTGATGAAGGCTCCCTCTTTACAAGCTTTTGTACCTGGTGAGAGGACTTTCATTTTGACTGATGTAAGTGCCAAGGGATTGGGAGCGGTGTTACTTCAAAAGAACTGTGGTGTTGAATGTTTGATTGCTTGCGCTTCAAGATGTTTGAGGTGCTCAGAGCTTAATTATTCGATAATTGAGAAAGAAGCTTTGGCTATCTTTTGGGCATTGAAGTTCAGAAATATGATTTAGGGTACCAAGGTGGAAGTTCTGTCAGATCATAAACCTTTGAAAGATGTGTTTTCTAAATAAGGGTTAGATTCTATTTCTTCTAGAATTAAGAATTGGATCATTTCTCTCCAAGAGTTTGAAATTTATGTGGATTATATCCCAGGTGTTATTAACAAATCTGCTGATTGTCTTTCTTGGTTGGTTGATGTAAAGGCAAATGATATGGATGAGGCGAGTCTGGTGGATGATGTGATAAATGTCTGTGAAATCACATTGGGAGCGGTTGATGAGTCTGAGTGGAAAATTGAAATTGGTAATGATCATGAAATTACAAAGGTTATTGAATTGCTTCTGTTAGGAAAGAACAGGCATCTGGAGAAACCATGGTCTCTAGTTGGTGAAGAATTGTCTGAGGTGGACGGTGTGCTTGTTTGAGGTACCAAGCTTGTCCCACCTTTGGGCTTGCGGAATAAGCTTCTTAGTCTAGTGCATGTTGGACATCTTGGTGTAGTGTAAACAAAAGAGTACTTGAGAATGCAATTTTTGTGCAAGGTATGGATAAGGAGGTTGAGAGATTGGTTTGTGATTGCCTGTAGTGTTGTACCAGTGATAAGATATTGACAATCAAACAGATGCCCATGGTATGTAGGAATTACCTGAAAATCCTTGGGATAAAATAGCTATTGATATTGTTGGACCTTTACATGGTGTTAGTGATACACCTTATTTAATAGTCGTCCTGGATCTGTATTCCAGATGGATTGAAGTGACTGCTGTCAGGGATATTTCTTCAGCGAGTGTCATAAAGTTCTTGGAGGAAATATTCAAGAGGGAAAGCTTTCCTAATCGCATTCTTTTTGATAATGGAAGCATACAATTGGCCAGGGCAAATAATTTGAACTGGAAAACTGTCCTGCAAGACAGGATCACAGCTTATCGCATGTCACCCTACATGACCACGGGATGATCTCCCTTCGAGTTGTTCAAGGGTAGAGCCTCAAACTCTAAGATGTGTCCTGGTTGGATGAGTTTGAACAAGGGGTTGAAGAATAATCAAATAGGTGATTGGAGTCAAAGGGAACTTGATATGCAGTTGAATAGGAAACTGTATTTTGATGATAAGAAATGTGTTCAAACCAATGATGTGAATGTAGGTGATCACGTCAAGATTAAGGCACCTGTTGGTTGTCATCCTTGGTCAAAATACACCAAAGTTAGAAATGTGGTCAAGATTTTCAAAAATGCAGTGAAGACCAATGATGGCAGAATTTGGACTAAGAGCTGAGTTGTAGTGGTCAATTCGAAGTCTAATCCCACTGTCAGTACTAAGGGTTCTGTACACTCATTTTCCTCGACATTCAATTCTGACTCCTCTCTGACTTGTTCAGATTCTTTGCCTATTAATGTCAGAGAGAGGAGTCAGAGAGTCCGTCGGTTACCTTTGTACATAAAGGATTATATTTGTTAATTTTCTTCATGTGTCTTGTTTATTTTATTTTTAGGTATCTCTTTCATTTTTTACAGGTTTCATCCTCCTCTCTTAAGCTATGTTAATTATTATTTTGTTGTAAAGGGCGAAGATGTGTTATGTAATGCTTAGTTCTGTTTGGAATCTCACATAGGGTTCTATGTGGATTTACTCTATGTGAGGGTTCTGAGGTTGTCAGTTACAGATAGAGCTGTGGATGGCTGAGGTGAATAAAGTGGACCTATCATCAACTTGGTGTAGGACCTTTTCCTTATTGAGTAAAAGACACCACAGTAACCTGCCCCGGTAACCCACCAATGTAGTTACATTGCTAAAAACCTAATTCAGGGCCATATCTGTAACATACTGTGTCCCGTATGTCATAGGTAATCTGCGGTGCAACACCCTGGAAGCACTCCTCCCACAACTCTATCAGCGTGGCTGACAAGTGCTTAAGGGCATGCTGCTGTATGAAGGGCTCATAGACTTTCATCACACTCCGCACATCCCCCATGCTATAGACTGGGTGCCAGGCCCATTGAGCTGCCTGATTCGCCACCATCTGTTTCTCCTCAGTACCCACAGAAGAGTGCACTAACACTTTCTCCATGCGATCCCATGCTGCTGCTCAATTCGCTCCATGTGTTCCACGCGCAGGCGTTAAGACATTCAATGGTGTTTGGGGCGTTACACTTACAGGGGAAATGGCAGATGCAGAAACAGGTACCTTCATGTAGGGAGACAGAGTTGTAGGGGGTGAAATGGGGCGTAGATGTTGAGACGGAGCCAAGAGACAGAACAGGGGAGGTAACAGCACCCGCCCCTGTTACTGGTAGGAGCAAAGGAGAAGCAAGTGGGGCTGGGGCAGAGGCAGTAGTACTAGAAACAGCAATACCAGAGAGAGCAGCACTAGAATCCAATGACTAGGACATCGGTATTGTGGGGTATATCTGTTCAGAGGCATAGGGTGGTGGGGTCGAGAATCCAATAGCTCTTCAACAAGCTCATCCCTCTTATCCCTAGCAACATAACATTTGTCAGTCTGCAGTCAAAACCTCCTATCTGCACTCTCTATGCCTTTCTTTGTCTTTTGTCTTTCATAGGCTATTGCTTTCTGCGTAATAGTTTGCATCTGCCTCCTTCGAGCCTCTTAGTCTGCTCTCATACATCGCTTCTTTGCCTCCTTCTGCCAAACTCTTGAAGAATAAAACATAGACTGCCTGCTCCTTTTAGCGAACAATTAGTCCTGCAGGAAATTCAATTTCTGTTAATCAAATGAGCCAGTAAGTGGCCATTGCAGCTCAGTATTGTCCCTCATTTATTTATTCCACAATGTGCTGAACATAATAGGGCCAATACCATGCTTGACATATATGTCGAAATTTGGGTTACCCCTTAATTAAAGACACATGTACAGTCCCTAACGTACAAATATAACCCCAACAACTGCAATAAGAGGAAAAATGGAATAGCAAAAATTACTCAAGAATCAAGACCAACTGTCCGGAAAGCACAGTTGCTACTCAGTCAAACAAGCATTTCACCAGCACCTCACAGCACCCAAACACAACAAGCAATCCATAAGTCAGCCCGGAGGCTGCATCACATCCAAGACGACAGTTTAGAGACCGTACCAAGTTCAAGAAGACAGGCTCTAGCCCCAGGCCTTGTCAAGTGTATTTCAATTTCCAGCCAGCCTGTCAGATTATTCACAAACAACTCCAGACCTTTTTCAAACGCAAGCCTAATTACCAATTGGTCCAGAAGGCTACTCGCAAGCACTCTGTCTCTTTTACAAGAGTCCACTGACCCACCAAGTTCAAAACAAGACAGTCCTAGGACCGTGCCAAGACACAGCCCGTCGACTCATGTCGTTCAAGCAAGGCAATTCGAAAACTGCAACCAAAAAAGTCAGGAGACTGAATCAAGACACAGCCCAAAGGCGCGTGCCGTCCAAGAATGGCGCCATTTTCCCAAGAACCAAATCACACTCACCCGGTGCACACAGGTCGAGTCAAGTTATTCTCCAATGCTGACTCTTCGGACCAAACGGCAACTCCAAGGTTTCGCTTTCTCAGGACCCCAGCTGGTGACATCTAGCCAAGGATCATTCCGATCAGAAGGGCGGGGCAGCTCCGAGAACCAAGCTCTGTCTTGTGTGTGTGGGGCCCCGATCCGCCCGACCGACAGGACACCACCCCGACCTCACAACCCGATTACGGGTGAGGGTATCACCTCATGGGGTCCCTGTTCGGATGCCAGCTGAAGGACGGGGCCCTTCAGGGCCACGCGGGCTACTCCCAACCACCTGCTATGCCTTCCCAGAAATTGAGTCGGTCAGACAGTAGAGAATACAAACTTACATTTATTCAGCATATACTCTGCAGAGGAGTAAAATCAGACCTTCACCCTAAGATGTCTGCCGAGGGGACTGGCGCTTCTACGTTTTCTAATACCTGATAAACCTTTCTAGGAGACTTCGGCCACTCCTCTAGTGGAAAACTACTGCCCTGAGCGGGACATGGACAAAGGAGGCACAGAGAAATGAGCTAACACCTGCCAGATGGGCACACACTATCAGTAGTCCAAGGCCACTGTACCGAGTCTCAGTGTCTCCTAACGTGGGAGCAGAGTTACATATTGAGAATGGTATGCAAAAGCAGAATAATTGCTCGTTAGCATGTCAGGTTGCAGCCTTGAACAGGAGAGAAAATAATAACAAAGTACAGTGTTCTGCTGAGGCAAGCAATTCTGAATACTAAGGCCTAGTGCAAGCACAGCCCAAGCAGCCTAATAAGGATGACGAAATACAAAATGGAGTGACACAGGCTAACGAAAACTTACATGTTGCAGCGATAACTCAGTGGGTTGCATAACATGAACACAAACAGCATCTATATAGCCACATATTGCTAATCTAATATAGCATAAACAAGTGTATTATGTGGAAAGGGGAATTTCAAACCTAACACTAGTACCAACTCAAGTAACCTTCAGCATTTTTGACTTCTAAGCACTACTTTTGCATTTACTCTTTAAAAATTCCTATCTCAACTTCTACTGATTGGATTTTCCTTGTTTTGGTCTTGTTTTATTCAAGTAAATATTCTCTATTTTTCTAAACCTGAGTGGAGTCTTTTTGTTACGTTTTCATTGAGTTACTGTTATTTAAGTCTTACTTTATACATTGCCTCTTAAGTTAAAACTTTCCACTGGGACGAGCCTGGTCTCTTTATACAACCCGTGCATTTTGTATTTTTATGAATTGGACTGGGATTTTTGTTATTGTAATGGGTTTTTGACTTTCTAACAGTTTAGTACTTCTAAATACTTTTTTTTTAAACTTATTTTATTGGCATTTTATACATATCTTTACAAGACATAAACAGCAGGCATATCTTTGTATATCATCAGCTGGTATAACATCATGGGACTTTACACAGTATCATCCTGGGTTTACTGCAAGTAGTTCTTAATACATGCATCGCCTTGTTACAAGCCAGGAATTAATCTAGTGGAACAATCCACTCCCTAGTGCACAGTTATACATTCTATTACTCATTATACTTTTTGGTTGTGTTTTTACATGGGCGGTTGTCGGTCTCACACTAGGGAGTAAGAATACTATACAAGATTAATGAGTTTACTTTTTTTTTTTTTGTACTTACAATCATAAACTTAAACCTGTGCAGAAGAGATTTGTGTAATTGAGTCCAGCAGTTCATTACTAGGGAGTTAGAGCCCACAGGGGTATAGGCAAGGAAAGGGAGGGACTGCCCTCTTTCAGCAGTCTCCCTTACCCATACAATCACATTCCAACACATTGTATAAACTTGAGATCATCAACATAGTCAAATCCACCACTATGGGAATAGAACAAGGATGTTATACTTCGGTATCCCCGCTTGGGTCCACTCACTCCACTTCCCTATCTTCACGTTGGTGAGCGCAAGCGAGAAGAAAAACTCCTCTCCCCTGAGTTTTTCAGATATCTGAGCTGTACATGGAGCGTAGAGTGGGTAAAACTCAGCGAGCGGAGCAGAATTTCATGCCCAGGCCTAGAAAGAACCAGGGTTGGGACCTCAATGCTTTCTGTGTGGAGAGAGGGGTCACATTGCATCTAACTGTCCCCACAAGCCTCATCCCCGAACCAATGGATTTGGGGTATTCAAGGCAACATATCTTGTGGGCAGATGGTAGCCCAGGGAGGTGTCAGAAGCTACTGGAGTTCAACGGAAATCCTGTAATGGCATTAATAGACTCTGGGTGCCATCACTCTGTGGTTAGCCAAAACGTGTGAAACTCCAGCAGCTGCGCAGCAGAAAGTAAGTCTACATCACTTCTGTTCACAGAAATAGTAAGATGTATCCTGTGGCTGAAGTGACCATAAGTTGGAAAGGGCTTGTCAAAAGGATTATTTATTTATATTTATTTATAAAGTGTATTGTATAGCGCGAAGAAGACCCAGAATTGGGCATCAGAGCGCTTCACAGTTCAAAAGCATTGTAATTCTAAAACAGTTTAGTTGAGTCCTATAGATAGTTACCAAGCATCTCTACACATTTACAAGGAAATAAGTGTACATTCAATATTACAGCCTAAAAGAAAATAGGTTGTTAATTTCTAGTACAGTCGTAAGTGTCCTAAGTATTAAAGAGTTCACATTTAGATAAGCTGTCCTCCAAAAGGATATCCAAACAGAATTTAGTATAGAGGGTTGATTCATAGCAGACAAACTTGTTATAGAAAGGAGAGCTCCATCCAGGAGTCATATCAAGTATGAAACGATCAGAGAGTATCACTTCGCAGAAAAGAGGCTGTCGAGAGATTATCTGTTGGAACTTATAGAGTATAGGTGAGTATGGGCTGCTGTGGATTGTTGCAGTTAGCAGTGATTGGATGTAGTCATTTTTTTTTTTTCTTTTTTTTTTATTTGTCCTCATCTGCCAGACAAGTTTCAATATGCAATCTTGTAGGTTTACACACATTGTGCTGCCTCAGTAGCCAAGACTGGTAGGGGCAGTAATAGAACGAAAGGCTCACCCCTCAGCAACATGTTTCAACCTTCAATGATCACTAATTTGCTACCAGACAGGCAATAGCTAAAGTCCAGCCAAGGTACTAAACTTAGCGCCATGAAACAAGTGACCCCCGGAATGAGGATGATGGCATAATCATTGGACCTGGGGGAAAAAAAAAAAAAAAAAGAAAAAACCCCAGATGATCAATGATCCCAAATCAGGAGGTGCCAGAAAGATCTTGTGTCAGGATTACCAGATCTGGCCAGGTCCAGCTTGGAGACCAGCAAAGTAGAAGCATACCAGTCATTAATGGAAGGAGGTGAAGAATCCTTCCATTTTCTGCATATCTCCCTCCTGGCTAGCAAGATAGCATAAAAAATAAGCTTTTTTGCCAAGGAGGGGACCCCTTGGTAGCACCCAAAAATTACTGATGTTAAATCTAGGGTAATGTTAACTCCAACAGAAAGTGAAAGAGTCTTACTAATGGCATCCCAGAATGAGGACAATTGTGGGCAATCAAAGAACATATGAATGTCAGAAGCAGCCACCAAACCACATCTCGCACAGGCCACACTACTCCCCTCAGAGAATTTAGAAAGACGAAGGGGTGAGTAGTATGCTCGATGAATGGTGAAAAGATGGTTCCTGCGTAACCATGCAGGCTTGACAATATCCCACAACATCTTACAAGACGAATTCCAAAGATGTTGCAAATCGGAATTGATGACATGTTGAGACCAAAGATCCTCCGGCAGTGAAAAAGTTCCGTCCATTTCCTCCAAGATTAGATTATACCACAGTGAAATTTCCTTTTTGGCAGGTGGCTTATCTGCCAAAAGCGTTATAAGATAGCTATATACGCCCAAGGAATATTTAGCACCATGTGGAGGCTGAGCAGAGTATGCACGAGACCAACTCAACATCTGAAGATATTTAAGCCTGGAGAAGTGTGGACCAATTTTTGTACTAAGATAATCCCAGGGTAACAAGTCCCCGTCAACAAATAGGTTACCCCACTCCTCCAACCCTGCCTCTCTCATAGGTGTAGCTAGTGCATCCCTTAACCATGCTGGACCATCGGGATGGCCCCACAAAGGTGTCCTACTTCCATAATAACCAACTTTAATTGCTTTAGACACCTGGGCCCACATTCTTGCCATACCCCTTAAAATTTTCAATTTAATTTTTTTGAAAAACTTGGGGTTTCCAAATTTAAAAAGAAACCCTGACTGACTTACACGTCCAATAACATTGAAAAAAGGGAACCCACTCCAACCCCTACTGGTCTTTTTAATAGGATCCTAGCATGTGAAAGCTGGAAAGCCCAGGCATAAGCCTGGAGATCAGGAGCAGCAAGCCCTCCTTTTTCCCTACGTCTCCTAATTTTTTTCCAAGAAATTCTTGGCAGATGTTTATCCCAAATAAAGGTGCTAATATCCGACTGTAATTTCCTGATGGAGGCGGGATCAAAACATAAAGGTATCGCATTAAACAAAAAAGAAACCTTAGGCAGGATGAACATTTTGACAAGGTTGACCCTGCCCAGTAGGGAGAGTGGAAGATGGGCCCAGGACTGGAGCAACCTACGACAGTCCTTTGCAATTTTTAAAAAATTAATAATAGTAATCTGATCGAGGTCAGATACAATATCCAAACCTAAGTATCTCATCCGACTCGCCGGCTGGATTTCAGAATCGAAGGTACTTTGATCGATGTTCCAGGTCATCATCTCAGTCTTTAGAGCATTAATCTCATAGCCAGAGACCATCCCAAACTCCGATGCCAGCCTGAATATTACTGGGAGGGCCTCATGCGGGTCAGACGTGAAAATGAGAATATCGTCGGCGTAAAGTGCCACCTTTCTCTCCCAACCCCTGTACGCAAATGCCTTGATGTTAACACTATCCCTCAAAATCTGGGCAAAGGGTTCAGCATATAAATCGAACAGGAGTGGGGAGAGAGGACATCCCTGCCTAGTACCCCTCGAGATGTCAAAAGAGTCAGAAAGTATACCATTAACCAAGACACGGCACTAGGGTTACTATAAAGAAGACTAATCGCCTGCCGAAATCTACCCCCCACGCCAAACTTTGCCAAGGCCTCCGACAAATACAACCAATTAACTCTGTCGAAGGCCTTGGTGGCGTCCAGCGTGAGCACCGCCAAGGGCAAAGACTTCAAACATGCCATGTCTATTGAACCCATCAAATCAAAAGTTAGTTCAAAAAGCTGTCGCCCCTTAATAAATCCCTTCTGATCGACATGTAAAATGGAAGGAGCAACCAAGGCCAATCTATTTGCAAGAATGGAGGCAAAGATCTTATAGTCTCCATTCAAAACCGAGATCGGCCTGTAGGAGCCGCAGGCGGTTGGAGACTTCCCTGGTTTCAAAATAACAGTTATGGATGCGTTATCCCATGACACAGGTGGTCGTACTCCATCAAGCAGTATCTGATTGAACAATATAACTAGGAAAGGAACCAGCTCCTGCTCCAAAGATTTATATATTTCAGCAGGCAGCCCGTCAGGCCCAGAGGCCTTGCCTTTCCTGGCATCCCGAATGGCTTCCCTTACCTCCTCTTCCGAGATTTCACTATCTAGCATTGCTGATTGATCAACAGAGAGTTTTGGTAGATCTATTTTCCCAAGCCATTCATTAATCATATCAGTATCCAATATCTTATCTTCATGGTAAATATCTTGATAGAAATCTTTAAATGCTGCTCTAATATCTGCATCAGAAGAAAGAGGGACATTATTGACATAGATCAGGTTGATGTTGTTACGGACCTGATCAGTTTTAACTTTCCATGCCAATAATTTACCAGCACACTCCCCATACTGAAAATGAGCAATTTTGCTGGCCTCCCATCTTTCCTGAAGCCGCCGGTTAAGGATCGAGGTCAGTTGGCCTCTTAGGGTCAATAGTTTAACCCGCAAAGGCGCCAAAACAGCTTCCGTGGAAGCTAAGTTGGCATCAATGTCGGCCTGTGCACTAGTCAGGTCCGCCTCAACTGAGGCAATAGCCTCTCTATATTCCTTCCTTCTATATGACATCTTACTTGTAATAAGACCCCTCAAAGAGGCTTTAAGTGAGTCCCAGACCACACCAGGTCCAGCAGAACCCACATTCATCTCTAGAAAAGACCTCACTTCAGATTTGAAAAAAGAGACATCTTCAGGGTGAGAAAGTAGAGAACGGTCAAAGGACCAAGTCCTAACTATGTCAGAGGTAGGTACCATAAGTTCCAGAAAAACTGCAGAGTGGTCAGATAGATGTGACGGAAAATAACAAATGTCCCTAACTGCATCGGATAAACTATGGTTGATTAATATAAAATCTATCCTGGACTGGTGATTATATTTATAATTTCTGAAAGAAACACCCTGCTGCTGCCCGGCTCTTAACCTCCAGATATCGATATATCCGTATTGTTTCATCTCATTCAACAAGAAAGATCTTGATTTTGAAGGGACACGGGATCTACTGTTATGAGATTTATCCAAGACTGGATCTAAAACAATATTAAAGTCGCCGGCTAATATAACTGGTTCCGGGAAGGACAAAAGGTGAGAAAAAATCACTCCCAAAGATGTAGGGTCATCAAGATTGGGACCATAGTATCCAACAATAGTAAAACAGGCACCCATAATTACCACAGAAGCAATAACCCATCTTCCCGCAGGGTCGACTATAGACTCTAATACCCTGGCCCTAAGCTGTTTTCTGAAAATCAATGACACTCCTCGGGAAGTCATAGATTGTGAAGTTGATATCATAAAATCAATCCCTTTATTCTTTTTAGCCAAGGTGTCAATTTCAGACTGGATCAAATGTGTCTCTTGAAGGATGATGACCTGGGCATCAGAGTCCCGGAGATACTGCATCAATCTTCTAGCCCTAGGATTAGTACGGAGCCCATTGACATTCCAGGACATAATCTTTAAACTAGACATCACTACTAAACCAGAGCACAGCCAGTCTTGCCTTTATAATGCGACCAGATATATACCAGATATATACCAGATATATACCGACCCACCTCCAAAAGAAGACTCGCAGGACAACATGAGAGACTTTAACAAAACCTACAAAAAATAGAAAAGATGGCTGATGAGGAATTTTTAAATTTTGCCCGTGAACCCCCCCCCCCCCACCCTTCACCCTCCCCGTGGAGAACCCGTGGTGTATCTAACCGGATCAAGTCCAGTAGATGGCACCCCTACCTCAGGCTCCCGTTACACGCCCCCCCAAACTCACAGCTAAAAAGTAAGGAAAAAGAGGTGATCCCACTTAAGATAGTGTACTTTTTTTTTTTTTTTTTTTTAGTATTATCATATATATATATATATATATATATTTTTATTATTATTTTTTTTTTTTTTAATTTTTTCTCTCTCTCTCCCCTCTTCATCTTCTTTCCCCCATCCACTTTCCTTCTCATTCTTTTTTTTTTTTTTTTTTCAGTGCTTTAATCCCTGTGAGCAACAATAAGGCAGTAAAAGGACCTAAACCAAAGCCTAAAGCAAACGAGTTAGGTACTATTACCAGATGACTTATTGCCTATATCCGCCAGGAGTTCATCGGCAGCTTCAATTGACCTGATGTTTACCATTTTATTATTATACATGACCTTCAGGGAGGCCGGGAACACCAATTGAGCAGAAGCGCCCAACTTCCTAAAGGACTCGAGCCGCCTTCCAAACTCCCATTGCTTCTCAAGTGTGACCCTAGAAAGATCGGATCTGATAAGAAAGGTAAACCCCTTACCAAGTAGGGACTTCTGTTTAAGAGCTGCACTCAGAATCTGCTCTTTGAGAGTATATGTAAGGAAATTAACAAGAATTTTACGCGGCTTTTGCCTTTGTGGGTTCTGTTTGAATGGTTCCCGATGGACCCTCTGAATGTCGGTTGCTAGCTGCTCCAGGGATTGACCCAAACATAAACCTTCCTTCAAAAGGCAAACAATAAACTGCTTAATATCTGCCCCCTCAGACCCCTCCGGAACATTAAGAATACGAATGTTACATCTTCTAGCGTTATTTTCTAGAACCTCCATCCTGTCCAGCAAGGCCTGATCATCTCTTTTAAGTTTAGTAATGTCCTCTTCTGTCTTAACTAGATGTGCCGACATCGTAGCTAGTTTTTCCTCCAAGACTTCTGTCCTAGTTGACAGCCCATCGATCTTATTATCCAATGATTGACAATAATCACGAATCTCCTTCTGCATAACTGAGGATTGCTCAAACCCCTTTTTTATGTCCTGGGACAAGGTAGTGAGCATCGAAAATAGAGTGGCTGCCGAGACGTTGTCCGATGTTGCTTCTTGACAGAGTGGAGTTGAAGGAGCAAGGACAGGGACAGATGTTGCCAAAGATAGCTCGAGAGATGGCTCCGATACAGTACCCCCCCCGGAATCGGAGTGGGTAAGGCCACCTTCACTAGCGGCTGCAACGTCGCCCCTCATGTTAGAACTAATAGATGATGCCTGGCCTCCCACCATCTCACAAGACAAAACACCACTTTTAGATATACTAATAGGTGGGGAAGGTACAGAAACTATAGGAGCAACCGAGACAGCTGACGCTGCCTCCGTCACAGTCACCACGGAACCACAAGGAACCGAAAGGATTGGCACAACAACTGAAGAGGCAGGGGTTGAGACAGAAGATGGAGGTAAAGCAGGGGAAAACATTTGAGCTGAATCATTTAGTGAGGTCATTGTCTTGGATTCCACAAGGTGCAAGACCTGTGGAACAACTTTGAAGTATGACCGTAGAGATGGTGTAATTTTAGATGTAGCCTCGACTCCAGTAACGAGATTGCGTGCTGCTTTCCCTCTGGTGCCCTTTGATTTCACCTCTTTAGATAGATAGGAGGAGGTTCTCTTACCAAGTTGGGGTGGAAATACTGCACCAGGCAGATTAAAGCCGGTGGCAACCCCCCTCGTATGCACTCTAGCCTGCTCCTTACCTCGTCCTCGGCCTGATTTCCCACCTCTCCCCTTACCTCTGGACGTTTGGTAGTGTTGGTGCAAACCTTCAGAATCTTTTAATAGCGCACACTGAGGTAAGACTGAAGCTGATTCCTGTGTGCTTGTATCGCTGTACCCGTCTGCCGCCGTCGTAACCGCTTCGGTACTCTCAGCTGTCCCCTGAGAAGAGTTTTCAAGGCTGTCTCCAACACACACAGCACGCACCAAACTGCGCGCTCTCCTGCCGCGCCGCAGCTCCAGGGCGGCTAAGGACCACGACCACCGGACTAGTGAACAGCTGATGTGAGACGAAGATCCGTGGCAACCAGGAGTATCAGCTGCACTTCGAAAAATATCCAAGGCGTCCCCAGCCGGTATTCTGATTCCAGAGCAGCAAGGCATAGAGCAGAAGGGGGAAATTAGGACCCAGCGGAACCCAGCGGAAACAGGCGGCAGGCAGGCAACAGGCCGCACGTAGCACGGAGAAGGAGAAGGAGACAGAGGGAAACCAGCAAGGCACAGAGACACTGCCAAAACCGGGGGAACAGAACAGGCGAAATGGCGAAGTGCACCGGTAAGAGATTCAGCACGGTGAATTAGTTTCCGACCTCAGCAGTCATCAAGCGGGAAAATCGAGGGAGCCGGGGGAAGCGAGGAAACGGGAGCCAGAGCTTACGGAGCACCACGGCAGATCAGCCGTCTGCCGCCATGTTCTCCCTCAAACCATGTGATTGGATGTAGTCATAAACACCCGACAGAGTCAGACTGGCCAGTGAATGATAAACCTTGGTATACATTGAGAGATTATATACAGAGACTTAAAGAGGAGGTGATGAAAACTGCTATTTTTCTGGATAGTGCTCATAGGTTGATGGATTGGCTGTTTAATGCGTCTGTGCAAAATAGGATAATTCGTATGGCTCCCACCGCATACAAACAAGTGATGATGCATTTGTTTATCAATCAGACTGGCAACACTTTGACGCAGGTGGTTGAGGCAGTCTGTGAGTTAGTAGAGTTGGGAGACTGGATAAAGACTGAAAGAGCTTCCAGGTCTGAGACTCGCACAGACAATAACAGCCTGTCCAGAAGAGATACGTTTGTTGCTTTGTTGAATGATGGAGTGGAAAAGGACAAAATAGATGGAATAGATACTAAGAGTCTGTGGGAGATGTATCGTAAAAGAGGTTTGGATAAGAAGGAGAGGAGCATGAGAGTAAATAGACAAAATAAAACGCAGAGACAGTCAGATGAGGACATAGGCGAGGAGCAGGGGAAGGAGGGGGAGAGACCTGCCCGCTCGAGCAGGCGGGAAGAGAGAGATCCAGAAAGAGACTGGCTCGTTGAGAACTCGAGGGAGGAAGATTTTCTCCCTCGAGGATATGAGAGATTGTACCCAGATTTGTCCTGGGCAAAGGACAGATACAAATCCGATTAGGAAATAGGTCAATCTCCGGTACAGAGATGGACTCGCAAAGACAATAGACCTTATGTTGACATAGAAATTCATTTAAAACATTGTAATGTTCAGATGGCCCGAGCCCTAGTAGATACCAGAGCGGTGGCCACTTTGATATACGGAAATCCCAGAAAGTTTAAAGGACAGTACTTCACCATTACAGGTTTAGGCGGTAAAGAGACACCAGCAGTGCAGACAAACGTCCAAATGAAAATAGGGAGAATACCAAGAAGAGAGTACACTGTATTGATTGTGCCCCTATCTGAATATATTATTGGAATTGATATCTTGAATGGAATGACTTTGTATTTAGATGATGGGTACTATCAATTTGGACCAAAGAAGTACATTTCAGCTGGCGCTGTAAGGGTGGGTCATTTGAAAATTCCCCCAATGAAGGTGCCTCAGGCCATTGAATCAGTACAGAATTCCAGGAGGGCATGTCGAGAGCAGTGCAACCATACAGGACTTGATAGAGGCAGGGGTTGTGACTCCGGTCATTGCCGCTTGCAATAACCCCCTGTGGCATGTGTGCAAAAGTGACAATACTTGGCACATGACAGCTGATTATCGTGAATTGAACAAGCATACACCTCCTTTGACTGCTACTGTTCCAGACACTGTTACTTTAATCGAGAAAATACAGAAGCACCCTGGGACTTGGTATGCGACTGTTGATATTGCCAATGCTTTCTCTTCGATACCAATTACCCCTGAGTGTCAAGAACAATTCCGTTTCTCATGGAATGGTAGACAAATTACATTTAAACATTTGCCACAAGGGTACTTACATAGTCCCACGATCTGTCACCGGCTGGTGGCAGAGCATTTGGATGAGGAGTCAGTTATCCCTGGGGTACAGATTTGCCATTACATTGATGACGTGATGATACAGGGAGAGAAACGAGCAAGTGCAGACTCAGACAGGATTGTGGAGCATTTGCAGAGCAAGGGATGGGAGATAAATCCCAACAAATTGCAAGGACCCTCTCAAAATGTGAAGTTTTGGGGTATTCAGTGGCATCAGGGACACAGAGTGGTGGTGCCCCAAGTGAAACAAAAGTATAGAGAATTTGCAGTGCTCTGAAACAGAAATGAAGCCCATAGGTTCATTGGTTTGTTTGGTTTTTGGAGACAGCATATCCCTCATTTGAGTCAGATTTTGGCACCTTTGTACAAAGTTAGCGAAAGAAAAATGCATTTGAATGGGGAGAGCAACAACAGATTGCATTTGAATTAGCAAAAGAGGCTATACACCACGCTTTGGATTTGTGGCCAGTACGGGAGGCGAATGTTGAGCTGAATGTGACAGTGCGAGAATTGTATGCTAATTGGAGTTCGTGGCAGAAGCAGGGAAGAACAAAAGTACCTTTAGGGTTTTGGACAAAGAAATTGCCAGACGCTGGAGAGAGATGCACTCCCTTTGAAAAACAGTTGCTTGCATACTATTGGGCTCTAGTGGATACTGAGCATTTGACCCTAGGGCACAATGTAATTTCGAGACCTGAAATTCAAATAATGCAGTGGGTGATGAGTTACCCCAAGACTCACAGAATTGGACATGCACAGGAAGCCAGCATAATCAAATGGAAGTGGTATATACAGTATACGGCCCAAGTAGGTCCCAAAGACACCGCGGTGTTGCATGAACAGGTGGTGCAGGCACAAATGGAAGAGACAGAGGTGTTGCATGATGTACCTGAAATACAGGAGTCTCCTGTAAAGTAGGGTAAGCCATTTAGCGAACTGTCCGTGGAGGACAAGAAGTCTGTGTGGTTTATTGATAGTGCAACCACGTATGTAGGGGCTAGGAGGCACTGGAAGGTGGTGTCGTACAATCCTGTGATCCAGAAATTGTTGACCACTACTGGAGAAGGAAAGAGTAGTCAGTTCCCAGAACTATACGCTGTGTATCAAGCTTTGAAACAAGAATTGCCAGGAAAATGTCATATTTACACTGATTCGTGGTCTACTGCCAATGGGCTATTAACTTGGCTTACCACGTGACATGCTCATAATTGGATGATAAATACAAAGGAAGTGTGGGGTAAGGAATTGTGGAAAGAGATCTGGACCATGTTGACACAAAGTACAGTTACTGTGCATCATATAGCTGCTCATTGCTCCACCGACTCACTTGACCGCTGGTTTAATTCTCTCACAGATAAAAAAGCTAAGATTTCAGAGGCCGAGGTGGCATCACAGGATTCTGACCTGGTTGGGATTGCGAAGTGGGCACATCAGAAATACGGACACTTTGGAGAACAGATTACTAGCAGGTGGGCAGAGAATAGAGGGATACACATTAACCTTGATTTGCTTAAAACTGTGATTTTGCAGTGTCCTGTTTGTCAGCATGCCCGACATAGATCAGTCCCACAGATAGTGAGAGGACAGCTAGGTAGAGGAAAATTACCAGCGCAGATTTGGCAGATAGATTAGATCGGGCCTTGACCAACTAGTCAAGGATGTCAATATGTGTGCACGGCTGTGAACACATACTCTGGATATTTGATTGCGTTTCCATGTAAACGTGCTACTCGGGTGAATACATTGAAAATGTTAGACTTGCTGATTTTGTACTATGGAATTCCATTATAGATTCAAAGTGACAATGGGTCTCATTCTAAAGGCAGATTGGTGCAGAAATATTGTGTACAACATAACATTGAGTGGATTTTTCATATACTGTACTACCCACAGGCTGCTGGTTTGATTGAGCTCATGAATGGATTGTTGAAAGATCAATTGAGAAAGTTGTATGATGGCTCATTGAACAATTGGAGAGATTATTTGAATGAAGCATCACAAATATTGAATAATAGACCTTTAGCAAAACAGAAACTCCTTTGATGCAAATGTTAACTCCAGCTTTGAAGATTCAGCCTCATGTGGCTACCAATACGATTATTTACTGGAAGACAGCTCCTGGAGCTTTGGCTCCGTGCTGAGCGACACCGGAGGCTGCAGGTCTTGATCTGCATGCTTTGAAATTGTGCAGATTAAAACAAAGAGATATTACACTCATTGAGACAGGAGTGGGAATTCAGAAACCCCCAGAGCACTTTGGCTTGATTGCCGCTCAATCTGGATTGGCTTTAAAGGGCATCCAAGTGCTGGGAGGAGTCATTGATGCAGACTATCAAGGTGAAATCAAAGTCATCCTACTTAATAGAGGAGATGCAGATTTGATGATACAATCTGGAGACAGAGTTGCTCAAATGGTGATCATGCCAGTTTACGGAGGGGTAGTTAAGAAAGGGACTACCCCAGCCCTCCGCACCGTGTGTGGGGAAGGAGGGTTTGGCTCGACTGATAAGAACCCAGGAGCCAAAGTGTGGGTAGAGACTCCAAATAGTCCCCCCGAACAGGCAGAAATCATTGCACCTGGCAAAGACAATGTCCTATTTATTATGAAGCCAGGGCAGGAAAAATGGGAACATGTGCCTGCGGATAAATGTTATTTGCAAAAATGAATAATACCTATTTTGTCTCTGTTCTTTTAGATCACGGCATGGCGTGTCTGTGCTCTGCTCGTGCTTGCTGGTGCTGGTGTGGATGCGTGCGTGTGGGGCTGGAGGGACGAGGAGCCCCTTACCTCAAAGTGGCCAGCCAGCCATGCAGATTGACAGCGCTACTGACTAGAAACGACAATGTGTGGTCTTATTTTGAGCAGACAGTCCTCAATAGTTCATACTTCTGCATGACAAACATGAGGAGCACCATTGATATCATTTCCACGTGCCTTGTAGCTATGCCTACCCCTGTTGCAGTGCTTTTGCAGACGTTCAATGTCACAAATGCTGACAGGGCAGTGGAGGAACATGATGTAAAGTCTCATTTATCCCCGTACAAATGTTGCCGATTTTGTCTGGAAATATTGACAATGACTGGAAAAATATGACACAAGTGATTGTATTAAATATCTCGGAAAGTGAAATTTGCTATAACCTGACTTGTGACCCCGTTTCCATTGGTAAATGTGCTCATTTATGACTTGACAGTACTCAACATACCATGACATGGCAAGAAGAAATTTTATGCAAACATCGAAATGATAACGTTTGTGAGAATGTGCAAAACCACATGGTGTGCAAACACGTAGTATCTGCTGCTAGTCTTTTCAGGCATGTCAAACTGCCTGCAGAGTGGCTATTCTCATGTGGGAACGTGACTTATACATATATTCCAGCGAATATCACAGGTGGACCTTGTGCTTTTACTAGATTAGGTCTGATGATGTTTCCATTAGATCCAGCATCACATGCTCGACATACGAGAGAAGCTGTTCAGCTTAGTGAACATTGTGATTCTAAAGTTCATTTACTATCGAAGTCTGAATATATTAGTTTAGCTGCTGCAATAGTAGGTATTCCAGGCCTAGCGATTTAGAATTCTAGAACTACTAGTAAATTAGCATGTCTTATGGTGAAAAGTATTAATCATACATCAATTATTATTAGATGTACGGGGGGCTAAAAAAGCTATATTACAGAACAGAGCTGCTATTGATTATTTACTTTTGAAACACGATCAGGGATGCAGATTTTGAGGGAATGTGTTGCTTTAATCTCAGATCATTCGCAGTCAATCGAGTCCCACTTTGAGGCCTTACACAAGTTAGCTAAAGATGTCAAGCAGGATGTTGAAAATGGTTGGTGAGATTGGTTGTTTGGGTGGTTGCCAGATTTTGGTAAATTTCGCTCTGTTCTAGGTGGGATAGCTTTAGCAATATGTATCTTGATATCATTATGTTGTTGTATTCAGTGTGTGCATAATCTTTCGTCTATGCTTTGACCCTAAGTAATTGGTTTTAGACCAGTGTGTTAGGAGTCAATAGTCAAAGAGTGGAATGTACTGAATGAGAGAAAGGTGTATTGACTATTGACTCCGTCGTGCATAACTAAGTTTTCTGAACTGACACCATTTTCTGTGCTCACATGCAGCTGCAGAGTGGGGAGGGCATGTTTCTGCTCTTCATTTGTTTTTCGCTCTTCACTGACCAGAGTGAACTGGATATTATCTGTGGAATGTACAACTCTGCCTCGAATTCAAAATATGGGAGTTTGGCCAGCCTCCGTCTTGGCCTTGATGCAGACCGGTACCGCCAGCTCGGTTTTTTCTAATGAGAAGGGGGCGAGGTTTTCTAGAAGCTTCGCCTCACGTTAATTAATGATATTTAAGCTGGGAGCCTTCAAGGGCCAGTTGGAAGCTCGCCACAGAAAAGACGTATTGCTGTGGAGGTGACGGAATTTGAGTCCTGACCAAACTTCCTGGGCTGGTGAAGGGCTCCCCCAGCTTGAGTTGGCAAGGATGATGCTAATTCGATCGGTGAGGTGTTCCTAACCATTTTGTATATATTTTCTATTCTTTGCTACTTGTATATACTGCATTTTATTTTGATTGTTCATTTCATACACTTGATATTTTGGGACTCTGCACTTACTGATATATTTGGCCTACTGTTCTCATTAATAAATGTGTGTGTTATTTTACGTGCAACTGGATTTGTTTTCTTGCCTCTCCTAAAGGGAGTGCTGTGTATTTTCCTCATCTTTAGGGAGTGCTGCTCAAAGTGTATTATTTAAAGGTGCAGTAGTATATTTGCCTCCAGAGTGGGGGTGTAGGGTTTGGGTGTGTCCTTTTAGTGAAAAACACATTCATTACAGGGACCCAACGAGGCACGTTGCCAGTGCCTTTCCCCCTTCTGATTGCATTGGAGAGCCGTGCAGGCTCTATGGTCAAGTCCCGGTCCCAGGAAGGGGAACTGTATCAGAAGCCAATGTCTCGAAATGCTCTGTTAAACTACAAGAGTTTCCATCCCTGTGCTCTCCGCGATAACCTCCCTGTGGGACAATGTTTACGGTTGAGGAGGAATTGCACTGAACTGAATGCATAACACAAACACGCTACTCTTCTCAGTGCTAACCTTCTGACACGACAATATCTTCCTCATATGGTACGGAAGGCTAACAAGAGGGCCCGTAATAACAATAGGGAAGCATTGTTGGAGACCCATGATAAGATTTGTTGGACTTGGCCCTTCTGGCAAGTTCACCCCTGAAACTTTTTGCTTTTATTGGTGACTTGGTGATAGTGGTTTGTGGTTCCTGCGCACTTTCCCTGGGTCCCAGGGTAAAGTGCGTGCACACTCTGAGTGCATGTGGTGAGATAGGCCTGCCCTCCCATAGGAATGCATGGGGAATGTATGCGTCCCTGGTAGTTCCTGATGCGTGGGGTGTGCATGGTCGAGTCTGGTATGTACAGGTTTGTGTGGTTAAATGCTGCGCAATGATGCGTGCGGCGTGCGTGTAGCTAGTATGGAAGTGCCACTTCTAGAAGTGGGCACTTCGGTGTGCAGTGGAAAATGTGTGCCTTGTCGCGTGATTGGCTGGCTGAGGTCATGTGACGGGCTAGGGATTCCCCAGAGTCAGGAGGAGTCACCCGGTGGTGAATAGGGAGATCAGCAGCTAGATGGGTGGGAGGAGTACACCTGGGTCCTGAATAGGGCAGGGCTTTCCC
Organism: Triturus cristatus; assembly: GCF_964204655.1. NCBI lineage: Eukaryota > Metazoa > Chordata > Amphibia > Caudata > Salamandridae > Triturus > Triturus cristatus. Next base: position 115,293,866 of record NC_140584.1, on the reverse strand, counting down.
CACACAATGCTGGCTCCGCCCCCTGTGGTGCGGCTGACGACCCTAGCCCTGCCAGTGAATAGAGTGAGGGGCTGAGCACATCAAGGGTGCTCCCCAACCAGCTGCGACTGGTTCTCCCCCTCACCCTGAACTCAGACAAAGGAACCTGTGTATAAAAAGGGGCTGTGTCCCCTTACAAAATGTTCTTGTCCTGACTTGAATCTACTAGGGGCGTGCTGCTGCTGGGGCCCAGGGGAAGGCTTGCCTCCCTGGGCCCTGCCCAGCCCCTGGGTGCCTAGAAGACTTCTGGGACCTTTTGCTGCATTCTTCTAGCGCCTGGGAGCGCTTTGCCTTGGATTTTGGCCCCTTTACTTTAGAAGGAGCTTGTACGCTCTGCAGCACTCAGCTGCCGTCTTTGTCCCCAGAGGGAATCCCCAGCGTAGGGATTCCCTCATGATGCCGGCCTTGCGGGAGCCCACCCTGATTATTTTGTGGTTTTTGGGTGCGCAGGTGCCCACCCTGCGTCTTTCTGGCACGTGATGGCTTGATACGGGTGCCCACCCCGCTTATGGGAGCTCTTGCGGGTGCCCACCTCGCATATTGTTGCTATAATACACCGCCGCGGCCTGAGCCGCATTCATGAATTACTGCCGAGTCCGCGGCCCGCCTGGTTGTGGGCGGGGCCGCTGGACGGAAGCGGAAGTACGGCCATTGTTAGGAGGAGGCTGTCCCCGCCGTGCAGGAGATTGAGAGGGAAGCCCGAGCCCTGGTGCCGGAAGAATAGTCCTGTGGAGTCCCGGGTCCCAGGAGGGGGCCCGGGGGAAGGAGTAGTCGGTCCAACACAAGCGAGGCTCTCAGGAGAGAGAGAGAGCCCCGCATGGAAGGCGCCGCTCCGGAGTCCCCGGAGAACGAGTCCTGCCTACGCCCCCCCAGCCGGTGAGTTATCTGAAGGAGTCCGGGTGGGGAGAGGCAGAGCCAGAGCGGCCCCGCCTGGCAGCGGGCCGCTCCAACATGGGGCAGGATTTTGCTTAGAGCGCCAGTGCGCTCCAACGCTGGGGGCCAGTTTATTTAAAAAGCCTTGTGGGGAGGCCAGAGGGCCCCGTGTGCCGGTTCCCTGGTACCATGTACAGCTGCCCTGCTGGCTAGAGGGCAGCTGCCACGTGTTGGGGGTATGATTATTTTAGGCGCCCGTGCGCCCCATGGGGCCCGTGTTTGCTCCACCATATATACAGATGTTGACAGCACCAGTGCCCTCCACGTTTTGGTGGCTAGTTCTTTCCCCTGATTTTGGCCATTATTTTAGGAGCCTGTGCGCTCCATGGGGACATGTCATTTTCGAGCCTAGGTGGCTCCAACGTTCTGGATATTGTTTCAGGGGCTAGTGAGAGCCCCTGCCTACTATGTGCCTTCCCCAGCTGCGCAGCACTTAGTGCCAGCTGCAGCGTTTAGGCCCCGTGCTTGTCCCCAGCTGCCCAGCAAGTAGTGGGCAGCTGCTACGTTTAGGTTCTGGCGCAACCTGGACTATAATGTGATTTTGGTGCTAGGAAATGTACTGTGTGGTATGTTTTGCGCACCCTGTGTTCATGCTTATGGGGGTTAGGAAATGTACTGTGTATAGTATGTTTTGCGCACCCTGTGTTTTACACCTCTAGATAGGAATTCTGCCTAGGAGGTTGTTTTACCTGTTTAGGTTGATGTTAGGGTGATTGTACTTCCCTGTGTTATGTACGCCCCTAGAGTAGTTATACTTAGGTGGTTTGGTCTAATGCGTTAGACTGATGAGAAATTGCATAATGTGTTTATGCCCCTGTGATGGATGCAGGATAGGTTTTATACCTGATGCTAGTGTGATGACGCTGAGGTCATTATTGCGCCAGTAGATACTGGTTGTTTTCTACAGTGCTAATTTGTGTTATGTTCTACATGTACACTTGGTAATTTGTGTTATGTTCTAAGAGTGCTATTCCTGACAGTGGTCCATGCAGCCCTGTCCCCTGTACATATAATCCCTTGTAAATTCTGCCCGTGCCTGTTGGCACATTGTAAAGTGTGTGTTTTTATCTAATGTGTTACTATAATACAAAGGCTATTTTTATAGAATACCTTGTGTGGAGTTTCCTTTGTGGTGGACCTTGGGTGTTGTTGCTGGGTGCGCGCGCAAACGCTTTACACATCGCCTCAGAGATAAGCCTGACTGCTCGTGCCAAGCTACCAAGGGGGTGAGCAGGGGTTATCTTTGGCGTGTACCTTCCTTGCCCTGACTAGAGTGGTGGTTTCTGCCTGGCTTTGGCGCAAGCCCTAGCCAACCAGAAATCCCATTTCTAATATTGGTGATCAGCGGTGGGATTTGGACTTGCGTTTGCGCTGTACCGCAGCGGCAACAAGCCGCACTACAAAACTCTGCATTTAGATAATCACATGGTATAGGGATTATTGTTCTAAGTTTGTTTTTAATTGTCATTTCTTTGGAAATGTGTTTTTGTGCACTGGGAGTTAGGTGTCCCTAGCTCGGGAGGGTAGATCATCCCCCTAGTGCATTGTGTTTTCTGGATTCACCAGTAAGGGTGGGATCCAGTGGTGGCAGCAGATGTGTGTCGAGTGCATGTATTCCCATTCCCAGTTCCCGGGGTAGTGGTACCTATGTCACGTGGTGGTCAGGTTGAGAAATCAGGGGCGGTAGAAACTGTCTTACCAGTCTTGGGAGGGGTTTGGGGATGAATGTGTAATGCGCTGGATGAATGTGAATGTCCCATTCCCAGTTCCCAGAGTGATAGTACCTGTGTCACGTGGTGGTCAGGTTGAGAAATCAGGGGCGGTAGAAACTGTCTTACTAGTCTGGGGGGTGTGTGTATGTTGATGAATGGTGTGAGTTCTCTGAAATAAGGAGCTTGCTGGTTGATTGGGTGTGAGTTCTCTGGGATAGGGAGCTTGCATTGGGGAGTGATTCCAAAAGTAGTGGCTGAGGTGTCTTCCAGCCCAGCGTGGTGGAAGAGGTTCAGAGTAGCCCAGCTAGGTCTCGGTGTAGGGGCTCACGGCCTGTCTCTGCGGAGAAGGAGTGGGTGGGACTGCGTGTCTCCAGGTGCCCGAAACCCAGTGTCAGGGCCTGGATGGTTTCTTTAGGGAACATCAGGTCGGGGGCCTAGGCTGTAACAATAGGTCATTTGAGGAGGATCTCCCAGTGTCTAGAGGACGTGGAGCTTCTGTAATCAGAGCTCCAGTAGTCCTGGTGTCTGGCGGTACCGCTCCAGTTGGGAGGGTGCGGAAGTCCAGAGTGAGGGGTGAGAGGGGGAGGGATTCCCCAGTGGGAACCAGTAGGTCAGGGACCAGCCAGGAGGGCTGAGTCGCCACTGAGTGACCGTGGTGTCGCCACTTCTGTCCTGGGGCATCTTCACGCACTGTCAGAGGGACAGGAGGTCGTGAGCTCTGCGCCAGGCAGACTGTCACACGACACGCTAGGTATGTGTCATCCTCGGGAGGGTATATGTACTCCCAGGAAGTCCTGGTTCTCCGGGCAATTGTGAGGTGATACCCCCCTGATAGCAGGTGGGGTACAGTTGTGAGGGGTTAGAGGGGGAGAGGTCCCCAGTGGGAACCAGTGGGTCAGGGGGCCGGCCAGATGGGCTGAGCCACCAATGAGTGACCATGGTGACGCCACTTCTGTCCTGGGGCATCTTCACGCACTGTCAGAGGGACAGGAGGTCGTGAGCTCTGCGCCAGGTTGCTGGGGCATCTTCACGCACTGTCAGAGGGACAGGAGGTCGAGAGCTCTGCGCCAGGCAGACTGTCACACGACACGCTAGGTATGTGTCACCCTTAGGAAGTCCTGGTCCGCCAGGCATCTGACCAAAGGGTACATCCCTCGGTTGGGGAGCCAGTAGCCGGTGTTTCCGGATCTGGACGTAAGGACGACTGTAGTCAGTGTCCTGGCCGGTTTGCCTTCTAGGGGTACCACTCCAGTTGTGAGGGTGCGGAACTCTGGAAGGGGGTGCAGAGGGAGGGCGGCCTCGCCTCTGACCCCGGTGCAGCCGGCGAACTTGGATCCCAGGTGGTAGACCAGTTGGTGGAGAGAGGTCCTGAACTGGTGGGAGAGTTGTGTTCTGGTGGGTGCTTCCCTGGGAGGGTGCGGAACCCGAAAGGTAGAGGTAGGGTGGGGCATTCTTGCCCGTGACCTCTGGTCAGCCTGAGGGTGCGGACCCTAGGTTGAAGGATCAGTGGTAGTTGGGAACTACACTGAGAGGGAGAGTGGAGAATGGCTTGTACGCCAGGGGTTACTACCCACCGCTCTGGGTTTGGCAAGTACCAGTGGTATCTGGGTGGCCTAGGGCCTGGTCCTGGCCGTGGACAACTAGGTAGTACCCGTGGGGTAGCCTAGTTGGGCCTGAGTTCTTGTCGGTTGGTTTTTTTCCAGATGGAACCATGTTGATTGAGAATGGCGTAGAACCGGAGAGTGTCCCTGCAGTGCGGGCCTGCGTCCGTGTTCTATCGCCCCAAGCAGGGAAGTCCATCACGGTGGTGATTGGTCTGCCCTGCGTTTTGGCTGGAAGGGGGTTGTGTTGGACTTGGCCCTTCTGGCAAGTTCACCCCTGAAACTTTTTGCTTTTATTGGTGACTTGGTGATAGTGGTTTGTGGTTCCTGCGCACTTTCCCTGGGTCCCAGGGTAAAGTGCGTGCGCACTCTGAGTGCATGTGGTGAGATAGGCCTGCCCTCCCATAGGAATGCATGGGGACTGTATGCGTCCCTGGTAGTTCCTGATGCGTGGGGTGTGCATGGTCGAGTCTGGTATGTACAGGTTCGTGTGGTTAAATGCTGCGCGATGATGCGTGCGGCGTGCGTGTAGCTAGTATGGAAGTGCCACTTCTAGAAGTGGGCACTTCGGTGTGCAGTGGAAAATGTGTGCCTTGTCGCGTGATTGGCTGGCTGAGGTCATGTGACGGGCTAGGGATTCCCCAGAGTCAGGAGGAGTCACCCGGTGGTGAATAGGGAGATCAGCAGCTAGATGGGTGGGAGGAGTACACCTGGGTCCTGAATAGGGCAGGGCTTTCCCCACACAATGCTGGCTCCGCCCCCTGTGGTGCAACTGACGACCCTAGCCCTGCCAGTGAATAGAGTGAGGGGCTGAGCACATCAAGGGTGCTCTCCAACCAGCTGCGACTGGTTCTCCCCCTCACCCTGAACCCAGACAAAGGAACCTGTGTATAAAAAGGGGCTGTGTCCCCTTACAAAATGTTCTTGTCCTGACTTGAATCTACCAGGGGCGTGCTGCTGCTGGGGCCCAGGGGAAGGCTTGCCTCCCTGGGCCCTGCCCAGCCCTTGGGCGCCTAGAAGACTTCTGGGACCTTTTGCTGCATTCTTCTAGCGCCTGGGAGCGCTTTGCCTTGGATTTTGGCCCCTTTACTTTAGAAGGAGCGTGTGCGCTCTGCAGCACTCAGCTGCCGTCTTTGTCCCCAGAGGGAATACCCAGCGTAGGGATTCCCCCGTGATGCCGGCCTTGCGGGAGCCCACCCCGCTTATTTTGTGGTTTTTGGGTGCGCAGGTGCCCACCCTGCGTCTTTCTGGCACAGGATGGCTTGATACGGGTGCCCACCCCGCTTATGGGAGCTCTTGCGGGTGCCCACTCCGCATATTGTTGCTAAAATACACCGCCGCGGCCCGAGCCGCATTCATGAATTACTGCCGAGTCCGCGGCCCGCCTAGTTGTGGGCGGGGCCGCTGGACGGAAGCGGAAGTACAGCCATTGTTAGGAGGAGGCTGTCCCCGCCGTGCAGGAGAGCGAGAGGGAAGCCCGAGCCCTGGTGCCGGAAGAATAGTCCTGTGGAGTCCCGGGTCCCAGGAGGGGCCCGTGGGAAGGAGTAGTCGGTCCAACACAAGCGAGGCTCTCAGGAGAGAGAGAGAGCCCCGCATGGAAGGCGCCGCTCCGGAGTCAGCGGAGAACGAGTCCTGCCTACGCCCCCCCAGCCGGTGAGTTATCTGAAGGAGTCTGGGTGGGGAGAGGCAGAGCCAGAGCGGCCCCGCCTGGCAGCGGGCCGCTCCAACATGGGGCAGGATTTTGCTTAGAGCGCCAGTGCGCTCCAACGCTGGGGGCCAGTTTATTTAAAAAGCCTTGTTGGGAGGCCAGAGGGCCCCGTGTGCCGGTTCCCTGGTACCATGTACAGCTGCCCTGCTGGCTAGAGGGCAGCTGCCACGTGTTGGGGGTATGATTATTTTAGGCGCCCGTGCTTCCCATGGGGCCCGTGTTTGCTCCACCATATATACAGATGTTGACAGCACCAGTTCCCTCCACGTTTTGGTGGCTAGTTCTTTCCCCTGATTTTGGCCATTATTTTAGGAGCCTGTGCGCTCCATGGGGACATATCATTTTCGAGCCTAGGTGGCTCCAACGTTCTGGATATTGTTTCAGGGGCTAGTGAGAGCCCCTGCCTACTATGTGCCTTCCCCAGCTGCGCAGCACTTAGTGCCAGCTGCAGCGTTTAGGCCCCGTGCTTGTCCCCCAGCTGCCCAGCAAGTAGTGGGCAGCTGCTACGTTTAGGTTCTGGCGCAACCTGGACTATAATGTGATTTTGGTGCTAGGAAATGTACTGTGTGGTATGTTTTGCGCACCCTGTGTTCATGCTTATGGGGGTTAGGAAATGTACTGTGTATAGTATGTTTTGCGCACCCTGTGTTTTATACCTCTAGATAGGATTTCTGCCTAGGAGGTTGTTTTACCTGTTTAGGTTGATGTTAGGGAGATTGTACTTCCCTGTGTTATGTACGCCCCTAGAGTAGTTATACTTATGTGGTTTGGTCTAATGCGTTAGACTGATGAGAAATTGCATAATGTGTTTATGCCCCTGTGATGGATGCAGGATAGGTTTTATACCTGATGCTAGTGTGATGACGCTGAGGTCATTATTGCGCCAGTAGATACTGGTTGTTTTCTACAGTGCTAATTTGTGTTATGTTCTACATGTACACTTGGTAATTTGTATTATGTTCTAAGAGTGCTAATTCCTGACAGTGGTCCATGCGGCCCTTTCCCCTGTACATATAATCCCTTGTAAATTCTGCCCGTGCCTGTTGGCACATTGTAAAGTGTGTGTTTTTATCTAATGTGTTACTATAATACAAAGGCTATTTTTATAGAATACCTTGTGTGGAGTTTCCTTTGTGGTGGGCCTTGGGTGTTGTTGCTGGGTGCGCGCGCAAACGCTTTACACATCACCTCAGAGATAAGCCTGACTGCTCGTGCCAAGCTACCAAGGGGGTGAGCAGGGGTTATCTTTGGCGTGTACCTTCCTTGCCCTGACTAGAGTGGTGGTTTCTGCCTGGCTTTGGCGCAAGCCCTAGCCAACTAGAAATCCCATTTCTAACAAGATTCCATCTAATCGTTTGGTGTGCGTTAGTACTTACAGTCACCTGAGTACTACTAAAAAAAGCTATCAATTCCAACTGGCATATTTTGAATAAAGGCAAGAAGGTGTGTGAAAGACCCCTCTTTACATTCAAACACAGTAGGAATCTTGGCAATAGTTTGGTGTACTCAAGTCCTAGTCCTAACTATACGACGGATAATATACAGACTATCTGGACAGGGTTACCTGTCCAGGGACACTTCCCCTGTGGTTCATGTGTTGCATGCCATCTTACTACACAAGCAACCCAACTTGATTTGGGACTCAAAACACTGTGGATACTCACGAACCACACTAACTGTAACTCAGAAGCAGTAATCTATTTGATCCAAGGATGATAGAACATAAAAGCTCTATCAAACGTAAGAAAACTAATACGAAACTTATCCGTCATTTTCTTGATGCAGGACACACAGAAGATTTCAGATGGGTAGTCCGAGATAAACCTCATAATCATAAGAATATGGGTCCCCTTGCTACAGTCCTGTTTTACAGAGAACAACGGTGGGTGTTCAGACTGGGCAGCCACCAGACAGGCCTGAATGATGATATAGCATGGTGTACTCTTTGAAAGGTGGATATATAGACATACATTGTGGCATGGGGCTGCAAGCCTTTTTCATGTCCTTCCAACCCACTATTTGTGTCACATTATTAGATATTACAGCAGCATCCACTACATACCAACTTATGCTATACTCCTTATAACTTCTGAAACATATCCATGAAGACTGATATTGAAGACTGATATTACCTTTTCGGGTTTTCATTGTCTGTCAGTTTGAAGTACTGGGTTTTTAGAACCCAGCGGTGCAGGGGAACACACCCGAAGACTTCGAGTTCTTCCTGTTTCAGACCCACAGAAACACAGAGTCTTCTAGGTGAAGTCAAAGATCGTATTTATTGGCTGCAGACCAATTACAGGTATCCGAGAAGTACAACACAATGTATTTTCTCAGGAGACTGCTTCCACTTACAGAAACGGTCTTCTCCTTATATACAAAATATCATGCTTCAGGCACACATTCCTCGTTTTACGATATGGTCATTCATATGTATTCATTACAAACGAAAAGGCAGAGTCATGATGACCATCCCACATTCCAGTTCAGCCAGCCCACAATTATTTACCCAGCGAGGCTCAGATCCCTCATCAGATATCAGCAGACCCCAATAAACACGGGAACCTCCTGTTGGTAAAACAAGCCATAAAGCAGGAAGAGTCAGGTGTGAAAGAGATTAGCCGGAGGCTTGTGTGGGATGAAAAGGCTTTATGGTGTGTCAAACCCTGATGCTAATCACAGGTGGCTGTAGGACGGGGAGCTCGTGAGACCGGACTGACCTGGGGCAGTGGAGCCAAATTGCACAGGTCACAGAGAAGTCAAATAGAAGGCACATGTGTTCTGAAGGCCTGTGCATGTCCTTAATGCGCAGCCTATGTGAGGGCAACCATAAGATGGCTACCGCTCCAGGATGGAACCCACGAAGTTGATGTGTAATATCATATATAAAGTGAATCCATCGATGAAACGTTATGCAAAATGCTTGTACATACTGCATTGGCCATTCGCGGTTCACTGATACCGGAATAGGCAGGGTAGGGCCATGCCTCCTACACGGTCCCAAATTTTAAAGTACCACAAGTTTTATCTCAAATTTGATACAATTTGGAGCTTTGTGCTCGTTTGCAGTTTGGACCTCATTCATACACACATTGTGAGGTACGCTCTTGTTTTCAGTTAGTTCTTTTGCTCTGTGTCCCATGTTGTTAGTAAGTCCGTTTGTTCTGACTTCCTTGCAGTTAGCAGTTCTTTGTTTTGTTTTTAATAACCATGGCGACTGAATGGGTGTTCGTTATTACGTCACCGCGTTCACGCAACGGTTATGTGTCATTTCCTTACGCTGATGCCTTTGAGGATGACTACATATACGCGAACAGATGATCCGCTCGGCACTCCTGCTAGAGTCTGCCGTGAACGCCGTAGCGATATTCGAGGTGAGCGTTTGCCTTTTGAAATTGTTTGAGACACGGATGCATATGGTTTTTGACATTAGGCGCTTAGTCTTTTGATAGCAGGCATTTAACTTGTTTATGATCTAGTTTCACTAATGTGAACAGACTTTGCTTCTATCCAGAATGTATCCCCTAATTTTCTCACCTTTGATGCACGACCTGCTCCATTTATATAGCATTTAATCGCTGTTGCCATTAGTGTCTCCTAGATATACATGACACTCTATGTAAGGTTGGTTCGAATCCTAGCACTCCACTTAACGATATGTAGAGCTACACTTTGTTGATAGGCACTCCAGTGACATTTAATTCCATAGGTGCTAACATATTAGTTTTGATGTTGGTCTTGTTTTTTTATATGGCCATACCACACCGCTTCAATTAACATTGATTTTTAATTCCTACTAGAGAAATTGCAACGGAGAGAGCCTCTGTAGACGGTTGAGTTGGACTTAAAAATGTTGATCTTAGGTAAGATCTTTTTATGCCATACTAGGCATGTTGGAATGAAAAGTGAAGGTGCACTCTGGTGATGTATCATATTTTATTTTATATTCTAAAGTGTTGCATTTTGTTTACAGTGCCTTCCGACCAATTGTATTGACTGATACTGCGATTGAGTGTCAAGAATTGAGGCCTAAGTATCATTTAAATTCTTTTTCTCACTTTACACAAAATATGTAAGCAGAGTGACTGCTATATACTGGTCCTGACTAATGTCGGAACAACATTGTCACCAAGGCAGAAACTTGTTGACCAATCCATAGGGTATTTGTTTCAACCCTACATCACTTGTTTTTATCTACTATCCCGTAGGATGGAAGAATAAAGTTGTTGCCCCTACGTAGATAGTTTTGATACACCACATTACTTTTTTCTTACTTTTTTTGCACTCTGCCCCTCATTGCCCGCTAGAGGTATTTAGAACACTACGTGATTTATACTCCCGCTCCTTCCCTCTAGGGCAAGTTGGAGCCCACATGGGGCACCTTGCTGTCCCCATGTGTTGGAGAAACCCAATGATGAAGCATGTCACCCTCTGGTGAGTGAGTGTTTTCGTCCATAGAATTGTTGTGCCCCCACCTCTCTTCCTTTTTTCCTTAGAACACATTCATCCTATATTCAGTGTGAGTTATGATTAATGGAAGAAATATGGGATAGATTTTTCTATGCTGTTTTGTAGACTTCCATGAGACTGTGGTAAATATTTAATTACCTGTACTATTTTTCATGCGGTAAAGTCTAGTAAGAATAACTCAGTAAAAATAAGAGGCAGAATCCGTGGTATTAGAGGTTCTGAAAGGCTTTATTCCTTACAAGGAATTATGGTTCGAACCATAGGCATCAAATTCCATCACCACGAGGGTTCAGGAAGGGAAGGCAATACATTATTGACAAGTAAAGATATATGAAAAGCATTACATTAAGACAGATGCAGGAGGCGTAACAGCTGATAATATAGATAATAATACACATACGTAATGTAAAAAGGCGTAAACATAGGCGTAGACTAGAAACGTCATTAAACATGATGTCACAGGTGGGTGGATCCATAAGAGAATCCTGCAATGTCAGCAGAAATACTAGGCAGAGATGCGTGCGCCGCCGCATGACGTGTGATTGACGTGCAACTAGAGGGTGAAGGGGACTTGACATTTAGCTCTACATGTGGAGATAGAAGTCTGGGGGGTCATGTCAACCTAATCCCAAATCATATCTAATATCTTATGTTTAAAGAACTGTATTATCCAAAAGGAAAGGTCTCTCGGACGGAATCTATTCTATACTGACTGTTAGTGCGTGTACAAGCGTCTAAGTGTCTACATGAGATGCGAGGGGGCAGGAATCCTCCATAGTAACAGGGGCTATGAATTATTTGCATGAGGACAGTGAGGCCTGGCCCTTTGCTCGGTAGCTGGAAGAATGTTTACCTAAACTACTAGACAGGAATGCATCGGATGAGGAGCGGAGCAGATAATCTTGAAGGTGAAATACAGTTTTTGGCAGGCAACAGGCCGGATCAGGCACCGTTAGCCGCGCAGGGAGTAGGACAAAGTTCATGGATACAGATGCGGGCTCGGACTGGAGCTTTCAGAGGCAGAAGGCAGGAAAAGGCTTGATGGTAGAATTCAGGGCCTACTCGCCTGAACTGTAAAACGTGGAAAGTGAACCACATAAAGTCGGTGGCCTTTCATACTTAGGAACGGAATATCCGACTCATTCATGGCGGATCTGAAAGAGGACATGTGGACGGTGGACGCACATGTATTTGCGTCTTCATAACTGGAACTGGAGGGAACATACATGTACTTGTAGCATGTACATGGAGCCGTTGGGGTCTAAGATAGGGGACATAATCTGATCATAAAATTCATATTTCCTCATTCCCTCCTTGTCCCCTACGGACCCTCAGGAGATATCGATCTTCATCAATCCATCAATCTGTTCATATAGCATCATTTGTTCTTCTTTCTTCTTCCGGGATCTTGAACGAAAACTTGAAGGCGGGATACACGATGTGGCACACAGACCACAAATCGCTGGCCCACATTGTAGACATAAGCAGCAACTGAATAATATGAGAAAGCCAATACCTAGGAAGGATAGAATCCTCCATCCCCAGGCTGACAACACGCTCCAGAACCAACCGGACCAAGTCCAGGTGCCTGGACTCTGATGTATCTGGCTCATAATCTTATGAAGGCGAGTTATGGCTTTATATACTGACGGCGAGTTTTCTGGTATGAAAACACAGCAACTTGATCCGATGACCCTACAAGCTCCGCCCCTATCGGCCAGGATGACGTCAAGGACAAGACGATTTTGAAGCACAACAATCCGCATCGCAGACTGCTCCTCTGTTAGGTTGCCTAGGGCGGAAGTAGTCTCATTCACTACTGCTTCAAGGGTTCTAGTTAATCTACGTATCAGTTTACTATTAGTGACTGTACCTATATAGGGAAAGAAACCTTTATTGAAATCTGTGTATTGCTCCCATGCCGTTTCAGTGTAATCGACAATCGGGAGATCTCTCTGCTGTCTATTGTGTACTAAATGGGTATTTCTGTGATAGTCAGGAGGGGCTAGGAAAACAGGTGGCAGAAGGAATGCTATGTAACAGGTACCATCCCAATCTAGAGGTAAACGTATATATGCAATCTGGCCACATATGAAGTAGGAATGACGAGAAGCTCTGAATGTAGACTTGCCTTGATCACTAAATTTTATTACAGTGGTACATTTACTATGGCCCATGTGTATTGAACCATTCTTTCTTACACATAATTCACCTTTAACTGGAAATACTGACATAGCGGGCAAGATTGGTGTAGCTTCGGATTCAACATTCAGAATCATGAGGTTAAGTGTAAAGTTACCTAATCCATATACTTCATTTTCTAGATCAGTTCCTGTTCTTTTGGGAAGTCCCTCCTTGTTAGGGTAGCAGACTTTAAGCAAAACTAGTTTCAGGTTTCCCCATACCCAGTTGTCTTGATAAACTACGGAATTTGAATCTAGGGAATTAATTAAACTAAACCATGCTCCACAGGAGCCATTGTGTGTGAACGGATACGGAAAGAGAGGCAAAACTCCCTTATAGTTCTGATAGGGAGGGAGTCGGCCACATATCCAACAATTGGTAGCATTGTTGGTCTGATGGGAATGATGTAACATACTAATAAAAGTGTTGTTGCGCAGCGCAAATCTATAAGACAACTCATGCGGAGGTAGTTCGCTAAAAGAATGTTCAGCAGTAGCATTGTAAGCACGCTTAGAAATAGGGTAATACATATGTAGCAATACACTAGAAATGATGATCAGAAGATTTAGAAAAAACAAAATTAATAATGTCACTATGCAGTGACTACGAAGCGATTTACAGTACGCATGTTTTTTAAGCTGTATCTGTCTATTTCTCTCTCTATTTCGGTCTAGAGGATACATGTCAGAGACAAATTCAACCGATTCACCTTGGAGAGGACTTAAACAATCAAATTGTCTGACTTGCTAGACCTTAGTTTCAGTTTATAGAGTTCCTTCTCCGTCCTTTCAACCAAGGGGAGCTTTGAGTCTGTCTGTGAGGGAATGCAGGGCTGAGTATTCACATCGGACGGTAGTCCATGAAATTTTTTGATATGGCTCGAGTGCAACCACCCTTTACGTCCCTCAATCTTCACGGCTGTCCTTGTGGTCAGCAAGACGAGCTTGGGCGACTGCCACCTGGGCTCCAGCTGGGTCTTCCGGTCGAAATTCCTCACAAGAACCAGGTCACCTGGAACCACGTCATGGGGCTTCACCTCAGTGTTATCGGGAAAAGCTGCAGCTACCTGTGAACGACAAGATTGTAGAGCAGACATCAAGGAAGCCAGGTAATCTGTCAGCATATTACAGTCAACATCAGTGATTTTACGAGGTATAGGCGTCCCCCACATATTTGGTGGTCTACCGAAGATCACCTCATACGGGGATAGCCCTGTTCGAGAATGTGCTACCATTCTCATGTAAAAGAGCGCAACTGGTAAGGCTACTATCCAATCGACACCTTTTTCTCTACATACTTTGGACAATCTAATTTTCAGAGTTTGATTATGACGTTCCACGAGACCTGCTGCCTCGGGATGTCGGACACAGTGGAATTTCCATTGATAACCTAACAGAAGTGAAACGTGTTTCATTAGTTCGGATGAGAATGGCTGGCCGTTATCTGAGTACACGATACGAGGCAAACCGTACCGTGGGAAGAATTCTCGAACTAGCTGTTTGGCAGTAGTCGGGGCAGTGTAATCTGAAACCGGGTAGGCTTCTGTCCAACGGGAAAGAGCACAGACAACTACGAGAACATATTTGAATCCTCGACATCGTTCCATCTGGATATAATCCATCTGGAGGACTTCAAAAGGGTGATCGGGAGGTTGAAATCCACCCTGCTCTACGGGAATGCTTTTACCTGGATTAAACTGACAACATATCATACAAGTACGTACTTTCTGTTTGGCTGCTGCTCGCAAGTGTTTGTTGAACCAAATGTGTTGAATGCTGTCTAGCATTGCTTTTTCTCCTAGGTGCGCTGGACTATGTATTGTGTTAATGATGACTTGAACCATGGAGTCGGGAAGAAACCATATAGATTTTCCCTTCGTCATCCATCCTTGATCCGTTTGGATCCCTCCTAATTCAGTCCATTTCTTTATTTCTTCTGGTGTAGCATGTGTCTGTATGTCAATTACATCAAGGGCGGGATCCTTAACTGTCATGCAATGTGTTGGTGTCGGAACTATTGTCTTTGTCGTGTCAGTTGTATGAGTCTGGTTCTGAGCAGTCTGTTTAGCTGTTCTGTCAGCTAGGTCGTTACCCTGGGAAATGATATCGGTAACTTTCGTATGGGCCTTGCATTTCATAATCGATATTGCAGTAGGTAGATGAATCGCGTCTAATAGAGCTTGAATGAGGGGTCCGTGTTGGATGTGGGTACCGTGAGAAGTTAAATAACCTCTCTCTCGCCACAGTACGCCGAAGTCATGGACGACTCCGAATGCATAACGTGAATCTGTGTATATGTTGACTTTCTTATTTTTGGCTTGAATACAGGCTTGTGTCAGAGCGATGAGCTCTGCTGCTTGAGCTGACAGAGTATTAATACAATTTGTTTCAATGACTTCAGTGTCTGTTGTGACTGCGTAAGCGGCCACTAACTCTCCTGTACTTGTTCTCATACATGAACCATCTACATACAATGTTAGGTCCGGATCTGATAAAGGGATATCTGTCAAGTCTTGTCTGGGTTTCGTCGTGATAGTAATGACTTCAATACAATCATGTGCTAATGGATCTGTTCCGTTTACTGGCAAAAGTGTGGCAGGATTTAATGTATTACAACGTCTGATTTCTATGTGTGGCTGAAACAATGTTAATTCATAACCGGTGAGTCTTGCTATAGTCAAGTGTTGTGTTTGTGTGCGGTTCAAGAGAACCTCTACTGCGTGTGGTACTTGTACTGTCAATTGATGTCCTAATACTATGGCATCGCTTTGTCTGATTGCTAAAGCTGTTGCTGCCACTGATTTCAGGCACGCAGGAAGAGCCTGAGCTACGGGATCCAATGTACTAGAAAAATAAGCACATGGTTTGTGTGATCCTGCTTGTTCCTGAGTGAGTACTGACAAGGCAGTACCTTCGCGTTCTGTAACAAAGAGTGTAAAAGGCTTACTGTAACATGGTGTTGCTAAAACAGGTGCTTGGCATAAAGCTTTCTTTAAGCTTTCAAAGGTTTGCGTATGTTCTTGAGTCCAAGGGAGGACAGTCGATGTGGCTGCCTCCTGTGTTGTCAACTGAATGAGTGGTTTTGCTAGAAATGCATATTGAGGGATCCACTGCCTACAGTATGAAGTGAGACCTATAAAAGCCCGCACCTCCTTTTGTGTCTTAGGTGGTGGCATGTTAGCAATTAACTGGATGCGGTCGGGTGTAAGCTGTCTTCCCTCCTTGGACAGCAAGTGCCCAAGGTAAACAACTTGCTGGACACAGAATTGCAGCTTAGAATCCGGCCTGTTGCCTGCCAAAAACTGTATTTCACCTTCAAGATTATCTGCTCCGCTCCTCATCCGATGCATTCCTGTCTAGTAGTTTAGGTAAACATTCTTCCAGCTACCGAGCAAAGGGCCAGGCCTCACTGTCCTCATGCAAATAATTCATAGCCCCTGTTACTATGGAGGATTCCTGCCCCCTCGCATCTCATGTAGACACTTAGACGCTTGTACACGCACTAACAGTCAGTATAGAATAGATTCCGTCCGAGAGACCTTTCCTTTTGGATAATACAGTTCTTTAAACATAAGATATTAGATAT
Source organism: Triturus cristatus (assembly GCF_964204655.1). Lineage (NCBI taxonomy): Eukaryota > Metazoa > Chordata > Amphibia > Caudata > Salamandridae > Triturus > Triturus cristatus. The sequence continues at coordinate 115,277,634 of NC_140584.1, read as the reverse complement.
GATTTGGGATTAGGTTGACATGACCCCCCAGACTTCTGTCTCCACATGTAGAGCTAAATGTCAAGTCCCCTTCACCCTCTAGTTGCACGTCAATCACACGTCATGCGGCGGCGCACGCATCTCTGCCTAGTATTTCTGCTGACATTGCAGGATTCTCTTATGGATCCACCCACCTGTGACATCATGTTTAATGACGTTTCTAGTCTACGCCTATGTTTACGCCTTTTTACATTACGTATGTGTATTATTATCTATATTATCAGCTGTTACGCCTCCTGCATCTGTCTTAATGTAATGCTTTTCATATAAATATCTTTACTTGTCAATAATGTATTGCCTTCCCTTCCTGAACCCTCGTGGTGATGGAATTTGATGCCTATGGTTCGAACCATAATTCCTTGTAAGGAATAAAGCCTTTCAGAACCTCTAATACCACGGATTCTGCCTCTTATTTTTACTGAGTTATTCTTACTAGACTTTACCGCATGAAAAATAGTACAGGTAATTAAATATTTACCACATGAATTGGCGCCCGAACAGGGACACTTTCTCATCTCACGCGCCGGAGGTGCGTTGCAGACCCGGTCTCCTGCCACAGCTGGACGGACAACAACGCGTACCCGCAGGATTTCCTGTATCTCCCTCCGGCCAAGCGGGGGTGACTGAGGCTGCGATCAACACCCAGACGAGGCGGTGAGAAGTGCGAAGTATCCCGACCAGAGCCTAGCTGAGAGAGCAAGATCCGAGGTATACAGAGGCCCACCAGGTTCCGAAGTTCCGAGTCGAGTCGAGTCCAGTCCGGTCCAGTTCAGTTCAGTTCCGAGGCCTTCCGTTCCGTGCTACCCGGTGAGTACCGTTGCCGGGGAGGCATTTAGACGTGCACATTAGGTTGTGCCGGTCAAGACGGGTTTGGGTACACAAATCCGGTCTGCACTGTTTCAGCAGTGTATCTGTACTGTTTAGCAGTATATCTAGTATGTCTTGCATATAATTCAGTATTATCTAGTGTTAGTATTATGTCAGTAACTAGTTTCCTATTAGTTATCATCGTTCGTTAACTGTTAAATGTTAAATGTTTTAATACGTTCTACATATTGTGGTGTGAATGATTGTTCATTATTGTGTTTATTGTATTAAGTGTGTTCAAGATTAAGTAATAAGGTCTAAAAAATGCCGCTCTTTTCAAAATTAAGACAGATCAAAACCAGAAAAGGGGTACTCGAAGAAGCTGTTCCCATTCCACCTAGGGACACTCCAGGGTACTTTATGTATCATAAGCATGGCCTAGATGCCGTATTATTTCTTGATTTATGGGTGGACTACACCAAAGATTTACCAGAAAGTCAGAGGTGGCCCGCAGCTGGGACCTGGGATGCAAATTGCATCATGAGAGTAGAAGAAGAATTATGGAAAAAGAAAGCCAGACAGTCACAGAAAGATGCCATTCAATTATGGCGCAAAGAATCATATAGACGTACATGAATAGGCGCTCAGACAGGAAGAGAGAAGTAGGGAGAATTCGAATAAAGCCCGAGAAAATATATTAATTGAGGAAGGTACCCGATTATCCCGATTATCAGCGATACACATGAAATAGCCTAGAGAGGGAAGTTGGCTTACCCCTTATTGAGGTTCCTGTAGATCAAGAGGGACCTTATGTACATAGTGAACTATTAGGGGAAGACAGAAAGTTTTTACTTGATACAGGGGCAAGCAGAACAACTATACGACGCAGTGAAGTTCCAGGGGCACCCCTCTCAGGCTCACAGAATATTTCCCTTGGATTCTCAGGAAAGCCTATCATTAATGAAGTATCGCAACCCCTTCCACTTACGGTTGGTCCATTGACACGAACTACAGATTTATTGCTTACTAAATCATGTCCAGAAAACTTGTTAGGTATAAAAACATTGAAAGCTCTAGGAGCTATAATATGTTGTTCTCCGGATGGAGTACGATTATTTTTACGTGACTTCAAAGGTCACTACGTGTCCAGAGACATGGATCACCGGCTGCAGAATTTACCTACACATTTATGGGCACAAGGCCCTACTGATGTTGGTTGCATGAACATTACACCATATCGAGTCACACTAAAAACAGGAGTGGTATTACCACGAATGCGACAATACAAGTTACCACCAGATGCTGTTGTGGCTTTGCTGCAAATCATTGACGAGCTCATTGCACAAGGAGTGGTTGTGGAAACCGACTCCAATGTATGTAATTCACCGATAATTCCGATTCTTAAAAGAACGGATCCAAAAGCACCACCAGTATATCGATTAGTTATTGATCTGCGCGAATTAAATAAATGTATTGTACCACAATACCCTGTGGTCCCAGATATCTCGTCATTACTAACAGCTATTGATTCAGAAGCAACGTTCTTTACTGTAATTGATCTCAAGAATGCCTTCTTTAGCGTCCCAATAGATCCGGAAAGTCAATATTTGTTCGGATTCAGTTTAAATGGACGAAGTTTTAAATTCACACGTGCACCTCAAGGATTCACAGAAAGCCCCAGCATCTATAGCCAAGCACTGAAGGGGACTTGACATTTAGCTCTACATGTGGAGACAGAAGTCTGGGGGGTCATGTCAACCTAATCCCAAATCATATCTAATATCTTATGTTTAAAGAACTGTATTATCCAAAAGGAAAGGTCTCTCGGACGGAATCTATTCTATACTGACTGTTAGTGCGTGTACAAGCGTCTAAGTGTCTACATGAGATGCGAGGGGGCAGGAATCCTCCATAGTAACAGGGGCTATGAATTATTTGCATGAGGACAGTGAGGCCTGGCCCTTTGCTCGGTAGCTGGAAGAATGTTTACCTAAACTACTAGACAGGAATGCATCGGATGAGGAGCGGAGCAGATAATCTTGAAGGTGAAATACAGTTTTTGGCAGGCAACAGGCCGGATCAGGCACCGTTAGCCGCGCAGGGAGTAGGACAAAGTTCATGGATACAGATGCGGGCTCGGACTGGAGCTTTCAGAGGCAGAAGGCAGGAAAAGGCTTGATGGTAGAATTCAGGGCCTACTCGCCTGAACTGTAAAACGTGGAAAGTGAACCACATAAAGTCGGTGGCCTTTCATACTTAGGAACGGAATATCCGACTCATTCATGGCGGATCTGAAAGAGGACATGTGGACGGTGGACGCACATGTATTTGCGTCTTCATAACTGGAACTGGAGGGAACATACATGTACTTGTAGCATGTACATGGAGCCGTTGGGGTCTAAGATAGGGGACATAATCTGATCATAAAATTCATATTTCCTCAAGACCCCCGTGTGTGATACATGTATTGTCTACTGTCATGCTATTATATTTTTGGATGGCGTGTAATGCTAATGTGATAATGCTTAGGTCATTATGGTACCAGTAGTTACTGGTTGTGTTTTGCATTTACTTACCTGTTCTGATGGTTCTGACCGTGGCTCGATTGGCCTGGTCCTGTATATAATACCCTGTGAATATTGCCTAGTGCCAGCTGGCACAGTGTAAATGTGTGATTAGGTTTCAAATCTGTTCATGATAATACAAAGGCTATTTTTTTTTATATAACCTTGTGTAGAGTTTATTTTGTAGTGTGTTGCTGCTGTGTGTGTGTTGCACAAACACTTTACACATTGCCTCTGGGATAAGCCTGACTGCTCGTTCCAAGCTACCAAGGGGGCGAGCAGGAGTTATCTTCAGCGTGTAACTCCCTTGCCCTGACAAGAGTGGTTTTTTATGCCTGGCTTTGGCACAAGCCTTAGCCAACCAGAAATCCCATCTCTAACAGACTGTAAATGACTATTGCATGTGATCTATCACTTTTGGAACTAAAATAAGTGTGTTTAGAGTCATTTTCCTGCCTGAAATTGGTCAAGATATAAGCATCTGATAGAGACGTATAGCCGCAGATTCCTTAACTTAAAATATCCCCAGGTGTCAGACTGGATCCGGAAAACTTTCCACAGCAGCACCTCTGTTCGCCGGGAAAGGCTCCGCCCTGACTTCATCCACAAATGTGACATCAGCGGAGCCATATATGCCCCTTCCGGTATGTTGATTTCAGTTTTCTCCTTTTCTGCGTCCCAACGCGGATCCTGGAAAACCAGCAGTTCCTTGGCCTGGTTTTTAGGCCTTTTCGACACCTTCAGTGTCGCCGGAACAGTGTGCAATGCCTTTGGATTTTAAGGCTTGTGAAGTCTGTGCACATCAGATGTCTGGCACTGACCCGCATCTCATCTGTATGTGGTGCCTCAGCGTGCACCATGACTCCAAAGAGTGCAACCAATAAAGAAAGCTACATGCCAAGGTAATTCAACAAGGCCCTTTGCATATCCTGCCATCAGAGGAAGCTCATGGACGAGTTACTCCTGAGACGTATTCCTCCCTGGATGCCGATCCGTTTGATCATCGCGGGCTTTCTTTAGGCACCTATTTTTAACCACAGCGCCTGATTGACGGAATAAACTGCTTACCATATCCCCCGATAAGATTACGCTTAAGCGCAGCCTCTATTCTGGAAACAGACTACATGCTTCATTGGTTTACGCTGATATCTGGCAGGCTCTCCGATCGCTCTTGGAGTACACTACACTGTGGAACTGTTGTAGTTTGACCTTCGGAAAATACACGACCCTTAGGTGTGTTTGCCCCACACTACTTTTTTATCTTCGCCCTGATGAAGGTGTAGCCCCAGCTGGGGCTTGACACCGAAACGCGCGTTGGTGCTTCTTAGATTACTGGGTAGCTGAAACACCACTACCCATATCTTGTGGATGGCAACCATCAAACTGCTATTTAATCATCCTGTGGCAGTTTTACGATCCTAATGTGTTTTTATTTATGTGATTTTTTTTTATATTTTACATGCTTTTGTTATCTTTGATGATGTTAATGTGGTATGTATGTCGGTATGATTGCGGTTTGTGAATGAGATGTGTGGGACCGAGTTATCTCTTTTTTGTGAATCTTGAAATGTTTGTTTATCAACTCGAGTAAAAAGTTTGATCACACTAAAGAAATTAATAAAATTGAGTGGGATTCAAAGACATTGCTGTTCTCTTGAAGTTTGTCTTGGTCTGTCCACGGTGTGTGGCTTCTAATCCTTCGACCCTTTACAGGGCCTTGTTGAATTACCTTGGCAGGTAGCTTTCTTTATTGGTCTCTCTTATTTCCCCTGCTCTACCTGCCGTTATTAGATTTCAGGGGTCCCCCTTTTTGAGTGGTTCCAAAGAGTGCGACACCTGTCAGAGGATGTAGCCCAAATCCCTCAGAGAGCGTCGTATGAAACTGCTGGCCGCACGGCTGTCCGGTCCAGCACCTTTGCATTGCCGCTGTCCCCCTCCAGATTGGGCTCAGTCCAGAGTTCGTTCCTGCAAACGTCGTTCGAGGGCAGGTAAGCGCAAGCACAAGCGGCAAGCATGGAGGTCCTCCTCCCATTCGCATACTGCTGGCACCAGCTCCTCTCGCTCTGTGCCAGGTAAGGGTGCCCGGCGCTCTTTCCATACCCTCCCTTTCCGGGGGTTGGAGCGACACATGCCCAAATGAAGGCTTATTCTCTTGCACTCCAGTCGTACTTTGGGTCCCCACCTCTCCCTGGAGCGCTTTCGGGTCCCAAACAGGTGGAGGGCACTCATTTCTGGTCCTCGTCGGCAGATTCTTCCTCGGCGCTGGCTGTGTGCATCGACTCCGATTCCGGAAACGATACAACACCGATGGGTCACGGCCCAGTGGTCCTCCCAGTTGCCCGTCCAGCCCACCCTGTCAGTCTTCGCATAGCCCTGAGCGGCTTCCTGCGTCACCGTTAGAGGCGGTGCCAGGGCCAACGCCAGGCTCATTTTGCAGTGGGATCGACGTCGGACGGCGTCCAGGTCTAGTCCCCTTTGGAGGTCGTAGACGTCCAAACGACTCCAAACCGGAGTCGATCGATGCCGGTGCCACCATCCAAGCTTCCTCACGAGGTTGCTGCTCCTCCCAACTCCTCGGATGCCACTGCGACCTCCACACGGTGTTGATCGACGCCTCCTTGTCAAGAGGTTGACGCTTCTCTGGATTCCCCAAATCAGGGGCCCATGGTGCAAGTGCCTTGTGTTGCCTGGCCTTCTGGTCAGTCTCCGGCTCCTCCACTTTTGATGTCCAGTGGACGCCTTAGTCTTCGACTGTCTCCTACCGACAGCCTATTATTACCTAGCCGGATGGCGACTGAAGCTGGTGCTGCTTACGCAGGTGCCATTCACAGGGCGGCTGCTATTCTTGGTTTTCAGCCTCCTGTGGTCCCCCTGCTGTCTGATCCCTTAATGGATCTGCTCCATATGGAGCCTATTGAGGTGGAGCCTTTGCTGCCATTTGGCAGCTCTTTATTTGACGTTTTGCGTGGCACGTGGGGAAGGCCCTTTTCTGGTGAAACTGTTGATCGGGCTATTGCTCGTAGGCACCGTCCTGCTCCGGGTCACCCACTCTGCCTGTCCACTCACCCTAGGGCTCAGGGACTCGTTGTTCAGGCGGCCTTTAACTTGCAGTCTTCATCTGCCTTGCCATTATGACCTCCCACTAGGGAGTCTAGGTGCTGGACGCGTGTGCTCGGCAACTTTTTGCCTCTTCCAGTGCGGGTATCCGAGCATTGAATACTGGGTATATGTTTGCGCGTTCATCCTCGACCCTTTGGGACTTGGTCGAGAACCTTCTCCCTTCTATTCAAGAGGAGCCGCGGTCACAGTTGCTTCGGCTTCTGCTTGATGGCAGGGGAATGGCGCACTTTAGGCTCTGTTCTTCCTTTGATGCCACTGACTCTGTAGGACGAGCTCTTCCTTGATCTGTGGCTTTTGCGCTGTTATTACATGGCTGCCCGACAGTCGTTTCCCAGATAATGTTCGGGATGCCCTCAGAGATCTACAGTTTAATGGTGTGGACCTTTTTGATCCCCATGCGGATTCGACAGTCTCCCAGCTCTTCTCCGGGTTGCCATAACTTTTGCATGGTTCTGTGCCTTATTTTCCTACACCTCTATCACAAACATGTATAGTAGGTTCCCCGATTGCTGTTCAGCCTTCTCTGATTTGTTAGACACTTACCCTATGTGGGGTATATGTTGGTGTTGGGCGATTGTCAGCCTTAGAAAAGTCTGTAAAAATGGCAATTTTGGTAACTGTGAGGCTTTATAAAGTGGTTATTCAATATGAGGCACGATCCAATTGACGTTTTGAATCCTTTTTTATTCAGTCCCAAAAATCTATTTTCTGAAGAAAAAAGATGAACCCATACCTGTCGAACTTTCTCCAGATGGTCAGTAATGGTGATTTTTTTAATGTTTATTCTTTTCACTGTAAATGACTATTGCACGTGAATTATCACTTTTGGAACTAAATTAAGTGTGTTTTATGTCATTTTCCTGCCCGAAATCGGTCAAAATAGAAGCTTCTGAGTAGGAGGAAACATCTCTAAAAATAGAAATTTTGCTTACTGTGAGGCTTTAAGAAGTGATTATTCAATATGTGGCACAATTCAATTGACATTTGGAATCACTTTTTTTACAGTTCATAAAATCAATATCTGATAGAGACTACTAGTCGCAGATTCCTTAATGTGGAATTATCCCCAGGCGTGAGACTGGACCCGGAAAACTTTGTTGCCCCAGCATCTCTGCGTGCCGGGGAGCGGTACCTCGCGACTCCGCCCTGACGTATTCCGCGGGCGTGACATCAGCGAGGTCACATAAGCCCCACCCCGGCACGCTGACGTCAGTTTTCTTCTTTTCCGCATGCCACGCGGATCCGGATCGTGTCCCTGGCCTGTTTTCAGGCCCTCTTTTTCATGCTTTGGGTTACTTTTTGAGAACAGTGTGCGAATGCCTTCGGGCTTCAAAACATGCTCGTCTTGCACACGCCAGATTTCAACGATTGACCCTCACCCCATTTGTATGTGGTCTTTGGGTGAGCACCATGACTCCACGGACTGTCAGGCTTGTCAGCAGATGAAGCCGAAGTCCCAGCGGGAGCACCGTATGAAACTCATTTTGGCTCGCAGGTCCAGGTCAGCGTCGTCACCGCGTCCGTCCCCTGCGGAAGGGTTCAAGAACCGCCGCTTCCGGCAACGTCCTTCTCCGAGGCCACAAGGGCGTCGCTCGCCCTTTGGTAAGTGTTGCAGCTTGTCCCTGAGGCCCGGTCCCCGCCCTGTGGGGGGCACGGGTTCTCTGCAGGTCGTGCAGCCTCGCGCATCGCCACCCTACCCGCCGTTTCCAAGCGTGTGGGTGACCAGAGCCCAAATGGAGACCTATGCTGCGGCCCTGCAGGCCTCCTTGGCTCCTCCTCCTCTTCCTGGGACGTCTGCAGATCCCTTGCCATGTGCAGGGCCTTCTGCGGAGTTGCCGGTGGCTTCGGCCTCGGCTCCGACTGGTTCGGCTTCAGGTCTTGGAGGTGTGGTGTCGTCGGGGTGCAGCCCTACGGGTTTCCCTCCTTCGGCCCATGGCGCCTCTGCCTCATCGCAAAGCCCCGTGGGGGTCCCTGTGGTGTTGCGGGAGGTTGTCGGGACTCGTGGCTCATCCCCGAGTCCCCCTCGGTCCTCTGGGCAAACGGCGGCCTTGTCCGTGGCCGAGTTGACGCCACTCAGGCGCCGGCAGCTGTTGGCCCTGGTGGCGCCGCAGAGGCTGGCTAGGGGCCGGGGCGTGTCCCCTGGTCCCCCTCGTCTCTCCACGCAGGCAGTGCCTCATCGGAGGTCGAGTCGGCGCCTTTTCGGTGCCATTCTTTAACCGCCCCGGCTTCGATCCCGCCCGCTCTCCTGCTGCGCAGGTGGTGGTGGAGGTCATATCGGCGTCCCCTTCGGCGCTGGTCAATGCCGCGCTGGAGCCAGTGGTAGACTCCACGGCGTCGGGTTGTTGATTTCATCATCGGAGGCCCCCTCTTCTCCAGAGGTTCTGTGACATTTTGTTTCTTCTCCGAAGACGGAACGCCGCGTCATGGCTTTTTCCACGGCGTCTTCCAAGGGGGGCTCTTCGCCATCCCCATGCCCACAGTCTTCCCAAGAGGCGCCTCAGGTTCCTCACTTGTCGGTCAACCTTCTCCTATTCCACGGTTGGCTTTTTCTTCCTCTGGTTGGGCTAGGGGGTGGCTGGCTCAGCGTTCAGCTGTCGCCCACGGAGGAATTACTCTCTCCACTGCCTTGCCCTACTGAGGCGAGTGCTGCCTTCACCCGGGCTGCCTCCACAGCCACTGGGATTTTGCGCATTGGTGACCCGGCTGCCCGTTTCCCCGTGGATCATTTGCTTGAGGTTCTCCATGAGGGCTCTGGTGGACGGGAGCCGCTTCTTCACTTCGAAGCTTCGCTCCATAATTCTCTCTCGGGGGCCTGGGGGTGTCCTGCCACGGGGGACCCGGTGCCCCAGTTGCTCCTGCACCGCCACCGTCCTGCTCCGCATGATCCTCTCTGCCTTTCCGCCACTCTTCTACCAGGGGCCCTGTTCTGCAGACTGCCTTTCCCTCCTTGCCATCGGTGTTGTCTCTTCTGTCACGGGAGGCCCGGTGGTTAGATTCATGGGGGCATAACAACTTTGCTTCCTCCAATGCTGCCTTGCGGGCGCTTGACACGCTTTGTGTGTTGGCCAGAGCCACTTCCAGCTTGTGGGACTCTGCGGAGTCCCTTTTGTCTTGTGCTCCTCAGGAGGGTGCCTGTGCTGATCTGCGGCACCATGTGTTGGATGGCTGTGAGCTGGCCGCCTTTATTCTGCGCTCGGCTCTGGATGTCTCAAAGGTTCTTGGTCGCACTATGGCTTCTTCGGTGGCCCTCCGTCACCATGCTTGGCTGCGGGATAGTGTTTTCCCTGAGAATGTTAGGGAGCATCTGGTTGACCTCCCTTTCGATGGTGCTCTTTTGTTTCACTCCCCCTGCGGATTCTGCCATTCAGCGGTTCATTGCGGGACTTCGTCCTCCTCCTCCTCCCCCTCAGTAAACCTGGATGTCGGTCCTCTGCTGTGTTCGGGGAGGTGTTCTCCCATTGTTTTTTCTGGGGTCTAGTGTTCGGTAGCCCCGATCGTGAGTTGTGTGTGGTTGGTATGCCTTCAGGGTCCTTCGGTTGGCTCTTTGGCTGCTTGTCCAGCCCCCCCTTTCTTGATTTGTGGTTTTGGCTGCTTGGTAAGCCGTATAGGTCCTGAGATTGGGCCTTCTGTGTCTTCTTTTATTGGCTGATTGGCAAGCCGTCTGCAGTTCTACCCACAGGTCTTTCTGTTTGTCCTCTGATGCGGAATGTTTTCCTAAGAGGTGTTCCCACTTTGGACATAGCATACCCTATGTGGGGTACTTGTAGCTATACATAGCTCTGACATGTGCTGGGAAGGTGTGGTTGACCTTTTTGGGTTCCTTGCTCTCCTTGGCATCACGGTATATCGCAGGTGCGATCTTCTTGCGACTTGTTTTGGTGCTGCTCGCGTTGTCCCCAGGTCTGTCCTTTTCCATGTTCGCTACGTCGCTAGACCTGTCTGGCCTGCTGTCTATGGCATGGTGTTGTGGCGATTCCGCCTTTCTCTTCGGCGTTTCGGCCTTGTCCCTGTCTGGTGTTCCAGAGGGACTGGCTTTCCTTGTCTTTCTGTTTTATGGTTGACGGCTTTGGGCCGTTCTCCGGGTCTCTCTCTCTTTCTCTTCTGCCTTGTCTCACTTCTTTTGTGGGTCGCTGTGGGTTTCTGGACCAGCCCCTCCTTTGGGGTGTGTCCTGGCCCTCCTTGACTTCTGCCTTCGGCTTGCGCCTGGCTTGTTATGGGTGCACTGCTCCAAGGTGTTGCCTGCTGCTGGTTGCGCATGCCTGCTTGTTCTGGTCAACCGTCGTGGCCTTTGATGTGTTTCCTTGTGCTCCTATCTCTGGCTCTTCTGGGGTTTTGCGCGACTGTGCCTTTCTTCTTACGCCTGCGCTAATGGCGGTGTAGCCGTTCCTGCCTTGTCCGCTGTTGGAGGCCGAGGCGCGTTGAGCTGTTTGCTATCTGTATGTGTGTGTGTTTCTTACGGTGGGCCCTGCCTCCGGTTCTGCCCCTTCTCACTGGGGTTGATATGGTTCCTTTGTTCCTTGAGGCTCTTCTTGCGCTGTCTGACCCTGCGGGATGTTAGGGCGGTTCTCCCTCCGTTGGGCCTGGCCTTTCCTTCTTGTCCCTGTGACATGTGCCCTGTTGGGGCCCTATGTCTCTCCTGCTGGGGAGACTCCCTTGCAGGCCCTCCTCCTTCCTTCTGGGTATGGCTAGGGTATGGCTAGGGAATCTGCGGCTAGTAGTCTCTATCAGATGTAAAAGTTTTTCACCTCCGATAACGATGTATCTGGTAGAGACGATTCTAGCCGCAGATTCCTTCACGACCCGCCCTTCCTCCCGTTCTGCAAGGACCCTCTGCTTGGTTTTCTGCACTCGTCTCCCTTTGGCTGGCCTGTCTTCTATGGGTGTCCTCTCCGCTTTCCTCCAATCAGGCTGTCCGGATCTGCTTTATCGCTTCACCCCTTTTTTCTTTTGATACAGGGTTGGTTGGTTTCTGCATGCCGTTGCATCCCTACAGCTGGTTTCTCTCCAGTGTAGGGGCCTCCTTCTGCTCTTTTCCCTCTGTTTGTTGGGAGCTTCTGATCCCCTTGCGGTCTTCTCTGCTGGGGATTCTTTTGCCTGTCCTTTAGCCTCCTACTCCTTTCGGGGGGTATAGCCCTCCTTGACGGTGTGGTCTGAGAGTGAATTGCTGTTTCTCTTCTGTTCCGGGCTTATGGCCCTTCACTGTGTGGTTTGTGGTTGCAGAATCCCTCTTTTTTTCTGTTCTTGCGCTTTCACATGCTTGTGCCTCCAGGATGGTTATCGCCTTGGCTTGCACGGTTGTTCCTCAGAGTGGCTTCACTGCTATGGCCTTCTGGTACTTAGTGCCACCTGGTGCTATCGCAGTGGCTTGCACAGTTGTTCCTCAGAGTGGTGCTCTGTTCTTTCCTTGCTATGGCTTTGCTGCTATAGCCTTCTGGTACCTTGGTGCCCACTGGTGCTGTTCCTCTCCTTTTGTTTCTCTCTGATTTTTTCGCACACTGTTCCCATGCTCTCCTCAGTTTTGTTCTGATGGCTCTGCGAGGTGGCGCGGATAAGTTCTCCGAAGCAAACTGATTTCAGCACGCCGGGTGGAGCTTATGTGACCTCGCTGACATCACGCTCACGGAAGAGGTCAGGGCGGAGTCACGATGTACTGCCCCCCTGCGCGCAGAGATGCTGGGGCAAGAAAGTTTTCCAGGTCCAGTCTCACGCCTGGGGATAATTTTACATTAAGGAATCTGCAGCTAGAATCGTCTCTACCAGATACATCGTTACCGGAGGTAAGTAACTTGTACTTTCTGAAGAAAAGCGATGACCCTGGACCTGTCGAACTTTCTTAAGATGGTCAGTAATGGTGATTTTTTAATGTTTACTCATTTGACTGTAAATGACTATTGCATGTGAATTATCACTTTTGGAACTAAAATAACTGTGTTTAGAGACGTTTTCCTGCCCGGAATGTATAAAAAAAGAAGCTTCTGAGTATGAGGAAACATCTGTAAAAATTGCACATTTGGTAACTGTGGGGCTTTGAAAAGTGGTTATTCTTTACCAGACACGATCCAATTGACATTTTGAATCATTTTTTTGACAGTCCATAAAATCAATTTTCTGAATAAAAACAATGACCCCGGACCTTTCGAACTTTCTCCAGATGGTATGTAACAGTGATTTTTTAATGTTTATTCTTTTCACTGTAAATGACAATTGCCTGTGAATTATCACTTTTGGAACTAAAATAAGTGTAAAGTTAGGACTCCTAACTTTAGGACTCCTAAATGCCTTCTGTGAATACTGAAAGTCTTAAAGTTAGGATTTTTCTCAGTTTAGGAGTAGTAAAGTTAGGCCTCCTAACTTTAGGACTCCTAAACTGAGAAAAATCCTAACTTTAAGACTTTCGGTATTCACAGACCGCATTTAGGAGTCCTAAAGTTAGGACTCCTAACTTGTGTGAATACCGAAATGAGTAAGTGCCTTCTGTGAATACCAAAATGAGTAAGTGCCTTCTGTGAATACCAAAAAGGTAGTAAGTTTAGGATTTTGTCTTAAGTTAGTTCTGTGAATCGGGCCCAGTGTGTTTAATATCATTTTCCTGTCCGAAATCAATCAAGATAGAAGCTTCTGAGTAGGAGGAAAAGTCTAGAAAAATGGCAATTTTGGTAACTGTGGGGCTTTAAAAAGTGGTTATTCAACACGAGCCACAATCCAATTGACAATTTGAATCATTTTTTCTACAGTCCAAAAAATCAATTTTGTGATGAAAAACGATGAGGACCTGTCAAACATTTTCCAGATGGTCAGAAATGGTCATTTTTTTATGTTTACTCTTTTGACTGTAAAACACTATTGCATGTGAATTATCACATTGGGTACTAAAATAAGTGTGTTTAGAGTCATTTTCCTGCCCGAAATAGAAGCTTCCGAGTAGGAGGAAAAGTTTGTAAAAAGTGGCAATTTTGGTCACTGTGAGGCTTTAATAAGTGGTTATTCAACATGAGGCACAATCCAATTGACATTTTGAATCCTTTTTTCTAGAGTCCAAAAAATCAATTTTTTGATTAAAAAAGATGAACTGTCTATCTTTCTCCAGATGATCAGAAAGAGTCATTTTTTAATGTTAAGCATTTGACTGTAAATGACTATTGCATGTGAATGATCACTTTTGGAACTAAAATAAGTGTGTTTAGAGTCATTTTCCTGCCCGAAATTGGTCAAAATAGAAGCTTCTGAGTAGGAGGAAAAGTCTGTAAAAAGTAGCAATTTTGGTCACAGTGAGGCTTTAAAAAGCGGTTATTCAACATGAGGCAAAATCCAATTGACATTTTCAATCATTTTTTCTACTGTCCGAAAAAGAATGACCCCGGACCTGTCGAACTTTCTCCAGATGGTCAGAAATGGTCATTTTGTAATGTTTAATCTTTTGACTGTAAATGACTATTGCATGTGAATGATCACTTTTGGAACTAAAATAAGTGTGTTTAGAGTAATTTTTCTGCCCGAAATTCGTCGAAATAGAAGCTTCTGAGTAGGAGGAAAAGTCTGTAAAAATGGAAATTTTGTTCACTGTGAGGCTTTAAAAAATGGCTATTCCACATGAGGCACAATCCAATTGACATTTTGAATAATTTTTTCAACATTCCCAAAAAATCAATGTTCGGATGAAAAAGGATGACCTCAGACCTTTCAAACTTTCTCCAGATGGTCAGAAATTGTCATTTTTTAGGTCTCGCTGAGTCAGCGCGCATGTGCTGCTCGGAGAGACTTTAGTAGGTGAGTTTTCTAAGTGCTGCTGGCTGGCGACAAGCTTCCGTTCACGCTAGCGTGCACGAGCGAACTGCCAGCCTTCACCAGTACTTCGAAAACTCACCTACTAAAGACTCAGCGAGCAGCCCATGCGTGCTGACTCAGCGAGCCGCTCTCCTTTTGCTCCCCTCTCCTGTGGCGTTTGTAATCCTGCCCCCTGCGTTGCATCCCCACACACACAGTACACCCATACGCACACGCACACCCATTTTTCACCTTCTCCATCATGGTTTCCATGGTGGTAAACAGGTGTCCAGTGTTCCCTCGCCAGCGGCCTTTCACTTGTAATTTTAGCAGTTTTGCTAAAATAAACAGGCATTGTAGCACTGTGCTGTACAAAACATTAAACGCAGTAAACTCCGACACCGCCCTTCATGTTTCGAACAGCACGGTGTTAACAATGCTTGTTTCCTTTCACTTTTGCGCGGCCGTGTCACTTTCACGGCCGTGCGGCTATTGTTTGTTTTCTTTTGAACTTGCACTATTTGTGCCTGGTTTGATGTTTTTTACTTGTCTTTACAGTCTCCATTTCATGTATTGTCTTTTGGTTTTCTTTCATTGCTCTCACACTTACTGCACTGTATTTCCTGACTCTCAAACTGTCCCACACAGTGTCTCCTTCCTCTTAAACCACTCTATGCAGTCTCCTCATAACAAGCTCTCCTTCGTGCACTTTGACCACACTCTCTTTACTGCTCGGTTTTCTCTCTTATCACTCAGTGCCCCATGCAGTCTCTCTCTTCACCTTTACATTGCCCGATACAGTCTCTCTCATGAGATCCGCACTGACACTTAAATTCTCTCTTCCTGATGTTTTATCACTACCCCATATAGTCTCTTTCCTTGCTGTCCTCTCACTGTCCCATACAGTCGGTCTCACTGGTGCTCTCTCACAGTGCCCCATACAGTCTCTTTCGCTTTCACACTACCCAGTCAGTCTCTCATCACTTTGACACTGCTTTGTGCACTCTTTTATGATTCTATTACTTCCCCATTCAGTCTCTCTAATCACTGTTAAACTGGCCTAATAAGTCTCATAACCTTCAACTACGCCCATTCAATTTTTCTCCTCGGTGTCACAATGCTCCATGAGGTCTCTTTCCCTGCTGCTCTCTCACTGTCCTATGTAGTATCCCTTCCTGCCCATACTTGTATCTCAGTGCTCCATTGAGTCTCTCCTGTTTCACAGAATCCAATGTGTCCCCTCTCCCTGACCTTTGCTAGTCTCTCACTGCCCCAGGCAGTTTTATCTCGGTTGCTCTCGGACTGATCCTTGTTCTACTGTCACTGCTCCCTGCTACTGTCTCACTGCTCCATGAAGTCTCTCTCCCACTGATGGTCTCTCACAAGTCTATGTTCTACCCTCTGCTGTCTCACTGCCACTTGTTTTGTAAAATCTTTGGTACTGTTCGAAAGGTCAATTAGCCCCTTCACTGCTAGGCCTTTTCCCCCCTGTGCTAAGCCTTTTTTGGGCTATTTGGGGTAGTGCGCGCTTAGGCCCCTGTACATTTTTGACCACATAAGGTATCCAAGCCAAATTTGCGTCCTTTTCTTCCAACATTATGGGGATTCTAAAGGTACCTAGGGTTTGTGAATTCCCCTGGAAGGGTCCCAGAAATTAGCCAAAATACAGCAACATTTTGCTTTTTTTGTGAAAAATGGGAAAAACGGGCTGCAAATGAAAGCGTCTGGGTTTTTCTCTGTAAATGGTATCAATAAAGGGTTTGTGGGGCTGAAATCACCATTTTCCCAGCTTTTAGGGAATTACAGACTTTTGTCAGAAAACCTACATTTTTTACCCAGTTTTGGCATTTTTCTGGGACATAGCCTATTATTGCTATTTTTTGTGCTTTCAACCTCCTTCCAGTTAATGGTAGAAATGGGTATGAAAGCAATAATGGATCCTGGAAAGCTATACATTTTTGTAAAGTAGACAAAATTCTGACTTCAGCAAGCGGTCATTTGTGTAGATCCATCAAGGTTTATTTATAGAAACTAACAGTTAAATATAGGAAACATTGAAAATTAGTTGAAAAAAACAGCCTTTTGTGTCAACGTTTTCACCTGTAACTTCTAATTATGACAGCTCTTTGAAATCAATATACCATTACATCTGCTGGACCTTCCTGGTTGTGGGGATATAGAGGACTTGTAGGTTCACCAAGAACCCAACGAACCCAGAGTCAAAAACTGAGCAGCAATTTGCAATGGTTTTTTATTATGTTCCGGGTATATAGCGATTATTGTGGGAAAATTTATACATGGAAATATCGGTATGAAAGACACCTATGTATTTCTGATATGGGAACAAAGTATAGAGTTCAGAAACAGTACATATTTGCACATTTTCGAACTTGGGAATACTCATACTAGCATGAGAATTATCGGTCATTTTTCAAAATGACTTTTTTTTTACACAATGTCTTTTATTTGGAAGGCAGAAATGCATCAAAAATCAATAGCTAATAACAGTTGCTTTACAAATCTGAATTACTCTAAGTCTCCCGATAAAAGTGGTACCTCACTTGTGTGGGTAGGCATAGTGCCCACGACAGGAAATGGCTCAAAACCCAACATGAACACACCACATTTTCACAATGAAAATGTACCCTTTTTTTGCTAAATGTCTAGCTGTAGTTTTTGAACACTAGCTCTGCCGGCACCTAGGGAAACCTAGCAAACCTATACATTTTTGAAAACTAGACACCCAGGGGAATCCAGGATGGGGTGACTTGACTGCCTCCCACTAGGTTCTGTTACCCAGAATCCCTTGCAAACCTAAAACATTGGGGAAAAAACACATATTCCCCACATTTCTGTGGTGGAAAGTTCTGGAATCTGCGTGGATCCACTAATTTCCACCCATCCCGCGTTCCTCAAAGTCTTTAGAGAAAAATGGTACCTCACTTGTATTTGTCGGCCTAGTGCCCGCGACAGGAAACGGTGCAAAACGCAACATGGTCACACCTCAATTTCGCAGGGAAACGACCCTTTTTTGGCAAAGTGCCTAGCTGTAGTTTTTTAACCCTAGCTCTGCCGGCACCTTGGAAAACCTAGCAAAACTATACATTTTGAAAACTAGACACCCAGGGGAATCCAGGATGGGGTGACTTGACTACCTACCACCAGGGTCTGTTTCCTAGAATCCCTTGCAAACCTGAAATATTGTCAAAAAACACATTTTCCCCACATTTCTGTGGTGGAAAGTTCTGTAATCTGCGTGGATCCACAAATTTCCACCCACCCCGCATTCCCCAAAGTCTTCTGAGAAAAATGGTACCTCACTTGTGTGCGTCAGCCTAGTGCCCGCGACAGGAAACGGTTCAAAACGCAACTTGGTCACACCTCAATTTCGCAGTGAAAAATGACCCTTTTTTGGCAAAGTGCCTAGCAGTCGTTTTTGAACCCTAGCTCTGCCGGCACCTAGGGAAACCTAGCAAACCTATACATTTTTGAAAACTAGACACCCAGGGGAATCCAGGATTGGGTGACTTGACTGCCTCCCACCAGGTTCTGTTACCCAGAATCCCTTGCAAACCTCAAAAATTGTCAAAAAAAACACATTTTCCCCACATTTCTGTGGTGGAAAGTTCTGGAATCTGCGTGGATCCACAAATTTCCACCCACCGGCGTTCACCAAAGTCTTCTGAAAAAAATGGTACCTCACTTTTGTGGGTCGGCCTAGTGCCCGCGACAGGAAACAACGCAATACGCAACTTGGTCACACCTCAATTTCCCAGTGAATAATTACCCTTTTTTGGCAAAGTGCCTAGCTGTAGTTTGTGAACCCTAGCTCTGCCGGCACCTAGGGAAACCTACCAAACCCACACATTTCTGAAAACTAGACACATAAGGGCTTCCAGGGAGGTATGGCTTGCGTGGATCCCTCAACGTTACCTTACCCAGAATCCCCTGCAAACCTCAATTTTAGCTGAAAAAATCACTTTTTTCACACATTTTTTGTGTGGGAAAGTTGTGGCATCACCGGGCTCACACAAATTTCCCACCACCCAGCATTCCCCCAGGTCTCCCGATAAAAATGTTGCCTCACATGTGTGGGAGGCCCAAGTACCCGCGACAGGCAAAGGCCCAAAACATTTTTTGATAGGCAATGTTGATGTCGCCTCACTACGTTTTGGGCCCTTGGGCAACCCCCACCCTAATTCAAATTTGCCCCCAAAAATCCCTGGCATCTAGTGGGCTTTTTGCCTCCCGGGGGGGCAGATTGGGGGCTTTTGCCCCATCTGTCCCCCATGGGGGGCAGGAAGGCTGCACATTTTGCAGGGAGGGGGTAGGGGCATGGGCATGCCCGTTTTGGGACCCCCCACCCTAATACAAATTTGCCCCCAAGAAATCCCTGGCATCTAGTGGGCTTTTTGCCCCCCTGGCGCTGCAGATTGGCGGCTAAAGCCTCCATCTGCTCCCCAGGGGGGGCAGAAAGTCCACTAGACGCCAGGGAGTTTTTTGGGCAAATTTTTATCAGGGTGGGGGCTGCCCAAAACAGGCATGCCAATTTCCCCACCCTAATTAAAATGTGCCCAAAAAGTCCCTGGTGTCTAGTGGGCTTTTTGCTCCTCCGGGGGGGGCAGATTGGGGGCTACTGCCCCATCTGCCCCCCGGCGGGGCAGAAAGGCTGTTATTTTTGCGGGCGGGGGTGGGGGGCATGGGCATGCCCGTTTCGGAAGCCCCCACCCTAATTCAAATTTGCCCCCCAAAAATCCCTGGCGTCTAGTGGGGGCAGAAAGTGCACTAGACACCAAGGAGTTTTTATGCGCATTTTAATTAGGGTAGGGGCTGCCCAAAACGGGCATGCCAATGCCCCCACCCTAATTCAAATTTGCCCCCCACAAAACCCTGGCATCTAGTGGGCTTTTTGCCCCCCCCGGCATGGCAGATTGGCAGCTAATGCCCCAATCTGCCCCCCGGGGGGCAGAAAGTCCACAAGATGCCAGGGAGTTTTTTGGGCAACTTTTAATTGGGGTGGGGGCTGCCCAAAACGGCATGCCAATGCCCCCACCCTAATTAAAATTTGCCTAAAAAATTCCTGGCGTCTACTGGGCTTTTTGCCCCCCCGGGGGGGGCAGATTTGGGGCTACTGCCCCCCAGGGGGGGCAGAAAGGCTGTACATTTTGCGGGGTGGGGGCATGGACATGCCCTTTATGGGCAGCCCCACCCTAATAAATTATCCAGGCAAAAGTCAATATCCCTGGTGTCTAGTGGGCTTTTTGCCCCCCCGGGGGGCAGTTTGGGGCTACTGCCCCCATCTGCCCCCAGGGGGGGCACAAAGACTAAATGACACGCAAAACATTTGGGGGGAGCAAAAGCCCTTGCCCAAAGGGCCGCTCCCCCTCCCTGGTATCTAGTGGGTGGATCCCTGCTTGGGGATCGCCCTCCTGGGGCGATCCCGAAGCAGGAATCCACTGGGGAGGGGTACCATTGGAAAGAGGAGATTCTCCCCTTTCCAATGATACCTCTCCCGTCTTTCTACATGCCCGGGGGGCTGAGATAGCCCCCTAAGCACATAGAAATTTCAGTTTTGGTTTCTGTGCAATGAAGACAGCACGACGTGCGCACTGATCTTCATTGCACAGAAACCAGGGAGGGGGCCTCGGGAGCTGGGGAAGCTCAAAGGTCAAAGGGATTAAATAGAAATCCCTCTGCTGTCTGCAGCAGAGGGAGTTCATGCCCCTGGCCTCATGACGGAATGGTTCCGTCATGAGCACAGGGGCACCGTTGCTCATGATGGAATCATTCCGTCATGAGCATCGAAGGGGTTAGATGAACTGAGATGGCTGGCGGCCCTAACCAAATCTTGGGCTCAAAACCTGTATCAAGAGTCTAGAAGATCATAAATGAGGTGAGGTTTATTATATTTACAAATCGATCTAATTACAAGCACATGAAGAATGCAGGGGAAAATATCCATGCCTCCGGTGCAAACCCAACTGAAAATGTTCGGAAGATATATGATGAAAGAGATGCATTTCAGACAAATCTAACATCAAACCCACCAGCTCAAAAAAAAGGCAGCTATATTTGAAGATTTTAGCTAACATTTCTAAGCATTAGATAATTTCAGTTTTTATCGCAAATCCCCAATAACGTTTTTAAAATCTTGAGCTTCCATTTCACTGAATTAGATTAAGTCATTTTGCTTCATCTCAGATCTACCCTTACAAACGTGTGTAGAGTGGAGGTGGACATGGATTTCTAGGAGTTCTTTGGGTTTAATTTTACCACCAATTCAATAAAGGCTTCCCAATCGATTATTGATCTATTTTATCACTTAAAAGTACATGAAGCAATTTTGCTCCCATGTCAAAATAAACACCCATTATGCATTGTATGCTAATGCTTTAACAAATCATGCCATTTACCCTAATTAAATATATTTACTTTATTTACATTTAGGCAGGATATGCTGCCTCAAGCCCACATAGATTACTTACGATGTTCAGAGGCAGTCATCAAATAAGCAAATGCTCATTTTACATGTCAATCACAGAAGTCATTCTGTAATCAAAAAACCATGCATTGAAATACATCCAGAGATTAAATTCAGTCAAAAATAAGGTATTTAACCACAGTAGATCGGTTAAAGTCTGCAAAGCACATAAATACTTCATTGAGCTTTGGAGAGTGAGCATCCTGTGGCAAAGAATACATTTTGGTGAGCTTGAGAAAGACATCAAACACCAGATTGTGTGGGAAGAAGGTTAGGTCAAATATATGTATGCAAACCACCTCTTGACAGCTTACTGGTGAGCCAGAGTGCCATGTTCTGCCTCATAAAAAGGGTTACATCTGAATAAGCATCATTTGAGAAAATATATACTTCTATCTGCTCTGGTTTCTGACCCCAGCGTCTTCTTTAAGTTCTTCTTGTTTAGTGTTGTTGTAGTCTGGTAATGAGCACGGCCCTTGGTTATATAAACAACTGCACGTGCACTGGTGCTGAAAAAGTGCTGCAAGTGTTTTCAGAGTTCCACACAGTAGAAACTTTCACTAGCTAGAAATCTGAACGTCGGTTGTTGTTGCACTGTACTTCCTTGTAATGTTGGTTCTATCTCAGAAGATTATATACTAAAACAGCGGCGGCAGTATGGCGGAGGAGCCCCCACCCTCGCTGCCAGCAGCAACAGCTGCAAAACTTGAAAAGTAAAATGATGATAAACCTTGTTTATTAATGTTTATTTTTCTCCTACTGTGCATTCTTGGGGCGGTGCCAGGGGATGACAGGCACTGAAGTGGAATGTGGGTACTGTTATCAGTGCGCACAATGGTTTGGACGCCCAGCTCAGGCCGGCCAAACCATCATGCGCACTGAGGCTGTCTACAACCCAAGCTGCGTTGCTGTGTTGGAGACAGCAGGCACAGTCTCACAGTCTCCCTAGGAACGCAAATCGAGGACACTCACGCCAATCCTGACACTGCTTTCAAGTTGTGAGAGCAGCGTCCTGATTAGCCGGAGGGCAGTCTGGGAGCCTGTGCCTGCATTGGAGTCAGAAAAGCAGTGATGCAGTTGGATTCAGGTACTTTTTTTTTTTACATTTGTTTTTTGTTTTGTCCCCCCATTTCTCTACTTTGCCCCGACACCGGCCGCGACTGACTAAATATCGATCTACAACTCCAAAATAGGTGTACAATAGAATTTCTAAGTATGTTGGTAATTGTAGATTTACTATTCTAATTTCCACATGTATTTACCTTGAAGATCTATGTGGAGATGAGTAGAGTAAGCAAACATATATCTATATATACGTACCCTAAGGATATTTTTGCTGTTAATATTTTTGCTGTGATATTCTTGTAGCACAATATTTATATTTTTGCTGCGATATTCTTGTAGCACAATATTTAGTACACAATCTTCCGATACCATACCGTAACAGGTTTAGCCAGTTTGTTCTCCGAATTATTCAATCTAGCAGGGCACAAGTATGGAAAATACATAAAGTTTTCAAACTGATGCTAATAAATCCATTGTGAACCATATATGCTGTTTGAATAAGATAGATTTCGACATATTCGGAGCACACATCTTGGGCTGTACCATATAGCATAAGGTTTTCAACCAGGGAAACAGAGGGGCAAACTGATTTTGCAGTATTTTCACTGTAAGCTTTACAAAAAAAGGAGCAAATACATGTCTCCGCTTTTCAAATGAGAAAGATGGGCCAAAGTTTCATGCAAAATCTTGTTGCTGTGTTTCTTATTGAGTAAGCATCAAAAATGTGGCAACAATACTTTTGAATCATTTTTCTAGGTGTCGCCTGAGCCAGCGCATGCGCTGTCTCAAGCGAGACATTTAGCAAACGGGCTTCATATGGCTTTCCTCTTGCTCGGCCAAGTGCGCGCACCTCACTCCAATGCCCCTCCCCCACCACAGAGCGCGTCTCGCAGCTTGGCCACTCTTTTTAAGTAATTTTCACGTACTTTCATTGTGGCAGCTTGCAGGGCTACATTTCCTTGTTTCTCCTTTACTAAACTTTCCCTGGCTGCGCACATTTGTTTACGGGGATCAGATTTTCGAATCTCTGCTTTTGTTTTCTTTCTTTGCACCTTATTATTAACGCTGGGATGGAAGAGAGCGGAAGTGGAGAATGGCAGTTAAAAAACTTTCCTTGCTTCATCATTTCTCAGAGAAGTCCTCCTTAACCAAGACTGTGCATCACAGCCCTGAGGTCACCGAGATAGTTTCTGCCTGCAAAAATGCTGGTGGTAACAAAGTTAGGGAAATTGCATACATTAACAGAGTTACCGCAAGTTTCCTTGTAACCAAAAATCTGGAGGCGATTCGGAGTACTAACATTATTAACACTTTAGCTTGTGCACGCGAGTCACACAAACCCCTTACTGTATTCATTGGGTTACTTTGTTGTTACCGCTTTACCAGCTGCTTCCATTCTGTCATGTCACATGCCAATACTTTTTCATACATCACTGGAGTTTGTCGCAACAAAACGTCTGTCAATGCTACCAGTAACATCTTAAAAACATGCTGAAAAAGCTGCTGATCTATTAACATTCGTGCTATGTGCTTGTGCGATCTTGCTGACTGTGATTTATTTCTCTTTGACAACTTTAGGACAAATAATTATTATAATTGTTTGCACACTCCACATCCACTTCCACCAGGGCAGTCATTCTTCACAAGCTTGTCTGTTTACATTTTGTTAAGAGCCATCAGACCTCATATTTACATAATGCACAATGCAAGTTCCAACATTGGCACAAAAAAACAAGCATTTGCAACGCAATAGGTCTCGCATTTACGCGTTTAATCTATTGGTTTTTGTAAATGACAATGCCTTATATTTGTGTTTCAAAAACGAAAACAAAAATAAGAGGCATCATCATTTGCAATGTCAATAGTTCAAACTCGCGTAAATGCGAGACCTATTGCATTGCAAATGCTTGTGTTTGTTTTGATGGTTATGCTTTGTGCAGTGGACAACAACTTGTGACTTTCAAGGATTTTTAGATTTTGATGTTGATCTATAGTGTCACCTTAACTATGGTTGTTCAGGGAAACTCCTAGCTATTTTAACGTCAGTGGCACAGTGCTTGTACTACCTGAACCATACGCTATCTTAAATCCGTTTTTTCAGTGAATTGTTTAGCTTTCTTAAATCAAATATTAGTAATTAGAGCAAGGCCCACCACGTGTGTGCCCAATCTCCACTGCGCAAGGCCTTCAACCTGGTCCAGGTCCCAACCACCAGCGCATCAGAAGAGGCCATACAGCCAATCACATGCCCATTACTCAATCCTTTTATCGTTTCTCTTTTTTTGGGAGAAATTCAGAATTTCTTTAAACTTGATTTCAGATGCACACATTTGAATTTAATTAGGAGCTTGGGCTGTATGCAGGGCCCCTAGAACATGCAACAAGGGAGCACCAAATTATGTGGCATGGTTGACTAAATTATGCGACAAGAAAGAGCAAATTATGTGGCATAATTAGCACAGTTTTTGATACAATTGCTTTATTATTTTGCAACTTTTACACATGTAAATACCGTCTGGGCAAAGTTTTCCCCTCATTACTACCAGTTTAACAACCAAACACTAGGAAGACAAGCATTGGCATAGCCAATAGGTCTCGTTTATGGGACCTAATAAGTGTTTAGCCATGCAACAGTTGTTGTTGCACCAAGGATATTGTGCTGCATAACTAAATACTTATAAGGTCCCAAAAGCGAGACCTATTGGCTATGCCAATGCTTGTTTATGTTTAATCTTTTCACTGTAAATGACTATTGCATGTGAATTATCACTTTTGGAACTAAAATAGGTGTGTTTAGAGTAATTTTCCTGCCCGAAATTGGTCAAAATAGAAGCTTCTGAGTAGGAGGAAAAGTCTGTAAAAATGGCAATTTTGGTCATTGTGAGGCTTTAAAAAGTGGTTATTCAACATGAGGCACAATCAATTGACATTTTGAATCATTTTTTCTACAGTCCCCAAAAATCAACTTTTTGATGAGAAACGATGACCTCCCGGACCTGTCGAACTTTCTTCAGATGGTCAGAAAAAATAATGTTTTAATGTTTAATATTTTGACTTTAAATGACTATTGCATGTGAATTATCACTTTTGGAACTAAAATATTTGTGTTTAGAGTCATTTTCCCACCAACAATTGGTTGAAATAGAATCTTCTGAGTAGTGGGAAAAGTGTGTACAAATTTCAATGTTGGTCACTGTGAGGCTTTAAAAAGTGGTTATTGAACATGAGGCACAACCCAATTGACATTTTGAATCATTTTTCTGCAATCCAAAAAAATCTTTTTTCTGATGAAAAACGATGACCCCGGACCAGTCGAACTTTCTCCAGATGGTCAGATATAGTAATTTTGTAATGTTTAATCTTTTGACTCTAAATGACTATTGCATGTGAATTAATACTTTTGGAACTAAAATAAGTGTGTTTAGAGTCATTTTCCCGCCCAAAATGACGGTTTCTGGGTAGGAGGAAAAGTCTTTTAAAATGGCAATTTTGGTCACTGTGAGGCTTTAAAAAGTGGTTACTCAACATGAGGCACAATCCAAATGACATTTTGAATCATTTTTCTACAGTCCAAAAATTCAATTGTCTGATGAAAAACGATGACCCCAGACCTGTCGAACTTTCTCTAGATGGTCAAAAATGGTCATTTTTTAATGTTTAATCTTTTGACTGTAAATGACTATTGTATTTTAATTAACACTTTGGGAACTAAAATTAGTGTGTTTATAGTCACTTTCCTGCGTGAAATTGGTCAAAATAGAAGCTTTCGAGTATGAGGAAAAGTCTGTAAAAATGGCAATAGCAATTTTGGTCACAGTGAGGCTTTAAAAAGTGGTTATTCAACATGCAGCACAGTCCAATTGACATTTTGAATCATTGTTCTACAGTCCCAAAAATCTTTTTTCTGGTGAAAAAAGATGACCCCCTGATCTGTCGAACTTTCTCCAGATGGTCAGAAATTGTAATTTTTTTAGTGTTTAATCTTTTGACTGTAAATGACTACTGCATGTCAATTAACACTTTTGGAACTAAAATAAGTGTGTTTAGAGTCATTTTCCTGCCCGAAATATGTTAAAATAGAAGCTTCTCAGTAGGAGGAAAAGTCTGTAAAAATGGCAATTTTGGTCACTGTGAGGCTTTTAAAAAGTGGATATTCAACATGAGGCCCAATTCAAATGACATTTTGAATAATTTTTTCTACAGTCCAAAAACTTAATTTTCTAATGAAAAACGATGACCCCGGACCTTTCGAGCTTTCTCCAGATGGTCAGAAATCATAAGTTTTTTAATGTTTTAATCTTTTGACTGTAAATGACTATTGTATTTTAATTAACACTTTGGGAACTAAAATAAGTGTGCTTAAGTCATTTTCCTGCCCGAAATTGGTCGAAATAGAATCTTCTAAGTAGGAGGAAAAGTCTGTAAAAATGGCAATTTTGGTCACTGTGAGGATTTAAAAAGTGGTTATTCAACATGAGGCACATTCTAATTGACATTTTGAATCATTTTTTCTACAGTCCAAAAAATCATTTTTCTGATGAAAAACGATGACCCGGACCTGTCGAACGTTCTCTAGATGGTCAAAAGTTTTTTAATGTTTAATCTTTTGACTGTAAATTACTATTGCATGTCAATTAACACTTTTGGAATGAAAATAAGTGTGTTTAGAGTCATTTTCCTGCCCGAAATATGTTAAAATAGAAGCTTCTCAGTAGGAGGAAAAGTCTTTTAAAATGGCAATTTTGGTCACTGTGAGGCTTTAACCCCTTGGCTGCAAGGCCTTTTCCCCCTCCTGTGCCAAGCCTTTTTTTGGTTATTTTGGGTAGTGCGCGCTGAGGCCCCTGTAACTTTTTGACCACATAAGGTATCAACGCCAAATTTATGTCCTTTTCTTCCAACATAATGGGGATTCTAACGGTACTAGGCGTTAGTGGATTCACTGGAGGGGTGACAGAAATGTGCCAATATACAGCAAAATTTTGTTTTTTGGGGAACAATGGGCTGCAAGTGAAAGCGTCTGGGTTTTCCCCTGCAAATGTTATCAAAAAAGGATTTGCGGGGCTGAAATCACCATTTTCCCTGGTTTTAGGGAATGAGCGACTTTTGACAGAAAACCAACATTTTTTACACAGTTTTGGCATTTTTCTGGGACATAGTCTATTTTTGCTATTTTTTGTGCTTTCAACCGCCTTCCAGTTAATGGTAGAAATGGGTGTGAACGTAAAACTGGATCCTGGAAAGCTATACATTTTTGAAAAGTAGACAAAATTCTGAATTAAGCAAGGGGTCATTTGTGTAGATCCATCAAGGTTTCTTTATGGAAAGTAACAGTTAAATATAGGAAAAATTGAAAAGTATTTGAAAAAACAGCCTTTTGTGTCAACGTTTTCACCTATAACTTCTTCTAATTATGACAGTTGTTTGAAAGCAATATACCGTTCCATCCGCTGGACCTTACTGGTTGTAGGGATATATAGGACTTGTAGGTTCACCAAGAAACCGACGAACCCAGAGTCAAAAACTGAGCAGCAATTTGCAATGTTTTTTTATTATGTTCCGGGTATATAGCAATTAATGTGGGAAAATGTATACATGGAAAAATCGGTATGAAAGACACCATGTATTTCTAAAATGTGAACAAATTATAGAGTTTAGAAACAGTACATATTTGCACATTTTCGAAATTGGGAATACTCATACTAGCATGAGAATTATCGGTCATTTTTCAAAATGACTTCTTTTTTACACAATTTCTTTCATTTGGAAGGGAGAAATGCATCAAAAATCTATAGATGATAGCAGTTGCTTTACAGAACTGAGTTACCCTAAGTCTCCCGATAAAAATGGTACCTCACTTGTGAGGGTAGGCATAGTGCCCATTACAGGAAATGGCTGAAAACCCAACGTGAACACACCACATTTTCACATTGAATATTGACAATTTTTTTGCGAAGTGTCGATCTGTAGTTTTTTAACACTAGCTCTGCCGGCACCTAGGGAAACCTAGCAAACCTATACATTTTTGAAAACTAGACATCCAGGGGAATCCAGGATGGGGTGACTTGACTTCCTCCCACTAGGTTCTGTTACCCAGAATCCCTTGCAAACCTAAATAATTGTCAAAAAAACCACATTTCCCCCACATTTCTGTGTTGGAAAGTTCTTGAATCTGTGTGGATCCACAAATTTCCAGCCACCCTGTCTTCCCCAAAGTCTTCCGAGAAAAATGGTACCTAAGTTGAGTGGGTTGGCCTAGTGCCCGCAACAGGAAACGGCGCAAAACGCAACGTGGACACACCTCGATTTCGCAGTGAAAAAGGACCCTTTTTTGGCAAAGTGCTTAGCTGTAGTTTTGTAACCCTAGCACTGCCGGTACAAAGGGAAACCTAGCAAACCTATACATGTTTGAAAACTAGAAACCCAGGGGAATCCAAGATGGGGTGACTTGACCGCCTCCCACCAGGTTCTGTTACCCAGAATCCCTTGCAAACCTAAATAATGGTTAAAAAAAACATATGTTCCCCACATTTCTTTGGTGGACAGTTCTGGAATCTGCGTGGATCTACACATTTCCACCCACCCCACGTTCCCCAAAGTCTTACGAGAAAAATGGTACCTCACTTGTGTGGGTCGGCCTAGTGCCCGCGACAGGAAACGGCGCAAAATGCAACGTGGTCACACCTCCATTTTGCAGTGAAAAATTACCCTTTTTTGGCAAAGTGCCTAGCTGTAGTTTTTTAACCCTAGCTCTGCCGGCACCTAGGGAAACCTAGCAAACCTATCCATTTTTTAAAACTAGACACCCAGGGGAATCCAGGATGGGGTGACTTAGCTGCCTCCCACCAGGTTATGTTACCCAGAATCCCTTGCAAACCTAAATAATTGTAAAAAAAACCACATTTTTCCCACATTTCTGTGGTGGAAAGTTCTGGACTCTGCGTGGATCCACAATTTTCCACCCACCCCGTGTTCCCCATAGTCTTTCGGGAAAAATGGTACCTCACTTGTGTGGGTCGGTCTAGTTCCCTCAACAGGAAACGGCGCAAAACGCAACATGGTCACACCTCAATTTCACAGTGAAAAACATCCCTTTCTTGGCAAAGTGCCTAGCTGTAGTTTGTGATCTCTAACTCTGCCGGCACCTTAGGAAACCTACCAAATCCAAACATTTCTGAAAACTAGACACCCAGGGGCTTCCATGGAGGTATGGCTTGCGTGGATCCCCCAACGTTTCCTTACCGAGAATCCCCTGCAAACCTCAATTTTAGATGAAAAAATCATATCGCCTCACTACGTTGCGGGTACTTGGGTCTCCCCCACGAGTGAGGAACCATTTTTATCGGGAGACCTGGGGGAACACTGGTTGGTGGGAAAATTGTGTGAGCCCGGTGATGCCACAACTGTTCCAGACCAAAATGTGTGAAAAAAGTGATTTTTTTAAAGCTAAAATTGAGGTTTGCAGGGGATTCTGGGTAAGGAAATGTTGGGGGATCCACGCAAGCCGTACCCCCCTGGAAGCCCCCGGGTGTCTAGTTTTCAGAAGTGTGTGGGTTTGGTAGGTTTCCCTAGATGGCCGCCGAGCACGGGGCCAAAAACCCAGGTGACCCCCCCCTTGCAAAACCAGGTGGTTTTGAGATAGGCAATTTTGATGTCGCCTCACTACGTTTGGGGCCCTTGCCCGTCGCGGTTACTTGGGTCTCCCACACAAGTGAGGCACCATTTTTATCGGGAGACCTGGGGGAACGCTGGGTGGTGGGAAAATTGTGTGAACCCGGTGATGCCACAACTTTCCCAGACCAAAATGTGTGAAAAAAGTGATTTTTTTAAAGCAAAAATTGAGGTTTGCAGGAGATCTGGGTAAGGAAATGTTGGGGGATCCACGCAAGCCATACCTCCCTGGAAGCCCCCGGGTGTCTAGTTTTCAGAAATGTGTGGGTTTTGCAGGTTTCCCAAGATGCCCACCGAGTACGGGTCGAAAAAACCAAGTGACCCCCCTTGCACGACCAAATCGTTTAGAAACATTTAGTTGTTTTTTCTGCAGCGTGAGAGTTTTGGCACAATATTGCAAGGAAAAAGAGACAGACATTTTTAAGTTCGCAGGACATTGTGGATAAGATAACTTGTTGGAATTTCATTTCAATACAGGTGGCTAACATTATGCATACATTCTTTTAATGCCACTCCTGAGCAGCTCCTTTAAAGAACACAAAGTACACAACAATCCAGAATTAGAACCACACATAGTCCAATAAATGCCTCCTGCACAGAATGTTCATCCTCTTTTAAATGCTGCTCCTGAACAGATAAGTGGACATTTTATTAAGAGCTTGAAGGATAGTTTTGAATGATTGTGTATAAGAGGAGGAGAGACTGTTAAGCTTCTAATTTTCAGAAGCGAAATGTATGAGAAGCAAGTGGAGTATTTACGAGTGTATTTTATTAATTAAATTTAGGTATGACTTGTAGAGAGAAATAGTGTGTCCAAGTGAGGAGAAATATTAGCATTCAGGTAATTACGAGCACGAGGTAATCAAGTATGAACGAGCAGAATATGAAAATTTTAAAGGTTAGCGCGTGAGCTTGTGCGCGCAACAATACCATTTTTAAAGGAGGCGTTTTGTTAGAGACTGGCGCGAGGAATTCAGACGATTGCAGGCAGGCGCGAGGAATGAAGAGATAGCGCGCGAGGGTTTGTTTAGTCCGTTGAAGGAAGACGGAGCGTTAGAGAGCCTGGAAAACATTAGGAAAGGCAATTGGTTGCCGAGATCTCGCAAGAAATGGGCGGCCATATTGGATTGGGCAAGATCAAATGAAAAGAATAGAAGAAGTGTAGTTTTTGTACGCGAGGAGTTGAATGAAAAAAAAAAAACGAAGACGAAGAGGAGTTTAACGGAGAGGTTTTGAGAACAGCTGATGCTATTTTGGTCTGTAGTTTTCTGAAAAGTAGAAAGAGAGTTTAAGGAAATAGAAAGATGGATTCAGAGGAGGTTAGTGTTGCAAAGAATATTAGTGTGGTAGAAGGGAGAGTAAGTGAAGAAAACCTCAGAAGATTAATTCAAACTGAGGTGAAAAGTTCAATGAGGGAGGTTATTCAAATTGTAATGGATAGGAAAAGGAAAGAAAGTAAATCGGATGAAGATTTTTGGTCATGCTCGGAAGATGAGGTAGATGAAAGAGAGAAGAGAGGTAATAAAAAGGTAAAAAAGACTAAGCACATGAATAAGGAAGGGAAAGATGGTTTAAACACCATAAGAAAGAGTGGTACCCTTGGCGGTACGCAAGAGAGAGGTGTCCGTAGCGGCACGAAAGACTTCTCAGATGAAGAATTTAATATGGAGGTGGATGACAGAGTGGAAACTCTAGAAAACAAGTATAATGATGAATATGTGCTTGATGTAGATCATGAGGATGATCTAAACGATGATATTAAGGATAACCTTGCTTCAACTTCAAAAGTCTCTATTAAAGACCCTCTAGGAGGGGAGATGTTCAATCCATTCGATATAAGACATCCAAGAAGTGCGGACTGGTGGCCGCATGAGCATGTGGCCAAGTTCATTAAACACTGGTTAAGGAAACCTCTAGATAGAGAGGTGAGGAGTGTATTGAGGGCAGAGTGCTCAAGGCCGCAGATTGATTATAAGGTTTGCCAGACCCCGAATTTGTATCCAGATTTGATATCATATCTATTTAAATTGGGTAAGGATCCAAGAAAGGGATTAGAGCGATCATTGAAGTCATGTCAGGATCGTCTACTCGACGTCCTAGGTCCATTAGGGAAGATATTAGATATGACAGAGGAAGCATATTTAAATGGAGAGGAGGTGGATGGTAATTTGTTACAAGGTTGGAGTCAGAGAGCAATGGTGTTGTTGGGGAATGCAAACTCTAGTTTGTTAGCAGAGAGAAGAAAGTCAGTACTCTTTAAGATAAGTCCAAAGTTAGGAGATTTGGCAAACAAGGAGCATTGTGAGGACGCAAAAGGTTTGTTGTTCGGGGAAGGATTTGTAAAAAGTTTAGGAAAACATGTGGCAACTTTTACTGCGCTTGATAGAGCACCGACAAATATGAGGAAAGTGTTTGGTGTTTTTGGAGGGGCCAGCAGACGGGGACAGTATGCCGGCCGAGGAATCCAAAGGTCCCAGTTCAGTTCTCAATATAATTTTTCAAATATAGGATCAAGAAGGGGTTTCCAAGGATCCTCGAGGTTCTTTCCACAAAGAGGAAGATACCAAAGATATAGAGGGGAAAGAAGAAGAAGTCAGTCCTATCAAGGAACAAAAGGTGAGTATGCAGACAATTTCTGGTTCTTCCCTCTGAAAAGTCGGAGGCCGATTAAGGTATTTTGTAGAAGCATGGAGAAGGATTACAAAAGATCAATGGATTTTGGATGTGGTTCAGGGATTCAAAATAGATTTCGTAAGGGGACCTGTTCAGAGAACAGAACCAAAGGAGTTAATGCATTGAGAAGAGGATTGTGGTATGGGGACAAAATAGTGTTGGACAAAGAGGAAAAGGAAGAACTGGAGTGTTGGATGCAAAATTTGGAAGTATGGAATGGAAGGGCAATTTTTGGATGCCTTCCTGATTTAACGTTAGAGATGGATGCGAGTATGATAGGTTGGGGGGCTCGATTAGGGCATCAGGAGACAGGTGGTGCTTGGTCACAGGAAGAGAAAAAAATGCACATAAATTGTTTAGAATGGACTGCAGCCTTGTATGCATTGAAAAGTTTCTTGGTGAGTTTGAAAGGTCGGACTGTGTTACTGAAGATGGACAACATTTTGGCTGTTGCGTATATCAATCGTTTGTGAGGATGCAGGTCAAAGGAACTGTCGAATGTGTGCTGTGGTTGTTTTGTCTGGCGAAGAAGATAGCATTGAGAGCAGAATATTTTCCAGGTATAAAAAACGTGGTGGCAGATTGGAATTCGAGAAATGTGAGAGACTTCAGCGATTGGATGTTGGGGAAGGAATATTTCAAGAAAATTCAGAAGGTTTGGGGTCCATTAGAGGTGGATCTGTTTGCGATGAGATTGACTCGTCAGTTGGTGAAGTTTTTCAGTTGGATGCCGGATCCGGAACCCTTAACTACGGATGCTTTTCAGCAAGCATGGATGAATGTGAAGGGTTATGCTTTTCCTCCTTTTGCAATGATTCGGAGGGTATTATTGAAGGTGAGAAGAGAAGGATGTCAAATAGTGTTCGTAACACCCTTTTGGATTACTCAGGCATGGTTTCCAGCGGTCCTGGAGTTGGTGTGCGACGTTCCTTTTTTGATAAGGACAGAGGAGGATTTGCTGATAAACGAAGAGGGAGAGGTTCATCCTCTAATTTTGAATGGGGGATTGGACCTTCTTGTTTGGAAGGTGTCAGGCGATCCGGTTGCGTTGAAGGACTTTCGAATGAGGCTACAGAGTTGCTCGAGGATTCATGGGCCTCAGGGACTAGGAGAAGATATAAGGGAGTTTGGAGAATTTGGATGGGCTGGTGCTTGGAGAGATGTTTGGATCCCGTGGAGGCCCCTGTTGTAGAATTTGTGAATTTTCTTGTAGAGCATTTTAATAGAGGATTGAGTTATAGGAGCATAAATTGTTATAGGTCGGCAATTTCAGCAGGCCATGCTATGGTAGGAGGTAGGGCTATTGGTAGTAATACTCTGGTTTGTAGAGTGTTAAAGAGTATGAGATTGAGGAGACCTCCCCGGGCACGTTATGATGTTTTGTGGGATGTCAATTTGGTTTTAAGGTTATTCTGTGATTGGCCATCAAATAAATATTTGAGTAACAAGAATATTTCAATAAAATTAGCAACTTTGTTGTGTTTGATCTCATGCAGAAGAGTGTCTGATGTGAAATGTTTAGAGTTAAATAATAGACATTTTGTTCCAGATCGTGTGTATTTTGAAATTTTTAAAAGAACTAAGACGATGTCGACATCTGTGTTCTATCCAAAGTATGAGGACTGTAAAAAATGATGTGTGGTGGATTGTTTAAGAGAGTATGAGTGTAGAGGCGCGGAAAGGAGAAGAGATGGGGAATATCAATTGTTGATTTCATTTGTTAGTCCTTTTAGGGCAGTTAGTACTGCTACGATTTCAAGATGGGTGAGATGTGGTAAGAGTTTGGCAGGTGTTGATATTGGAAGATTCAAAGCACATCCAGTTAGAGGTGCTATGGCAAGTAAGTCTTGTTTGTATGGTGCAAGTTTGGAGAGTATCTTGAAAGCGGCAGATTGGTCAAATGCAGATACATCTGCAAGACATTATTTTAGGCCAGTAGAGCATATGTCAAATGTTGTTTTAAGAGGCTTTCAACATGCATAATGTTAGCCTCCTGTCTTGAAATGAAATGACGATTCTCAGATTAACATGAAAAGAGAATCAGGATTTCATTAAAGACAAGGAGACTAACATTATCCCTCCCTCCTCACCCATAAAAAGAGGAGGAGATGGTTTGATGTTTGAAAAAAAAAAAAAAAAAGGAAAAAGAAAATTAAGGAAGAAAAGAGAAAAATAAAATGAGATTGAAATGTTTCATATATTATTAAGTTTTAAGATTAAAAAAAAAAAAAGAGGAAAAATATGTTGGCGGAGAGATTTTCTAATATAGAAGTATTTGTTTATTTTCAGATCAATGTTCATTTGGGTAGACTGAGTTCAAGATTTGATGTTACTGAAGTTAAGAAGAAGAAGAGGATTTCTTTCCAAAGGATTGCATTTAAAAGAGGATGAACATTCTGTGCAGGAGGCATTTATTGGACTAAGTGTGGTTCTAATTCTGGATTGTTGTGTACTTTGTGTTCTTTAAAGGAGCTGCTCAGGAGTGGCATTAAAATAATATATGCATAATGTTAGCTTCCTTGTCTTTAATGAAATCCTGATTCTCTTTTCATGTTAATCTGAGAATCGTCATTCACAAGAGAGACATCACCATGTAGTCCCATTGGGTAACAACAATATCTACAGTTGGTAGGTTATTCTTAGATGGAATGTACACCTTGGCAGAGAGGCTAAAAAGACAAAGATTCCTGCACAGCCATCTATTCCTCAAACACACACACATACTGGTTGGATTTGGCACGAGGGCGAGTGATGGTTCAGTATATAAAACTTTATTAACAAGAGATTTCACAAAAATGAAATGCACTGTCAATAATTAAATGGGCTAAAAACTGAACCAGTGAATCGCAGCTCGTGGGCTGTAAAGCCACGGCAAGGCACCAACCGTTTTACAGGCCATTCACACACCTTTCATACGTGATACACACAAGACCATTCACACCACCAGGCACAAAACCAACACATCACAACATTCACAAAAAGGGACAAGCTACACCCTGCTTCAGATAGACAAAAAAGACAAATATTACTGCACAGCCATCTAATCTTAAAGCACACACACATACTGGTTGGATTTGGCACAAGGGTGAGTAATGGTTTAGTATATACAATTGTATTAGCAAGTGATTTCACAAAAATGAAAGGCACTGTTAATAATTGAAAGGACGAGAAACTGAACCATTGACTCACAGCTCGGGACCTGTACAGCCACGACAAGGCAGCAACCTCTTTACAGGCCATTCATACACCTTTCATATGTGTGACACATACAAAACATTCACGCCGCCATCCGCGGTCCCATCACATTACAACACTCACACCAGCAGATAGTGCCATTCAAGGGCCCATCACTTCCACACGCCTACATTCCTTACACAGCAACCACACAAACTGATGGATTGCATGGAGTGGCGCTCAGCTAGCAGTGTGTGTAGTGACCAGCAGCAAGTCACTACTCACACACCGCCAGCCGAGCGCCAGTCCACGCACACCGCCAGCCAAGCGCCAGTCCACGCACACTGCCAGCCAAGTGCCAGTCCATGCACACCTCAAGCCAAGCGCCAGTCCATGCACTCCTCCAGCCAAGCGCCAGTCCACGCACACCTCCAGCCAAGCGCCAGTCCATGCACACCTCCAGCCTAGCACCAGTCCATGCACACTGCCAGCCAAGCGCCAGTCCACGCACACCTCCAGCCAAGCGCCAGTCCACGCACACTGCCAGCCAAGTGCCAGTCCACGCACACCTCCAGCCAAGCGCCAGTCCACGCACACCACCAGCAAAACGCCAGTCCATGCACACCGCCAGCCAAGCGCCACTCCACGCACACCGCCAGCCAAGTGCCAGTCCACGCACACCACCAGCCAAGCGCCAGAACACGCACACCTCCAGCCAAGCGCCAGACCACGCACACCTCCAGCCTAGCACCAGTCCATGCACACTGCCAGCCAAGCGCCAGTCCACGCACACCTCCAGCCAAGCGCCAGTCCACGCACACCTCCAGCCAAGCGCCAGTCCACGCACACTGCCAGCCAAGTGCCAGTCCACGCACACCTCCAGCCAAGCGCCAGTCCACGCACACCACCAGCCAAACGCCAGTCCATGCACACCGCCAGCCAAGCACCACTCCACGCACACCGCCAGCCAAGTGCCAGTCCACGCACACCACCAGCCAAGTGCCAGTCCACGCACACCACCAGCCAAGCGCCAGAACACTCACACCTCCAGCCAAGCGCCAGTCCACACACACCTCCAGCCAAGCACCAGTCCACGCACACCGCCAGCCAAGCACCACTCCACGCACACCACCAGCCAAGCGCCATTCCATGCACACTGCCAGCCAAGCGCCACTCCATGCACACTGCCAGCCAAGTGCCACTCCACGCACACCACCAGCCAAGCACCAGTCAAAGCACACCACCCGCCAAGTGCTAGTCCACGCACACCACCAGCCAAGCGCCAGCCTACACACACCCACAACGCCATCACATTTAGGATATTATATACAAAAAAACACAAGCAAATTGCAAATAGATACAAATCTACTAACACAAAATCTGAAACTAAATACATTGCACTAATGCCAACCTTGAAACAGAATAATTTTTTTAAACAATACAGATCAGGCAGTTCACTTTACCACTCATGGAAGCTCCCAAAATTTCTTTTACGTGTGGTACGTGTAGGAGAGTAGGGTCTGCAATCCTATGATCACCCAGATTTTTTGCTTTTGCTTCATTGGTTTACGACTTTCCCCGGCTGTGGGCCTGCCAATCAGACCCACAGCCTAGCTGTTCTCTCTCGAAATTAACACACATATACATTAGGTGCATCCACTAATTGGAACTGGGCCGCCTTGTCAGTCCCTGTCTCAGCATACCACAGGTATCCAGGGCATCGGTGTACCCAGGGCCTACCAGGGGCTGCAGCATGTATTATGCCACCCCTGGATGGCCGCCCAAATCTGACACAACTGGCTGCACGACAGCTGGGGCAAAGTGGTGTAATCACCCGTTGCTGTAGGTGTAGTATTCCTACACCTAACCCTAAAATGGACACATGGATTCCTATCAGTCACTCCTATGGCAGGCCTTATCAATCCTGAAGGCAGAGTGCAGGGAATCATGTGGGACGGTGCTCTGGCGCGAGCTGAGCCCGTCGACGGCTTGCGGAACCAAGTCCTAATAGCCGTTCCATGGTGACGCGGGCCAACTACTTTTAATGCATTATAATCCTTGCGGTTATTTGCTAACTTTGGCATCGCATCACCTACACATGTCGAGTAAGGTGTCATACGAATTGGAATACGAACCCCTCGCCAGTCCTGGCGACGGGGTTAGCATTCCCCCCTTTTAGAGGGGCACGACATGGAAGTAACCTTGAACCCCGGTTAAAGTTGACTCAAGCCTCAGCATCACAAAATGGATGCTGCCACCAGACACAAGTCTGACCTCCTGCTGCTGGGAGACCTTCCAGCGAGGGGAGCTTGGACAAAGGGTTCCCTGTCGAGGGCGGTGTTAGCACCATCCCAGACAGGGTTTGTGTATCCCAGGTAGGCAGGGCTGAAAGGAAGGTGATTGCCAGTGGCCCCCCGGTGCTCACTGCGCATAGCCCGGCTCAAACCAGTTTCGGGGGCAACCCTGCCCCTGAGCCGGGGCGAAGCCGGACAAAGGATAGGGGTGTCACCACCCCCCTCCTGGCTCCACCCATAGGTATGACCTAGTCACGGGCCAGCCCCTTTTCTTAGAATAAAGGTAGGAGCGAGTCCCCTTCCCAAATTGGATAATTCTGAATCTTGAACTACTTTCCACGAAAGGAACTCTTGACTATTTCTGAAGACTCTCCCTTGTGGCTAAGGAGTAGCCACCCTGCACCAGCAGGCACCACCTAAGCGCTTGTGGTTTGCTGTAAGCCTCTCCTACGGATCAAGACTGTCCAGCTCGATGAGACCCGAGTTCCCTGCCATCTCTGACCTTTTACCTACACCATCAGCCCAGCTGAGAGTCGTAGGTGTGACGAGACCTGCGGGACCGGCCATCTTCAGAACCTGCACGATGCTTATCTAGCACGCCCACCGAGGGACCCTCGAGTGAGTGCACCTAGGGTTTGAGAAGCCCTAACCCTGAGCAGCTCCAGCACCGAAGTCTGCCTCCCCAGCATCCACGAGATCTGCGTGGGGGCCCTTCCGCTCCTTGCTGTTCACCGCGTTGTCCGACCACTTGCCGACCGGCTTGTGGCCCTCTTCACGACGCACCACGATTGTTTCATCACTAGTCTGGTTGCTCCAGACTGGCTCTTGCTCCCCTTCAACAGAGGAGTACCACGGACCCCCCTGGTCCACTCCAGACGCCATCTTGACTCCACCGCGTGGGCTTGCCACTGCCAAGACCTGCTGCCCCACTCCTGGGCCCAGCATCATCGACAGCAGACACCTGCGTGGGACAGCTCGCCCTCCATCCTGGTCGCCGCCGCGCCTCCTGGTCCGAGGAACAGCCGAGTCCGACGTCATCCACTCACCTGGTCGAGGTGACTTCAGCCGGTGCCCTCCTGGTGCCCACACGATCGCTGGCTAGCGGTTGAGAACTGAGTCCCCTCTGCTTTCAGGTTTCCTTCATCACCGATCCAGGCTTGGATCGCGCTGAACATCGTCACTGGTCGCCTGCCAGCAACTTCTTCTTTCAGGCTCCTGAGACTACAACGAGGACTCCCGACATCTTGCCGAACCTCCCGCAGCCGCATCCTCTGGGCTAGGTAACTCGAGCATTTCGGTGCTCCATCGCAGGTTCGCTCTACAAGTGTCCAGTTCCTTTTTCGTTTAGTCCCACTGATCGGATCACTCCGGAATCAGTAACTCCAGACTCTAACCATTCGCATTTCACTGTTAGTGTATATGGTTTCTCGTGCCCCTCGGGCATTTGTGTAAATTGTGCAACTTGAAGTATTTTCGTAAGAGTTTTGTAGTGTGCTTAGCTCCCTGACTCATAAAGAGCCAGGGTAGTCTTGTTATAAATAAATATCCTTTATTTTCATAACAACTTGTGTGGTGTCCTTTCACGTGGTGTTCAAGGGGTAAATGTGGTGGTAAAACAGCTGGCTTAACACGCCCTCTAGAGTTTAGCCTAAGACTGCTCGTATCCACGCTACTAGGATAGCTGGTCTATAAGGTTGACTTACAACCAATCATCAATAAGGGTCGCTTGGAATGATACACAGTGATCACTAGAATAGTGAGCACTACATATCAGGCCAACTTCTCACAGTACGATCTAAAAGTAGAGTGGCGCTCAGCTAGCAGTGTGTGTAGAGACCAGCAGCAAGTCACTACTCACACACTGCCAGCCAAGCATCAGTCCACGCACACTGCCAGCCAAGCTCCAGTCCACGCACACCGCCAGCCAAGCGCCAGTCCATGCACACTGCCAGCCAAGCGCCACTCCACGCACACCACCAGCAAAGCGCCAGAACATGCACACCGCCAGCCAAGCGCCACTCCACGCATACCTCCAGCCAAGTGGCAGTCCACGCACACCACCAGCCAAGCGCCAGAACATGCACACCTCCAGCCAAGCGCCAGTCCACGCACACCTCCAGCCAAGCACCAGTCCACGCACACCTCCAGCCAAGCGCCAGTCCAAGCACACCGCCAGCCAAGTGCCACTCCACGCACACTGCCAGCCAAGCACCAATCCATGCACACCACCAGCCAAGCGCCACTCCACACACACCGCCAGCCAAGCACCAGTCAACACACACCACCAGCCAAGCGTCAGTCCACGCACACCACCAGCCAAGCGCCAGTCCACGCACACCACCAGTCAAGCGCCAGCCTACACCACACTGCCATCACATTTAGTATTTTATATACAAAAAAACACAAACAAATTGCAAATAGATACAAAGCTACTAACACAACATCTGAAACTAAATACATTGCACTAATGCCAACCTTGAAACAGAATCATTTTTTTAAACAACACAGACCAGGCAGTTCACTTTACCACTCATGGAAGCTCCCAAAATTTATTTTGCGTGTGGTACGCTCTAAAACAAGCAGGCACACACAGCCAAGGGTTAGAAGGACACCCGGGGCATAAAAAACGATACTCCTTCCGCAAACCTCTTCGCCAACAGACTCTACATCTCCTAGTGGGAAAATCTTTTGAAGATGTGGGAGGAATGTAATCAGGAAAGTGGCGATCTTTCAACCGAGCCACATCCTCCACCACTCCAAATCTAGGAACATTTGCCTGTTCCTCAACAACAAGGCTAGCTATCACAGAGTTCTGAAACTGAAGAAATGTCTACTTTGACGCAGGAGAACACTCCTTGAACACAATAAAAGCATTGAAACTTGCTAATTCGAAGAAATTGATGGCCAACTTCTTATACCAAACAGAAGCCTTCCGAATAGCAGTGTAAGGTTCCAACCTCTGATCTACTCTGTCAACACCACCCATGTGCTTATTGTAGTCTAGAATGCACACAGGTTTGCGCACTTCAGCACCCTGACCCCAAACAGGCACAGGTGAAGTACTCTCATCATGGATGGTAGTCAGCATGTACACATCCCTCCTGTCCACAAATTTTACAGCTAGTAGTTCATCACTACGCAAGGAACTGCACTGCTTCTCTCAAGTTTTTTGCAAACAAGCTCTTTCGGATAACCTTTACGGTTAGAGCGGATTGTGCCACATGCAAAAGTGTCCATTTTAAACAATTCCTTAAATAATTGTACAGCAGTGTAGAAGTTATCAAGGTACAAATGGTGGCCTCTGTTAAACAGTCTTCTAGCAAGATCCCACACAATTTTCTCAAAAACTCCAAAAGTGGACGGACAACCTTGGGGGTCAATAGTAGAATCTCTACCAGTGTACACACTAAAATTAAAAACATATCCTGTCCTACTCTCAGACAACATATACGGCTTAATTTCATAGCGTGCCCTCTTGCTAGGGATGTACTGCCTAAAAAACAAGCGGCCCTTAAACCAGACCAAAGACTCATCAATAGATATTTCTTTCCTTGGAGTATAGATCTCAGAAAATCAATCTACAAAGTGATCAAGAACGGGCCGAATCTTAAAAAGAAAGTCACAGTCAAGGTGATCTCGTGGCAACGCCATAGACTTATCAACAAAATGCAGCATACGTAGCAGAAGTAAATACCGATTACGAGTCATAACTACAGGAAATATGGCAGTTGCCAACAAGGGGCTAGTAGACCAATATGAAGCCAGGTTCGGCTTCCTTACCACACCCATCAATAAAGTCAAACCCAAAAACTTAATCTCTTCCAGATATGTGGGAGTCCACCGGGTAGCTCTAGACTGGGGCCTAAGTTTGTCACTGTTGACCCTCAAAAACAGTTCAGCATACAAATTAGTCTGGTCAACAATCTCACCCAAAAATCCATCATCCATAAACAAGTGAAAAAACTGTATAGACAAAAATGTTCACAATCCACCCTGCATCACCGCTAAAGGCAAGCAACACTGGCTGCACCATGTTTGGATCAACCCAGAGTCCAGCACTGCCAGTAGGAAGCCTAGCAGCCTCAGACTGTAATCCAGATGCCTCTTGCACCATCGGCACAGCAGTTTCCTCCTCTAAAACCGGCACTTCATCTGCACTGAGAGTTGCTTCATCCACACCAAGAGTACCTTCATCTGCACTGAGAGTACCTTCATCATCCGATGATTCCATGTGGAGAGAAAACTCACTGACGCAAGAAGCATACCAACCACCTGTTGAGCAGTCATTCTACGGCTAGCCATAATGCTTACTAATAAAGGTAACTCGTCAAACAAGTCAACAACAACAAACACTTTGTAAAATAAGTAATAAACAAAAAGCACCTTTATCAAAAACACATATATACTCCAAAATGATACCACTCACTTGCCAGAGGCAGCTAAACTACTCACCACCACCTACTCAGCACAGACACAGTATGGATCAACAATATACCACTAAAATTACACATAAGACCATGCAAAACACATCGTAAAGAATTTCATGCTCCAAACACTAACTAAATATGCTGCCATTATGACACCACTTACAAAAAAATTAATTCAAACATTACAATATTTCTCATTTGGAGTAAATACAACAACAAAAAAATTCTTACCAAAAAAATGCAACTACACAAAACTGCAGAACAACCACTGTCGAAACCGGAAACAGGAATCAAAAGCTTTAGACTAGAATAAAAAGGAGAAAAAAAACATTAATATCACATATGCAAATAATGCACCAGTTCACACACAATCCACCAACAAAGATAAGGGGTAGGTGGACCTAAGAGTATAAATTAAATATTCACCCCCGTAAAAGGTGCGGAACCCTTGCGGCCACTCCCCAACACAAAAATTTTCAAAACACTGGTGTCTAGTGGCTTCTGTCCCCCTTGGGGGCAGATGGGCCTAAAAACATACTGGTATCCTACCACCGAAAGAGTGCAGAAAACGCCACAATCATCCTCTCATAAAGGGGAGTGACCCTTGTCCAAGGGGACGCTCCCCCAAACAACAAATACAATAGTAAATTAAAAATATGCCCCCCCTGGGGGGCAGACACATCCAATCTCGATCTCTCCATCCTAAGCTCTACTCTCGAATCCATTCAAAACTGGATGTTAACTCATCAACTGATTCTGAATCCCTCCAAAACTGAATTCCTCCTCCTCTCCTCCTCACTTTCTCTTCCCCCGGTTTTATCATGGATGGATCAGAAGAATCTACTTAACAAAAAAACATCATTGTTGACAGCGCAAGATCCCTTAGTGTCATACTCGTCCAAACACTCAATCTACTCTCCCACATCAATTCCTGTGCCTTCTGTGGGGGATTTGTCGCTTCTTCCCGGAGCAAGACCTTCAAACATTGGTCCAATCGCTGGTTCTCTCCAGATTGGACTACTGCAATTCTCTTCTTACTGGCCTCCACAAATCCCACCTGTCCCCCTTAAATATGTTCTCCATTCAGCAGCTCGTTTCATATATGGGGCCAAAAGAAGCGACCACATCACACCAATTTTATCCACCCTGCGTTGGCTTCCTATCGAGGCAAGTCTATCTACAAGAATGCCTGTATCACCCACAAAGCCTTGCACTCCTCCTCTCCTCGCTACCTGGCGAATAAACTGAAACTCTCTGGAGGCTCTAGACCATCACGTAATGCGCAAAATTTATTGCTTGAGCCTCCCACTTTCAAGAAGGAAAGATCGATGGCCCAATCCTTTACAGGCAACACGGTGAGAATCTGGAACTCACTTCCGCCTCAGCTCCGGACCACCCTCTCTTCCCAGTCCTTCAAAACTGACCTCAAAGTTCTCCTCCTGCAAAGACACTTCCAAACTTAATTCACGCCTGCTCTATTATCTGAAGGAAGTCTTTACATTATAGGAAATTCTGTTCTCCATGCCTATAGAAGTGCCTTCCCAGTGTGTTCCTGTGTTTTGAGTGTCTGCCATTTATTGCAGTTTTATACCTCTACTTGTACTTTGTACTCTTTTGTAACATGCACACATGTCACTTTTCCTCTTGTAACGTATTGTTTGCTACCTCTTGTATTTTGTTTGCTTTTGATACATGCACAATCGTCACTATTGCCACATGTAACGTAATGTTTGATTTGGAGGACTTTCAAATAAAAAAAAAATAATGTGGCCATAAGGGGAGCGACCCTTGCCTAAGGGGCCGCTCCCCCAAACAACACAAAACAAAAAAAAAAAAACTCCCTGGCGCTAGTGGGCATTCCTGCTGCACGATGTGCAGCAGGAATGCATAAAAGAGACATAGGGGGAAAGGAAAACCCTTTCCTTTCCCTCGATGCCTCTTTTAGTGAAATCCCCCCCTCCCCAGCCCCAGAACTTACCTCTTTCTTCTCCGACGCGCAGGGAGCAAATGGCTTCCTGTGCGTCGGAGAACAAAGGGGAAACCTCCAATGACGTCAGCGTGGCTCGCGCACTGTCATTGATGACGTGGGGTGGAGGGGGGGGGGAGGCAGGGGAAGGTCTTGCCCTGCCGTCCCAGTAAAAAAAAAAACGGATCGACCACTCACGGGGGGAGCGCTAGCTCCCCCCGTGAGTCCAAAAAATCAATTTTCTCATGAAAAACAATGACCCTGGACCTGTCGAACTTTCTCCAGATGGTCAGAAATTGTAATTGTTTAGTGTTGAATCTTTTGACCGTAAATGACTACTGCATGTGAATTATCACTTTTGGAATAAAATAAGTGTGTTAAGAGTCATTTTCCTGCCCGAAATTAGTCAAAATAGAAGCTTCTGAGTAGGAGGAAAAGTCTTTTAAAATGGCAATTTTGGTCACTGTGAGGC
The DNA here is from genome assembly GCF_964204655.1 of Triturus cristatus. Lineage (NCBI taxonomy): Eukaryota > Metazoa > Chordata > Amphibia > Caudata > Salamandridae > Triturus > Triturus cristatus. Next base: position 115,233,120 of record NC_140584.1, on the reverse strand, counting down.
TTTAAAAAGTGGTTATTCAACATGAGGATCAATCCAATTGACATTTTGAATAATTTCTAACACAGTCCAAAAAATCAATTTTCTGACGAAAAACGATGACTCCGGACCTGTTGAACATTCTCCAGATGGTCAGAAATGGTAATTTTGTCGTGTTTAATCCTTTGACTTAAATGACTATTGAATGTGAATTAACACTTTTTGAACTGAAATAAGTGTGCTTACGAGTCATTTTCCTGCGTGAAATTGGTCGAAATAGAAGCTTCTGAGTAGGAGGAAAAGTCTGTAAAAAGTGGAATTTTGTTCACTGTGAGGCTTTAAAAATGGTTAAACAACATGAGGCACAATTCAATTGACATTTTGAATAATTCTTTCTACAGACCAAAAAATCTATTTTCTGAGGAAAAACGATGACTGTCAACTCTCTCCAGATTGTCAGAAATGGTAATTTTTTTAATGTTTAATTTTTTGACTGTAAATGACTATTGCATGTGAATTATCACTTTTGGAACTAAATTAAGTGTGTTTAGAGTCATTTTAATGCCTGAAATTGCTCGAAATAGAAGCTTCTGAGTAGAAGAAAAAGTCTGTAAAAATGGCAATTCGGGAGAGTAGTTATTCAAAATGAGGCACAATCCAAATGACATTTTGAATCAATTTTTCTACAGTCCAAAAAATCAATTTTCTGATGAAAAACTATGACCAGTGACCTGTCGAACTTTCTCCAGATGGGCAGAAATGGTAATTTTTTTATGATTCATTTTTTGACTGTAAATGACTATTGCATGTGAATTATCACTTTTGGAACTAAAATAAGCGTGTTTAGAGTCATTTTAATGCCTGAAATTGGTCAATATAGAAGCTTCTGAGTAGGAGAAAAAGTCTGTAAAGATGGCAATTTTGGTCACATTGAGGCTTTAAAAAGTAGTTATTCAACATGAGTCACAATCCAAATGACATTTTTTATCCATTTTTCTACAGTCCAAAAAAATCAATTTTCTGATGAAAAACGATGACCCGTGACCTGTCGAACTTTTTACATATGGTCAGAAATGGTAATTTTTTAATGTTTAATTTTTTGACTGTAAATTACAATTGCATGTGAATTAGAGCTCTTGGAACTAAAATAAGTATGTTTAGAGTCAGTTTAATGCCTGAAATTGGTTGAAATAGAAGCTTCTGAGTAGCAGAAAAAGTCTGTAAAAATGGCAATTTGGTCACATTGAGCCTTTAAACAGTAGTTATTCAACATGAGGCACAATCCAAATAACATTTTGAATCCATTTTTCTACAGTCCAATAAATCAATTTTCAGATGAAAAACAATGACCCCGTGACCCGTCGAACTTTCTACAGATGGTCAGAAATGGTAATTTTTTAATGCCTAATTTCTTTAATGTAAATGACTGTTGCATGTGAATCATCACTTTTGGAGCTAAAATAAGTGTGTTTAGAGTCCTTTTAAGGCCTGAAATTGGTCAATATAGAAGCTGCTGAGTAGGAGAAAAAGTCTGTAAAAATGACAATTATGGGCACATTGAGACTTTAAAAAGTAGTTATTCAACATGAGGCACAATCTAAATGACATTTTTAATCAAGTTTTCTACAGTCCAATAAATCAATTTTCTGATGAAAAACAATGACCCGTGACCTGTCGAACTTTCTCCAGATGGTCATAAAATGGTAATTTTTTAATGTTTAATTTCTTGACTCTAAATGACTATTGCATGTGAATTTTCACTTTTGGAACTAAAATAAGTGTGTTTAGAGTCATTTTACTGCCTGAAATTGGTCAATATAGAAGCTTCTGAGTAGGAGAAAAAGTCTGTAAAACTGGCAATTTTGGTCACATTGAGGATTTAAAAAGCAGTTATTCAACATGAGGCACAATCCAAATGACAATTTGAATCCATTTTTCTACAGTCCAAAAAAAATCAATTTCCCGATGAAAAACGATGACCCGTGACCTGTCGAACTTTCTCCAGATGGTCAGAAATGGTAATTTTTTAAGGTTTAATTTTTTGACTGTAAATGACTATTAGAACATTGGAATGTCGGGAGCTCCATTGAAAACAATGGAGCGCTCCGGGCTTATAATGGCTGGTATAAGCCCGGAGCACCAACATTCCAATGTGTCTTTGTTCACAGCTCTGGCTGTGAATAAAGACTTCAGGGAGCCTGAGGGGATTTGAATCCCCTTGCGCTCCCTGAAGGCTTTGTTTTGTTAACACACTCTGCCCTCTAGTGGCAGAATGTTCTAATAGCCTTATAGCCCTTCGTAGCAGGGCTATACCGGCTTTTAAAGTCCCTCTGCTTTGTTAAAGTCCCTCACCTTCGGCTCGGGCCTTTAACGCTGCAGGCGGCCTTTAACAGCCCGTATAGCCCACTACGGCGGGCTATAAGGCGATATTGCATGTGAATTATCGCTTTCGGAACTAAAATAAGTGTGTTTACATTCAGTATAATGCTTGAAATTGGTCGAAATAGAAGCTTCTGAATAGGAGAAAAAGTCTGTAAAAATGGCAATTTTGGTCACATTGAGGCTTTAAAAAGTAGTTATTCAACGAGGCACAATCTAAATGACATTTTGAATCAAGTTCTCTACAGTCCAAAAAATCTGTTTTCTGATGAAAAACGATGATCTGTGACATGTCGAACTTTCTCCAGATGGTAAGAAATGGTAATTTTTTCATGTTTAATTTTTTGACAGTAAATGACTATTGCATGTGAATTATCACTTTTGGAACTAAAATACGTGTGTTTAGAGTCCTTTTAATGCTTGAAATTGGTCAAAATAGAAGCTTCTGAGTAGGAGAAAAAGTCTGTAAAAATGGCAATTTTGGTCACATTGAGGCTTTAAAAAGTAGTTATTCAACATGAGGCCCAATCCAAATGAAATTTTGAATCAATTTTTCTACAGTCCAAAAAATCAATTTTCTGATGAAAAACGATGACCTGTGACATGTCGAACTTTGTCCAGATGGTCAGAAATGGTAAGTTTTTTAATGCCTAATTTTTTTTCTGTAAATGACTAATGCATGTGAATTAGAGCTCTTGGAACTAAAATAAGTGTGTTTAGAGTCAGTTTAATGCTTGAAATTGGTCGAAATAGAAGTTTCTTAGTAGGAGAAAAAGTCTGTAAAAATGACAATTTTGGGCACATTGAGGCTTTAAAAAATAGTTGTTCAACATGAGGCACAATCCAAATGACATTTTGAATACATTTTTCTACAATCCAAAAACTCAATTTTCTGATGAAAAACGATGACCCTTGACCTGTCAACTCTCTCCAGATTGTCAGAAATGGTAATTTTTTTAATGTTTAATTTTTGGACTGTAAATGACTATTGCATGTGAATGATCACTTTTGGAACTAAATTAAGCGTGTTTAGAGTCATTTTAATGCATGAAATTGCTCGAAATAGAAGCTTTTGAGTAGAAGAAAAAGTCTGTAAAAATGGCAATTTTGGAGAGTAGTTATTCAAATTGAGGCACAATCCAAATGACATTTTGATTCAATTTTTCTACAGTCCAAAAAATCAATTTTCTGATGAAAAACTATGACCAGTGACCTGTCGAACTTTCTCCAGATGGGCAGAAATGGTAATTTTTTAATGATTCATTTTTTGACTGTAAATGACTATTGCATGTGAATTATCACTTTTGGAACTAAAATAAGCGTGTTTAGAGTCATTTTAATGCCTGAAATTGGTCAATATAGAAGCTTCTGAGTAGGAGAAAAAGTCTGTAAAAATTGCAATTTTGGTCACATTGAGGCTTTAAAAAGCAGTTATTCAACATGAGGCACAATCCAAATGACAATTTGAATCCATTTTTCTACAGTCAAAAAAAAATCAATTTTCTGATGAAAAACGATGACCCGTGACCTGTCGAACTTTCTCCAGATGGTCAGAAATGGTAATTTTTTAAGGTTTAATTTTTTGACTGTAAATGACTATTAGAACATTGGAATGTCGGGAGCTCCGTTGAAAACAATGGAGCGCTCCGGGCTTATAATGGCTGGTATAAGCCCGGAGCACCAACATTCCAATGTGTCTTTGTTCACAGCTCTGGCTGTGAACAAAGACTTCAGGGAGCCTGAGGGGATTTGAATCCCCTTGCGCTCCCTGAAGGCTTTGTTTTGTTAACACATTCTGTCCTCTAGTGGCAGAATGTTCTAATAGCCTTATAGCCCTTCGTAGCAGGGCTATACCGTCTTTTAAAGTCCCTCTGCTTTGTTAAAGTCCCTCGCCTTCGGCTCGGGCCTTTAACGCTGCAGGCGGCCTTTAACAGCCGGTATAGCCCGCTACGGCGGGCTATAAGGCGATATTACATGTGAATTATCACTTTCGGAACTAAAATAAGTGTGTTTACATTCAGTATAATGCTTGAAATTGGTCGAAATAGAAGCTTCTGAATAGGAGAAAAAGTCTGTAAAAATGGAAATTTTGGTCACATTGAGGCTTTAAAAAGTAGTTATTCAACATGAGGCACAATCTAAATGACATTTTGAATCAAGTTTTCTACAGTCCAAAAAATCTGTTTTCTGATGAAAAACAATGATCTGTGACATGTCGAACTTTCTCCAGATGGTAAGAAATGGTAATTTTTTAATGTTTAATTTTTTGACAGTAAATGACTATTGCATGTAAATTATCACTTTTGGAACTAAAATACGTGTGTTTAGAGTCCTTTTAATGCTTGAAATTGTTCGAAATAGAAGCTTCTGAGTAGCAGAAAAAGTCTGTAAAAATGGCAATTTTGGTCACATTGAGGCTTTAAAAAGTATTCAACATGAGGCCCAATCCAAATGAAATTTTGAATCAATTTTTCTATAGTCCAAAAAATCAATTTTCTGATGAAAAACGATGACCTGTGACATGTCGAACTTTCTCCAGATGGTCAGAAATGTTAATTTTTTAATGTTTAATTTTTTGACTGTAAATGAGTATTGCATGTGCATTTTCACTTTTGGAACTAAAATAAGTGTGTTTAAAGTCATTTTAATGCCTGAAATTGGTCAATATAGAAGCCTCTGAGAAGGAGAAAAAGTCTGTAAAAATGGCAATTTTGGTCACATTGAGGCTTTAAAAAGTAGTTATTCAACATGAGTCACAATCCAAATGACATTTTTTATCAATTTTTATACAGTCCAAAAAATCAATTTTCTGATGTAAAACGATGACTCGTGACCTGTTTAACTTTTTCCAGATGGTCAGAAATGGTAATTTTTTATTGTTTAATTTTTTGACTGTAAATGAGTATTGCATGTGAATTATCACTTTAGGAACTAAAATAAGTGTGTTTACAGTCAGTATAATCCTGAAATTTTTTGAAATAGAAGCTTCTGAGTAGGAGAAAAAGTCTGTAAAAATGACAATTATGGGCACATTGAGACTTTAAAAAGTAGTTATTCAACATGAGGCACAATCTAAATGACATTTTGAATCAAGTTTTCTACAGTCCAAAAAATCTGTTTTCTGATGAAAAACGATGATCCGTGACATGTCGAACTTTCTTCAGATGGTAAGAAATGGTAATTTTTTAATGTTTAATTTTTTGACAGTAAATGACTATTGCATGTGAATTATCACTTTTGGAACTAAAATACCTGTGTTTAGAGTCCTTTTAATGCTTGAAATTGGTCGAAATAGAAGATTCTGAGTAGCAGAAAAAATTTGTAAAAATGGCAATTTTGGTCACATTGAGGCTTTAAAAAGTAGTTATTCAACATGAAGCCCAATCCAAATGAAATTTTGAGTCAATTTTTCTACAGTCCAAAAAATCCATTTTCTGATGAAAAACGATGACCTGTGACATGTCGAACTTTGTCCAGATGGTCAGAAATGGTAATTTTTTAATGCCTAATTTTTTTTCTGTAAATGACTAATGCATGTGAATTAGAGGTCTTGGAACTAAAATAAGTGTGTTTAGAGTCAGTTTAATGCCTGCAATTGGTCGAAATAGAAGTTTCTTAGTAGGAGAAAAAGTCTGTAAAAATGACAATTTTGGGCACATTGAGGCTTTAAAAAATAGTTGTTCAACATGAGGCACAATCCAAATGACATTTTAAATACATTTTTCTACAGTCCAAAAACTCAATTTTCTGATGAAAAACGATGACCCTTGACCTGTCAACTCTCTCCAGATTGTCAGAAATGGTAATTTTTTTAATGTTTAATTTTTTGACTGTAAATGACTATTGCATGTGAATTCTTACTTTTGGAACTAAATTAAGTGTGTTTAGAGTCATTTTAATGCCTGAAATTGCTCGAAATAGAAGCTTCTGAGTAGAAGAAAAAGTCTGTAAAAATGGCAATTTTGGAGAGTAGTTATTCAAAATGAGGCACAATCCAAATGACATTTTGAATCAATTTTTCTACAGTCCAAAAAATCAATTTTCTGATGAAAAACGATGACCCGTGACCTGTCGAACTTTTTACAGATGGTCAGAAATGGCAATTTTTTAATGTTTCATTTTTTGACTGTAAATTACAATTGCATGTGAATTAGAGCTCTTGGAACTAAAATAAGTATGTTTAGAGTCAGTTTAATGCCTGAAATTGGTTGAAATAGAAGCTTCTGAGTAGCAGAAAAAGTCTGTAAAAATGGCAATTTGGTCACATTGAGGCTTTAAACAGTAGTTATTCAACATGATGCACAATCCAAATGACATTTTGAATCAATTTTTCTACAGTCCAAAAAATCAATTTTCTGATGAAAAACGATGACCCGTGATCTGTCGAACTTTCGCCAGATGGTCAGAAATGGTAATTTTTTAATGTTTACATTTTTTGACTGTAAATGACTATTGCATGTGAATTATCACTGTTGGAACTAAGATACGTGTGTTTAGAGTCAGTATAATGCCTGAAATTGGTCAATATAGAAGCTTCTGAGTAGGAGAAAAAGTCTGTAAAAATGGCAATTTTGGTCACATTGAGGCTTTAAAAAGTAGTTGTTCAACATGAGGCACAATCCAAATGACATTTTGAATCCATTTTTTTACAGTCCAAAAAAATCAATTTTCTGATGAAAAACGATGATCCGTGACCTGTCGAACTTTCTCCAGATGTTAAGAAATGGTAATTTTTTAATGTTTTTTTTTTACTGTAAGTGACTATTGCATGTGAATTTTCACTTTTGGAACTAAAATAAGCGTGTTTAGAGTCATTTTAATGCCTGAAATTGGTCAATAATGAAGCTTCTGAGTAGGAGAAAAAGTCTGTAAAAATGGCAATTTTGATCACATTGAGGCTTTAAAGGTAGTTATTCAACATGAGTCACAATCCAAATGACAATTTTTATCAATTTTTCTATAGTCCAATAAATCAATTTTCTGATGAAAAACAATGACCCGTGACCTGTCAAACTTTCTCCAGATGGTCAGAAATGGTAATTTTTTAATGTTTCATTTTTTGACTGTAAATGATTATTGCATGTGAATTTTGACTTTTGGAACTAAAATAAGCGTGTTTAGAGTCATTTTAACGCCTGAAATTGGTCAATATAGACGTTCCTGAGTAGGAGAGAAAGTCTGTAAAAATTGGCAATTTTGGTCACATTGAGGAATCCTTTTAATGCCTGAATTGGTCGAATGAGAAGCTTCTGAGTAGGAGAAAAAGTCTGTAAAAATGGCAATTTTGGTCACATTGAGGCTTTAAAAAGTAGTTATGCAACATGAGGCAAAATCCAAATGACATTTTGAATCCATTTTTCTACAGTCCAATAAATACATTTTCTGATGAAAAACAATGACCTGTGACCTGTCGAACTTTCTCCAGATGGTCAGAAATGGTAATTTTTTTATGTTGATTTTTTTTTGCTGTAAATGACTATGCATGTGAATTATCACCTTTGGAACCAAAATAAGTGTGGTTAGAGTCCTTTTCATGCCTGAAATTGGTCGAAAGAGAAGCTTCTGAGTAGGAGAAAAAGTCTGTAAAAATGGCAATTTTGGTCACATTGAGGCTTTAAAAAGTAGTTATTCAACATGAGGCACAATCCAAATGACATTTTGAACCCATTTTTCTACAGTCCAAAAAAATCAATTTTCTGATGAAAAACGATGACCCGTGACCTGTGGAACTTTCTCCAGATGGTCAAAAATGGTAATTTTATAATGCCTAATTTCTTTACTGTACATGACTATTTCATGTGAATTATCACTTTCGGAACTAAAATAAGTGTGTTTACAGTCAGTATAATGCTTGAAATTGGTCGAAATAGAAGCTTCTGAGTAGCAGAAAAAGTCTGTAAAAATGGCAATTTTGGGCACATTGAAACTTTAAAAAGTAATTATTCAACATGAGGCACAATCCAAATGAAATTTTGAATCAATGTTTCTACAGTCCAAAAAATCAATTTTCTGATGAAAAACAATGACCCGTGACCTGTCGAACTTTCTCCAGATGGTCAGAAAAGGTAATTTTTTAATGTTTAATTTTTTTAATTGTAAATGATTATTGCATGTGAATTTTGACTTTTGGAACTAAAATAAGCGTGTTTAGAGTCATTTTAATGCCTGAAATTGGTCAATATAGACGTTCCTGAGTAGGAGAGAAAGTCTGGAAAAATTGGCAATTTTGGTCACATTGAGCAGTCCTTTTAATGCCTGAAATTGGTCGAAAGAGAAGCTTCTGAGTAGGAAAAAAAGTCTGTAAAAATGGCAATTTTGGTCACATTGAGGCTTTAAAAAGTAGTTATTCAACATGAGGCACAATCCAAATGACATTTTGAACCCATTTTTCTACAGTCCAAAAAAATCAATTTTCTGATGAAAAACGATGACCTGTGACATGCCGAATTTTCTCCAGATGGTCAGAAATGGTAATTTTTTTAATGCCTAATTTCTTTACTGTAAATGACTGTTGCATGTGAATCATCACTTTTGGAACTAAAATAAGTGTGTTTATTGTCCTTTTAATGCCTGAAATTGGTCGAAATATAAGCTTCGGAGTAGCAGAAAAAGTCTGTAAAAATGGCAATTTGGTCACATTGAGGCTTTAAAAAGTAGTTATTCAACATGAGGCACAATCCAAATGACATTTTGAATCCATTTTTCTACAGTCCAAAAAAATCAATTTTCTGATGAAAAACGATGATCCATGACCTGTCGAACTTTCTCCAGATGGTCAGAAATGGTAATTTTTTAATGTTTAAGTTTTTTTACTGTAAATAACTATTGCATGTGAAATTTCACTTTTGGAACTAAAATAAGTGTGTTTAGAGTCATTTTAATGCCTGAAATTGGTCAATATAGAAGCTTCTGAGTAGGAGAAAAAGTCTGTAAAAATGGCAATTTTGGTCACATTGAGACTTTAAAAAATAGTTATTCAACATGAGGCACAATCCACATGACATTTTGAATCAATTTTTCTACAGTCCAAAAAATCAATTTTCTGATGAAAAACAATGACACGTAACCTGGCGAACTTTCTCCAGATGACCAGAAATGGTAATTTTTTTATGTTTAATTTTTTTATTATAAATGACTATTGCATGTGAATTATCACTTTCGGAACTAAAATAAGTGTGTTTACAGTCAGTATAATGCCTGAAATTGGTCGAAAGAGAAGCTTCTGAGTAGGAGAAAAAGTCTGTAAAAATGGCAATTTTGGTCATATTGAGGCTTTAAAAAGTAGTTATTCAACATGAGCACAATCCAAATGAAATTTTGAATCAATTTTTCTACAGGCCAAAAAATCAATTTTCTGATGAAAAACGATGACCTGTGACATGCCGAATTTTCTCCAGATGGTCAGAAATGGTAATTTTTTTAATGCCTAATTTCTTTACTGTAAATGACTGTTGCATGTGAATCATCACTTTTGGAACTAAAATAAGCATGTTTAGAGTCATTTTAACGCCTGAAATTGGTCAATATAGAAGCTTCTGAGTAGGAGAAAAAGTCTGTAAAAATGGCAATTTTGATCACATTGAGGCTTTAAAAAGTAGTTATTCAACATGAGTCACAATCCAAATGACATTTTTTATCAATTTTTCTACAGTCCAATAAATCAATTTTCTGATGAAAAACAATGACCCGTGACCTGTCCAACTTTCTCCAGATGATCAGAAATGGTAATTTTTTAATTGCATGTGGATTATCACTTTTGGAACTAAAATAAGTGTGTTTAGAGGCAGTATAATGCCTGATATAAAAAGTCTGTAAAAATGGCAATTTTGGTCACATTGAGGCTTTAAAAAGTAGTTATTCAACATGAGGTACAATCCAAATGACATTTTGAATCAATCTCTCTACAGTCCAAAAATTCAATTTTCGGATGAAAAAAATTGACCCGTGACCTGTCGAACTTTCTCCAGATGGTCAGAAATGGTAATTTTTTATTGTTTAATTTTTTGACTGTAAATGACTATTGCATGTGAATTAATGATTTTTGGAACTAAAATAAGCGTGTTTAGAGTCATTTTAACGCATGAAATTGGTCAATATAGACGCTCCTGAGTAGGAGAGAAAGTCTGTAAAAATTGGCAATTTTGGTCACATTGAGGCTTTAAAAAGTAGTTATGCAACATGAGGCACAATCCAAATGACATTTTGAATCCATTTTTCTACAGTCCAATAAATACATTTTCTGATGAAAAACAATGACCCGTGACCTGTCGAACTTTCTCCAGATGGTCAGAAATGGTAATTTTTTAATGTTTACATTTTTTGACTGTAAATGACTATTGCATGTGAATTATCACTTTTGGAACTAAGATACGTGTGTTTAGAGTCAGTATAATGCCTGAAATTGGTCAATATAGAAGCTTCTGGGCAGGAGAAAAAGTGTAAAAATGGCAATTTTGGTCACATCGAGGCTTTAAAAAGTAGTTATTCAACATGAGAAACAATCCAAATGACATTTTGAATCAATTTTTCTACAGTCCAATAAATCAATTTTCTGATGAAACACAATGAACCGTGACCTGCCGAACTTTCTCCAGATGGTCAGAAATGGTAATTTTTTAATGTTTAATTTTATGACTGTAAATGACTATTGCATGTGAATTATCACTTTTGGCACTAGAATAAGTGTATTTAGTGTCAGTATAATGCCTGAAATTGGTCGAAATAGAAGCTTCTGAGTAGCAGAAAAAGTCTGTAAAAATTGCAATTATGGGCACATTGAGACTTTAAAAAGTAGTTATTCAACATGAGGCACAATCCAAATGACATTTTGAATCAATCTCTCTACAGTCCAAAAAATCAATTTTCGGATGAAAAACAATAACCCGTGACCTGTCGAACTTTCTCCAGATGGTCAGAAATTGTAATTTTTTTAGGTTTAATTTTTTGACTGTAAATGAGTATCGCATGTGAATTCTCACTTTTGGAACTAAAATAAGTGTGTTTAGAGTCATTTTAATGCCTGAAATTGGTCAATATAGAAGCTTCTGAGTAGGAGAAAAAGTCTGTAAAAATGGCAATTTTGGGCACATTGAGACTTTAAAAAGTAGTTATTTAACATGAGGCACAATCTAAATGACATTTTGAATCAATTTTTCTACAGTACAAAAAATCAATTTTCGTATGAAAAATGATGGCCCGTGAGCTGTAGAACTTTCTACAGATTGGTCAGAAATGGTATTTTTTTAATTTTTAATGTTATGACTGTAAATGACTATTGCATGTGAATTATCACTTTTGGCTCTAGAATAAGTGTGTTTAGAGTCAGTATAATGCCTGAAATTGGTCGAAATAGAAGCTTCTGAGTTGCAGAAAATGTCTGTAAAAATGGCAATTTTGGTCAAATTGAGGCTTTAAAAAGTAGTTATTCAACATGAGGCACAATCCAAATGACATTTTGAATAAATGTTTCTACAGGCCAAAAAATAAATTTTCTGATGAAAAACGATGACCCGTGACCTGTCGAACTTTCTCCAGATGGTCAAAAATGGTAATTTTATAATGCCTAATTTCTTTACTGTACATGACTATTTCATGTGAATTATCACTTTTGGAACTAAAATAAGTGTGCTTAGAGTCCTTTTAATGCTTGAAATTGGTCGAAATAGAAGCTTCTGAGTAGCAGAAAAAGTCTGTAAAAATGGCAATTTTGGGCACATTGAAACTTTAAAAAGTAATTATTCAACATGAGGCACAATCCAAATGAAATTTTGAATCAATGTTTCTACAGTCCAAAAAATCAATTTTCTGATGAAAAACAATGACCCGTGACCTGTCGAACTTTCTCCAGATGGTCAGAAAAGGTAATTTTTTAATGTTTAATTTTTTGACTGTTAATGATTATTGCATGTGAATTTTGACTTTTGGAACGAAAATAAGCGTGTTTAGAGTCATTTTAACGCCTGAAATTAGTCAATATAGACGTTCCTGAGTAGGAGAGAAAGTCTGTAAGAATTGGCAATTTTGGTCACATTGAGGAGTCCTTTTAATGCCTGAAATTGGTCGAAAGAGAAGCTTCTGAGTAGGAGAAAAAGTCTGTAAAAATGGCAATTTTGGTCACATTGAGACTTTAAAAAGTAGTTATTCAACATGAGGCACAATCCAAATGACATTTTGAATCCATTTTTCTACAGTCCAAAAAAAATCAATTTTTTGATAAAAAACGATGACCCGTGACCTGTCGAACTTTCTCCAGATGGTCAAAAATGGTAATTTTATAATGGCTAATTTCTTTACTGTAAATGACTATTGCATGTGAATTTTCACTTTTGGAACTAAAATAAGCGTGTTTAGAGTCATTTTAATGCCTGAAAGTGGGCAATAATGCAGCTTCTGAGTAGGAGAAAAAGTCTGTAAAAATGGCAATTTTTATCACATTGAGGCTTTAAAAAGTAGTTATTCAACATAAATCACAATCCAAATGAGATTTTTTATCAATTTTTCTACAGTCCAATAAATCAATTTTCTGATGAAAAACAATGACCCGTGACCTGTCGAACTTTCTCCAGATGGTCAGAAATGGTAATTTTTTAATGTTTAATTTTTTGACTGTAAATGATTATTGCATGTGAATTTAGAATTTTGGAACTAAAATAAGTGTGTTTAGAGTCATTTTAATGCCTGAAATTGTTCGAAATAAAAGCTTCTGAGTAGCAGAAAAAGTCTGTAAAAATGGCAAATTTGGTCACATTGAGGCTTTAAAAAGTAGTTATGCAACATGAGGCACAATCCAAATGACATTTTGAATCAATTTTTCTACAGTCCAAAAAATCAATTTTCTGATGAAAAACAATGACCCATGTGACATGTCGAACTTTCTCCAGATGGTCAGAAATGGTAATTTTTTAATGTTTAATTTTTTGACTGTAAATGACTATTGCATGTGAAATTTCACTTTTGGAACTAAAATAAGTGTGTTTAGAGTCATTTTAATGCCTGAAATTGGTCGAAATAAAAGCTTCTGAGTAGCAGAAAAAGTCTGTAAAAATGGCAAATTTGTTGACATTGAGGCTTTAAAAAGTAGTTATTCAACATGAGGCACAATCCAAATAACATTTTGGATCAATTTTTCTACAGTCCAAAAAATCAATTTTCTGATGAGAAACGAAGACCCGTGACCTGTCGAACTTTCCCCAGAAGGTCAGAAATAGTAATTTTTTAATGTTTAATTTTTTGACTGTAAATGACTATTGCATGTGAATTATCACTTTTGGAACTAAAATAAGTGTGTTTAGAGTCATTTTAATGCCTGAAATTACTCGAAATAGAAGCTTCTGAATAGGAGAAAAAGTCTGTAAAAATGGCAATTTTGGTCATATTGAGGCTTTAAAAAGTAGTCATTCAACATGAGGTAAAATCCAAATGAAATTTTGAATCAATCTCTCTACGGTCCAAAAAATCAATTTTCTGATGAAAAACGATGACCCGTGACCTGTCGAGCTTTCTCCAGATGGTCAAAAATTGTAATTTTTTAATGTTTAATTTTTTGACTGTAAATGATTATTGCATGTGAATTTTGACTTTTGGAACTAAAATAAGTGTGTTTAGAGACATTTTAATGTCTGAAACTGGTCGAAATAGAAGCTTCTGAGTAGCAGAAAAAGTCTGTAAAAATGGCAATTTGGTCACGTTGAGGCTTTAAAAAGTAGTTATTCAACATGAGGGACAATCCAAATGAAATTTTTAATACATTTTTCTGCAGTCCTAAAAATCAATATTCTGATGAAAAATGATGACCCGTGACCTGTCGAACTTTCGCCAGATGGTCAGAAATGTTAATTTTTTAATGCCTAATTTCTTTACTGTAAATAACTATTGCATGTGAATTATCACTTTTGGCACTAGAATAAGTGTGATTAGAGTCAGTATAATGCCCGAAATTGGTCAAAATAGAAAATTCTGAGTAGCAGAAAAAGTCTGTAAAAATGACAATTTTGGTCACATTGAGGCTTTAAAAGTAGTTATTCAACATGAGACACAATCTAAATGACATTTTGACTCAAGTTTTCTGCAGTCCAAAAATCAATTTTCTGATGAAAAACGATGATCCGTGACCTGTCGAACTTTCTCCAGAGGGTCAGAAATGGTAATTTTTTAATGTTTAATTTTTTTACTGTAAATGACTAATTGCATGTGAATTTTCACTTTTGGAACTTAAATAGGTGCGTTTAGAGTTATTTTAATGCCTGAAATTGGTTGAAATACAAGCTTCTGAGTAGGAGAAAAAGTCTGAAAAATGGCAATTTTGGTCACATTGAGGCTTTAAAAAGTAGTTATTCAACATGAGGCACAATCCAAATGAAATTTTGAATCAATTTTTCTACAGTCCAAAAAATCAATTTTCTGATGAAAAACGATGACCCGTGATCTGTCGAACTTTCGCCAGATGGTCAGAAATGGTAATTTTTTAATGTTTACATTTTTTGACTGTAAATGACTATTGCATGTGAATTATCACTTTTGGAACTAAGATACGTGTGTTTAGAGTCAGTATAATGCCTGAAATTGGTCAATATAGAAGCTTCTGGGCAGGAGAAAAAGTGTAAAAATGGCAATTTTGGTCACATCGAGGCTTTAAAAAGTAGTTATTCAACATGAGAAACAATCCAAATGACATTTTGAATCAATTTTTCTACAGTCCAATAAATCAATTTTCTGATGAAACACAATGAACCGTGACCTGCCAAACTTTCTCCAGATGGTCAGAAATGGTAATTTTTTAATGATTAATTTTATGACTGTAAATGACTATTGCATGTGAATTATCACTTTTGGCACTAGAATAAGTGTATTTAGTGTCAGTATAATGCCTGAAATTGGTCGAAATAGAAGCTTCTGAGTAGCAGAAAAAGTCTGTAAAAATTGCAATTATGGGCACATTGAGACTTTAAAAAGTAGTTATTCAACATGAGGCACAATCCAAATGACATTTTGAATCAATCTCTCTACAGTCCAAAAAATCAATTTTCGGATGAAAAACAATAACCCGTGACCTGTCGAACTTTCTCCAGATGGTCAGAAATTGTAATTTTTTTAGGTTTAATTTTTTGACTGTAAATGAGTATCGCATGTGAATTCTCACTTTTGGAACTAAAATAAGTGTGTTTAGAGTCATTTTAATGCCTGAAATTGGTCAATATAGAAGCTTCTGAGTAGGAGAAAAAGTCTGTAAAAATGGCAATTTTGGCCACATTGAGACTTTAAAAAGTAGTTATTTAACATGAGGCACAATCTAAATGACATTTTGAATCAATTTTTCTACAGTACAAAAAATCAATTTTCGTATGAAAAATGATGGCCCGTGAGCTGTAGAACTTTCTACAGATGGTCAGAAATGGTATTTTTTTAATTTTTAATGTTATGACTGTAAATGACTATTGCATGTGAATTATCACTTTTGGCTCTAGAATAAGTGTGTTTAGAGTCAGTATAATGCCTGAAATTGGTCGAAATAGAAGCTTCTGAGTTGCAGAAAAAGTCTGTAAAAATGGCAATTTTGGTCAAATTGAGGCTTTAAAAAGTAGTTATTCAACATGAGGCACAATCCAAATGACATTTTGAATAAATGTTTCTACAGGCCAAAAAATAAATTTTCTGATGAAAAACGATGACCCGTGACCTGTCGAACTTTCTCCAGATGGTCAAAAATGGTAATTTTATAATGCCTAATTTCTTTACTGTACATGACTATTTCATGTGAATTATCACTTTTGGAACTAAAATAAGTGTGCTTAGAGTCCTTTTAATGCTTGAAATTGGTCGAAATAGAAGCTTCTGAGTAGCAGAAAAAGTCTGTAAAAATGGCAATTTTGGGCACATTGAAACTTTAAAAAGTAATTATTCAACATGAGGCACAATCCAAATGAAATTTTGAATCAATGTTTCTACAGTCCAAAAAATCAATTTTCTGATGAAAAACAATGACCCGTGACCTGTCGAACTTTCTCCAGATGGTCAGAAAAGGTAATTTTTTAATGTTTAATTTTTTGACTGTTAATGATTATTGCATGTGAATTTTGACTTTTGGAACTAAAATAAGCGTGTTTAGAGTCATTTTAACGCCTGAAATTAGTCAATATAGACGTTCCTGAGTAGGAGAGAAAGTCTGTAAGAATTGGCAATTTTGGTCACATTGAGGAGTCCTTTTAATGCCTGAAATTGGTCGAAATAGAAGCTTCTGAGTAGGAGAAAAAGTCTGTAAAAATGGCAATTTTGGTCACATTGAGGCTTTAAAAAGTAGTTATTCAACATGAGGCACAATCCAAATGACATTTTGAATCCATTTTTCTACAGTCCAAAAAAAATCAATTTTTTGATGAAAAACGATGACCCGTGACCTGTCGAACTTTCTCTAGATGGTCAAAAATGGTAATTTTATAATGCCTAATTTCTTTACTGTAAATGACTATTGCATGTGAATTTTCACTTTTGGAACTAAAATAAGCGTGTTTAGAGTCATTTTAATGCCTGAAAGTGGGCAATAATGCAGCTTCTGAGTAGGAGAAAAAGTCTGTAAAAATGGCAATTTTTATCACATTGAGGCTTTAAAAAGTAGTTATTCAACATGAGTCACAATCCAAATGAGATTTTTTATCAATTTTTCTACAGTCCAATAAATCAATTTTCTGATGAAAAACAATGACCCGTGACCTGTCGAACTTTCTCCAGATGGTCAGAAATGGTAATTTTTTAATGTTTAATTTTTTGACTGTAAATGATTATTGCATGTGAATTTAGAATTTTGGAACTAAAATAAGTGTGTTTAGAGTTTAATGCCTGAAATTGTTCGAAATAAAAGCTTCTGAGTAGCAGAAAAAGTCTTTAAAAATGGCAAATTTGGTCACATTGAGGCTTTAAAAAGTAGTTATGCAACATGAGGCACAATCCAAATGACATTTTGAATCAATTTTTCTACAGTCCAAAAAATCAATTTTCTGATGAAAAACAATGACCCGTGTGACATGTCGAACTTTCTCCAGATGGTCAGAAATGGTAATTTTTTAATGTTTAATTTTTTGACTGTAAATGACTATTGCATGTGAAATTTCACTTTTGGAACTAAAATAAGTGTGTTTAGAGTCATTTTAATGCCTGAAATTGGTCGAAATAAAAGCTTCTGAGTAGCAGAAAAAGTCTGTAAAAATGGCAAATTTGTTGACATTGAGGCTTTAAAAAGTAGTTATTCAACATGAGGCACAATCCAAATAACATTTTGGATCAATTTTTCTACAGTCCAAAAAATCAATTTTCTGATGAGAAACGAAGACCCGTGACCTGTCGAACTTTCCCCAGAAGGTCAGAAATAGTAATTTTTTAATGTTTAATTTTTTGACTGTAAATGACTATTGCATGTGAATTATCACTTTTGGAACTAAAATAAGTGTGTTTAGAGTCATTTTAATGCCTGAAATTACTCGAAATAGAAGCTTCTGAATAGGAGAAAAAGTCTGTAAAAATGGCAATTTTGGTCATATTGAGGCTTTAAAAAGTAGTCATTCAACATGAGGTAAAATCCAAATGAAATTTTGAATCAATCTCTCTACGGTCCAAAAAATCAATTTTCTGATGAAAAACGATGACCCGTGACCTGTCGAACTTTCGCCAGATGGTCAGAAATGTTAATTTTTTAATGCCTAATTTCTTTACTGTAAATAACTATTGCATGTGAATTATCACTTTTGGCACTAGAATAAGTGTGATTAGAGTCAGTATAATGCCTGAAATTGGTCAAAATAGAAAATTCTGAGTAGCAGAAAAAGTCTGTAAAAATGACAATTTTGGTCACATTGAGGCTTTAAAAGTAGTTATTCAACATGAGACACAATCTAAATGACATTTTGACTCAAGTTTTCTGCAGTCCAAAAATCAATTTTCTGATGAAAAACGATGATCCGTGACCTGTCGAACTTTCTCCAGAGGGTCAGAAATGGTAATTTTTTAATGTTTAATTTTTTGACTGTAAATGACTAATTGCATGTGAATTATCACTTTTGGAACTAAGATACGTGTGTTTAGAGTCAGTATAATGCCTGAAATTGGTCAATATAGAAGCTTCTGGGCAGGAGAAAAAGAGTAAAAATGGCAATTTTGGTCACATCGAGGCTTTAAAAAGTAGTTATTCAACATGAGAAACAATCCAAATGACATTTTGAATCAATTTTTCTACAGTCCAATAAATCAATTTTCTGATGAAACACAATGAACCGTGACCTGCCGAACTTTCTCCAGATGGTCAGAAATGGTAATTTTTTAATGATTAATTTTATGACTGTAAATGACTATTGCATGTGAATTATCACTTTTGGCACTAGAATAAGTGTATTTAGTGTCAGTATAATGCCTGAAATTGGTCGAAATAGAAGCTTCTGAGTAGCAGAAAAAGTCTGTAAAAATTGCAATTATGGGCACATTGAGACTTTAAAAAGTAGTTATTCAACATGAGGCACAATCCAAATGACATTTTGAATCAATCTCTCTACAGTCCAAAAAATCAATTTTCGGATGAAAAACAATAACCCGTGACCTGTCGAACTTTCTCCAGATGGTCAGAAATTGTAATTTTTTTAGGTTTAATTTTTTGACTGTAAATGAGTATCGCATGTGAATTCTCACTTTTGGAACTAAAATAAGTGTGTTTAGAGTCATTTTAATGCCTGAAATTGGTCAATATAGAAGCTTCTGAGTAGGAGAAAAAGTCTGTAAAAATGGCAATTTTGGGCACATTGAGACTTTAAAAAGTAGTTATTTAACATGAGGCACAATCTAAATGACATTTTGAATCAATTTTTCTACAGTACAAAAAATCAATTTTCGTATGAAAAATGATGGCCCGTGAGCTGTAGAACTTTCTACAGATGGTCAGAAATGGTATTTTTTTAATTTTTAATGTTATGACTGTAAATGACTATTGCATGTGAATTATCACTTTTGGCTCTAGAATAAGTGTGTTTAGAGTCAGTATAATGCCTGAAATTGGTCGAAATAGAAGCTTCTGATTTGCAGAAAAAGTCTGTAAAAATGGCAATTTTGGTCAAATTGAGGCTTTAAAAAGTAGTTATTCAACAGGAGGCACAATCCAAATGACATTTTGAATAAATGTTTCTACAGGCCAAAAAATAAATTTTCTGATGAAAAACGATGACCCGTGACCTGTCGAACTTTCTCCAGATGGTCAAAAATGGTAATTTTATAATGCCTAATTTCTTTACTGTACATGACTATTTCATGTGAATTATCACTTTTGGAACTAAAATAAGTGTGCTTAGAGTCCTTTTAATGCTTGAAATTGGTCGAAATAGAAGCTTCTGAGTAGCAGAAAAAGTCTGTAAAAATGGCAATTTTGGGCACATTGAAACTTTAAAAAGTAATTATTCAACATGAGGCACAATCCAAATGAAATTTTGAATCAATGTTTCTACAGTCCAAAAAATCAATTTTCTGATGAAAAACAATGACCCGTGACCTGTCGAACTTTCTCCAGATGGTCAGAAAAGGTAATTTTTTAATGTTTAATTTTTTGACTGTTAATGATTATTGCATGTGAATTTTGACTTTTGGAACTAAAATAAGCGTGTTTAGAGTCATTTTAACGCCTGAAATTAGTCAATATAGACGTTCCTGAGTAGGAGAGAAAGTCTGTAAGAATTGGCAATTTTGGTCACATTGAGGAGTCCTTTTAATGCCTGAAATTGGTCGAAAGAGAAGCTTCTGAGTAGGAGAAAAAGTCTGTAAAAATGGCAATTTTGGTCACATTGAGACTTTAAAAAGTAGTTATTCAACATGAGGCACAATCCAAATGACATTTTGAATCCATTTTTCTACAGTCCAAAAAAAATCAATTTTTTGATGAAAAACGATGACCCGTGACCTGTCGAACTTTCTCCAGATGGTCAAAAATGGTAATTTTATAATGCCTAATTTCTTTACTGTAAATGACTATTGCATGTGAATTTTCACTTTTGGAACTAAAATAAGCGTGTTTAGAGTCATTTTAATGCCTGAAAGTGGGCAATAATGAAGCTTCTGAGTAGGAGAAAAAGTCTGTAAAAATGGCAATTTTTATCACATTGAGGCTTTAAAAAGTAGTTATTCAACATGAGTCAGAATCCAAATGAGATTTTTTATCAATTTTTCTACAGTCCAATAAATCAATTTTCTGATGAAAAACAATGACCCGTGACCTGTCGAACTTTCTCCAGATGTTAAGAAATGGTAATTTTTTAATGTTTTTTTTTTACTGTAAGTGACTATTGCATGTGAATTTTCACTTTTGGAACTAAAATAAGCGTGTTTAGAGTCATTTTAATGCCTGAAATTGGTCAATAATGAAGCTTCTGAGTAGGAGAAAAAGTCTGTAAAAATGGCAATTTTGATCACATTGAGGCTTTAAAGGTAGTTATTCAACATGAGTCACAATCCAAATGACAATTTTTATCAATTTTTCTATAGTCCAATAAATCAATTTTCTGATGAAAAACAATGACCCGTGACCTGTCAAACTTTCTCCAGATGGTCAGAAATGGTAATTTTTTAATGTTTCATTTTTTGACTGTAAATGATTATTGCATGTGAATTTTGACTTTTGGAACTAAAATAAGCGTGTTTAGAGTCATTTTAACGCCTGAAATTGGTCAATATAGACGTTCCTGAGTAGGAGAGAAAGTCTGTAAAAATTGGCAATTTTGGTCACATTGAGGAATCCTTTTAATGCCTGAATTGGTCGAATGAGAAGCTTCTGAGTAGGAGAAAAAGTCTGTAAAAATGGCAATTTTGGTCACATTGAGGCTTTAAAAAGTAGTTATGCAACATGAGGCAAAATCCAAATGACATTTTGAATCCATTTTTCTACAGTCCAATAAATAAATTTTCTGATGAAAAACAATGACCTGTGACCTGTCGAACTTTCTCCAGATGGTCAGAAATGGTAATTTTTTTATGTTGATTTTTTTTTGCTGTAAATGACTATGCATGTGAATTATCACCTTTGGAACCAAAATAAGTGTGGTTAGAGTCCTTTTCATGCCTGAAATTGGTCGAAAGAGAAGCTTCTGAGTAGGAGAAAAAGTCTGTAAAAATGGCAATTTTGGTCACATTGAGGCTTTAAAAAGTAGTTATTCAACATGAGGCACAATCCAAATGACATTTTGAACCCATTTTTCTACAGTCCAAAAAAATCAATTTTCTGATGAAAAACGATGACCCGTGACCTGTCGAACTTTCTCCAGATGGTCAAAAATGGTAATTTTATAATGCCTAATTTCTTTACTGTACATGACTATTTCATGTGAATTATCACTTTCGGAACTAAAATAAGTGTGTTTACAGTCAGTATAATGCAAGAAATTGGTCGAAATAGAAGCTTCTGAGTAGCAGAAAAAGTCTGTAAAAATGGCAATTTTGGGCACATTGAAACTTTAAAAAGTAATTATTCAACATGAGGCACAATCCAAATGAAATTTTGAATCAATGTTTCTACAGTCCAAAAAATCAATTTTCTGATGAAAAACAATGACCCGTGACCTGTCGAACTTTCTCCAGATGGTCAGAAAAGGTAATTTTTTAATGTTTAATTTTTTTAATTGTAAATGATTATTGCATGTGAATTTTGACTTTTGGAACTAAAATAAGCGTGTTTAGAGTCATTTTAATGCCTGAAATTGGTCAATATAGACGTTCCTGAGTAGGAGAGAAAGTCTGGAAAAATTGGCAATTTTGCTCACATTGAGCAGTCCTTTTAATGCCTGAAATTGGTCGAAAGAGAAGCTTCTGAGTAGGAAAAAAAGTCTGTAAAAATGGCAATTTTGGTCACATTGAGGCTTTAAAAAGTAGTTATTCAACATGAGGCACAATCCAAATGACATTTTGAACCCATTTTTCTACAGTCCAAAAAAATCAATTTTCTGATGAAAAACGATGACCTGTGACATGCCGAATTTTCTCCAGATGGTCAGAAATGGTAATTTTTTTAATGCCTAATTTCTTTACTGTAAATGACTGTTGCATGTGAATCATCACTTTTGGAACTAAAATAAGTGTGTTTATTGTCCTTTTAATGCCTGAAATTGGTCGAAATATAAGCTTCGGAGTAGCAGAAAAAGTCTGTAAAAATGGCAATTTGGTCACATTGAGGCTTTAAAAAGTAGTTATTCAACATGAGGCACAATCCAAATGACATTTTGAATCCATTTTTCTACAGTCCAAAAAAATCAATTTTCTGATGAAAAACGATGATCCATGACCTGTCGAACTTTCTCCAGATGGTCAGAAATGGTAATTTTTTAATGTTTAAGTTTTTTTACTGTAAATAACTATTGCATGTGAAATTTCACTTTTGGAACTAAAATAAGTGTGTTTAGAGTCATTTTAATGCCTGAAATTGGTCAATATAGAAGCTTCTGAGTAGGAGAAAAAGTCTGTAAAAATGGCAATTTTGGTCACATTGAGACTTTAAAAAATAGTTATTCAACATGAGGCACAATCCACATGACATTTTGAATCAATTTTTCTACAGTCCAAAAAATCAATTTTCTGATGAAAAACAATGACACGTAACCTGGCGAACTTTCTCCAGATGACCAGAAATGGTAATTTTTTTATGTTTAATTTTTTTATTATAAATGACTATTGCATGTGAATTATCACTTTCGGAACTAAAATAAGTGTGTTTACAGTCAGTATAATGCCTGAAATTGGTCGAAAGAGAAGCTTCTGAGTAGGAGAAAAAGTCTGTAAAAATGGCAATTTTGGTCACATTGAGGCTTTAAAAAGTAGTTATTCAACATGAGCACAATCCAAATGAAATTTTGAATCAATTTTTCTACAGTCCAATAAATCAATTTTCTGATGAAAAACAATGACCCGTGACCTGTCCAACTTTCTCCAGATGATCAGAAATGGTAATTTTTTAATTGCATGTGGATTATCACTTTTGGAACTAAAATAAGTGTGTTTAGAGGCAGTATAATGCCTGATATAAAAAGTCTGTAAAAATGGCAATTTTGGTCACATTGAGGCTTTAAAAAGTAGTTATTCAACATGAGGTACAATCCAAATGACATTTTGAATCAATCTCTCTACAGTCCAAAAATTCAATTTTCGGATGAAAAAAATTGACCCGTGACCTGTCGAACTTTCTCCAGATGGTCAGAAATGGTAATTTTTTATTGTTTAATTTTTTGACTGTAAATGACTATTGCATGTGAATTAATGATTTTTGGAACTAAAATAAGCGTGTTTAGAGTCATTTTAACGCATGAAATTGGTCAATATAGACGCTCCTGAGTAGGAGAGAAAGTCTGTAAAAATTGGCAATTTTGGTCACATTGAGGCTTTAAAAAGTAGTTATGCAACATGAGGCACAATCCAAATGACATTTTGAATCCATTTTTCTACAGTCCAATAAATACATTTTCTGATGAAAAACAATGACCCGTGACCTGTCGAACTTTCTCCAGATGGTCAGAAATGGTAATTTTTTAATGTTTACATTTTTTGACTGTAAATGACTATTGCATGTGAATTATCACTTTTGGAACTAAGATACGTGTGTTTAGAGTCAGTATAATGCCTGAAATTGGTCAATATAGAAGCTTCTGGGCAGGAGAAAAAGTGTAAAAATGGCAATTTTGGTCACATCGAGGCTTTAAAAAGTAGTTATTCAACATGAGAAACAATCCAAATGACATTTTGAATCAATTTTTCTACAGTCCAATAAATCAATTTTCTGATGAAACACAATGAACCGTGACCTGCCGAACTTTCTCCAGATGGTCAGAAATGGTAATTTTTTAATGTTTAATTTTATGACTGTAAATGACTATTGCATGTGAATTATCACTTTTGGCACTAGAATAAGTGTATTTAGTGTCAGTATAATGCCTGAAATTGGTCGAAATAGAAGCTTCTGAGTAGCAGAAAAAGTCTGTAAAAATTGCAATTATGGGCACATTGAGACTTTAAAAAGTAGTTATTCAACATGAGGCACAATCCAAATGACATTTTGAATCAATCTCTCTACAGTCCAAAAAATCAATTTTCGGATGAAAAACAATAACCCGTGACCTGTCGAACTTTCTCCAGATGGTCAGAAATTGTAATTTTTTTAGGTTTAATTTTTTGACTGTAAATGAGTATCGCATGTGAATTCTCACTTTTGGAACTAAAATAAGTGTGTTTAGAGTCATTTTAATGCCTGAAATTGGTCAATATAGAAGCTTCTGAGTAGGAGAAAAAGTCTGTAAAAATGGCAATTTTGGGCACATTGAGACTTTAAAAAGTAGTTATTTAACATGAGGCACAATCTAAATGACATTTTGAATCAATTTTTCTACAGTACAAAAAATCAATTTTCGTATGAAAAATGATGGCCCGTGAGCTGTAGAACTTTCTACAGATTGGTCAGAAATGGTATTTTTTTAATTTTTAATGTTATGACTGTAAATGACTATTGCATGTGAATTATCACTTTTGGCTCTAGAATAAGTGTGTTTAGAGTCAGTATAATGCCTGAAATTGGTCGAAATAGAAGCTTCTGAGTTGCAGAAAATGTCTGTAAAAATGGCAATTTTGGTCAAATTGAGGCTTTAAAAAGTAGTTATTCAACATGAGGCACAATCCAAATGACATTTTGAATAAATGTTTCTACAGGCCAAAAAATAAATTTTCTGATGAAAAACGATGACCCGTGACCTGTCGAACTTTCTCCAGATGGTCAAAAATGGTAATTTTATAATGCCTAATTTCTTTACTGTACATGACTATTTCATGTGAATTATCACTTTTGGAACTAAAATAAGTGTGCTTAGAGTCCTTTTAATGCTTGAAATTGGTCGAAATAGAAGCTTCTGAGTAGCAGAAAAAGTCTGTAAAAATGGCAATTTTGGGCACATTGAAACTTTAAAAAGTAATTATTCAACATGAGGCACAATCCAAATGAAATTTTGAATCAATGTTTCTACAGTCCAAAAAATCAATTTTCTGATGAAAAACAATGACCCGTGACCTGTCGAACTTTCTCCAGATGGTCAGAAAAGGTAATTTTTTAATGTTTAATTTTTTGACTGTTAATGATTATTGCATGTGAATTTTGACTTTTGGAACTAAAATAAGCGTGTTTAGAGTCATTTTAACGCCTGAAATTAGTCAATATAGACGTTCCTGAGTAGGAGAGAAAGTCTGTAAGAATTGGCAATTTTGGTCACATTGAGGAGTCCTTTTAATGCCTGAAATTGGTCGAAAGAGAAGCTTCTGAGTAGGAGAAAAAGTCTGTAAAAATGGCAATTTTGGTCACATTGAGACTTTAAAAAGTAGTTATTCAACATGAGGCACAATCCAAATGACATTTTGAATCCATTTTTCTACAGTCCAAAAAAAATCAATTTTTTGATAAAAAACGATGACCCGTGACCTGTCGAACTTTCTCCAGATGGTCAAAAATGGTAATTTTATAATGGCTAATTTCTTTACTGTAAATGACTATTGCATGTGAATTTTCACTTTTGGAACTAAAATAAGCGTGTTTAGAGTCATTTTAATGCCTGAAAGTGGGCAATAATGCAGCTTCTGAGTAGGAGAAAAAGTCTGTAAAAATGGCAATTTTTATCACATTGAGGCTTTAAAAAGTAGTTATTCAACATAAATCACAATCCAAATGAGATTTTTTATCAATTTTTCTACAGTCCAATAAATCAATTTTCTGATGAAAAACAATGACCCGTGACCTGTCGAACTTTCTCCAGATGGTCAGAAATGGTAATTTTTTAATGTTTAATTTTTTGACTGTAAATGATTATTGCATGTGAATTTAGAATTTTGGAACTAAAATAAGTGTGTTTAGAGTCATTTTAATGCCTGAAATTGTTCGAAATAAAAGCTTCTGAGTAGCAGAAAAAGTCTGTAAAAATGGCAAATTTGGTCACATTGAGGCTTTAAAAAGTAGTTATGCAACATGAGGCACAATCCAAATGACATTTTGAATCAATTTTTCTACAGTCCAAAAAATCAATTTTCTGATGAAAAACAATGACCCATGTGACATGTCGAACTTTCTCCAGATGGTCAGAAATGGTAATTTTTTAATGTTTAATTTTTTGACTGTAAATGACTATTGCATGTGAAATTTCACTTTTGGAACTAAAATAAGTGTGTTTAGAGTCATTTTAATGCCTGAAATTGGTCGAAATAAAAGCTTCTGAGTAGCAGAAAAAGTCTGTAAAAATGGCAAATTTGTTGACATTGAGGCTTTAAAAAGTAGTTATTCAACATGAGGCACAATCCAAATAACATTTTGGATCAATTTTTCTACAGTCCAAAAAATCAATTTTCTGATGAGAAACGAAGACCCGTGACCTGTCGAACTTTCCCCAGAAGGTCAGAAATAGTAATTTTTTAATGTTTAATTTTTTGACTGTAAATGACTATTGCATGTGAATTATCACTTTTGGAACTAAAATAAGTGTGTTTAGAGTCATTTTAATGCCTGAAATTACTCGAAATAGAAGCTTCTGAATAGGAGAAAAAGTCTGTAAAAATGGCAATTTTGGTCATATTGAGGCTTTAAAAAGTAGTCATTCAACATGAGGTAAAATCCAAATGAAATTTTGAATCAATCTCTCTACGGTCCAAAAAATCAATTTTCTGATGGAAAACGATGACCCGTGACCTGTCGAGCTTTCTCCAGATGGTCAAAAATTGTAATTTTTTAATGTTTAATTTTTTGACTGTAAATGATTATTGCATGTGAATTTTGACTTTTGGAACTAAAATAAGTGTGTTTAGAGACATTTTAATGTCTGAAACTGGTCGAAATAGAAGCTTCTGAGTAGCAGAAAAAGTCTGTAAAAATGGCAATTTGGTCACGTTGAGGCTTTAAAAAGTAGTTATTCAACATGAGGGACAATCCAAATGAAATTTTTAATACATTTTTCTGCAGTCCTAAAAATCAATATTCTGATGAAAAATGATGACCCGTGACCTGTCGAACTTTCGCCAGATGGTCAGAAATGTTAATTTTTTAATGCCTAATTTCTTTACTGTAAATAACTATTGCATGTGAATTATCACTTTTGGCACTAGAATAAGTGTGATTAGAGTCAGTATAATGCCCGAAATTGGTCAAAATAGAAAATTCTGAGTAGCAGAAAAAGTCTGTAAAAATGACAATTTTGGTCACATTGAGGCTTTAAAAGTAGTTATTCAACATGAGACACAATCTAAATGACATTTTGACTCAAGTTTTCTGCAGTCCAAAAATCAATTTTCTGATGAAAAACGATGATCCGTGACCTGTCGAACTTTCTCCAGAGGGTCAGAAATGGTAATTTTTTAATGTTTAATTTTTTGACTGTAAATGACTAATTGCATGTGAATTTTCACTTTTGGAACTTAAATAGGTGCGTTTAGAGTTATTTTAATGCCTGAAATTGGTTGAAATACAAGCTTCTGAGTAGGAGAAAAAGTCTGAAAAATGGCAATTTTGGTCACATTGAGGCTTTAAAAAGTAGTTATTCAACATGAGGCACAATCCAAATGAAATTTTGAATCAATTTTTCTACAGTCCAAAAAATCAATTTTCTGATGAAAAACGATGACCCGTGATCTGTCGAACTTTCGCCAGATGGTCAGAAATGGTAATTTTTTAATGTTTACATTTTTTGACTGTAAATGACTATTGCATGTGAATTATCACTTTTGGAACTAAGATACGTGTGTTTAGAGTCAGTATAATGCCTGAAATTGGTCAATATAGAAGCTTCTGGGCAGGAGAAAAAGTGTAAAAATGGCAATTTTGGTCACATCGAGGCTTTAAAAAGTAGTTATTCAACATGAGAAACAATCCAAATGACATTTTGAATCAATTTTTCTACAGTCCAATAAATCAATATTCTGATGAAACACAATGAACCGTGACCTGCCAAACTTTCTCCAGATGGTCAGAAATGGTAATTTTTTAATGATTAATTTTATGACTGTAAATGACTATTGCATGTGAATTATCACTTTTGGCACTAGAATAAGTGTATTTAGTGTCAGTATAATGCCTGAAATTGGTCGAAATAGAAGCTTCTGAGTAGCAGAAAAAGTCTGTAAAAATTGCAATTATGGGCACATTGAGACTTTAAAAAGTAGTTATTCAACATGAGGCACAATCTAAATGACATTTTGAATCAATTTTTCTACAGTACAAAAAATCAATTTTCGTATGAAAAATGATGGCCCGTGAGCTGTAGAACTTTCTACAGATGGTCAGAAATGGTATTTTTTTAATTTTTAATGTTATGACTGTAAATGACTATTGCATGTGAATTATCACTTTTGGCTCTAGAATAAGTGTGTTTAGAGTCAGTATAATGCCTGAAATTGGTCGAAATAGAAGCTTCTGAGTTGCAGAAAAAGTCTGTAAAAATGGCAATTTTGGTCAAATTGAGGCTTTAAAAAGTAGTTATTCAACATGAGGCACAATCCAAATGACATTTTGAATAAATGTTTCTACAGGCCAAAAAATAAATTTTCTGATGAAAAACGATGACCCGTGACCTGTCGAACTTTCTCCAGATGGTCAAAAATGGTAATTTTATAATGCCTAATTTCTTTACTGTACATGACTATTTCATGTGAATTATCACTTTTGGAACTAAAATAAGTGTGCTTAGAGTCCTTTTAATGCTTGAAATTGGTCGAAATAGAAGCTTCTGAGTAGCAGAAAAAGTCTGTAAAAATGGCAATTTTGGGCACATTGAAACTTTAAAAAGTAATTATTCAACATGAGGCACAATCCAAATGAAATTTTGAATCAATGTTTCTACAGTCCAAAAAATCAATTTTCTGATGAAAAACAATGACCCGTGACCTGTCGAACTTTCTCCAGATGGTCAGAAAAGGTAATTTTTTAATGTTTAATTTTTTGACTGTTAATGATTATTGCATGTGAATTTTGACTTTCGGAACTAAAATAAGCGTGTTTAGAGTCATTTTAACGCCTGAAATTAGTCAATATAGACGTTCCTGAGTAGGAGAGAAAGTCTGTAAGAATTGGCAATTTTGGTCACATTGAGGAGTCCTTTTAATGCCTGAAATTGGTCGAAATAGAAGCTTCTGAGTAGGAGAAAAAGTCTGTAAAAATGGCAATTTTGGTCACATTGAGGCTTTAAAAAGTAGTTATTCAACATGAGGCACAATCCAAATGACATTTTGAATCCATTTTTCTACAGTCCAAAAAAAATCAATTTTTTGATGAAAAACGATGACCCGTGACCTGTCGAACTTTCTCCAGATGGTCAAAAATGGTAATTTTATAATGCCTAATTTCTTTACTGTAAATGACTATTGCATGTGAATTTTCACTTTTGGAACTAAAATAAGCGTGTTTAGAGTCATTTTAATGCCTGAAAGTGGGCAATAATGCAGCTTCTGAGTAGGAGAAAAAGTCTGTAAAAATGGCAATTTTTATCACATTGAGGCTTTAAAAAGTAGTTATTCAACATGAGTCACAATCCAAATGAGATTTTTTATCAATTTTTCTACAGTCCAATAAATCAATTTTCTGATGAAAAACAATGACCCGTGACCTGTCGAACTTTCTCCAGATGGTCAGAAATGGTAATTTTTTAATGTTTAATTTTTTGACTGTAAATGATTATTGCATGTGAATTTAGAATTTTGGAACTAAAATAAGTGTGTTTAGAGTTTAATGCCTGAAATTGTTCGAAATAAAAGCTTCTGAGTAGCAGAAAAAGTCTTTAAAAATGGCAAATTTGGTCACATTGAGGCTTTAAAAAGTAGTTATGCAACATGAGGCACAATCCAAATGACATTTTGAATCAATTTTTCTACAGTCCAAAAAATCAATTTTCTGATGAAAAACAATGACCCGTGTGACATGTCGAACTTTCTCCAGATGGTCAGAAATGGTAATTTTTTAATGTTTAATTTTTTGACTGTAAATGACTATTGCATGTGAAATTTCACTTTTGGAACTAAAATAAGTGTGTTTAGAGTCATTTTAATGCCTGAAATTGGTCGAAATAAAAGCTTCTGAGTAGCAGAAAAAGTCTGTAAAAAGGGCAAATTTGTTGACATTGAGGCTTTAAAAAGTAGTTATTCAACATGAGGCACAATCCAAATAACATTTTGGATCAATTTTTCTACAGTCCAAAAAATCAATTTTCTGATGAGAAACGAAGACCCGTGACCTGTCGAACTTTCCCCAGAAGGTCAGAAATAGTAATTTTTTAATGTTTAATTTTTTGACTGTAAATGACTATTGCATGTGAATTATCACTTTTGGAACTAAAATAAGTGTGTTTAGAGTCATTTTAATGCCTGAAATTACTCGAAATAGAAGCTTCTGAATAGGAGAAAAAGTCTGTAAAAATGGCAATTTTGGTCATATTGAGGCTTTAAAAAGTAGTCATTCAACATGAGGTAAAATCCAAATGAAATTTTGAATCAATCTCTCTACGGTCCAAAAAATCAATTTTCTGATGAAAAACGATGACCCGTGACCTGTCGAACTTTCGCCAGATGGTCAGAAATGTTAATTTTTTAATGCCTAATTTCTTTACTGTAAATAACTATTGCATGTGAATTATCACTTTTGGCACTAGAATAAGTGTGATTAGAGTCAGTATAATGCCTGAAATTGGTCAAAATAGAAAATTCTGAGTAGCAGAAAAAGTCTGTAAAAATGACAATTTTGGTCACATTGAGGCTTTAAAAGTAGTTATTCAACATGAGACACAATCTAAATGACATTTTGACTCAAGTTTTCTGCAGTCCAAAAATCAATTTTCTGATGAAAAACGATGATCCGTGACCTGTCGAACTTTCTCCAGAGGGTCAGAAATGGTAATTTTTTAATGTTTAATTTTTTGACTGTAAATGACTAATTGCATGTGAATTTTCACTTTTGGAACTTAAATAGGTGCGTTTAGAGTTATTTTAATGCCTGAAATTGGTTGAAATACAAGCTTCTGAGTAGGAGAAAAAGTCTGAAAAATGGCAATTTTGGTCACATTGAGGCTTTAAAAAGTAGTTATTCAACATGAGGCACAATCCAAATGAATTTTTGAATCAATTTTTCTACAGTCCATAAAATCAATTTTCTGATGAAAAACGATGACCCGTGATCTGTCGAACTTTCGCCAGATGGTCAGAAATGGTAATTTTTTAATGTTTACATTTTTTGACTGTAAATGACTATTGCATGTGAATTATCACTTTTGGAACTAAGATACGTGTGTTTAGAGTCAGTATAATGCCTGAAATTGGTCAATATAGAAGCTTCTGGGCAGGAGAAAAAGAGTAAAAATGGCAATTTTGGTCACATCGAGGCTTTAAAAAGTAGTTATTCAACATGAGAAACAATCCAAATGACATTTTGAATCAATTTTTCTACAGTCCAATAAATCAATTTTCTGATGAAACACAATGAACCGTGACCTGCCGAACTTTCTCCAGATGGTCAGAAATGGTAATTTTTTAATGATTAATTTTATGACTGTAAATGACTATTGCATGTGAATTATCACTTTTGGCACTAGAATAAGTGTATTTAGTGTCAGTATAATGCCTGAAATTGGTCGAAATAGAAGCTTCTGAGTAGCAGAAAAAGTCTGTAAAAATTGCAATTATGGGCACATTGAGACTTTAAAAAGTAGTTATTCAACATGAGGCACAATCCAAATGACATTTTGAATCAATCTCTCTACAGTCCAAAAAATCAATTTTCGGATGAAAAACAATAACCCGTGACCTGTCGAACTTTCTCCAGATGGTCAGAAATTGTAATTTTTTTAGGTTTAATTTTTTGACTGTAAATGAGTATCGCATGTGAATTCTCACTTTTGGAACTAAAATAAGTGTGTTTAGAGTCATTTTAATGCCTGAAATTGGTCAATATAGAAGCTTCTGAGTAGGAGAAAAAGTCTGTAAAAATGGCAATTTTGGGCACATTGAGACTTTAAAAAGTAGTTATTTAACATGAGGCACAATCTAAATGACATTTTGAATCAATTTTTCTACAGTACAAAAAATCAATTTTCGTATGAAAAATGATGGCCCGTGAGCTGTAGAACTTTCTACAGATGGTCAGAAATGGTATTTTTTTAATTTTTAATGTTATGACTGTAAATGACTATTGCATGTGAATTATCACTTTTGGCTCTAGAATAAGTGTGTTTAGAGTCAGTATAATGCCTGAAATTGGTCGAAATAGAAGCTTCTGATTTGCAGAAAAAGTCTGTAAAAATGGCAATTTTGGTCAAATTGAGGCTTTAAAAAGTAGTTATTCAACAGGAGGCACAATCCAAATGACATTTTGAATAAATGTTTCTACAGGCCAAAAAATAAATTTTCTGATGAAAAACGATGACCCGTGACCTGTCGAACTTTCTCCAGATGGTCAAAAATGGTAATTTTATAATGCCTAATTTCTTTACTGTACATGACTATTTCATGTGAATTATCACTTTTGGAACTAAAATAAGTGTGCTTAGAGTCCTTTTAATGCTTGAAATTGGTCGAAATAGAAGCTTCTGAGTAGCAGAAAAAGTCTGTAAAAAGGGCAATTTTGGGCACATTGAAACTTTAAAAAGTAATTATTCAACATGAGGCACAATCCAAATGAAATTTTGAATCAATGTTTCTACAGTCCAAAAAATCAATTTTCTGATGAAAAACAATGACCCGTGACCTGTCGAACTTTCTCCAGATGGTCAGAAAAGGTAATTTTTTAATGTTTAATTTTTTGACTGTTAATGATTATTGCATGTGAATTTTGACTTTTGGAACTAAAATAAGCGTGTTTAGAGTCATTTTAACGCCTGAAATTAGTCAATATAGACGTTCCTGAGTAGGAGAGAAAGTCTGTAAGAATTGGCAATTTTGGTCACATTGAGGAGTCCTTTTAATGCCTGAAATTGGTCGAAAGAGAAGCTTCTGAGTAGGAGAAAAAGTCTGTAAAAATGGCAATTTTGGTCACATTGAGACTTTAAAAAGTAGTTATTCAACATGAGGCACAATCCAAATGACATTTTGAATCCATTTTTCTACAGTCCAAAAAAAATCAATTTTTTGATGAAAAACGATGACCCGTGACCTGTCGAACTTTCTCCAGATGGTCAAAAATGGTAATTTTATAATGCCTAATTTCTTTACTGTAAATGACTATTGCATGTGAATTTTCACTTTTGGAACTAAAATAAGCGTGTTTAGAGTCATTTTAATGCCTGAAAGTGGGCAATAATGAAGCTTCTGAGTAGGAGAAAAAGTCTGTAAAAATGGCAATTTTTATCACATTGAGGCTTTAAAAAGTAGTTATTCAACATGAGTCAGAATCCAAATGAGATTTTTTATCAATTTTTCTACAGTCCAATAAATCAATTTTCTGATGAAAAACAATGACCCGTGACCTGTCGAACTTTCTCCAGATGGTCAGAAATGGTAATTTTTTAATGTTTAATTTTTTGACTGTAAATGATTATTGCATGTGAATTTAGAATTTTGGAACTAAAATAAGTGTGTTTAGAGTCATTTTAATGCCTGAAATTGTTCGAAATAAAAGCTTCTGAGTAGCAGAAAAAGTCTGTAAAAATGGCAAATTTGGTCACATTGAGGCTTTAAAAAGTAGTTATGCAACATGAGGCACAATCCAAATGACATTTTGAATCAATTTTTCTACAGTCCAAAAAATCAATTTTCTGATGAAAAACAATGACCCGTGTGACATGTCGAACTTTCTCCAGATGGTCAGAAATGGTAATTTTTTAATGTTTAATTTTTTGACTGTAAATGACTATTGCATGTGAAATTTCACTTTTGGAACTAAAATAAGTGTGTTTAGAGTCATTTTAATGCCTGAAATTGGTCGAAATAAAAGCTTCTGAGTAGCAGAAAAAGTCTGTAAAAATGGCAAATTTGTTGACATTGAGGCTTTAAAAAGTAGTTATTCAACATGAGGCACAATCCAAATAACATTTTGGATCAATTTTTCTACAGTCCAAAAAATCAATTTTCTGATGAGAAACGAAGACCCGTGACCTGTCGAACTTTCCCCAGAAGGTCAGAAATGGTAATTTTTTAATGTTTAATTTTTTGACTGTAAATGACTATTGCATGTGAATTATCACTTTTGGAACTAAAATAAGTGTGTTTAGAGTCATTTTAATGCCTGAAATTACTCGAAATAGAAGCTTCTGGGCAGGAGAAAAAGTCTGTAAAAATGGCAATTTTGGTCACATCGAGGCTTTAAAAAGTAGTTATTCAACATGAGAAACAATCCAAATGACATTTTGAATCAATTTTTCTACAGTCCAATAAATCAATTTTCTGATGAAACACAATGAACAGTGACCTGCCGAACTTTCTCCAGATGGTCAGAAATGGTAATTTTTTAATGTTTAATTTTATGACTGTAAATGACTATTGCATGTGAATTATCACTTTTGGCACTAGAATAAGTGTATTTAGTGTCAGTATAATGCCTGAAATTGGCCGAAATAGAAGCTTCTGAGTTGCAAAAAAAGTCTGTAAAAATTGCAATTATGGGCACATTGAGACTTTAAAAAGTAGTTATTCAACATGAGGCACAATCCAAATGGCATTTTGAATCAATCTCTCTACAGTCCAAAAAATCAATTTTCGCATGAAAAACAATAACCCGTGACCTGTCGAACTTTCTCCAGATGGTCAGAAATTGTAATTTTTTTAGGTTTAATTTCTTGACTGTAAATGAGTATCGCATGTGAATTCTCACTTTTGGAACTAAAATAAGTGTGTTTAGAGTCATTTTAATGCCTGAAATTGGTCAATATAGAAGCTTCTGAGTAGGAGAAAAAGTCTGTAAAAATGGCAATTTGGTCACGTTGAGGCTTTAAAAAGTAGTTATTCAACATGAGGCACAATCCAAATGAAATTTTTAATACATTTTTCTGCAGTCCTAAAAATCAATATTCTGATGAAAAATGATGACCCGTGACCTGTCGAACTTTCGCCAGATGGTCAGAAATGTTAATTTTTCAATGCCTAATTTCTTTACTGTAAATAACTATTGCATGTGAATTATCACTTTTGGCACTAGAATAAGTGTGATTAGAGTCAGTATAATGCCTGAAATTGGTCAAAATAGAAAATTCTGAGTAGCAGAAAAAGTCTGTAAAAATGACAATTTTGGTCACATTGAGGCTTTAAAAGTAGTTATTCAACATGAGACACAATCTAAATGACATTTTGACTCAAGTTTTCTGCAGTCCAAAAATCAATTTTCTGATGAAAAACGATGATCCGTGACCTGTCGAACTTTCTCCAGAGGGTCAGAAATGGTAATTTTTAAATGTTTAATTTTTTGACTGTAAATGACTAATTGCATGTGAATTTTCACTTTTGGAACTTAAATAGGTGCGTTTAGAGTTATTTTAATGCCTGAAATTGGTTGAAATACAAGCTTCTGAGTAGGAGAAAAAGTCTGAAAAATGGCAATTTTGGTCACATTGAGGCTTTAAAAAGTAGTTATTCAACATGAGGCACAATCCAAATGAAATTTTTAATCAATTTTTCTACAGTCCAAAAAATCAATTTTCTGATGAAAAACGATGACCCGTGATCTGTCGAACTTTCGCCAGATGGTCAGAAATGGTAATTTTTTAATGTTTACATTTTTTGACTGTAAATGACTATTGCATGTGAATTATCACTTTTGGAACTAAGATACGTGTGTTTAGAGTCAGTATAATGCCTGAAATTGGTCAATATAGAAGCTTCTGGGCAGGAGAAAAAGTGTAAAAATGGCAATTTTGGTCACATCGAGGCTTTAAAAAGTAGTTATTCACATGAGAAACAATCCAAATGACATTTTGAATCAATTTTTCTACAGTCCAATAAATCAATTTTCTGATGAAACACAATGAACCGTGACCTGCCGAACTTTCTCCAGATGGTCAGAAATGGTAATTTTTTAATGTTTAATTTTATGACTGTAAATGACTATTGCATGTGAATTATCACTTTTGGCACTAGAATAAGTGTATTTAGTGTCAGTATAATGCCTGAAATTGGCCGAAATAGAAGCTTCTGAGTTGCAAAAAAAGTCTGTAAAAATTGCAATTATGGGCACATTGAGACTTTAAAAAGTAGTTATTCAACATGAGGCACAATCCAAATGACATTTTGAATCAATCTCTCTACAGTCCAAAAAATCAATTTTCGGATGAAAAACAATAACCCGTGACCTGTCGAACTTTCTCCAGATGGTCAGAAATTGTAATTTTTTTAGGTTTAATTTTTTGACTGTAAATGAGTATCGCATGTGAATTCTCACTTGTGGAACTAAAATAAGTGTGTTTAGAGTCATTTTAATGCCTGAAATTGGTCAATATAGAAGCTTCTGAGTAGGAGAAAAAGTCTGTAAAAATGGCAATTTGGTCACGTTGAGGCTTTAAAAAGTAGTTATTCAACATGAGGCACAATCCAAATGAAATTTTTAATACATTTTTCTGCAGTCCTAAAAATCAATATTCTGATGAAAAATGATGACCCGTGACCTGTCGAACTTTCGCCAGATGGTCAGAAATGTTAATTTTTTAATGCCTAATTTCTTTACTGTAAATAACTATTGCATGTGAATTATCACTTTTGGCACTAGAATAAGTGTGATTAGAGTCAGTATAATGCCTGAAATTGGTCAAAATAGAAAATTCTGAGTAGCAGAAAAAGTCTGTAAAAATGACAATTTTGGTCACATTGAGGCTTTAAAAGTAGTTATTCAACATGAGACACAATCTAAATGACATTTTGACTCAAGTTTTCTGCAGTCCAAAAATCAATTTTCTGATGAAAAACGATGATCCGTGACCTGTCGAACTTTCTCCAGAGGGTCAGAAATGGTAATTTTTTAATGTTTAATTTTTTGACTGTAAATGACTAATTGCATGTGAATTTTCACTTTTGGAACTTAAATAGGTGCGTTTAGAGTTATTTTAATGCCTGAAATTGGTTGAAATACAAGCTTCTGAGTAGGAGAAAAAGTCTGAAAAATGGCAATTTTGGTCACATTGAGGCTTTAAAAAGTAGTTATTCAACATGAGGGACAATCCAAATGAAATTTTGAATCAATTTTTCTACAGTCCAAAAAATCAATTTTCTGATGAAAAACGATGACCCGTGATCTGTCGAACTTTCGCCAGATGGTCAGAAATGGTAATTTTTTAATGTTTACATTTTTTGACTGTAAATGACTATTGCATGTGAATTATCACTTTTGGAACTAAGATACGTGTGTTTAGAGTCAGTATAATGCCTGAAATTGGTCAATATAGAAGCTTCTGGGCAGGAGAAAAAGTGTAAAAACGGCAATTTTGGTCACATCGAGGCTTTAAAAAGTAGTTATTCAACATGAGAAACAATCCAAATGACATTTTGAATCAATTTTTCTACAGTCCAATAAATCAATTTTCTGATGAAACACAATGAACCGTGACCTGCCGAACTTTCTCCAGATGGTCAGAAATGGTAATTTTTTAATGTTTAATTTTATGACTGTAAATGACTATTGCATTTGAATTATCACTTTTGGCACTAGAATAAGTGTATTTAGTGTCAGTATAATGCCTGAAATTGGTCGAAATAGAAGCTTCTGAGTAGCAAAAAAAATCTGTAAAAATTGCAATTATGGGCACATTGAGACTTTAAAAAGTAGTTATTCAACATGAGGCACAATCCAAATGACATTTTGAATCAATCTCTCTACAGTCCAAAAAATCAATTTTCGGATGAAAAACAATAACCCGTGACCTGTCGAACTTTCTCCAGATGGTCAGAAATTGTAATTTTTTTAGGTTTAATTTTTTGACTGTAAATGAGTATCGCATGTGAATTCTCACTTGTGGAACTAAAATAAGTGTGTTTAGAGTCATTTTAATGCCTGAAATTGGTCAATATAGAAGCTTCTGAGTAGGAGAAAAAGTCTGTAAAAATGGCAATTTGGTCACGTTGAGGCTTTAAAAAGTAGTTATTCAACATGAGGCACAATCCAAATGAAATTTTTAATACATTTTTCTGCAGTCCTAAAAATCAATATTCTGATGAAAAATGATGACCCGTGACCTGTCGAACTTTCGCCAGATGGTCAGAAATGTTAATTTTTTAATGCCTAATTTCTTTACTGTAAATAACTATTGCATGTGAATTATCACTTTTGGCACTAGAATAAGTGTGATTAGAGTCAGTATAATGCCTGAAATTGATCAAAATAGAAAATTCTGAGTAGCAGAAAAAGTCTGTAAAAATGACAATTTTGGTCACATTGAGGCTTTAAAAGTAGTTATTCAACATGAGACAC
This sequence comes from Triturus cristatus, assembly GCF_964204655.1. Classification (NCBI taxonomy): domain Eukaryota; kingdom Metazoa; phylum Chordata; class Amphibia; order Caudata; family Salamandridae; genus Triturus; species Triturus cristatus. Next base: position 115,194,380 of record NC_140584.1, on the reverse strand, counting down.
AATCTAAATGACATTTTGACTCAAGTTTTCTGCAGTCCAAAAATCAATTTTCTGATGAAAAACGATGATCAGTGACCTGTCGAACTTTCTCCAGAGGGTCAGAAATGGTAATTTTTTAATGTTTAATTTTTTGACTGTAAATGACTAATTGCATGTGAATTTTCACTTTTGGAACTCAAATAGGTGCGTTTAGAGTTATTTTAATGCCTGAAATTGGTTGAAATACAAGCTTCTGAGTAGGAGAAAAAGTCTGAAAAATGGCAATTTTGGTCACATTGAGGCTTTAAAAAGTAGTTATTCAACATGAGGCACAATCCAAATGAAATTTTGAATCAATTTTTCTACAGTCCAAAAAATCAATTTTCTGATGAAAAACGATGACCCGTGATCTGTCGAACTTTCGCCAGATGGTCAGAAATGGTAATTTTTTAATGTTTACATTTTTTGACTGTAAATGACTATTGCATGTGAATTATCACTTTTGGAACTAAGATACGTGTGTTTAGAGTCAGTATAATGCCTGAAATTGGTCAATATAGAAGCTTCTGGGCAGGAGAAAAAGTGTAAAAATGGCAATTTTGGAAACATCGAGGCTTTAAAAAGTAGTTATTCAACATGAGAAACAATCCAAATGACATTTTGAATCAATTTTTCTACAGTCCAATAAATCAATTTTCTGATGAAACACAATGAACCGTGACCTGCCGAACTTTCTCCAGATGGTCAGAAATGGTAATTTTTTAATGTTTAATTTTATGACTGTAAATGACTATTGCATTTGAATTATCACTTTTGGCACTAGAATAAGTGTATTTAGTGTCAGTATAATGCCTGAAATTGGTCGAAATAGAAGCTTCTGAGTAGCAAAAAAAGTCTGTAAAAATTGCAATTATGGGCACATTGAGACTTTAAAAAGTAGTTATTCAACATGAGGCACAGTCCAAATGACATTTTGAATCAATCTCTCTACAGTCCAAAAAATCAATTTTCGGATGAAAAACAATAACCCGTGACCTGTCGAACTTTCTCCAGATGGTCAGAAATTGTAATTTTTTTAGGTTTCATTTTTTGACTGTAAATGAGTATCGCATGTGAATTCTCACTTTTGGAACTAAAATAAGTGTGTTTAGAGTCATTTTAATGCCTGAAATTGGTCAATATAGAAGCTTCTGAGTAGGAGAAAAAGTCTGTAAAAATGGCAATTTTGGGCACATTGAGACTTTAAAAAGTAGTTATTTAACATGAGGCACAATCTAAATGACATTTTGAATCAATTTTTCTACAGTACAAAAAATCAATTTTCGTATGAAAAATGATGGCCCGTGAGCTGTAGAACTTTCTACAGATGGTCAGAAATGGTATTTTTTTAATTTTTAATGTTATGACTGTAAATGACTATTGCATGTGAATTATCACTTTTGGCTCTAGAATAAGTGTGTTTAGAGTCAGTATAATGCCTGAAATTGGTCGAAATAGAAGCTTCTGAGTTGCAGAAAAAGTCTGTAAAAATGGCAATTTTGGTCAAATTGAGGCTTTAAAAAGTAGTTATTCAACATGAGGCACAATCCAAATGACATTTTGAATAAATGTTTCTACAGGCCAAAAAATAAATTTTCTGATGAAAAACGATGACCCGTGACCTGTCGAACTTTCTCCAGATGGTCAAAAATGGTAATTTTATAATGCCTAATTTCTTTACTGTACATGACTATTTCATGTGAATTATCACTTTTGGAACTAAAATAAGTGTGCTTAGAGTCCTTTTAATGCTTGAAATTGGTCGAAATAGAAGCTTCTGAGTAGCAGAAAAAGTCTGTAAAAATGGCAATTTTGGGCACATTGAAACTTTAAAAAGTAATTATTCAACATGAGGCACAATCCAAATGAAATTTTGAATCAATGTTTCTACAGTCCAAAAAATCAATTTTCTGATGAAAAACAATGACCCGTGACCTGTCGAACTTTCTCCAGATGGTCAGAAAAGGTAATTTTTTAATGTTTAATTTTTTGACTGTTAATGATTATTGCATGTGAATTTTGACTTTTGGAACTAAAATAAGCGTGTTTAGAGTCATTTTAATGCCTGAAAGTGGGCAATAATGAAGCTTCTGAGTAGGAGAAAAAGTCTGTAAAAATGGCAATTTTGATCACATTGAGGCTTTAAAAAGTAGTTATTCAACATGAGTCACAATCCAAATGAGATTTTTTATCAATTTTTCTACAGTCCAATAAATAAATTTTCTGATGAAAAACAATGACCCGTGTGACCTGTCGAACTTTCTCCAGATGGTCAGAAATGGTAATTTTTTAATGTTTAATTTTGTGACTGTAAATGATTATTGCATGTGAATTTTGACTTTTGGAACTAAAATACGTGTGTTTAGAGTCATTTTAATGCCTGAAATTGTTCGAAATAAAAGCTTCTGAGTAGCAGAAAAAGTCTGTAAAAATGGCAAATTTGGTCACATTGAGGCTTTAAAAAGTAGTTATGCAACATGAGGCACAATCCAAATGACATTTTGAATCTACTTTTCTACAGTCCAAAAAATCAATTTTCTGATGAAAAACAATTACCCGTGTGACATGTCGAACTTTCTCCAGATGGTCAGAAATGATAATTCTTTAATGTTTAATTTTTTGACTGTAAATGACTATTGCATGTGAAATTTCACTTTTGGAACAAAAATAAGTGTGTTTAGAGTCATTTTAATGCCTGAAATTGGTCGAAATAAAAGCTTCTGAGTAGCAGAAAAAGTCTGTAAAAATGGCAAATTTGTTCACATTGAGGCTTTAAAAAGTAGTTATGCAACATGAGGCACAATCCAAATGACATTTTGAATCCATTTTTCTACAGTCCAATAAATAAATTTTCTGATGAAAAACGATGACCCGTGACCTGTCGAACTTTCTCCAGATGGTCAGAAATGGTAATTTTTTAATGTTTAATTTTATGACTGTAAATGACTATTGCATTTGAATTATCACTTTTGGCACTAGAATAAGTGTATTTAGTGTCAGTATAATGCCTGAAATTGGCCGAAATAGAAGCTTCTGAGTTGCAAAAAAAGTCTGTAAAAATTGCAATTATGGGCACATTGAGACTTTAAAAAGTAGTTATTCAACATGAGGCACAATCCAAATGACATTTTGAATCAATCTCTCTACAGTCCAAAAAATCAATTTTCGGATGAAAAACAATAACCCGTGACCTGTCGAACTTTCTCCAGATGGTCAGAAATTGTAATTTTTTTAGGTTTAATTTTTTGACTGTAAATGAGTATCGCATGTGAATTCTCACTTGTGGAACTAAAATAAGTGTGTTTAGAGTCATTTTAATGCCTGAAATTGGTCAATATAGAAGCTTCTGAGTAGGAGAAAAAGTCTGTAAAAATGGCAATTTGGTCACGTTGAGGCTTTAAAAAGTAGTTATTCAACATGAGGCACAATCCAAATGAAATTTTTAATACATTTTTCTGCAGTCCTAAAAATCAATATTCTGATGAAAAATGATGACCCGTGACCTGTCGAACTTTCGCCAGATGGTCAGAAATGTTAATTTTTTAATGCCTAATTTCTTTACTGTAAATAACTATTGCATGTGAATTATCACTTTTGGCACTAGAATAAGTGTGATTAGAGTCAGTATAATGCCTGAAATTGATCAAAATAGAAAATTCTGAGTAGCAGAAAAAGTCTGTAAAAATGACAATTTTGGTCACATTGAGGCTTTAAAAGTAGTTATTCAACATGAGACACAATCTAAATGACATTTTGACTCAAGTTTTCTGCAGTCCAAAAATCAATTTTCTGATGAAAAACGATGATCCGTGACCTGTCGAACTTTCTCCAGAGGGTCAGAAATGGTAATTTTTTAATGTTTAATTTTTTGACTGTAAATGACTAATTGCATGTGAATTTTCACTTTTGGAACTTAAATAGGTGCGTTTAGAGTTATTTTAATGCCTGAAATTGGTTGAAATACAAGCTTCTGAGTAGGAGAAAAAGTCTGAAAAATGGCAATTTTGGTCACATTGAGGCTTTAAAAAGTAGTTATTCAACATGAGGCACAATCCAAATGAAATTTTGAATCAATTTTTCTACAGTCCAAAAAATCAATTTTCTGATGAAAAACGATGACCCGTGATCTGTCGAACTTTCGCCAGATGGTCAGAAATGGTAATTTTTTAATGTTTACATTTTTTGACTGTAAATGACTATTGCATGTGAATTATCACTTTTGGAACTAAGATACGTGTGTTTAGAGTCAGTATAATGCCTGAAATTGGTCAATATAGAAGCTTCTGGGCAGGAGAAAAAGTGTAAAAATTGCAATTTTGGTCACATCGAGGCTTTAAAAAGTAGTTATTCAACATGAGAAACAATCCAAATGACATTTTGAATCAATTTTTCTACAGTCCAATAAATCAATTTTCTGATGAAACACAATGAACCGTGACCTGCCGAACTTTCTCCAGATGGTCAGAGATGGTAATTTTTTAATGTTTAATTTTATGACTGTAAATGACTATTGCATGTGAATTATCACTTTTGGCACTAGAATAAGTGTATTTAGTGTCAGTATAATGCCTGAAATTGGCCGAAATAGAAGCTTCTGAGTTGCAAAAAAAGTCTGTAAAAATTGCAATTATGGGCACATTGAGACTTTAAAAAGTAGTTATTCAACATAAGGCACAATCCAAATGGCATTTTGAATCAATCTCTCTACAGTCCAAAAAATCAATTTTCGCATGAAAAACAATAACCCGTGACCTGTCGAACTTTCTCCAGATGGTCAGAAATTGTAATTTTTTTAGGTTTAATTTTTTGACTGTAAATGAGTATCGCATGTGAATTCTCACTTTTGGAACTAAAATAAGTGTGTTTAGAGTCATTTTAATGCCTGAAATTGGTCAATATAGAAGCTTCTGAGTAGGAGAAAAAGTCTGTAAAAATGGCAATTTGGTCACGTTGAGGCTTTAAAAAGTAGTTATTCAACATGAGGCACAATCCAAATGAAATTTTTAATACATTTTTCTGCAGTCCTAAAAATCAATATTCTGATGAAAAATGATGACCCGTGACCTGTCGAACTTTCGCCAGATGGTCAGAAATGTTAATTTTTTAATGCCTAATTTCTTTACTGTAAATAACTATTGCATGTGAATTATCACTTTTGGCACTAGAATAAGTGTGATTAGAGTCAGTATAATGCCTGAAATTGGTCAAAATAGAAAATTCTGAGTAGCAGAAAAAGTCTGTAAAAATGACAATTTTGGTCACATTGAGGCTTTAAAAGTAGTTATTCAACATTAGACACAATCTAAATGACATTTTGACTCAAGTTTTCTGCAGTCCAAAAATCAATTTTCTGATGAAAAACGATGATCCGTGACCTGTCGAACTTTCTCCAGAGGGTCAGAAATGGTAATTTTTAAATGTTTAATTTTTTGACTGTAAATGACTAATTGCATGTGAATTTTCACTTTTGGAACTTAAATAGGTGCGTTTAGAGTTATTTTAATGCCTGAAATTGGTTGAAATACAAGCTTCTGAGTAGGAGAAAAAGTCTGAAAAATGGCAATTTTGGTCACATTGAGGCTTTAAAAAGTAGTTATTTAACATGAGGCACAATCCAAATGAAATTTTTAATCAATTTTTCTACAGTCCAAAAAATCAATTTTCTGATGAAAAACGATGACCCGTGATCTGTCGAACTTTCGCCAGATGGTCAGAAATGGTAATTTTTTAATGTTTACATTTTTTGACTGTAAATGACTATTGCATGTGAATGATCACTTTTGGAACTAAGATACGTGTGTTTAGAGTCAGTATAATGCCTGAAATTGGTCAATATAGAAGCTTCTGGGCAGGAGAAAAAGTGTAAAAATGGCAATTTTGGTCACATCGAGGCTTTAAAAAGTAGTTATTCAACATGAGAAACAATCCAAATGACATTTTGAATCAATTTTTCTACAGTCCAATAAATCAATTTTCTGATGAAACACAATGAACCGTGACCTGCCGAACTTTCTCCAGATGGTCAGAAATGGTAATTTTTTAATGTTTAATTTTATGACTGTATATGACTATTGCATGTGAATTATCACTTTTGGCACTAGAATAAGTGTATTTAGTGTCAGTATAATGCCTGAAATTGGCCGAAATAGAAGCTTCTGAGTTGCAAAAAAAGTCTGTAAAAATTGCAATTATGGGCACATTGAGACTTTAAAAAGTAGTTATTCAACATGAGGCACAATCCAAATGACATTTTGAATCAATCTCTCTACAGTCCAAAAAATCAATTTTCGGATGAAAAACAATAACCCGTGACCTGTCGAACTTTCTCCAGATGGTCAGAAATTGTAATTTTTTTAGGTTTAATTTTTTGACTGTAAATGAGTATCGCATGTGAATTCTCACTTGTGGAACTAAAATAAGTGTGTTTAGAGTCATTTTAATGCCTGAAATTGGTCAATATAGAAGCTTCTGAGTAGGAGAAAAAGTCTGTAAAAATGGCAATTTGGTCACGTTGAGGCTTTAAAAAGTAGTTATTCAACATGAGGCACAATCCAAATGAAATTTTTAATACATTTTTCTGCAGTCCTAAAAATCAATATTCTGATGAAAAATGATGACCCGTGACCTGTCGAACTTTCGCCAGATGGTCAGAAATGTTAATTTTTTAATGCCTAATTTCTTTACTGTAAATAACTATTGCATGTGAATTATCACTTTTGGCACTAGAATAAGTGTGATTAGAGTCAGTATAATGCCTGAAATTGATCAAAATAGAAAATTCTGAGTAGCAGAAAAAGTCTGTAAAAATGACAATTTTGGTCACATTGAGGCTTTAAAAGTAGTTATTCAACATGAGACACAATCTAAATGACATTTTGACTCAAGTTTTCTGCAGTCCAAAAATCAATTTTCTGATGAAAAACGATGATCCGTGACCTGTCGAACTTTCTCCAGAGGGTCAGAAATGGTAATTTTTTAATGTTTAATTTTTTGACTGTAAATGACTAATTGCATGTGAATTTTCACTTTTGGAACTTAAATAGGTGCGTTTAGAGTTATTTTAATGCCTGAAATTGGTTGAAATACAAGCTTCTGAGTAGGAGAAAAAGTCTGAAAAATGGCAATTTTGGTCACATTGAGGCTTTAAAAAGTAGTTATTCAACATGAGGCACAATCCAAATGAAATTTTGAATCAATTTTTCTACAGTCCAAAAAATCAATTTTCTGATGAAAAACGATGACCCGTGATCTGTCGAACTTTCGCCAGATGGTCAGAAATGGTAATTTTTTAATGTTTACATTTTTTGACTGTAAATGACTATTGCATGTGAATTATCACTTTTGGAACTAAGATACGTGTGTTTAGAGTCAGTATAATGCCTGAAATTGGTCAATATAGAAGCTTCTGGGCAGGAGAAAAAGTGTAAAAATGGCAATTTTGGTCACATCGAGGCTTTAAAAAGTAGTTATTCAACATGAGAAACAATCCAAATGACATTTTGAATCAATTTTTCTACAGTCCAATAAATCAATTTTCTGATGAAACACAATGAACCGTGACCTGCCGAACTTTCTCCAGATGGTCAGAAATGGTAATTTTTTAATGTTTAATTTTATGACTGTAAATGACTATTGCATTTGAATTATCACTTTTGGCACTAGAATAAGTGTATTTAGTGTCAGTATAATGCCTGAAATTGGTCGAAATAGAAGCTTCTGAGTAGCAAAAAAAGTCTGTAAAAATTGCAATTATGGGCACATTGAGACTTTAAAAAGTAGTTATTCAACATGAGGCACAATCCAAATGACATTTTGAATCAATCTCTCTACAGTCCAAAAAATCAATTTTCGGATGAAAAACAATAACCCGTGACCTGTCGAACTTTCTCCAGATGGTCAGAAATTGTAATTTTTTTAGGTTTAATTTTTTGACTGTAAATGAGTATCGCATGTGAATTCTCACTTGTGGAACTAAAATAAGTGTGTTTAGAGTCATTTTAATGCCTGAAATTGGTCAATATAGAAGCTTCTGAGTAGGAGAAAAAGTCTGTAAAAATGGCAATTTGGTCACGTTGAGGCTTTAAAAAGTAGTTATTCAACATGAGGCACAATCCAAATGAAATTTTTAATACATTTTTCTGCAGTCCTAAAAATCAATATTCTGATGAAAAATGATGACCCGTGACCTGTCGAACTTTCGCCAGATGGTCAGAAATGTTAATTTTTTAATGCCTAATTTCTTTACTGTAAATAACTATTGCATGTGAATTATCACTTTTGGCACTAGAATAAGTGTGATTAGAGTCAGTATAATGCCTGAAATTGATCAAAATAGAAAATTCTGAGTAGCAGAAAAAGTCTGTAAAAATGACAATTTTGGTCACATTGAGGCTTTAAAAGTAGTTATTCAACATGAGACACAATCTAAATGACATTTTGACTCAAGTTTTCTGCAGTCCAAAAATCAATTTTCTGATGAAAAACGATGATCCGTGACCTGTCGAACTTTCTCCAGAGGGTCAGAAATGGTAATTTTTTAATGTTTAATTTTTTGACTGTAAATGACTAATTGCATGTGAATTTTCACTTTTGGAACTCAAATAGGTGCGTTTAGAGTTATTTTAATGCCTGAAATTGGTTGAAATACAAGCTTCTGAGTAGGAGAAAAAGTCTGAAAAATGGCAATTTTGGTCACATCGAGGCTTTAAAAAGTAGTTATTCAACATGAGGCACAATCCAAATGAAATTTTGAATCAATTTTTCTACAGTCCAAAAAATCAATTTTTTGATGAAAAACGATGACCCGTGATCTGTCGAACTTTCGCCAGATGGTCAGAAATGGTAATTTTTTAATGTTTACATTTTTTGACTGTAAATGACTATTGCATGTGAATTATCACTTTTGGAACTAAGATACGTGTGTTTAGAGTCAGTATAATGCCTGAAATTGGTCAATATAGAAGCTTCTGGGCAGGAGAAAAAGTGTAAAAATGGCAATTTTGGTCACATCGAGGCTTTAAAAAGTAGTTATTCAACATGAGAAACAATCCAAATGACATTTTGAATCAATTTTTCTACAGTCCAATAAATCAATTTTCTGATGAAACACAATGAACCGTGACCTGCCGAACTTTCTCCAGATGGTCAGAAATGGTAATTTTTTAATGTTTAATTTTATGACTGTAAATGACTATTGCATTTGAATTATCACTTTTGGCACTAGAATAAGTGTATTTAGTGTCAGTATAATGCCTGAAATTGGTCGAAATAGAAGCTTCTGAGTAGCAAAAAAAGTCTGTAAAAATTGCAATTATGGGCACATTGAGACTTTAAAAAGTAGTTATTCAACATGAGGCACAGTCCAAATGACATTTTGAATCAATCTCTCTACAGTCCAAAAAATCAATTTTCGGATGAAAAACAATAACCCGTGACCTGTCGAACTTTCTCCAGATGGTCAGAAATTGTAATTTTTTTAGGTTTCATTTTTTGACTGTAAATGAGTATCGCATGTGAATTCTCACTTTTGGAACTAAAATAAGTGTGTTTAGAGTCATTTTAATGCCTGAAATTGGTCAATATAGAAGCTTCTGAGTAGGAGAAAAAGTCTGTAAAAATGGCAATTTTGGGCACATTGAGACTTTAAAAAGTAGTTATTTAACATGAGGCACAATCTAAATGACATTTTGAATCAATTTTTCTACAGTACCAAAAATCAATTTTCGTATGAAAAATGATGGCCCGTGAGCTGTAGAACTTTCTACAGATGGTCAGAAATGGTATTTTTTTAATTTTTAATGTTATGACTGTAAATGACTATTGCATGTGAATTATCACTTTTGGCTCTAGAATAAGTGTGTTTAGAGTCAGTATAATGCCTGAAATTGGTCGAAATAGAAGCTTCTGAGTTGCAGAAAAAGTCTGTAAAAATGGCAATTTTGGTCAAATTGAGGCTTTAAAAAGTAGTTATTCAACATGAGGCACAATCCAAATGACATTTTGAATAAATGTTTCTACAGGCCAAAAAATAAATTTTCTGATGAAAAACGATGACCCGTGACCTGTCGAACTTTCTCCAGATGGTCAAAAATGGTAATTTTATAATGCCTAATTTCTTTACTGTACATGACTATTTCATGTGAATTATCACTTTTGGAACTAAAATAAGTGTGCTTAGAGTCCTTTTAATGCTTGAAATTGGTCGAAATAGAAGCTTCTGAGTAGCAGAAAAAGTCTGTAAAAATGGCAATTTTGGGCACATTGAAACTTTAAAAAGTAATTATTCAACATGAGGCACAATCCAAATGAAATTTTGAATCAATGTTTCTACAGTCCAAAAAATCAATTTTCTGATGAAAAACAATGACCCGTGACCTGTCGAACTTTCTCCAGATGGTCAGAAAAGGTAATTTTTTAATGTTTAATTTTTTGACTGTTAATGATTATTGCATGTGAATTTTGACTTTTGGAACTAAAATAAGCGTGTTTAGAGTCATTTTAATGCCTGAAAGTGGGCAATAATGAAGCTTCTGAGTAGGAGAAAAAGTCTGTAAAAATGGCAATTTTGATCACATTGAGGCTTTAAAAAGTAGTTATTCAACATGAGTCACAATCCAAATGAGATTTTTTATCAATTTTTCTACAGTCCAATAAATAAATTTTCTGATGAAAAACAATGACCCGTGTGACCTGTCGAACTTTCTCCAGATGGTCAGAAATGGTAATTTTTTTAATGTTTAATTTTGTGACTGTAAATGATTATTGCATGTGAATTTTGACTTTTGGAACTAAAATACGTGTGTTTAGAGTCATTTTAATGCCTGAAATTGTTCGAAATAAAAGCTTCTGAGTAGCAGAAAAAGTCTGTAAAAATGGCAAATTTGGTCACATTGAGGCTTTAAAAAGTAGTTATGCAACATGAGGCACAATCCAAATGACATTTTGAATCTACTTTTCTACAGTCCAAAAAATCAATTTTCTGATGAAAAACAATTACCCGTGTGACATGTCGAACTTTCTCCAGATGGTCAGAAATGATAATTCTTTAATGTTTAATTTTTTGACTGTAAATGACTATTGCATGTGAAATTTCACTTTTGGAACAAAAATAAGTGTGTTTAGAGTCATTTTAATGCCTGAAATTGGTCGAAATAAAAGCTTCTGAGTAGCAGAAAAAGTCTGTAAAAATGGCAAATTTGTTCACATTGAGGCTTTAAAAAGTAGTTATGCAACATGAGGCACAATCCAAATGACATTTTGAATCCATTTTTCTACAGTCCAATAAATAAATTTTCTGATGAAAAACGATGACCCGTGACCTGTCGAACTTTCTCCAGATGGTCAGAAATGGTAATTTTTTAATGTTTAATTTTATGACTGTAAATGACTATTGCATTTGAATTATCACTTTTGGCACTAGAATAAGTGTATTTAGTGTCAGTATAATGCCTGAAATTGGCCGAAATAGAAGCTTCTGAGTTGCAAAAAAAGTCTGTAAAAATTGCAATTATGGGCACATTGAGACTTTAAAAAGTAGTTATTCAACATGAGGCACAATCCAAATGACATTTTGAATCAATCTCTCTACAGTCCAAAAAATCAATTTTCGGATGAAAAACAATAACCCGTGACCTGTCGAACTTTCTCCAGATGGTCAGAAATTGTAATTTTTTTAGGTTTAATTTTTTGACTGTAAATGAGTATCGCATGTGAATTCTCACTTGTGGAACTAAAATAAGTGTGTTTAGAGTCATTTTAATGCCTGAAATTGGTCAATATAGAAGCTTCTGAGTAGGAGAAAAAGTCTGTAAAAATGGCAATTTGGTCACGTTGAGGCTTTAAAAAGTAGTTATTCAACATGAGACACAATCTAAATGACATTTTGACTCAAGTTTTCTGCAGTCCAAAAATCAATTTTCTGATGAAAAACGATGATCCGTGACCTGTCGAACTTTCTCCAGAGGGTCAGAAATGGTAATTTTTTAATGTTTAATTTTTTGACTGTAAATGACTAATTGCATGTGAATTTTCACTTTTGGAACTTAAATAGGTGCGTTTAGAGTTATTTTAATGCCTGAAATTGGTTGAAATACAAGCTTCTGAGTAGGAGAAAAAGTCTGAAAAATGGCAATTTTGGTCACATTGAGGCTTTAAAAAGTAGTTATTCAACATGAGGCACAATCCAAATGAAATTTTGAATCAATTTTTCTACAGTCCAAAAAATCAATTTTCTGATGAAAAACGATGACCCGTGATCTGTCGAACTTTCGCCAGATGGTCAGAAATGGTAATTTTTTAATGTTTACATTTTTTGACTGTAAATGACTATTGCATGTGAATTATCACTTTTGGAACTAAGATACGTGTGTTTAGAGTCAGTATAATGCCTGAAATTGGTCAATATAGAAGCTTCTGGGCAGGAGAAAAAGTGTAAAAATGGCAATTTTGGTCACATCGAGGCTTTAAAAAGTAGTTATTCAACATGAGAAACAATCCAAATGACATTTTGAATCAATTTTTCTACAGTCCAATAAATCAATTTTCTGATGAAACACAATGAACCGTGACCTGCCGAACTTTCTCCAGATGGTCAGAAATGGTAATTTTTTAATGTTTAATTTTATGACTGTAAATGACTATTGCATTTGAATTATCACTTTTGGCACTAGAATAAGTGTATTTAGTGTCAGTATAATGCCTGAAATTGGTCGAAATAGAAGCTTCTGAGTAGCAAAAAAAGTCTGTAAAAATTGCAATTATGGGCACATTGAGACTTTAAAAAGTAGTTATTCAACATGAGGCACAATCCAAATGACATTTTGAATCAATCTCTCTACAGTCCAAAAAATCAATTTTCGGATGAAAAACAATAACCCGTGACCTGTCGAACTTTCTCCAGATGGTCAGAAATTGTAATTTTTTTAGGTTTAATTTTTTGACTGTAAATGAGTATCGCATGTGAATTCTCACTTGTGGAACTAAAATAAGTGTGTTTAGAGTCATTTTAATGCCTGAAATTGGTCAATATAGAAGCTTCTGAGTAGGAGAAAAAGTCTGTAAAAATGGCAATTTGGTCACGTTGAGGCTTTAAAAAGTAGTTATTCAACATGAGGCACAATCCAAATGAAATTTTTAATACATTTTTCTGCAGTCCTAAAAATCAATATTCTGATGAAAAATGATGACCCGTGACCTGTCGAACTTTCGCCAGATGGTCAGAAATGTTAATTTTTTAATGCCTAATTTCTTTACTGTAAATAACTATTGCATGTGAATTATCACTTTTGGCACTAGAATAAGTGTGATTAGAGTCAGTATAATGCCTGAAATTGATCAAAATAGAAAATTCTGAGTAGCAGAAAAAGTCTGTAAAAATGACAATTTTGGTCACATTGAGGCTTTAAAAGTAGTTATTCAACATGAGACACAATCTAAATGACATTTTGACTCAAGTTTTCTGCAGTCCAAAAATCAATTTTCTGATGAAAAACGATGATCCGTGACCTGTCGAACTTTCTCCAGAGGGTCAGAAATGGTAATTTTTTAATGTTTAATTTTATGACTGTAAATGACTATTGCATTTGAATTATCACTTTTGGCACTAGAATAAGTGTATTTAGTGTCAGTATAATGCCTGAAATTGGCCGAAATAGAAGCTTCTGAGTTGCAAAAAAAGTCTGTAAAAATTGCAATTATGGGCACATTGAGACTTTAAAAAGTAGTTATTCAACATGAGGCACAATCCAAATGACATTTTGAATCAATCTCTCTACAGTCCAAAAAATCAATTTTCGGATGAAAAACAATAACCCGTGACCTGTCGAACTTTCTCCAGATGGTCAGAAATTGTAATTTTTTTAGGTTTAATTTTTTGACTGTAAATGAGTATCGCATGTGAATTCTCACTTGTGGAACTAAAATAAGTGTGTTTAGAGTCATTTTAATGCCTGAAATTGGTCAATATAGAAGCTTCTGAGTAGGAGAAAAAGTCTGTAAAAATGGCAATTTGGTCACGTTGAGGCTTTAAAAAGTAGTTATTCAACATGAGGCACAATCCAAATGAAATTTTTAATACATTTTTCTGCAGTCCTAAAAATCAATATTCTGATGAAAAATGATGACCCGTGACCTGTCGAACTTTCGCCAGATGGTCAGAAATGTTAATTTTTTAATGCCTAATTTCTTTACTGTAAATAACTATTGCATGTGAATTATCACTTTTGGCACTAGAATAAGTGTGATTAGAGTCAGTATAATGCCTGAAATTGATCAAAATAGAAAATTCTGAGTAGCAGAAAAAGTCTGTAAAAATGACAATTTTGGTCACATTGAGGCTTTAAAAGTAGTTATTCAACATGAGACACAATCTAAATGACATTTTGACTCAAGTTTTCTGCAGTCCAAAAATCAATTTTCTGATGAAAAACGATGATCCGTGACCTGTCGAACTTTCTCCAGAGGGTCAGAAATGGTAATTTTTTAATGTTTAATTTTTTGACTGTAAATGACTAATTGCATGTGAATTTTCACTTTTGGAACTTAAATAGGTGCGTTTAGAGTTATTTTAATGCCTGAAATTGGTTAAAATACAAGCTTCTGAGTAGGAGAAAAAGTCTGAAAAATGGCAATTTTGGTCACATTGAGGCTTTAAAAAGTAGTTATTCAACATGAGGCACAATCCAAATGAAATTTTGAATCAATTTTTCTACAGTCCAAAAAATCAATTTTCTGATGAAAAACGATGACCCGTGATCTGTCGAACTTTCGCCAGATGGTCAGAAATGGTAATTTTTTAATGTTTACATTTTTTGACTGTAAATGACTATTGCATGTGAATTATCACTTTTGGAACTAAGATACGTGTGTTTAGAGTCAGTATAATGCCTGAAATTGGTCAATATAGAAGCTTCTGGGCAGGAGAAAAAGTGTAAAAATGGCAATTTTGGTCACATCGAGGCTTTAAAAAGTAGTTATTCAACATGAGAAACAATCCAAATGACATTTTGAATCAATTTTTCTACAGTCCAATAAATCAATTTTCTGATGAAACACAATGAACCGTGACCTGCCGAACTTTCTCCAGATGGTCAGAAATGGTAATTTTTTAATGTTTAATTTTATGACTGTAAATGACTATTGCATTTGAATTATCACTTTTGGCACTAGAATAAGTGTATTTAGTGTCAGTATAATGCCTGAAATTGGTCGAAATAGAAGCTTCTGAGTAGCAAAAAAAGTCTGTAAAAATTGCAATTATGGGCACATTGAGACTTTAAAAAGTAGTTATTCAACATGAGGCACAATCCAAATGACATTTTGAATCAATCTCTCTACAGTCCAAAAAATCAATTTTCGGATGAAAAACAATAACCCGTGACCTGTCGAACTTTCTCCAGATGGTCAGAAATTGTAATTTTTTTAGGTTTAATTTTTTGACTGTAAATGAGTATCGCATGTGAATTCTCACTTGTGGAACTAAAATAAGTGTGTTTAGAGTCATTTTAATGCCTGAAATTGGTCAATATAGAAGCTTCTGAGTAGGAGAAAAAGTCTGTAAAAATGGCAATTTGGTCACGTTGAGGCTTTAAAAAGTAGTTATTCAACATGAGGCACAATCCAAATGAAATTTTTAATACATTTTTCTGCAGTCCTAAAAATCAATATTCTGATGAAAAATGATGACCCGTGACCTGTCGAACTTTCGCCAGATGGTCAGAAATGTTAATTTTTTAATGCCTAATTTCTTTACTGTAAATAACTATTGCATGTGAATTATCACTTTTGGCACTAGAATAAGTGTGATTAGAGTCAGTATAATGCCTGAAATTGATCAAAATAGAAAATTCTGAGTAGCAGAAAAAGTCTGTAAAAATGACAATTTTGGTCACATTGAGGCTTTAAAAGTAGTTATTCAACATGAGACACAATCTAAATGACATTTTGACTCAAGTTTTCTGCAGTCCAAAAATCAATTTTCTGATGAAAAACGATGATCCGTGACCTGTCGAACTTTCTCCAGAGGGTCAGAAATGGTAATTTTTTAATGTTTAATTTTTTGACTGTAAATGACTAATTGCATGTGAATTTTCACTTTTGGAACTCAAATAGGTGCGTTTAGAGTTATTTTAATGCCTGAAATTGGTTGAAATACAAGCTTCTGAGTAGGAGAAAAAGTCTGAAAAATGGCAATTTTGGTCACATTGAGGCTTTAAAAAGTAGTTATTCAACATGAGGCACAATCCAAATGAAATTTTGAATCAATTTTTCTACAGTCCAAAAAATCAATTTTCTGATGAAAAACGATGACCCGTGATCTGTCGAACTTTCGCCAGATGGTCAGAAATGGTAATTTTTTAATGTTTACATTTTTTGACTGTAAATGACTATTGCATGTGAATTATCACTTTTGGAACTAAGATACGTGTGTTTAGAGTCAGTATAATGCCTGAAATTGGTCAATATAGAAGCTTCTGGGCAGGAGAAAAAGTGTAAAAATGGCAATTTTGGTCACATCGAGGCTTCAAAAAGTAGTTATTCAACATGAGAAACAATCCAAATGACATTTTGAATCAATTTTTCTACAGTCCAATAAATCAATTTTCTGATGAAACACAATGAACCGTGACCTGCCGAACTTTCTCCAGATGGTCAGAAATGGTAATTTTTTAATGTTTAATTTTATGACTGTAAATGACTATTGCATTTGAATGATCACTTTTGGCACTAGAATAAGTGTATTTAGTGTCAGTATAATGCCTGAAATTGGTCGAAATAGAAGCTTCTGAGTAGCAAAAAAAGTCTGTAAAAATTGCAATTATGGGCACATTGAGACTTTAAAAAGTAGTTATTCAACATGAGGCACAGTCCAAATGACATTTTGAATCAATCTCTCTACAGTCCAAAAAATCAATTTTCGGATGAAAAACAATAACCCGTGACCTGTCGAACTTTCTCCAGATGGTCAGAAATTGTAATTTTTTTAGGTTTCATTTTTTGACTGTAAATGAGTATCGCATGTGAATTCTCACTTTTGGAACTAAAATAAGTGTGTTTAGAGTCATTTTAATGCCTGAAATTGGTCAATATAGAAGCTTCTGAGTAGGAGAAAAAGTCTGTAAAAATGGCAATTTTGGGCACATTGAGACTTTAAAAAGTAGTTATTTAACATGAGGCACAATCTAAATGACATTTTGAATCAATTTTTCTACAGTACAAAAAATCAATTTTCGTATGAAAAATGATGGCCCGTGAGCTGTAGAACTTTCTACAGATGGTCAGAAATGGTATTTTTTTAATTTTTAATGTTATGACTGTAAATGACTATTGCATGTGAATTATCACTTTTGGCTCTAGAATAAGTGTGTTTAGAGTCAGTATAATGCCTGAAATTGGTCGAAATAGAAGCTTCTGAGTTGCAGAAAAAGTCTGTAAAAATGGCAATTTTGGTCAAATTGAGGCTTTAAAAAGTAGTTATTCAACATGAGGCACAATCCAAATGACATTTTGAATAAATGTTTCTACAGGCCAAAAAATAAATTTTCTGATGAAAAACGATGACCCGTGACCTGTCGAACTTTCTCCAGATGGTCAAAAATGGTAATTTTATAATGCCTAATTTCTTTACTGTACATGACTATTTCATGTGAATTATCACTTTTGGAACTAAAATAAGTGTGCTTAGAGTCCTTTTAATGCTTGAAATTGGTCGAAATAGAAGCTTCTGAGTAGCAGAAAAAGTCTGTAAAAATGGCAATTTTGGGCACATTGAAACTTTAAAAAGTAATTATTCAACATGAGGCACAATCCAAATGAAATTTTGAATCAATGTTTCTACAGTCCAAAAAATCAATTTTCTGATGAAAAACAATGACCCGTGACCTGTCGAACTTTCTCCAGATGGTCAGAAAAGGTAATTTTTTAATGTTTAATTTTTTGACTGTTAATGATTATTGCATGTGAATTTTGACTTTTGGAACTAAAATAAGCGTGTTTAGAGTCATTTTAATGCCTGAAAGTGGGCAATAATGAAGCTTCTGAGTAGGAGAAAAAGTCTGTAAAAATGGCAATTTTGATCACATTGAGGCTTTAAAAAGTAGTTATTCAACATGAGTCACAATCCAAATGAGATTTTTTATCAATTTTTCTACAGTCCAATAAATAAATTTTCTGATGAAAAACAATGACCCGTGTGACCTGTCGAACTTTCTCCAGATGGTCAGAAATGGTAATTTTTTAATGTTTAATTTTGTGACTGTAAATGATTATTGCATGTGAATTTTGACTTTTGGAACTAAAATACGTGTGTTTAGAGTCATTTTAATGCCTGAAATTGTTCGAAATAAAAGCTTCTGAGTAGCAGAAAAAGTCTGTAAAAATGGCAAATTTGGTCACATTGAGGCTTTAAAAAGTAGTTATGCAACATGAGGCACAATCCAAATGACATTTTGAATCTACTTTTCTACAGTCCAAAAAATCAATTTTCTGATGAAAAACAATTACCCGTGTGACATGTCGAACTTTCTCCAGATGGTCAGAAATGATAATTTTTTAATGTTTAATTTTTTGACTGTAAATGACTATTGCATGTGAAATTTCACTTTTGGAACAAAAATAAGTGTGTTTAGAGTCATTTTAATGCCTGAAATTGGTCGAAATAAAAGCTTCTGAGTAGCAGAAAAAGTCTGTAAAAATGGCAAATTTGTTCACATTGAGGCTTTAAAAAGTAGTTATGCAACATGAGGCACAATTCAAATGACATTTTGAATCCATTTTTCTACAGTCCAATAAATAAATTTTCTGATGAAAAACGATGACCCGTGACCTGTCGAACTTTCTCCAGATGGTCAGAAATGGTAATTTTTTAATGTTTAAGTTTTTTGACTGTAAATCACTATTGCATGTGAATTTTCACTTTTGGAACTAAAATAAGTGTGTTTAGAGTCATTTTAATGCCTGAAATTGGTCAATATAGAAGCTTCTGAGTAGGAGAAAAAGTTAGTAAAAATGGCAATTTTGGTCACAATGAGACTTTAAAAAGTAGTTATTCAACATGAGGCACAATCCAAATAACATTTTGAATCAATTTTTCTACAGTCCAAAAAATCAATTTTCTGATGAGAAACGAAGACCCGTGACCTGTCGAACTTTCCCCAGAAGGTCAGAAATGGTAATTTTTTAATGTTTTTGACTGTAAATGACTATTGCATGTGAATTATCACTTTTGGAACTAAAATAATTGTGTTTAGAGTCATTTTAATGCCTGAAATTACTCGAAATAGAAGCTTCTGAATAGGAGAAAAAGTCTGTAAAAATGGCAATTTTGGTCATATTGAGGCTTTAAAAAGTAGTCATTCAACATGAGGTAAAATCCAAATGAAATTTTGAATCAATCTCTCTACAGTCCAAAAAATCAATTTTCTGATGAAAAACGATGACCCGTGACCTGTCGAGCTTTCTCCAGATGGTCAGAAATTGTAATTTTTTAATGTTTAATTTTTTGACTGTAAATGACTGTTGCATGTGAATCATCACTTTTGGAACTAAAATACGTGTGTTTAGAGTCATTTTAATGCCTGAAATTGGTCGAAATAGAAGCTTCTGAGTAGCAGAAAAAGTCTGTAAAAATGGCAATTTGGTCACGTTGAGGCTTTAAAAAGTAGTTATTTAACATGAGGCACAATCCAAATGAAATTTTTAATACATTTTTCTGCAGTCCTAAAAATCAATATTCTGATGAAAAATGATGACCCGTGACCTGTCGAACTTTCGCCAGATGGTCAGAAGTGGTAATTTTTTAATGCCTAATTTCTTTACTGTAAATGACTATTGCATGTGAATTATCACTTTTGGCACTAGAATAAGTGTGATTAGAGTCAGTATAATGCCTGAAATTGGTCAAAATAGAAAATTCTGAGTAGCAGAAAAAGTCTGTAAAAATGACAATTTGGTCACATTGAGGCTTTAAAAGTAGTTATTCAACATGAGACTCAATCTAAATGACATTTTGAATCAAGTTTTCTGCAGTCCAAAAATCAATTTTCTGATGAAAAACGATGATCCGTGACCTGTCGAACTTTCTCCAGAGGGTCAGAAATGGTAATTTTTTAATGTTTAATTTTTGACTGTAAATGACTAATTGCATGTGAATTTTCACTTTTGGAACTCAAATAAGTGTGTTTAGAGTTATTTTAATGCCTGAAATTGGTTGAAATACAAGCTTCTGAGTAGGAGAAAAAGTCTGAAAAAAAAGGCAATTTTGGTCACATTGAGGCTTTAAAAAGTAGTTATTCAACATGAGGCACAATCCAAATGAAATTTTTAATACATTTTTCTGCAGTCCTAAAAATCAATATTCTGATGAAAAATTATGACCCGTGACCTGTCGAACTTTCGCCAGATGGTCAGAAATGTTAATTTTTTAATGCCTAATTTCTTTACTGTAAATAACTATTGCATGTGAATTATCACTTTTGGCACTAGAATAAGTGTGATTAGAGTCAGTATAATGCCTGAAATTGGTCAAAATAGAAAATTCTGAGTAGCAGAAAAAGTCTGAAAAATGGCAATTTTGGTCACATTGAGGCTTTAAAAAGTAGTTATTCAACATGAGGCACAATCCAAATGAAATTTTTAATCAATTTTTCTACAGTCCAAAAAATCAATTTTCTGATGAAAAACGATGACCCGTGATCTGTCGAACTTTCGCCAGATGGTCAGAAATGGTAATTTTTTAATGTTTACATTTTTTGACTGTAAATGACTATTGCATGTGAATTCTCACTTTTGGAACTAAGATACGTGTGTTTAGAGTCAGTATAATGCCTGAAATTGGTCAATATAGAAGCTTCTGGGCAGGAGAAAAAGTGTAAAAATGGCAATTTTGGTCACATCGAGGCTTTAAAAAGTAGTTATTCAACATGAGAAACAATCCAAATGACATTTTGAATCAATTTTTCTACAGTCCAATAAATCAATTTTCTGATGAAACACAATGAACCGTGACCTGCCGAACTTTCTCCAGATGGTCAGAAATGGTAATTTTTTAATGTTTAATTTTATGACTGTAAATGACTATTGCATGTGAATTATCACTTTTGGCACTAGAATAAGTGTATTTAGTGTCAGTATAATGCCTGAAATTGGCCGAAATAGAAGCTTCTGAGTTGCAAAAAAAGTCTGTAAAAATTGCAATTATGGGCACATTGAGACTTTAAAAAGTAGTTATTCAACATGAGGCACAATCCAAATGACATTTTGAATCAATCTCTCTACAGTCCAAAAAATCAATTTTCGCATGAAAAACAATAACCCGTGACCTGTCGAACTTTCTCCAGATGGTCAGAAATTGTAATTTTTTTAGGTTTCATTTTTTGACTGTAAATGAGTATCGCATGTGAATTCTCACTTTTGGAACTAAAATAAGTGTGTTTAGAGTCATTTTAATGCCTGAAATTGGTCAATATAGAAGCTTCTGAGTAGGAGAAAAAGTCTGTAAAAATGGCAATTTGGTCACGTTGAGGCTTTAAAAAGTAGTTATTCAACATGAGGCACAATCCAAATGAAATTTTTAATACATTTTTCTGCAGTCCTAAAAATCAATTTTCTGATGAAAAATGATGACCCGTGACCTGTTGAACTTTCGCCAGATGGTCAGAAATGTTAATTTTTTAATGCCTAATTTCTTTACTGTAAATAACTATTGCATGTGAATTATCACTTTTGGCACTAGAATAAGTGTGATTAGAGTCAGTATAATGCCTGAAATTGATCAAAATAGAAGCTTCTGAGTTGCAGAAAAAGTCTGTAAAAATGGCAATTTTGGTCAAATTGAGGCATTAAAAAGTAGTTATTCAACATGAGGCACAATCCAAATGACATTTTGAATAAATGTTTCTACAGGCCAAAAAATAAATTTTCTGATGAAAAACGATGACCCGTGACCTGTCGAACTTTCTCC
This sequence comes from Triturus cristatus, assembly GCF_964204655.1. Taxonomy (NCBI): domain Eukaryota; kingdom Metazoa; phylum Chordata; class Amphibia; order Caudata; family Salamandridae; genus Triturus; species Triturus cristatus. Next base: position 115,172,407 of record NC_140584.1, on the reverse strand, counting down.
AGATGGTCAAAAATGGTAATTTTATAATGCCTAATTTCTTTACTGTACATGACTATTTCATGTGAATTATCACTTTTGGAACTAAAATAAGTGTGCTTAGAGTCCTTTTAATGCTTGAAATTGGTCGAAATAGAAGCTTCTGAGTAGCAGAAAAAGTCTGTAAAAATGGCAATTTTGGGCACATTGAAACTTTAAAAAGTAATTATTCAACATGAGGCACAATCCAAATGAAATTTTGAATCAATGTTTCTACAGTCCAAAAAATCAATTTTCTGATGAAAAACAATGACCCGTGACCTGTCGAACTTTCTCCAGATGGTCAGAAAAGGTAATTTTTTAATGTTTAATTTTTTGACTGTTAATGATTATTGCATGTGAATTTTGACTTTTGGAACTAAAATAAGCGTGTTTAGAGTCATTTTAACGCCTGAAATTAGTCAATATAGACGTTCCTGAGTAGGAGAGAAAGTCTGTAAGAATTGGCAATTTTGGTCACATTGAGGAGTCCTTTTAATGCCTGAAATTGGTCGAAAGAGAAGCTTCTGAGTAGGAGAAAAAGTCTGTAAAAATGGCAATTTTTATCACATTGAGGCTTTAAAAAGTAGTTATTCAACATGAGGCACAATCCAAATGAGATTTTTTATCAATTTTTCTACAGTCCAATAAATCAATTTTCTGAAGAAAAACAATGACCCGTGACCTGTCGAACTTTCTCCAGATGGTCAGAAATGGTAATTTTTTAATGTTTAATTTTTTGACTGTAAATGATTATTGCATGTGAATTTTGAATTTTGGAACTAAAATAAGTGTGTTTAGAGTCATTTTAATGCCTGAAATTGGTCAATATAGAAGCTTCTGAGTAGGAGAAAAAGTCTGTAAAAATGGCAATTTTGGGCACATTGAGACTTTAAAAGGTAGTTATTTAACATGAGGCACAATCTAAATGACATTTTGAATCAATTTTTCTACAGTCCAAAAAATCAATTTTCGTATGATAAATGATGGCCCGTGACCTGTAGAACTTTCTCCAGATGGTCAGAAATGGTAATTTTTTAATTTTTATTGTTATGACTGTAAATGACTATTGCATGTGAATTATCACTTTTGGCACGAGAATAAGTGTGTTTAGAGTCAGCATAATGCCTGAAATTGGTCGAAATAGAAGCTTCTGAGTTGCAGAAAAAGTCTGTAAAAATGGCAATTTTGGTCACATTGAGGCTTTAAAAAGTAGTTATTCAACATGAGGCACAATCCAAATGACATTTTGAATAAATGTTTCTACAGGCCAAAAAATCTATTTTCTGATGAAAAACGATGACCTGTGACATGCCGAATTTTCTCCAGATGGTCAGAAATGGTAATTTTTTTAATGCCTAATTTCTTTACTGTAAATGACTGTTGCATGTGAATCATCACTCTTGGAACTAAAATAAGTGTGTTTAGAGTCCTTTTAATGTCTGAAATTGGTCGAAATAGAAGCTTCTGAGTAGCATAAAGTCTGTAAAAATGGCAATTTTGATCACATTGAGGCTTTAAAAAGTAGTTATTCAACATGAGGCACAATCCAAATGACATTTTGAATCAATTTTTCTACAGTCCAAAAAATCAATTTTCTGATGAAAAGCAATGAACCGTGACCTGTCGAACTTTCTCCAGATGGTCAGAAATGGTCATTTTTTAATGTTTAATTTTATGACTGTAAATGACTATTGCATGTGAATTATCACTTTTGACACTAGAATAAGTGTATTTAGTGTCAGTATAATGCCTGAAATTGGTCGAAATAGAAGCTTCTGAGTAGCAAAAAAAGTCTGTAAAAATTGCAATTATGGGCACATTGAGACTTTAAAAAGTAGTTATTCAACATGAGGCACAATCTAAATGACATTTTGAATCAAGTTTTCTACAGTCCAAAAAATCTATTTTCTGATGAAAAACGATGATCCGTGACCTGTCGAACTTTCTCCAGATGGTCAGAAATGGTAATTTTTTAATGTTAATTTTTTTTACTGTAAATGATTATTGCATGTGAATTATCACTTTTGGAACTAAAATAAGTGTGTTTACAGTCAGTATAATGCCTGAAATTGCTCGAAATAGAAGCTTCTGAATAGGAGAAAAAGTCTGTAAAAATGGCAATTTTGGTCACATTGAGGCTTTAAAAAGTAGTTATTCAACATGAGGTACAATCCAAATGACATTTTGAATAAATCTCTCTACAGTCCAAAAAATCAATTTTCGGATGAAAAACAATGACCCGTGACCTGTCGAACTTTCTCCAGATGGTCAGAAATTGTAATTTTTTAATTTTTAATGTTATGACTGTAAATGACTATTGCATGTGAATTATCACTTTTGGAACTAAAATACGTGTTTAGATTCAGTATATTGCCAGAAATTGGTCAATATAGAAGCTTCTGAGTAGGAGAAAAAGTCTGTAAAAATGGCAATTTTTGTTCACATTGAGGCCTTAAAAAGTAGTTATTCAACATGAGGCACAATCCAAATGAAACTTTGAATACATTTTTCTACAGTCCTAAAAATCAATATTCTGATGAAAAATTATGACCCCGTGACCTGTCGAACTTTCTCCAGATGGTCAGAAATGGTAATTTTTTAATGTTTTTTTTTTTTACTGTAAGTGACTATTCCATGTGAATTATCACTTTTGGAACTAAAATAACTGTGTATAATGCCTGAAATTAGTCGAAATAGAAGCTTCTGAGTAGCAGAAAAAGTCTGTAAAAATGTCAATTTTGGTCACATTGAGGCTTTAAAAAGTAGTTATTCAACATGAGGCACAATCCAAATGACATTTTTTATCAATTTTTCTACAGTCCAAAAAATCACTTTTCTGATGAAAAACGATGACCTGTGCGTGACCTGTCGAACTTTCTCCAGATGGTCAGAAATGGTAATTTTTTAATGTTTACATTTTTTGACTGTAAATGACTATTGCATGTGAATTATCACTTTTGGAACAAAAATAAGTGTGTTTAGAGTCATTGCCTGAAATTGCTTGCAATAGAAGCTTCTGAGTAGCAGAAAAAGTCTGTAAAAATGACAATTTTGGTCACATTGAGGCTTTCAAAAGTAGTTATTCAACATGAGGCACAATCCAAATGACATTTTGAATCAATTTTTCTACAGTCCAAAAAATCAATTTTCTGATGAAAAACAATGAACCGTGACCTGTCGAACTTTCTCCAGATGGTCAGAAATGGTAATTTTTTAATGTTTAATTTTATGACTGTAAATGACTATTGCATGTGAATTATCACTTTTGACACTAGAATAAGTGTATTTAGTGTCAGTATAATGCCTGAAATTGGTCGAAATAGAAGCTTCTGAGTAGCAGAAAAAGTCTGTAAAAATTGCAATTATGGGCACATTGAGACTTTAAAAAGTAGTTATTCAACATGAGGCACAATCTAAATGACATTTTGAATCAAGTTTTCTACAGTCCAAAAAATCTATTTTCTGATGAAAAACGATGATCCGTGACCTGTCGAACTTTCTCCAGATGGTCAGAAATGGTAATTTTTTAATGCCTAATTTCTTTGCTGTAAATGACTGTTGCATGTGAATCATCACTTTATGAACTACAGTAAGTGTGTTTAGAGTCTTTTTAATGCCTGAAAATGGTCGAAATAGAAGCTTCTGAGTAGCAGAAAAAGTCTGTAAAAATTACAATTTTGGTCACATTGAGGCTTTAAAAAGTAGTTATTCAACATGAGTCACAATCCAACTGACATTTTTTATCAATTTTTCTGCAGTCCAAAAATCAATTTCCTGATGAAAAACGATGATCCGTGACCTGTCGAACTTTCTCCAGATGGTCAGAAATGGTAATTTTTTAATGTTTAATTTTTTGACTGTAAATGACTATTGCATGTGAATCATCACTTTTGGAACTAAAATAATTGTGTTTAGAGTCCTTTTAATGCCTGAAATTGGTCGAAATAGAAGCTTCTGAGTAGCAGAAAAAGTCTGTAAAAATGGCAATTTTGGTCACATTGAGACTTTGAAAAGTAGTTATTCAACATGAGGCACAATCCAAATGACATTTTGAATCAATTTTTCTACAGTCCTAAAAATCAATATTCTGATGAAAAATTATGACCCGTGACCTGTCGAACTTTCGCCAGATGGTCAGAAATGGTAATTTTTTTATTGTTAAATTGTTTTGACTATAAATGACTACTGCATGTGAATTATCACTTTTGGAGCAAAATAAGTGTGTTTACAGTCAGTATAATGCCTGAAATTGGTCTAAATAGAAGCTTCTGAGTAGCATAAAGTATGTAAAAATGGCAATTTTGGTCAAATTGAGGCTTTAAAAAGTAGTTATTCCACATGAGGCACAATCCAAATGACATTTTGAATCAATTTTTCTACAGTCCTAAAAATCAATATTCTGATGAAAAATTATGACCCGTGACCTGTCGAACTTTCGCCAGATGGTCAGAAATGGTAATTTTTTATTGTTTAATTTTTTTGACTATAAATGACTATTGCATGTGAATTATCACTTTTGGAGTAAAATAAGTGTGTTTACAGTCAGTATAATGCCTGAAATTGGTCGAAATAGAAGCTTCTGAGTAGCATAAAGTCTGTAAAAATGGCAATTTTGGTCACATTGAGGCTTTAAAAAGTAGTTATTCCACATGAGGCACAATCCAAATGACATTTTGAATCAATTTTCCTACAGTCCAAAAACTCAATTTTCTGATGAAAAACGATTACCCGTGTGTGACCTGTTGAACTTTCTCCAGATGGTCAGGAATGGTAATTTTTTAATGTTTAAGTTTTTTGACTGTAAATGACTATTGCATGTGAATTATCACTTTTGGAACTAAAATACGTGTTTAGATTCAGTATATTGCCAGAAATTGGTCAATATAGAAGCTTCTGAGTAGGAGAAAAAGTCTGTAAAAATGGCAATTTTTGTTCACATTGAGACTTTAAAAAGTAGTTATTCAACATGAGGCACAATCCAAATGAAACTTTGAATACATTTTTCTACAGTCCTAAAAATCAATATTCTGATGAAAAATTATGACCCCGTGACCTGTCGAACTTTCTCCAGATGGTCAGAAATGGTAATTTTTTAATGTTTATTTTTTTTACTGTAAATGACTATTCCATGTGAATTATCACTTTTGGAACTAAAATAAGTGTGTATAATGCCTGAAATTGGTCGAAATAGAAGCTTCTGAATAGGAGAAAAAGTCTGTAAAAATGGCAATTTTGGTCACATTGAGGCTTTAAAAAGTAGTTATTCAACATGAGGTACAATCCAAATGACATTTTGAATCAATCTCTCTACAGTCCAAAAAATCAATTTTCGGATGAAAAACAATGACCCGTGACCTGTCGAACCTTCTCCAGATGGTCAGAAATTGTAATTTTTTATTTTTTAATGTTATGACTGTAAATGACTATTGCATGTGAATTATCACTTTTGGCACGAGAATAAGTGTGTTTGGAGTCAGTATAATGCCTGAAATTGGTCGAAATAGAAGCTTCTGAGTTGCAGAAAAAGTCTGTAAAAATGGCAATTTTGTTTACATTGAGACTTTGAAAAGTAGTTATTCAACATGAGGCACAATCCAAATGACATTTTGAATCAATTTTTCTACAGTCCTAAAAATCAATATTCTGATGAAAAATTATGACCCGTGACCTGTCGAACTTTCTCCAGATGGTCACAAATGGTAATTTTTTATTGTTTAATTTTTTTGACTATAAATGACTATTGCATGTGAATTATCACTTTTGGAGTAAAATAAGTGTGTTTACAGTCAGTATAATGCCTGAAATTGGTCGAAATAGAAGCTTCTGAGTAGCATAAAGTCTGTAAAAATGGCAATTTTGGTCACATTGAGGCTCTAAAAAGTAGTTATTCAACATGAGGCACAAACCAAATGACATTTTTTATCAATTTTTCTACAGTCCAAAAAATCACTTTTCTGATGAAAAACGATGACCTGTGCGTGACCTGTCGAACTTTCTCCAGATGGTCAGAAATGGTATTTTTTTAATGTTTAAATTTTTTGACTGTAAATGACTATTGCATGTGAATTTTCACTTTTGGAACTTAAATAAGTGTGTTTAGAGTCATTTTAATGCCTGAAATTGGTCGAAATAGAAGCTTCTGAGTAGCAGAAAAAGTCTGTAAAAATGGCAATTTTGGTCACATTGAGGCTTTAAAAAGTAGTTATTCAACATGAGGCACAATCCAAATGACATTTTGAATCAATTTTTCTACAGTCTAATAAATCAATTTTCAGATGAAAAACAATGAAGCGTGACCTGTCGAACTTTCTCCAGATGGTCAGAAATGGTAATTTTTTAATGTTTAATTTTATGACTGTAAATGATTATTGCATGTGAATTATCACTTTTGGCACTAGAATAAGTGTATTTAGTGTCAGTATAATGCCTGAAATTGGTCGAAATAGAAGCTTCTGAGTAGCAGAAAAAGTCTGTAAAAATGGCAATTTTGGTCACATTGAGGCTTTAAAAAGTAGTTATTCAACATGAGGCACAATCCAAATGACATTTTGAATCAATTTTTCTACAGTCTAATAAATCAATTTTCAGATGAAAAACAATGAACCGTGACCTGTCGAACTTTCTCCAGATGGTCAGAAATGGTAAATTTTTAATGTTTAAGTTTTTTGACTGTAAATGACTATTGCATGTGAATTATCACTTTTGAAACTAAAATAAGTGTGTTTAGAGTCCTTTTAATGTCTGAAATTGGTCAAAATAGAAGCTTATGAGTAGGAGAAAAAGTCTGTAAAAATGGCAATTAAATTAAACAGTAAAAAAATTACCATTTCTGACCATCTGGAGAAAGTTCGACAAGTAACGGATCATCATTTTTCATCAGAAAAGAGATTTTTTGGACTGTAGAAAAATTGATTCAAAATGTCATTTGGATCCAGCCTCATGTTGAATAACTGTTTTTAAAGCCTCAATGTGACCAAAATTGCGATTTTTACAGACTTTTTCTCCTACTCAGAAGCTTCTATTTTGACCAATTTCAGGCATTATACTGACTCTAAACACACTTATTTTAGTTCCAAAAGTGAAAATTCACATGCAATAGTCAATTACAGTCAAAAAACTAAACATTAAAAAATTACCATTTCTGACCATCTGGAGAAAGATTGACAGGTCACGGGTCATCGTTTTTCATCAGAAAATTGATTTTTTGGCCTGTAGAAAAATTGATTCAAAATGTCATTTGGATTCTGCCTCATGTTGAATAACTGTTTTTAAAGCCTCAATGTGTCCAAAATTGCCATTTTTACAGACTTTTTCTCCTACTCAGAAGCTTCTATTTCGACCAATTTCAGGCATTAAAATGACTCTAAACACACTTATTTTAGTTTCAAAAGTGATAATTCACATGCAATAGTCATTTACAGTCAAAAAATTAAACAGTAAAAAATTACCATTTCTGACCAACTGGAGAAAGTTGGACAGGTCACGGGCAATCGTTTTTCATCAGAAAATGGATTTTTTGGACTGTAGAAAAATGTGTTCAAAATGTCATTTGGATTGTGCCTCATGTTGAACAACTATTTTTTAAAGCCTCAATGTGCCCAAAATTGTCATTTTTACAGACTTTTTCTCCTACTAAGAAACTTCTATTTCGACCAATTTCAGGCATTAAAAGGACTCTAAACACACGTATTTTAGTTCCAAGAGTTCTAATTCACATGCATTAGTCATTTAAAAAAAAAAAATTAGGCATTAAAAAATTACCATTTCTGACCATCTGGACAAAGTTCGACATGTCACAGGTCATCGTTTTTCATCAGAAAATTGATTTTTTGGACTGTAGAAAAATGTATTCAAAATGTCATTTGGATTGAGCCTCATGTTGAATAACTACTTTTTACAGCCTCAATGTTACCAAAATTGCCATTTTTACAGACTTTTTCTCGAACTCATAAGCTTCTATTTCGACCAGTTTCAGGCGTTAAAATGACTCTAAACACACTTATTTTAGTTCCAAAAGTGATAATTCACATGCAATAGTCATTTACAGTCACAAAATTAAACAGTAAAAAATTACCATTTCTGACCAACTGGATAAAGTTCGGCAGGTCACGGATCATCGTTTTTCATCAGAAAATGGATTTTTTTGACTGTAGAAAAATTGATTGAAAATGTCATTTGGATTGTGCCTCATGTTGAATAACTACTTTTTAAAGCCTCAATGTGACCAAAATTGCAATTTTTCCAGACTTTTTCTCCTACTCAGAAGCTTCTATTTCGACTAATTTAAGGCATTAAAATGACTCTAAACACACTTATTTTAGTTTCAAAAGTGATAATTCACATGAAATAGTCATTTACAGTCAAAAAACTTAAACTTAAAAAAATTACCATTCCTTACCATCTGGAGAAAGTCGACAGGTCACGGATCATCGTTTTTCATCAGAAATTAGATTTTTTGGACTGTAGAAAAAAGATTCAAAATGTCATTTAGATTGTGCCTCATGATGATTAACTTCTTTTTAAAGCCTCAATGTGACCAAAATTGCAATTTTTACAAACTTTTGTCTCCTACTCAGAAGCTTCTATTTCGACCAATTTAAGGCATTAAAATGACTGTAAACACACTTATTTTAGTTCCAAAAGTGATAATTCACATGCAATAGTCATTTACAGTCAAAAAATTAAACAATAAAAAATTAACATTTCTGACCATCTGGAGAAAGTTCGACAGGTCACAGATCATCATTTTTCATCAGAAATTTGATTTTTTGGACTGTAGAAAATTCGATTCAAAATGTCATTTGGATTGTGCCTAATGTTGAATAACTACTTTTCAAACCCTCAATGTGACCAAAATTGCCATTTTTACAGACTTTTTCTCCTACTCAGAAGCTTCTCTTTCGACCAATTTCAGGCATTAAAATGACTCTAAACACACTTATTTGAGTTCCAAAAGTCATAATTCACATGCAATAGTCATTTACAGTCAAAAAATTAAACATTAAAAAATTAACATTTCTTACCATCTGGAGAAAGTTCAAAAGGTCACGGGTCTTTGTTTTTCATCAGAAAATTAATGTTTTGGACTGTAGAAAAATGTATTCAAAATGTCATTTGGATTGTGCCTCATGTTGAATAACTGCTTTTTAAAGCCTCAATGTTACCAAAATTGCCATTTTTACAGACTTTTTCTCCAACTCAGAAGATTCTATTTCGACCAATTTCAGGCATTCAAATGACTCTAAACACACTTATGTTAGTTCCAAAAGTGATTATTCACATGCTATAGTCATTTATAGTAAAAAAATGTAACATAAAAAAATTACCATTTCTAACCGTCTGGAGAAAGTTCGACAGGTCACGGGTCATCGTTTTTCATCAGAAAATTGATTTTTTGGACTGTAGAAATATTGATTCAAAATGTCATTTGGATTGTGCATCATGTTGAATAACTACTTTTTAAAGCTTCAATGTGACCAAAATTGCCATTTTTACAGACTACTCAGAAGCTTCTATTTTGACCAATTTCAGGCATTAAAATGGCCCTAAACACACTTATTTTAGTTCCAAAACATATAATTCACATTCAATAGTCATTTACAGTAAAAAAAATTCAACATTAAAAAAGTACAATTTTTGACCGTCTGTAGAAAGTTCGGCAGGTCACGAATCATCGTTTTTCATCAGAAAATGGATTTTTTGGACTGTAGAAAAAATGATTCAAAATGTCATTTGGATTGTGCCTCATGTTGAATAACCACTTTTTAAAGCCTCAATGTGACCAAAATTGCCATTTTTACAGACTTTTCCTCCTACTCAGAAGCTACTATTTCGACCAATTTCAGGCATTAAAAAGACTCTAAACACTTATTTTATTTCCAAAAGTGATAATTCACATGCAATAGTCATATACAGTCAAAATATTAAACATTAAAAAATAACCATTTCTGACCATCTGGAGAAAGTTCGACAGGTCACGGGTCATCGTTTTTCATCAGAAAATTGATTTTTTGTCCTGTAGAAAAATTGATTCAAAATTTCATTTGGATTCTGCCTCATATTGAATAACTGTTTATAAGCCTCAATGTGTCCAAAATTGCCATTTTTACAGACTTTTTCTCCTACTCATAAGCTTCTATTTCGACCAATTTCAGGCATTAAACTGACTCTAAACACACTTATTTTAGTTCCAAGAGTTCTAATTCACATGCATTAGTCATTTAAAAAAAAAAAATTAGGCATTAAAAAATTACCATTTCTGACCATCTGGACAAAGTTCGACATGTCACAGGTCATCGTTTTTCATCAGAAAATTGATTTTTTGGACTGTAGAAAAATTGATTCAAAATTTCATTTGGATTGGGCCTCATGTTGAATAACTACTTTTTAAAGCCTCAATGTGACCAAAATTGCCATTTTTACAGACTTTTTCTGCTACTCAGAAGCTTCTATTTCGACCAATTTCAAGCATTAAAAGGACTCTAAACACACGTATTTTAGTTCCAAAAGTGATAATTCACATGCAATAGTCATTTACTGTCAAAATATTAAACATAAAAAATTACCATTTCTGACCAACTGGAGAAAGTTCGACAGTTCACGGATCATCGTTTTTCTTCGGAAAATGGATTTTTTGGACTGTAGAAAAATTGATTCAAAAAGTCATTTGGATTGTGACTCATGTTGAATAACTACTTTTTAAAGCCTCAATGTGACCAAAATTGCCATTTTTACAGACTTTTTCTCGAACGCATAAGCTTCTTTTTCGACCGATTTCAGGCGTAAAAAAGGACTCTAAACACACTTATTTTAGTTCCAAAATTGATAATTCACATGCAATAGTCATTTACAGTCAACAAATTAAACTATAAAAAAAATTCCATTTCTGACGATCTGGAGAAAGTTCAAAAGGTCACGGGTCTTTGTTTTTCATCAGAAAATTAATGTTTTGGACTGTAGAAAAATGTATTCAAAATGTCATTTGGATTGTGCCTCATGTTGAATAACTACTTTTTACAGCCTCAATGTTACCAAAATTGCCATTTTTATAGACTTTTTCTCGAACTCATAAGCTTCTATTTCGACCAGTTTCAGGCGTTAAAATGACTCTAAACACACTTATTTTAGTTCCAAAAGTGATAATTCACATGCAATAGTCATTTACAGTCACAAAATTAAACATTAAAAAATTAACATTTCTTACCATCTGGAGAAAGTTCGGCAGGTCACGGATCATCGTTTTTCATCAGAAAATGGATTTTTTGGAATGTAGAAAAATTGATTCAAAATGTCATTTGGATTGTGCCTCATGTTGAATAACTACTTTTTAAAGCCTCAATGTTACCAAAATTGCCATTTTTACAGACTTTTTCTCCTACTCAGAAGATTCTATTTCGACCAATATCAGGCATTCAAATGACTCTAAACACACTTATGTTAGTTCCAAAAGTGATTATTCACATGCTATAGTCATTTATAGTAAAAAAATGTAACATAAAAAATTACCATTTCTAACCGTCTGGAGAAAGTTCGACAGGTCACGGGTCATCGTTTTTCATCAGAAAATTCATTTTTTGGACTGTAGAAATATTGATTCAAAATGTCATTTGGATTGAGCCTCATGTTGAATAACTACTTTTTACAGCCTCAATGTTACCAAAATTGCCATTTTTACAGACTTTTTCTCGAACTCATAAGCTTCTATTTCGACCAGTTTCAGGCGTTAAAATGACTCTAAACACACTTATTTTAGTTCCAAAAGTGATAATTCACATGCAATAGTCATTTACAGTCACAAAATTAAACAGTAAAAAATTACCATTTCTGACCAACTGGAGAAAGTTGGACTGGTCACGGGTCATCGTTTTTCATCAGAAAATGGATTTTTTGGACTGTAGAAAAATTGAGTCAAAATGTCATTTGGATTGTGCCTCATGTTGAATAACTACTTTTTAAAGCCTCAATGTGACCAAAATTGCAATTTTTCCAGACTTTTTCTCCTACTCAGAAGCTTCTATTTCGACTAATTTAAGGCATTAAAATGACTCTAAACACACTTATTTTAGTTTCAAAAGTGATAATTCACATGAAATAGTCATTTACAGTCAAAAAACTTAAACTTAAAAAAATTACCATTCCTTACCATCTGGAGAAAGTCGACAGGTCACGGATCATCGTTTTTCATCAGAAATTAGATTTTTTGGACTGTAGAAAAAAGATTCAAAATGTCATTTAGATTGTGCCTCATGATGATTAACTTCTTTTTAAAGCCTCAATGTGACCAAAATTGCAATTTTTACAAACTTTTGTCTCCTACTCAGAAGCTTCTATTTCGACCAATTTAAGGCATTAAAATGACTGTAAACACACTTATTTTAGTTCCAAAAGTGATAATTCACATGCAATAGTCATTTACAGTCAAAAAATTAAACAATAAAAAATTAACATTTCTGACCATCTGGAGAAAGTTCGACAGGTCACAGATCATCATTTTTCATCAGAAATTTGATTTTTTGGACTGTAGAAAATTCGATTCAAAATGTCATTTGGATTGTGCCTAATGTTGAATAACTACTTTTCAAACCCTCAATGTGACCAAAATTGCCATTTTTACAGACTTTTTCTCCTACTCAGAAGCTTCTCTTTCGACCAATTTCAGGCATTAAAATGACTCTAAACACACTTATTTGAGTTCCAAAAGTCATAATTCACATGCAATAGTCATTTACAGTCAAAAAATTAAACATTAAAAAATTAACATTTCTTACCATCTGGAGAAAGTTCAAAAGGTCACGGGTCTTTGTTTTTCATCAGAAAATTAATGTTTTGGACTGTAGAAAAATGTATTCAAAATGTCATTTGGATTGTGCCTCATGTTGAATAACTACTTTTTAAAGCCTCAATGTTACCAAAATTGCCATTTTTACAGACTTTTTCTCCAACTCAGAAGATTCTATTTCGACCAATTTCAGGCATTCAAATGACTCTAAACACACTTATGTTAGTTCCAAAAGTGATTATTCACATGCTATAGTCATTTATAGTAAAAAAATGTAACATAAAAAAATTACCATTTCTAACCGTCTGGAGAAAGTTCGACAGGTCACGGGTCATCGTTTTTCATCAGAAAATTGATTTTTTGGACTGTAGAAATATTGATTCAAAATGTCATTTGGATTGTGCATCATGTTGAATAACTACTTTTTAAAGCTTCAATGTGACCAAAATTGCCATTTTTACAGACTACTCAGAAGCTTCTATTTTGACCAATTTCAGGCATTAAAATGGCCCTAAACACACTTATTTTAGTTCCAAAACATATAATTCACATTCAATAGTCATTTACAGTAAAAAAAATTCAACATTAAAAAAGTACAATTTTTGACCGTCTGTAGAAAGTTCGGCAGGTCACGAATCATCGTTTTTCATCAGAAAATGGATTTTTTGGACTGTAGAAAAAATGATTCAAAATGTCATTTGGATTGTGCCTCATGTTGAATAACCACTTTTTAAAGCCTCAATGTGACCAAAATTGCCATTTTTACAGACTTTTCCTCCTACTCAGAAGCTACTATTTCGACCAATTTCAGGCATTAAAAAGACTCTAAACACTTATTTTATTTCCAAAAGTGATAATTCACATGCAATAGTCATATACAGTCAAAATATTAAACATTAAAAAATAACCATTTCTGACCATCTGGAGAAAGTTCGACAGGTCACGGGTCATCGTTTTTCATCAGAAAATTGATTTTTTGTCCTGTAGAAAAATTGATTCAAAATTTCATTTGGATTCTGCCTCATATTGAATAACTGTTTATAAGCCTCAATGTGTCCAAAATTGCCATTTTTACAGACTTTTTCTCCTACTCATAAGCTTCTATTTCGACCAATTTCAGGCATTAAAATGACTCTAAACACACTTATTTTAGTTTCAAAAGTGATAATTCACATCCAATAGTCATTTACAGTCAAAAAATTAAACAGTAAAAAATTACCATTTCTGACCAACTGGAGAAAGTTGGCCAGGTCAAGGGTCATCGTTTTTCATAAGAAAATTGAGGTTTTGGACTGTAGAAAAATGTGTTCAAAATGTCATTTGGATTGTGCCTCATGTTGAACAACTATTTTTTAAAGCCTCAATGTGCCCAAAATTGTCATTTTTACAGACTTTTTCTCCTACTAAGAAACTTCTATTTCGACCAATTTCAGGCATTAAACTGACTCTAAACACACTTATTTTAGTTCCAAGAGTTCTAATTCACATGCATTAGTCATTTAAAAAAAAAAAATTAGGCATTAAAAAATTACCATTTCTGACCATCTGGACAAAGTTCGACATGTCACAGGTCATCGTTTTTCATCAGAAAATTGATTTTTTGGACTGTAGAAAAATTGATTCAAAATTTCATTTGGATTGGGCCTCATGTTGAATAACTACTTTTTAAAGCCTCAATGTGACCAAAATTGCCATTTTTACAGACTTTTTCTGCTACTCAGAAGCTTCTATTTCGACCAATTTCAAGCATTAAAAGGACTCTAAACACACGTATTTTAGTTCCAAAAGTGATAATTCACATGCAATAGTCATTTACTGTCAAAATATTAAACATAAAAAATTACCATTTCTGACCAACTGGAGAAAGTTCGACAGTTCACGGATCATCGTTTTTCTTCGGAAAATGGATTTTTTGGACTGTAGAAAAATTGATTCAAAATGTCATTTGGATTGTGACTCATGTTGAATAACTACTTTTTAAAGCCTCAATGTGACCAAAATTGCCATTTTTACAGACTTTTTCTCGAACGCATAAGCTTCTTTTTCGACCGATTTCAGGCGTAAAAAAGGACTCTAAACACACTTATTTTAGTTCCAAAATTGATAATTCACATGCAATAGTCATTTACAGTCAACAAATTAAACTATAAAAAAAATTCCATTTCTGACGATCTGGAGAAAGTTCAAAAGGTCACGGGTCTTTGTTTTTCATCAGAAAATTAATGTTTTGGACTGTAGAAAAATGTATTCAAAATGTCATTTGGATTGTGCCTCATGTTGAATAACTACTTTTTACAGCCTCAATGTTACCAAAATTGCCATTTTTATAGACTTTTTCTCGAACTCATAAGCTTCTATTTCGACCAGTTTCAGGCGTTAAAATGACTCTAAACACACTTATTTTAGTTCCAAAAGTGATAATTCACATGCAATAGTCATTTACAGTCACAAAATTAAACATTAAAAAATTAACATTTCTTACCATCTGGAGAAAGTTCGGCAGGTCACGGATCATCGTTTTTCATCAGAAAATGGATTTTTTGGAATGTAGAAAAATTGATTCAAAATGTCATTTGGATTGTGCCTCATGTTGAATAACTACTTTTTAAAGCCTCAATGTTACCAAAATTGCCATTTTTACAGACTTTTTCTCCTACTCAGAAGATTCTATTTCGACCAATATCAGGCATTCAAATGACTCTAAACACACTTATGTTAGTTCCAAAAGTGATTATTCACATGCTATAGTCATTTATAGTAAAAAAATGTAACATAAAAAATTACCATTTCTAACCGTCTGGAGAAAGTTCGACAGGTCACGGGTCATCGTTTTTCATCAGAAAATTGATTTTTTGGACTGTAGAAATATTGATTCAAAATGTCATTTGGATTGTGCATCATGTTGAATAACTACTTTTTAAAGCTTCAATGTGACCAAAATTGCCATTTTTACAGACTACTCAGAAGCTTCTATTTTGACCAATTTCAGGCATTAAAATGGCCCTAAACACACTTATTTTAGTTCCAAAAGTGATAATTCACATGCAATAGTCATTTATTGTAAACAAATTCAAACATAAAAAAATTACCATTTCTGACCGTCTGGAGAAAGTTCGACAGGTCACGGATCATCGTTTTTCATCAGAAATTAGATTTTTTGGACTGTAGAAAAAAGATTCAAAATGTCATTTAGATTGTGCCTCATGATGATTAACTTCTTTTTAAAGCTTTAATGTGACCAAAATTGCCATTTTTACAGACTTTTTCTCCTACTCAGAAGCTTCTATTTCGACCAATTTCAGGCATTAAAATAATCTAAACACTCTTGTTTTAGTTCCAAAAGTGATAATTCACATGCAATAGTCATTTACAGTCAAAAAATGTAATATTAAAAAATTACCATTTCTAAACGTCTGGAGAAAGTTCGACAGGTCACGGATCATCATTTTTCATCAGAAAATGAATTTTTGGACTGTACAAAAATTGATTCAAAATGTCATTTGGATTGTGCCTCATGTTGAATAACTACTTTTTAAAGCCTCAATGTGACCAAAATTGCCATTTTTACAGACTTTTTCTCCCACTCAGAAGCTTCAAATTAGACCAATTTCAGGCATTAAAATGACTCTAAACACACTTATTTTAGTTCCAAAATTGATAATTCACATGCAATAGTCATTTACAGTCAAAAAATTAAACAATAAAAAATTAACATTTCTGACCATCTGGAGAAAGTTCGACAGGTCACGGATCATCATTTTTCATCGGAAATTTGATTTTTTGGACTGTAGAAAATTCGATTCAAAATGTCATTTGGATTGTGCCCAATGTTGAATAACTACTTTTCAAACCCTCAATGTGACCAAAATTGCCATTTTTACAGACTACTCAGAAGCTTCTATTTCGACCAATTTCAGGCATTAAAATGGCTCTAAACACACTTATTTTAGTTCCAAAAGATATAATTCACATTCAATAGTCATTTACAGTAAAAAAAATTCAACATTAAAAAAGTACAATTTTTGACCGTCTGTAGAAAGTTCGGCAGGTCACGAATCATCGTTTTTCATCAGAAAATGGATTTTTTGGACTGTAGAAAAATTGAGTCAAAATGTCATTTGGATTGTGCCTCATGTTGAATATCTACTTTTTATAGCCTCAATGTGACCAAAATTGCCATTTTTACAGACAAAAAGTCTGTACTCAGAAGCTTCTATTTCGACTAATTTCAGGCATCAAAATGACTCTAAACACACTTATGTTATTTCCAAAAGTGATAATTCACATGCAATAGTCATATACAGTCAAAATATTAAACATTAAAAAATAACCATTTCTGACCATCTGGAGAAAGTTCGACAGGTCACGGGTCATCGTTTTTCATCAGAAAATGGATTTTTTGGCCTGTAGAAAAATTGATTCAAAATGTCATTTGGATTCTGCCTCATGTTGAATAACCACTTAAAGCCTTAATGTGACCAAAATTGCCATTTTTACAGACAAAAAGTCTGTACTCAGAAGCTTCTATTTCGACCAATTTCAGGCGTTAAAATGACTCTAAACACACGTATTTTAGTTCCAAAAGTGATAATTCACATCCAATAGTCATTTACAGTCAAAAAACCTAAACAGTAAAAAATTACCATTTCTGACCAACTGGAGAAAGTTGGACAGGTCACGGGTCATCGTTTTTCATCAGAAAATTGATTTTTTGGACTGTAGAAAAATTGATTCAAAATGTCATTTGGATTCTGCCTCATGTTGAATAACTGTTTTTAAAGCCTCAATGTGTCCAAAATTGCCATTTTTACAGACTTTTTCTCCTACTCATAAGCTTCTATTTCGACCAATTTCAGGCGTTAAAATGACTCTAAACACACTTATTTTAGTTTCAAAAGTGATAATTCACATCCAATAGTCATTTACAGTCAAAAAATTAAACAGTAAAAAATTACCATTTCTGACCAACTGGAGAAAGTTGGCCAGGTCAAGGGTCATCGTTTTTCATAAGAAAATTGAGGTTTTGGACTGTAGAAAAATGTGTTCAAAATGTCATTTGGATTGTGCCTCATGTTGAAAAACTATTTTTTAAAGCCTCAATGTGCCCAAAATTGTCATTTTTACAGACTTTTTCTCCTACTAAGAAACTTCTATTTCGACCAATTTCAGGCATTAAACTGACTCTAAACACACTTATTTTAGTTCCAAGAGTTCTAATTCACATGCATTAGTCATTTAAAAAAAAAAAATTAGGCATTAAAAAATTACCATTTCTGACCATCTGGACAAAGTTCGACATGTCACAGGTCATCGTTTTTCATCAGAAAATTGATTTTTTGGACTGTAGAAAAATTGATTCAAAATTTCATTTGGATTGGGCCTCATGTTGAATAACTACTTTTTAAAGCCTTAATGTGACCAAAATTGCCATTTTTACAGACTTTTTCTGCTACTCAGAAGCTTCTATTTCGACCAATTTCAAGCATTAAAAGGACTCTAAACACACGTATTTTAGTTCCAAAAGTGATAATTCACATGCAATAGTCATTTACTGTCAAAATATTAAACATAAAAAATTACCATTTCTGACCAACTGGAGAAAGTTCGACAGTTCACGGATCATCGTTTTTCTTCGGAAAATGGATTTTTTGGACTGTAGAAAAATTGATTCAAAATGTCATTTGGATTGTGACTCATGTTGAATAACTACTTTTTAAAGCCTCAATGTGACCAAAATTGCCATTTTTACAGACTTTTTCTCGAACGCATAAGCTTCTTTTTCGACCGATTTCAGGCGTAAAAAAGGACTCTAAACACACTTATTTTAGTTCCAAAATTGATAATTCACATGCAATAGTCATTTACAGTCAACAAATTAAACTATAAAAAAATTACCATTTCTGACGATCTGGAGAAAGTTCAAAAGGTCACGGGTCTTTGTTTTTCATCAGAAAATTAATGTTTTGGACTGTAGAAAAATGTATTCAAAATGTCATTTGGATTGAGCCTCATGTTGAATAACTACTTTTTACAGCCTCAATGTTACCAAAATTGCCATTTTTATAGACTTTTTCTCGAACTCATAAGCTTCTATTTCGACCAGTTTCAGGCGTTAAAATGACTCTAAACACACTTATTTTAGTTCCAAAAGTGATAATTCACATGCAATAGTCATTTACAGTCACAAAATTAAACAGTAAAAAATTACCATTTCTGACCAACTGGAGAAAGTTGGACTGGTCACGGGTCATCGTTTTTCATCAGAAAATGGATTTTTTGGACTGTAGAAAAATTGAGTCAAAATGTCATTTGGATTGTGCCTCATGTTGAATATCTACTTTTTATAGCCTCTATGTGACCAAAATTGCCATTTTTACAGACTTTTTCTCCTACTCAGAAGCTTCTATTTCGACCAATTTCAGGCATCAAAATGACTCTAAACACACTTATGTTATTTCCAAAAGTGATAATTCACATGCAATAGTCATATACAGTCAAAATATTAAACATTAAAAAATTACCATTTCTGACCATCTGGACAAAGTTCGACATGTCACAGGTCATCGTTTTTCATCAGAAAATTGATTTTTTGGACTGTAGAAAAATTGATTCAAAATTTCATTTGGATTGGGCCTCATGTTGAATAACTACTTTTTAAAGCCTCAATGTGACCAAAATTGCCATTTTTACAGACTTTTTCTGCTACTCAGAAGCTTCTATTTCGACCAATTTCAAGCATTAAAAGGACTCTAAACACACGTATTTTAGTTCCAAAAGTGATAATTCACATGCAATAGTCATTTACTGTCAAAATATTAAACATAAAAAATTACCATTTCTGACCAACTGGAGAAAGTTCGACAGTTCACGGATCATCGTTTTTCTTCGGAAAATGGATTTTTTGGACTGTAGAAAAATTGATTCAAAATGTCATTTGGATTGTGACTCATGTTGAATAACTACTTTTTAAAGCCTCAATGTGACCAAAATTGCCATTTTTACAGACTTTTTCTCGAACGCATAAGCTTCTTTTTCGACCGATTTCAGGCGTAAAAAAGGACTCTAAACACACTTATTTTAGTTCCAAAATTGATAATTCACATGCAATAGTCATTTACAGTCAACAAATTAAACTATACAAAAATTACCATTTCTGACGATCTGGAGAAAGTTCAAAAGGTCACGGGTCTTTGTTTTCATCAGAAAATTAATGTTTTGGACTGTAGAAAAATGTATTCAAAATGTCATTTGGATTGAGCCTCATGTTGAATAACTACTTTTTACAGCCTCAATGTTACCAAAATTGCCATTTTTATAGACTTTTTCTCCTACTCAGAAGCTTCTATTTCGACTAATTTAAGGCATTAAAATGACTCTAAACACACTTATTTTAGTTTCAAAAGTGATAATTCACATGAAATAGTCATTTACAGTTAAAAAACTTAAACTTAAAAAAATTACCATTCCTTACCATCTGGAGAAAGTCGACAGGTCACGGATCATCGTTTTTCATCAGAAATTAGATTTTTTGGACTGTAGAAAAAAGATTCAAAATGTCATTTAGATTGTGCCTCATGATGATTAACTTCTTTTTAAAGCTTTAATGTGACCAAAATTGCCATTTTTACAGACTTTTTCTCCTACTCAGAAGCTTCTATTTCGACCAATTTCAGGCATTAAAATAATCTAAACACTCTTGTTTTAGTTCCAAAAGTGATAATTCACATGCAATAGTCATTTACAGTCAAAAAATGTAATATTAAAAAATTACCATTTCTAAACGTCTGGAGAAAGTTCGACAGGTCACGGATCATCATTTTTCATCAGAAAATGAATTTTTGGACTGTACAAAAATTGATTCAAAATGTCATTTGGATTGTGCCTCATGTTGAATAACTACTTTTTAAAGCCTCAATGTGACCAAAATTGCCATTTTTACAGACTTTTTCTCCCACTCAGAAGCTTCAAATTCGACCAATTTCAGGCATTAAAATGACTCTAAACACTCTTGTTTTAGTTCCAAAAGTGATAATTCACATGCAATAGTCATTTACAGTAAAAAAATGAAACATTAAAAAATTACCATTTTTGATCGTCTGGAGAAAGTTCGGCAGGTCACAGATCATTGTTTTTCATCAGAAAATAGATTTTTTGGACTGTTGAAAATTCGATTCAAAATGTCATTTGGATTGTGCCTAATGTTGAATAACTACTTTTCAAACCCTCAATGTGACCAAAATTGCCATTTTTACAGACTACTCAGAAGCTTCTATTTCGACCAATTTCAGGCATTAAAATGGCTCTAAACACACTTATTTTAGTTCCAAAAGATATAATTCACATTCAATAGTCATTACAGTAAAAAAAATTCAACATTAAAAAAGTACAATTTTTGACCGTCTGTAGAAAGTTCTTTGGACTGTAGAAAAAATGATTCAAAATGTCATTTGGATTGTGCCTCATGTTGAATATCTACTTTTTAAAGCCTCAATGTGACCAAAATTGCCATTTTTACAGACTTTTTCTCCTACTCAGAAGCTTCTATTTCGACCAATTTCAGACATCAAAATGACTCTAAACACTTATTTTATTTCCAAAAGTGATAATTCACATGCAATAGTCATATACAGTCAAAATATTAAACATTAAAAAATAACCATTTCTGACCATCTGGAGAAAGTTCGACAGGTCACGGGTCATCGTTTTTCATCAGAAAATTGATTTTTTGTCCTGTAGAAAAATTGATTCAAAATGTCATTTGGATTCTGCCTCATATTGAATAACTGTTTATAAGCCTCAATGTGTCCAAAATTGCCATTTTTACAGACTTTTTCTCCTACTCAGAATCTTCTATTTCGACTAATTTCAGGCATTAAAATGGCTGTAAACACACTTATTTTAGTTCAAAAAGTGATAATTCACATGCAATAGTCATTTACAGTCAAGAAATTAAACACTAAAAAATTACCATTTTTGATCGTCTGGAGAAAGTTCGGCAGGTCACGGATCATTGTTTTTCATCAGAAAACAGATTTTTGGGACTGTTGAAAAATTGATTCAAAATTTCATTTGGATTGTGCCCCATGTTCAATAACTACTTTTTAAAGACTCAATGTGACCAAAATTGCAATTTTTACAGACTTTTGTCTCCTACTCAGAAGCTTCTATTTCGACCAATTTAAGGCATTAAAATGACTGTAAACACACTTATTTTAGTTCCAAAAGTGATAATTCACATGCAATAGTCATTTACAGTCAAAAAATTAAACAATAAAAAATTAACATTTCTGATCATCTGGAGAAAGTTCGACAGGTCACAGATCATCATTTTTCATCAGAAATTTGATTTTTTGGACTGTAGAAAATTCGATTCAAAATGTCATTTGGATTGTGCCTAATGTTGAATAACTACTTTTCAAACCCTCAATGTGACCAAAATTGCCATTTTTACAGACTTTTTCTCCTACTCAGAAGATTCTATTTCGACCAATATCAGGCATTCAAATGACTATAAACACACTTATTTGAGTTCCAAAAGTGATTATTCACATGCTATAGTCATTTATAGTAAAAAAATGTAACATAAAAAATTACCATTTCTAACCGTCTGGAGAAAGTTCGACAGGTCACGGGTCATCGTTTTTCATCAGAAAATTGATTTTTTGGACTGTAGAAATATTGATTCAAAATGTCATTTGGATTGTGCATCATGTTGAATAACTACTTTTTAAAGCTTCAATGTGACCAAAATTGACATTTTTACAGACTACTCAGAAGCTTCTATTTTGACCAATTTCAGGCATTAAAATGGCCCTAAACACACTTATTTTAGTTCCAAAAGATATAATTCACATTCAATAGTCATTTACAGTAAAAAAAATTCAACATTAAAAAAGTACAATTTTTGACCGTCTGTAGAAAATTCGGCAGGTCACGAATCATCGTTTTTCATCAGAAAATGGATTTTTTGGACTGTAGAAAAAATGATTCAAAATGTCATTTGGATTGTGCCTCATGTTGAATAACTGTTTTTAAAGCCTCAATGTGTCCAAAATTGCCATTTTTACAGACTTTTTCTCCTACTCAGAAGCTTCTATTTCAACCAATTTCAGGCATTAAAATGACTCTAAACACACTTATTTTAGTTCCAAAAGTGATAATTCACATGCAATAGTCATTTACAGTCACAAAATTAAACAGTAAAAAATTACCATTTCTGACCAACTGGAGAAAGTTGGCCAGGTCACGGGTCATCGTTTTTCATCAGAAAATGGATTTTTTGGACTGTAGAAAAATTGAGTCAAAATGTCATTTGGATTGTGCCTCATGTTGAATATCTACTTTTTATAGCCTCAATGTGACCAAAATTGCCATTTTTACAGACAAAAAGTCTGTACTCAGAAGCTTCTATTTCGACTAATTTCAGGCATCAAAATGACTCTAAACACACTTATGTTATTTCCAAAAGTGATAATTCACATGCAATAGTCATATACAGTCAAAATATTAAACATTAAAAAATAACCATTTCTGACCATCTGGAGAAAGTTCGACAGGTCACGGGTCATCGTTTTTCATCAGAAAATGGATTTTTTGGCCTGTAGAAAAATTGATTCAAAATGTCATTTGGATTCTGCCTCATGTTGAATAACTGTTTATAAGCCTCAATGTGTCCAAAATTGCCATTTTTACAGACTTTTTCTCCAACTCATAAGCTTCTATTTCGACCAATTTCAGGCGTTAAAATGACTCTAAACACACCTATTTTAGTTTCAAAAGTGATAATTCACATGCAATAGTCATTTACAGTCAAAAAATGTAATATTAAAAAATTACCATTTCTAAACGTCTGGAGAAAGTTCGACAGGTCACGGATCATCATTTTTCATCAGAAAATGAATTTTTGGACTATACAAAAATTGATTCAAAATGTCATTTGGATTGTGCCTCATGTTGAATAACTACTTTTTAAAGCCTCAATGTGACCAAAATTGCCATTTTTACAGACTTTTTCTCCCACTCAGAAGCTTCAATTTCGACCAATTTCAGGCATTAAAATGACTCTAAACACACTTATTTTAGTTCCAAAATTGATAATTCACATGCAATAGTCATTTACAGTAAAAAAATGAAACATTAAAAAATTACCATTTTTGATCGTCTGGAGAAAGTTCGGCAGGTCACGGATCATTGTTTTTCATCAGAAAATAGATTTTTTGGACTGTTGAAAAATTGATTCAAAATGTCATTTGGATTGTGCCTCATGTTGAATAACTACTTTTTAAAGCCTCAATGTGACCAAAATTGCCATTTTTACAGACTTTTTCTGCTACTCAGAAGCTTCTATTTCGACCAATTTCAAGCATTAAAAGGACTCTAAACACACGTATTTTAGTTCCAAAAGTGATAATTCACATGCAATAGTCATTTACTGTCAAAATATTAAACATAAAAAATTACCATTTCTGACCAACTGGAGAAAGTTCGACAGTTCACGGATCATCGTTTTTCTTCGGAAAATGGATTTTTTGGACTGTAGAAAAATTGAGTCAAAATGTCATTCGGATTGTGCCTCATGTTGAATAACTACTTTTTACAGCCTCAATGTTACCAAAATTGCCATTTTTATAGACTTTTTCTCGAACTCATAAGCTTCTATTTCGACCAGTTTCAGGCGTTAAAATGACTCTAAACACACTTATTTTAGTTCCAAAAGTGATAATTCACATGCAATAGTCATTTACAGTCACAAAATTAAACAGTAAAAAATTACCATTTCTGACCAACTGGAGAAAGTTGGACTGGCCACGGGTCATCGTTTTTCATCTGAAAATGGATTTTTTGGACTGTAGAAAAATTGAGTCAAAATGTCATTTGGATTGTGCCTCATGTTGAATATCTACTTTTTATAGCCTCAATGTGACCAAAATTGCCATTTTTACAGACTTTTTCTCCTACTCAGAAGCTTCTATTTCGACTAATTTCAGGCGTTAAAATGACTCTAAACACACTTATTTTAGTTCCAAAAGTGATAATTCACATGCAACAGTCATTTATTGTAAACAAATTCAAACATAAAAAAATTACCATTTCTGACCGTCTGGAGAAAGTTCGACAGGTCACGGGTCATCGTTTTTCATCAGAAAATTGATTTTTTGGACTGTAGAAAAATTGATTCAAAATGTCATTTGGATTGTGCCTCATGTTGAATAACTACTTTTTAAAGCCTCAATGTGACCAAAATTGCAATTTTTCCAGACTTTTTCTCCCACTCAGAAGCTTCAAATTCGACCAATTTCAGGCATTAAAATGACTCTAAACACACTTATTTTAGTTTCAAAAGTGATAATTCACATGAAATAGTCATTTACAGTCAAAAAATGTAATATTAAAAAATTACCATTTCTAAACGTCTGGAGAAAGTTCGACAGGTCACGGATCATCATTTTTCATCAGAAAATGAATTTTTGGACTGTACAAAAATTGATTCAAAATGTCATTTGGATTGTGCCTCATGTTGAATAACTACTTTTTAAAGCCTCAATGTGACCAAAATTGCCATTTTGACAGACTTTTTCTCCCACTCAGAAGCTTCAAATTCGACCAATTTCAGGCATTAAAATGACTCTAAACACACTTATTTTAGTTCCAAAATTGATAATTCACATGCAATAGTCATTTACAGTAAAAAAATGAAACATTAAAAAATTACCATTTTTGATCGTCTGGAGAAAGTTCGGCAGGTCACAGATCATTGTTTTTCATCAGAAAATAGATTTTTTGGACTGTTGAAAAATTGATTCAAAATTTCATTTGGATTGTGCCTCATGTTGAATAACTACTTTTTAATGACTCAATGTGACAAAATTGCCATTTTTACAGACTTTTTCTCCTACTCAGAATTTTCTATTTCGACCAATTTCAGGCATTAAAATGGCTGTAAACACACTTATTTTAGTTCCAAAAGTGATAATTCACATGCAATAGTCATTTACAGTCAAAAAATTAAACACTAAAAAATTACCATTTCTGACCCTCTGGAGAAAGTTCGACAGGTCACGGATCATCATTTTTCATCGGAAATTTGATTTTTTGGACTGTAGAAAATTCGATTGAAAATGTCATTTGGATTGTGCCTAATGTTGAATAACTACTTTTCAAACCCTCAATGTGACCAAAATTGCCATTTTTACAGACTACTCAGAAGCTTCTATTTCGACCAATTTCAGGCATTAAAATGGCTCTAAACACACTTATTTTAGTTCCAAAAGATATAATTCACATTCAATAGTCATTTACAGTAAAAAAAATTCAACATTAAAAAAGTACAATTTTTGACCGTCTGTAGAAAGTTCGGCAGGTCACGAATCATCGTTTTTCATCAGAAACTAGATTTTTTGGACCGTAGTAAAAAGATTCAAAATGTCATTTAGATTGTGCCTCATGATGATTAACTTCTTTTTAAAGCCTCAATGTGACCAAAATTGCCATTTTTACAGACTTTTTCCTCCTACTCAGAAGCTTCTATTTCGACCAATTTCAAGCATTAAAAGGACTCTAAACACACGTATTTTAGTTCCAAAAGTGATAATTCACATGCAATAGTCATTTACTGTCAAAATATTAAACATAAAAAATTACCATTTCTGACGATCTGGAGAAAGTTCGAAAGGTCACGGGTCTTCGTTTTTCATCAGAAAATTAATGTTTTGGACTGTAGAAAAATGTATTCAAAATGTCATTTGGATTGAGCCTCATGTTGAATAACTACTTTTTACAGCCTCAATATTACCAAAATTGCCATTTTTATAGACTTTTTCTCGAACTCATAAGCTTCTATTTCGACCAGTTTCAGGCGTAAAAATGACTCTAAACACACTTATTTTAGTTCCAAAAGTGATAATTCACATGCAATAGTCATTTACAGTCACAAAATTAAACAGTAAAAAATTACCATTTCTGACCAACTGGAGAAAGTTGGACTGGTCACGGGTCATCGTTTTTCATCAGAAAATGGATTTTTTGGACTGTAGAAAAATTGAGTCAAAATGTCATTTGGATTGTGCCTCATGTTGAATATCTACTTTTTATAGCCTCAATGTGACCAAAATTGCCATTTTTACAGACAAAAAGTCTGTACTCAGAAGCTTCTATTTCGACTAATTTCAGGCATCAAAACGACTCTAAACACACTTATGTTATTTCCAAAAGTGATAATTCACATGCAATAGTCATATACAGTCAAAATATTAAACATTAAAAAATAACAATTTCTGACCATCTGGAGAAAGTTCGACAGGTCACGGGTCATCGTTTTTCATCAGAAAATTGATTTTTTGGACTGTAGAAAAATTGATTGAAAATGTCATGTGGATTGTGCCTCATGTTGAATAACTGTTTTTAAAGCCTCAATGTGTCCAAAATTGCCATTTTTACAGACTTTTTCTCCTACTCATAAGCTTCTATTTCGACCAATTTCAGGCGTTAAAATGACTCTAAACACACTTATTTTAGTTCCAAAAGTGATAATTCACATCCAATAGTCATTTACAGTAAAAAAATTAAACTGTAAAAAATTACCATTTCTGACCAACTGGAGAAAGTTGGACAGGTCACGGGTCATCGTTTTTCATCAGAAAATTGATTTTTTGGCCTGTAGAAAAATTGATTCAAAATGTCATTTGGATTCTGCCTCATGTTGAATAACTGTTTTTAAAGCCTCAATGTGTCCAAAATTGCCATTTTTACAGACTTTTTCTCCTACTCAGAAGCTTCTATTTCGACCAATTTCAGGCATTAAAATGACTCTAAACACACTTATTTTAGTTCCAAAAGTGATAATTCACATGCAACAGTCATTTATTGTAAAAAAATTTAAACATAAAAAAATTACCATTTCTGACCGTCTGGAGAAAGTTCGACAGGTCACGGGTCATCGTTTTTCATCAGAAAATTGATTTTTTGGACTGTAGAAAAATCGATTCAAAATGTCATTTGGATTGTGCCTCATGCTGAATTACTACTTTTTAGAGCCTTAATGTAATCAAAATTGTCATTTTTACAGAATTTTTCTCCTTCTCAGAAGCTTTAATTTCGACCAATTTCAGGCATTAAAATGACTCTAAACACGCTTATTTTAGTCCCAAAATTGATAATTCACATGCAATAGTCATTTACAGTCAAAAAACTTAAACATTAAAAAATTAACATTTCTTACCATCTGGATAAAGTTCGGCAGGTCACGGATCATCGTTTTTCATCAGAAAATGGATTTTTTTGACTGTAGAAAAATTGATTGAAAATGTCATTTGGATTGTGCCTCATGTTGAATAACTACTTTTTAAAGCCTCAATGTGACCAAAATTGCAATTTTTCCAGACTTTTTCTCCTACTCAGAAGCTTCTATTTCGACTAATTTAAGGCATTAAAATGACTCTAAACACACTTATTTTAGTTCCAAAAGTGATAATTCACATGTAATAGTCATTTATGGTAAAAAAATTTAAACATAAAAAAAATTACCATTTCTGACCGTCTGGAGAAAGTTCGACAGGTCACAGGTCATCGTTTTTCATCAGAAAATTGATTTTTTGGACTGTAGAAAAATTGATTCAAAATGTCATTTGGATTGTGCCTCATGTTGAATAACTACTTTTTAAATACTCAATGTGACCAAAATTGCCATTTTTACAGACTTTTTCTCCTACTCAGAAGCTTCTATTTTGACAAATTTCAGGCATTAAAATGACTCTAAACACACTTATTTGAGTTCCAAAATTGATAATTCACATGCAATAGTCATTTACAGTAAAAAAATGAAACATTAAACAATTACCATTTTTGATCGTCTGGAGAAAGTTTGGCAGGTCACGGATCATTGTTTTTCATCAGAAAATAGATTTTTTGGACTGTTGAAAAATTGATTCAAAATTTCATTTGGATTGTGCCTCATGTTGAATAACTACTTTTTAAAGCCTCAATGTGACCAAAATTGCCATTTTTACAGTTTTCTCCTACTCAGAAGCTTCTATTTCGACTAATTTAAGGCATTAAATGACTCTAAACACACTTATTTTAGTTCCAAAAGTGATAATTCACATGAAATAGTCATTTACAGTCAAAAAATTAAACATTAAAAAATTAACATTTCTTACCATCTGGAGAAAGTTCGACAGGTCACGGGTCATCGTTTTTCATCAGAAAATTGATTTTTTGGACTGTAGAAAAAATGATTCAAAATGTCATTTGGATTGTGCCTCATGTTGAATACCTACTTTTTAAAGCCTCAATGTGACCAAAATTGCCATTTTTACAGACTTTTTCTCCTACTCAGAAGCTTTTATTTCGACCAATTTCAGGCATTAAAATGGCTCTAAACACCCTTATTTTAGTTCCAAAAGTGATAATTCACATGCAATAGTCATTTATAGTAAAAAAATGTAAACATAAAAAAATTACCATTTCTGACCGTCTGGAGAAAGTTCGACAGGTCACAGGTCATCGTTTTTTATCAGAAAATGGATTTTTTGGACTGTAGAAAAATTGATTGAAAATGTCATTTGGATTGTGCCTCATGTTGAATAACTACTTTTTAAAGCCTCAATGTGACCAAAATTGCAATTTTTCCAGACTTTTTCTCCTGCTCAGAAGCTTCTATTTCGACCAATTTCAGACATTAAAATGACTCTAAACACACTTATGTTAGTTCCAAAAGTGAAAATTCACATGCAATAGTCATTTATAGTAAAAAAAATAAACATAAAAAAATTACCATTTTTGACCGTCTGTAGAAAGTTCGGCAGGTCACAGATCATCGTTTTTCATCAGAAAATTGATTTTTTGGACTGTAGAAAAATTGATTGAAAATGTCATTTGGATTGTGCCTCATGTTGAATAACTACTTTTTAAAGCCTCAATGTGACCAAAATTGCCATTTTTACAGACTTTTTCATCTTACTCAGAAGCTTCTATTTCGACCAATTTCAGACATTAAAATGACTCTAAACACACTTATTTTAGTTCCAAAAGTGATAATTCACATGCAATAGTCATTTACAGTCAAAAAATGCAACATTAGAAAAAATTACCATTTCTGACCATCTGGAGAAAGTTCGACAGGTCACGGGTCATCGTTTTTCATCAGAAAATTGATTTTTTGGACTGTAGAAAAAAGATTCAAAATGTCATTTAGATTGTGCCTCATGATGATTAACTTCTTTTTAAAGCCTCAATGTGACCAAAATTGCCATTTTTACAGACTTTTTCTCCTACTCAGAAGCTTTTATTTCGACCAATTTCAGACATTAAAATGACTCTAAACACACTTATTTTAGTTCCAAAAGTGATAATTCACATGCAATAGTCATTTACAGTCAAAAAATGCAACATTAGAAAAAATTACCATTTCTGACCATCTGGAGAAAGTTCGACAGGTCACGGGTCATCGTTTTTCATCAGAAAATGAATTTTTGGACTGTAGAAAAAATGATTCAAAATGTCATGTGGATTGTGCCTCATGTTGAATACCTACTTTTTAAAGCCTCAATGTGACCAAAATTGCCATTTTTACAGACTTTTTCTCCTACTCAGAAGCTTTTCTTTCGACCAATTTCAGGCATTAAAATGGCTCTAAACACCCTTATTTTAGTTCCAAAAGTGATAATTCACATGCAATAGTCATTTATGGTAAAAAAATTTAAACATAAAAAAAATTACCATTTCTGACCGTCTGGAGAAAGTTCGACAGGTCACAGGTCATCGTTTTTCATCAGAAAATTGATTTTTTGGACTGTAGAAAAATTGATTCAAAATGTCATTTGGATTGTGCCTCATGTTGAATAACTACTTTTTAAATACTCAATGTGATCAAAATTGCTATTTTTACAGTCTTCTCTCCTACTCAGAAACTTCTATCTCGACCAATTTCAGGCTTTAAAATGGCTCTAAACACACTTATTTTAGTTCCAAAAGATATAATTCACATGCAATAGTCATTTACAGTAAAAAAATTCAACATTAAAAAATTACCATTTTTGACCATCTGTAGAAAGTTCGACAGGTCACAGGTCATCGTTTCTCATCAGAAAATTGATTTTTTGGACTGTAGAAAAATTGATTGAAAATGTCATTTGGATTGTGCCTCATGTTGAATAACTACTTTTTAAAGCCTCAATGTGACCAAAATTGCCATTTTTACAGACTTTTTCTCCTTCTCAGAAGCTTTAATTTCGATCAATTTCAGGCATTAAAATTACTCTAAACACGCTTATTTTAGTCCCAAAAGTGATAATTCACATGCAATAGTCATTTACAGTCACAAAATGTAATATGAAAAATTTACCATTTCTAACCGTCTGGAGAAAGTTCGACAGGTCACGAATCATCGTTTTTCATCAGAAAATGGATTTTTTGGACTGTAGAAAATTTGATTCAAAATGTCATTTGGATTGTGCCTCATGTTGAATAACTACTTTTTAAACCCTCAATGTGAACAAAATTGCCATTTTTACAGACTTTTTCTCCTACTCAGAAGCTTCTATTTCGACCAATTTCAAGCATTAAAATGACTCTAAACACACTTATTTTATTTCCAAAAATGATAATTCACATGCAATAGTCATTTATAGTAAAAAAATTTAAACATAAAAAAATTACCATTTCTGACCATCTGGAGAAAGTTCGACAGGTCACAGGTCATCGTTTTTCATCAGAAAATGAATTTTTGGACTGTAGAAAAAATGAGTCAAAATGTCATTTGGATTGTGCCTCATGTTGAATAACTACTTTTTAAAGCCTCAATGTGACCAAAATTGCCATTTTTACAGACTTTTTCTCCTGCTCAGAAGCTTCTATTTCGACCAATTTCAGACATTAAAATGACTCTAAACACACTTATGTTAGTTCCAAAAGTGAAAATTCACATGCAATAGTCATTTATAGTAAAAAAAATAAACATAAAAAAATTACCATTTTTGACCGTCTGTAGAAAGTTCGGCAGGTCACAGATCATCGTTTTTCATCAGAAAATTGATTTTTTGGACTGTAGAAAAATTGATTGAAAATGTCATTTGGATTGTGCCTCATGTTGAATAACTACTTTTTAAAGCCTCAATGTGATCAAAATTGCTATTTTTACAGACTTTTCTCCTACTCAGAAGCTTCTATTTCGACCATTTTCAGGCATTAAAATGACTCTAAACACACTTATTTTAGTTCCAAAAGTGATAATTCACATGCACTAGTCATTTATAGTAAAAAAATTTAAACATAAAAAAATTAAAATTTCTGACCATCTGGAGAAAGTTCGACAGGTCACGGATCATCGTTTTTCATCAGAAATTATATTATTTGGACTGTAGAAAAAACATTCAAAATGTCATTTAGATTGTGCCTCATGATGATTAACTTCTTTTTAAAGCCTCAATTTGACCAAAATTGCCATTTTTACAGACGTTTTCTCCTACTCAGAAGCTTCTATTTCGTCCAATTTCAGGCATTAAAATGACTCTAAACACACTTATGTTCGTTCCAAAAGTGATAATTCACATGCAATAGTCATTTACAGTCAAAAAATTCAACATTAAAAAATTAACATTTCTTACCATCTGGAGAAAGTTCGGCAGGTCACGGATCATCGTTGTTAATCAGAAAATGGATTTTTTGGACTGTAGAAAAATTGATTCAAAATGTCATTTGGATTGTGCCTCATGTTGAATAAATACTTTTTAAACCCTCAATGTGACCAAAATTACTATTTTTACAGACTTTTCTCCTACTCAGAAGCGTCTATTTCGACCAATTTCAGGCATTAAAATGACTCTAAACACACTTATGTTAGTTCCAAAAGTGATAATTCACATGCAATAGTCATTTATAGTAAAAAAATTCAACATAAAAAATTACAATTTTTGACCGTCTGGAGAAAGTTCGACAGGTCACGGATCATCGTTTTTCTTCAGAAATTAGATTTTTTGGACTGTAGAAAAAAGATTCAAAATGCCATTTAGATTGTGCCTCATGATGATTAACTTCTTTTTAAAGCCTCAATGTGACCAAAATTGCCATTTTTACAGACTTTTTTCTCCTACTCAGAAGCGTCTATTTCGACCAATTTCAGGCATTAAAATGACTCTAAACACACTTATTTTAGTTCCAAAAGTGATAATTCACATGCAATAGTCATTTATAGTAAAAAAATGTAAACATAAAAAAATTACCATTTCTTACCATCTGGAGAAAGTTAGACAGGTCACGGATCATCGTTTTTCATCAGAAATTAGATTTTTTGGACTGTAGAAAAAAGATTCAAAATGTCATTTAGATTGTGCCTCATGATGATTAACTTCTTTTTAAAGCCTCAATGTGGCCAAAATTGCCATTTTTACAGACTTTTTCTCCTACTCAGAAGCTTCTATTTCTTTGATTCAAAATGTCATTTGAATTGTGCCTCATGTTGAATAACTACTTTTTAAACCCTCAATGTGAACAAAATTGCCATTTTTACAGACTTTTTCTCCTACTCAGAAGCTTCTATTTCGACCAATTTCAGGCATTAAAATGACTCTAAACACACTTATTTTAGTTCCAAAAGTGATAATTCACATGCAATAGTCATTTATGGTAAAAAAAATTTAAACATACAAAAATTACCATTTCTGACCGTCTGGAGAAAGTTCGACAGGTCACAGGTCATCGTTTTTCGTCAGAAAATGAATTTTAGGACTGTAGAAAAATTGATTCAAAATGTCATTTGGATTGTGCCTCATGTTGAATTACTACTTTTTAGAGCCTTAATGTAATCAAAATTGCCATTTTTACAGAATTTTTCTCCTTCTCAGAAGCTTTAATTTCGACCAATTTCAGGCATTAAAATTACTCTAAACACGCTTATTTTAGTCCCAAAAGTGATAATTCACATGCAATAGTCATTTAAAGTCAAAAAATGTAATATTAAAAAATTACAATTTTTGACCGTCTGTAGAAAGTTCGGCAGGTTGCAGATCATCGCTTTTCATCAGAAAATTGATTTTTTTGGACTGTAGAAAAATTGATTCAAAATGTCATTTGGATTGTGCCTCATGTTGAATAACTACTTTTTAAAGCTTCAATGTGACCAAAATTGCCATTTTTACAGAATTTTTCTCCTTCTCAGAAGCTTTAATTTCGACCAATTTCAGGCATTAAAATTACTCTAAACACGCTTATTTTAGTCCCAAAATTGATAATTCACATGCAAATAGTCATTTACAGTCAAAAAATGCAACATTAAAAAATCACCATTTCTGACCATCTGGAGAAAGTTCGACAGGTCACGGGTCATCGTTTTTCATCAGAAATTAGATTTTTTGGACTGTAGAAAAAAGATTCAAAATGTCATTTAGATTGTGCCTCATGATGATTAACTTCTTTTTAAAGCCTCAATGTGACCAAAATTGCCATTTTTACAGACTTTTTCTCCTACTCAGAAGCTTATATTTCGACCAATTTCAGGCATTAAAATGGCTCTAAACACACTTATTTTAGTTCCAAAAGATACAATTCACATGCAATAGTCATTTACAGTAAAAAAATTCAACATTAAAAAATTACCATTTTTGACCGTTTGTAGAAAGTTCGGCAGGTCACGGATCATCATTTTTCATTAGCAAATGGATTTTTTGGACTGTAGAAAAATTGATTGAAAATGTCATTTGGATTGTGCCTCATGATGAATAACTGCTTTTTAAAGCCTCAACGTGACCAAAATTGGCATTTTTACACACTTTTTCTCCTATTCAGAAGCTTCTATTTCGACCAATTTAAGGCATTAAAATGACTCTAAACACACTTATTTTAGTTCCAAAAGTGATAATTCACATGAAATAGTCATTTACAGTCAAAAAATGTAACTTTAAAAAATTACCATTTCTTACCATCTGGAGAAAGTTAGACAGGTCACGGATCATCGTTTTTCATCAGAAATTAGATTTTTTGGACTGTAGAAAAAAGATTCAAAATGTCATTTAGATTGTGCCTCATGATGATTAACTTCTTTTTAAAGCCTCAATGTGGCCAAAATTGCCATTTTTACAGACTTTTTCTCCTACTCAGAAGCTTCTATTTCTTTGATTCAAAATGTCATTTGAATTGTGCCTCATGTTGAATAACTACTTTTTAAACCCTCAATGTGAACAAAATTGCCATTTTTACAGACTTTTTCTCCTACTCAGAAGCTTCTATTTCGACCAATTTCAGGCATTAAAATGACTCTAAACACACTTATTTTAGTTCCAAAAGTGATAATTCACATGCAAAAGTCATTTATGGTAAAAAAAATTTAAACATACAAAAATTACCATTTCTGACCGTCTGGAGAAAGTTCGACAGGTCACAGGTCATCGTTTTTCGTCAGAAAATGAATTTTTGGACTGTAGAAAAAATGAGTCAAAATGTCATTTGGATTGTGCCTCATGTTGAATAACTACTTTTTAAAGCCTCAATGTGACCAAAATTGCCATTTTTACAGACTTTTTCTCCTACTCAGAAGCTTCTATTTCGACCAATTTCAGGCATTAAAATAATCTAAACACTTTTGTTTTAGTTCCAAAAGTGATAATTCACATGCAATAGTCATTTACAGTCAAAAAAGTTAAACATTCAAAAATTAACATTTCTGACCATCTGGAGAAAGTTCGACAGGTCACGGATCATCGTTTTTCATCAGAAAATAGATTTTTTGGACTGTAGAAAAATTGATTCAAAATGTCATTTGGATTGTGCCTCATGTTGAACTACTTTTTAAAGCCTGAATGTGATCAAAATTGCCATTTTTACAGACTTTTTCTCCTACTCAGAAGCTTCTATTTTGACCAATTTCAGGCATTAAAATAATCTAAACACTCTTGTTTTAGTTCCAAAAGTGATAATTCACATGAAATAGTCATTTACAGTCAAAAATTGTAACTTTAAAAAATTACCATTTCTTACCATCTGGAGAAAGTTCGACAGGTCACGGAGCATCGTTTTTCATCAGAAATTAGATTTTTTGGACTGTAGAAAAAAGATTCAAAATGTCATTTAGATTGTGCCTCATGATGATTAACTTATTTTTAAAGCCTCAATGTGGCCAAAATTGCCATTTTTACAGACTTTTTCTCCTACTCAGAAGCTTCTATTTCGAGCAATTTCAGGCATTAAAATGACTCTAAACACACTTATGTTAGTTCCAAAAGTGATCATTTACATGCAATAGTCATTTACAGTCAAAAAATTGAACATTAAAAAAATTGCCATTTCTTACCATCTGGACAAAGTTCGACAGGTCACGGGTCATCGTTTTTCATCAGAAAATGGTTTTTTTGGACTGTAGAAAAATTGATTTAATATGTCATTTGGATAGTTCCTCATGTTGAATAACTACTATTTAAAGCCTCAATGTGACCAAAATTGCCACTTTTTACAGACTTTTTCTCCGACTCAGTAGCTCCTATTTCGACCAGTTTCAGGTATTAAAATGAGTTGAAACACACTTATTTTAGTTCCAAAAGTGATAATTCATTTGAAATAGTCATTTACAGTCAAAAAACCTAAACTTAAAAAAATTACCATTTCTTACCATCTGGAGAAAGTTCGACAGGTCACGGATCATCGTTTTTCATCAGAAATTAGATTTTTTGGACTGTAGAAAAAAGATTCAAAATGTCATTTAGATTGTGCCTCATGATGATTAACTTCTTTTTAAAGCCTCAATGTGACCAAAATTGCCATTTTTACAGACTTTTTCTGCTACTCAGAAGCTTCTATTTCGACCAATTTCAGGCATTAAAATAATCTAAACACTCTTGTTTTAGTTCCAAAAGTGATAATTCACATGCAATAGTCATTTACAGTCAAAAAAGTTAAACATTCAAAAATTAACATTTCCGACCATCTGGAGAAAGTTCGACAGGTCACGGATCATCGTTTTTCATCAGAAAATTGATTTTTTGGACTGTAGAAAAATCGATTCAAAATGTCATTTGGATTGTGCCTCATGTTGAATAACTACTATTTAAAGCCTCAATGTGACCAAAATTGCCACTTTTTACAGACTTTTTCTCCGACTCAGTAGCTTCTATTTCGACCAGTTTCAGGTATTAAAATGAGTTGAAACACACTTATTTTAGTTCCAAAAGTGATAATTCATTTGAAATAGTCATTTACAGTCAAAAAACCTAAACTTAAAAAAATTACCATTTCTTACCATCTGGAGAAAGTTCGACAGGTCACAGGTCATCGTTTTTCATCAGAAATTATATTATTTGGACTGTAGAAAAAAGATTCAAAATGTCATTTAGATTGTGCCTCATGATGATTAACTTCTTTTTAAAGCCTCAATGTGACCAAAATTGCCATTTTTACAGACTTTTTCTCCTACTCAGAAGCTTCTATTTCGTCCAATTTCAGGCATTAAAATGACTCTAAACACACTTATGTTAGTTCCAAAAGTGATAATTCACATGCAATAGTCATTTACAGTCAAAAAATGCAACATTAGAAAAAATTACCATTTCTGACCATCTGGAGAAAGTTCGACAGGTCACGGGTCATCGTTTTTCATCAGAAAATGAATTTTTGGACTGTAGAAAAAATGATTCAAAATGTCATTTGGATTGTGCCTCATGTTGAATACCTACTTTTTAAAGCCTCAATGTGACCAAAATTGCCATTTTTACAGACTTTTTCTCCTACTCAGAAGCTTTTATTTCGACCAATTTCAGGCATTAAAATGGCTCTAAACACCCTTATTTTAGTTCCAAAAGTGATAATTCACATGCAATAGTCATTTATAGTAAAAAAATGTAAACATAAAAAAATTACCATTTCTGACCGTCTGGAGAAAGTTCGACAGGTCACAGGTCATCGTTTTTTATCAGAAAATGGATTTTTTGGACTGTAGAAAAATTGATTGAAAATGTCATTTGGATTGTGCCTCATGTTGAATGACTACTTTTTAAAGCCTCAATGTGACCAAAATTGCAATTTTTCCAGACTTTTTCTCCTGCTCAGAAGCTTCTATTTCGACCAATTTCAGACATTAAAATGACTCTAAACACACTTATTTTAGTTCCAAAAGATATAATTCACATGCAATAGTCATTTACAGTAAAAAAATTCAACATTAAAAAATTACCATTTTTGACCGTCTGTAGAAAGTTCGGCAGGTCACAGATCATCGTTTTTCATCAGAAAATTGATTTTTTGGACTGTAGAAAAATTGATTGAAAATGTCATTTGGATTGTGCCTCATGTTGAATAACTACTTTTTAAAGCCTCAATGTGACCAAAATTGCCATTTTTACAGACTTTTTCATCCTACTCAGAAGCTTCTATTTTGACCAATTTCAGGCATTTAAATGACTCTAAACACACTTATTTTAGTTCCAAAAGTGATAATTCACATGCATTAGTCATTTACAGTCAAGTAATGAAACATTAAAAAACTTACCATTTTTTACCATCTGGAGAAAGTTTGACAGGTCACGGATCATCGTTTTTCATCAGAAATTAGATTTTTTTGACTGTAGAAAAATTGATTCAAAATGTCATTTGGATTGTGCCTCATGTTGAATAACTACTTTTTAAAGCCTCAATGTGACCAAAATTGCCATTTTTACAGACTTTTTCTCCTACTCAGAAGCTTCTATTTCGACCAATTTCAGGCATTAAAATGACTCTAAACACACTTATTTGAGTTCCAAAATTGATAATTCACATGCAATAGTCATTTACAGTCAAAAAATGCAACATTAGAAAAAATTACCATTTCTGACCATCTGGAGAAAGTTAGACAGGTCACGGGTCATCGTTTTTCATCAGAAAATGAATTTTTGGACTGTAGAAAAAATGATTCAAAATGTCATTTGGATTGTGCCTCATGTTGAATACCTACTTTTTAAAGCCTCAATGTGACCAAAATTGCCATTTTTACAGACTTTTTCTCCTACTCAGAAGCTTTTATTTCGACCAATTTCAGGCATTAAAATGGCTCTAAACACCCTTATTTTAGTTCCAAAAGTGATAATTCACATGCAATAGTCATATGCAGTCAAAAAACTTAAACATTAAAAAATTAACATTTTTGACCGTCTGTAGAAAGTTCGGCAGGTCACAGATCATCGTTTTTTTATCAGAAAATGGATTTTTTGGACTGTAGAAAAATTTATTGAAAATGTCATTTGGATTGTGCCTCATGTTGAATAACTACTTTTTAAAGACTCAATGTGATCAAAATTGCGATTTATACAGACTTTTCTTCTACTCAGAAGCTTCTATTTCGACCAACTTCAGGCATTAAAATGGCTCTAAACACACTTATTTTAGTTCCAAAAGTGATAATTCACATGCAATAGTCATTTACAGTAAAAAAATTCAACATTAAAAAATAACCATTTTTGACCGTCTGTAGAAAGTTCGGCAGGTCACAGATCATCGTTTATCAGAAAATTGATTTTTAGGACTGTAGAAAAATCGATTCAAAATGTCATTTGGATTGTGCCTCATGTTGAATTACTACTTTTTAGAGCCTTAATGTAATCAAAATTGCCATTTTTACAGCCTTTTTCTCCTACTCAGAAGCTTCTATTTGGACCAATTTCAGGCATTAAAATAATCTAAACACTCTTGTTTTAGTTCCAAAAGTGATAATTCACATGCAATAGTCATTTACAGTCAAAAAAATTAAACATTCAAAAATTAACATTTCCGACCACCTGGAGAAAGTTCGACAGGTCACGGTTCATCGTTTTTCATCTGAAAATTGATTATTTGGACTGTAGAAAAATGGATTCAAAATGTCATTTGGATTGTGCCTCATGATGAATAACTGCTTTTTAAAGCCTCAACGTGACCAAAGTTGGCATTTTTACACACTTTTTCTCCTATTCAGAAGCTTCTATTTCGACCAATTTAAGGCATTAAAATGACTCTAAACACACTTATTTTAGTTCCAAAAGTGATAATTCACATGAAATAGTCATTTACAGTCAAAAAATGTAACTTTAAAAAATTACCATTTCTTACCATCTGGAGAAAGTTAGACAGGTCACGGATCATCGTTTTTCATCAGAAATTAGATTTTTTGGACTGTAGAAAAAAGATTCAAAATGTCATTTAGATTGTGCCTCATGATGATTAACTTCTTTTTAAAGCCTCAATGTGGCCAAAATTGCCATTTTTACAGACTTTTTCTCCTACTCAGAAGCTTCTATTTCTTTGATTCAAAATGTCATTTGAATTGTGCCTCATGTTGAATAACTACTTTTTAAAGCCTCAATGTGACCAAAATTGCCATTTTTACAGACTTTTTCTCCTACTCAGAAGCTTCTATTTCGAGCAATTTCAGGCATTAAAATGACTCTAAACACACTTATGTTAGTTCCAAAAGTGATCATTTACATGCAATAGTCATTTACAGTCAAAAAATTGAACATTAAAAAAATTGCCATTTCTTACCATCTGGACAAAGTTCGACAGGTCACGGGTCATCGTTTTTCATCAGAAAATGGTTTTTTTGGACT
Organism: Triturus cristatus; assembly: GCF_964204655.1. NCBI lineage: Eukaryota > Metazoa > Chordata > Amphibia > Caudata > Salamandridae > Triturus > Triturus cristatus. The sequence goes on along the minus strand of NC_140584.1, from coordinate 115,132,075 downwards.
GTAGAAAAATTGATTTAATATGTCATTTGGATAGTTCCTCATGTTGAATAACTACTATTTAAAGCCTCAATGTGACCAAAATTGCCACTTTTTACAGACTTTTTCTCCGACTCAGTAGCTTCTATTTCGACCAGTTTCAGGTATTAAAATGAGTTGAAACACACTTATTTTAGTTCCAAAAGTGATAATTCATTTGAAATAGTCATTTACAGTCAAAAAACCTAAACTTAAAAAAATTACCATTTCTTACCATCTGGAGAAAGTTCGACAGGTCACAGGTCATCGTTTTTCATCAGAAAATGGATTTTTAGGACTGTAGAAAAATTGATTGAAAATGTCATTTGGATTGTGCCTCATGTTGAATTACTACTTTTTAGAGCCTTAATGTAATCAAAATTGCCATTTTTACAGACTTTTTCTCCTACTCTGAAGCTTCTATTTCGAACAATTTAAGGCATTAAAATGACTCTAAACACACTTATTTTAGTTCCAAAAGTGATAATTCACATGCAATAGTCATTTACAGTAAAAAAATGAAACATTAAAAAATTACCATTTTTGATCGTCTGGAGAAAGTTTGGCAGGTCACGGATCATTGTTTTTCATCAGAAAATAGATTTTTTGGACTGTTGAAAAATTGATTCAAAATTTCATTTGGATTGTGCCTCATGTTGAATAACTACTTTTTAAAGCCTCAATGTGACCAAAATTGCAATTTTTACAGAATTTTTCTCCTTCTCAGAAGCTTTAATTTCGATCAATTTCAGGCATTAAAATTACTCTAAACACGCTTATTTTAGTCCCAAAAGTGATAATTCACATGCAATAGTGATTTACAGTCAAAAAATGTAATATTAAAAAATTACCATTTCTAACCGTCTGGAGAAAGTTCAACAGGTCACGGATCATCGTTTTTCATCAGAAATTGATTTTTTGGACTGTAGAAAATTTGATTCAAAATGTCATTTGGATTGTGCCTCATGTTGAATAACTACTTTTTAAAGCCTCAATGTGACCAAAATTGCAATTTTTCCAGACTTTTTCTCCTGCTCAGAAGCTTCTATTTCGACCAATTTCAGACATTAAAATGACTCTAAACACACTTATGTTAGTTCCAAAAGTGAAAATTCACATGCAATAGTCATTTATAGTAAAAAAAATAAACATAAAAAAATTACCATTTCTGACCATCTGGAGAAAGTTCGACAGGTCACGGATCATCGTTTTTCATCAGAAAATAGATTTTTTGGACTGTAGAAAAATTGATTCAAAATGTCATTTGGATTGTGCCTCATGTTGAATAACTACTTTTTAAAGACTCAATGTGATCAAAATTGCTATTTTTACAGACTTTTCTCCTACTCAGAAGCTTCTATTTCGACCATTTTCAGGCATTAAAATGGCTCTAAACACACTTATTTTAGTTCCAAAAGATATAATTCACATGCAATAGTCATTTACAGTAAAAAAATTCAACATTAAAAAATTACCATTTTTGACCGTCTGTAGAAAGTTCGGCAGGTCACAGATCATCGTTTTTCATCAGAAAATTGATTTTTTGGACTGTAGAAAAATTGATTGAAAATGTCATTTGGATTGTGCCTCATGTTGAATAACTACTTTTTAAAGCCTCAATGTGACCAAAATTGCCATTTTTACAGACTTTTTCATCCTACTCAGAAGCTTTTATTTCGACCAATTTCAGACATTAAAATGACTCTAAACACACTTATTTTAGTTCCAAAAGTGATAATTCACATGCAATAGTCATTTACAGTCAAAAAATGCAACATTAGAAAAAATTACCATTTCTGACCATCTGGAGAAAGTTCAACAGGTCACAGATCATCGTTTTTTTATCAGAAAATGGATTTTTTGGACTGTAGAAAAATTGATTGAAAATGTCATTTGGATTGTGCCTCATGTTGAATAACTACTTTTTAAAGACTCAATGTGATCAAAATTGCGATTTATACAGACTTTTCTTCTACTCAGAAGCTTCTATTTCGACCAACTTCAGGCATTAAAATGGCTCTAAACACACTTATTTTAGTTCCAAAAGTGATAATTCACATGCAATAGTCATTTACAGTAAAAAAATTCAACATTAAAAAATAACCATTTTTGACCGTCTGTAGAAAGTTCGGCAGGTCACAGATCATCGTTGTTCATCAGAAAATGGATTTTTTGGACTGTAGAAAAATTGATTCAAAATGTCATTTGGATTGTGCCTCATGTTGAATAACTACTTTTTAAAGCTTCAATGTGACCAAAATTGCCATTTTTACAGACTTTTTCATCCTACTCAGAAGCTTCTATTTTGACCAATTTCAGGCATTGAAATGACTCTAAACACACTTATTTTAGTTCCAAAAGTGATAATTCACATGCATTAGTCATTTACAGTCAAGTAATGAAACATTAAAAAACTTACCATTTCTCACCATCTGGAGAAAGTTCGACAGGTCACGGATCATCGTTTTTCATCAGAAATGAGATTTTTTTGACTGTAGAAAAATTGATTCAAAATGTCATTTGGATTGTGCCTCATGTTGAATAACTACTTTTTAAACCCTCAATGTGACCAAAATTGCCATTTTTACAGACTTTTTCTCCTACTCAGAAGCGTCTATTTCGACCAATTTCAGGCATTAAAATGACTCTAAAACACTTATTTTAGTTCCAAAAGTGATAATTCACATGCAGTAGTCATTTATAGTAAAAAAATGTAAACATAAAAAAATTACAATTTCTGACTGTCTGGAGAAAGTTCGACAGGTCACGGATCATCGTTTTTCATCAGAAAATTTATTTTTTGGACTGTAGAAAAAAGATTCAAAATGTCATTTGGATTGTGCCTCATGTTGAATAACTACTTTTTAAAGCCTCAATGTGACCAAAATTGCCATTTTTACAGACTTTTTCTCCTACTCAGAAGCTTCTATTTCGAACAATTTCAGGCGTTAAAATGACTCTAAACACACTTATTTTAGTTCCAAAAGTGATAATTCACATGCAATAGTCATTTATAGTAAAAAAAATAAACATAAAAAAATTACCATTTCTGACCGTCTGGAGAAAGTTCGACAGGTCACGGGTCATCGTTTTTCATCAGAAATTATATTATTTGGACTGTAGAAAAAACATTCAAAATGTCATTTAGATTGTGCCTCATGATGATTAACTTCTTTTTAAAGCCTCAATGTGACCAAAATTGCCATTTTTACTGAATTTTTCTCCTTCTCAGAAGCATTAATTTCGATCAATTTCAGGCATTAAAATTACTCTGAACACGCTTATTTTAGTCCCAAAAGTGATAATTCACATGCAATAGTCATTTACAGTCAAAAAATGTAAAAATAAAAAATTACCATTTCTAACCGTCTGGAGAAAGTTCAACAGGTCACGGATCATCGTTTTTCATCAGAAAATTGATTTTTTGGACTGTAGAAAATTTGATTCAAAATGTCATTTGGATTGTGCCTCATGTTGAATAACTACTTTTTAAACCCTCAATGTGAACAAAATTGCCATTTTTACAGACTTTTTCTCCTACTCAGAAGCTTCTATTTCGTCCAATTTCAGGCATTAAAATGACTCTAAACACACGTATTTTAGTTCCAAAAGTGATAAATCACATGCAATAGTCATTTACAGTCAAAACATGCAACATTAAAAAATTACCATTTCTAACCGTCTGGAGAAAGTTCAACAGGTCACGGGTCATCGTTTTTCATCAGAAAATACATTTTTGGACTGTACAAAAATTGATTCAAAATGTCATTTGGATTGGGCCTCATGTTGAATACCTACTTTTTAAAGCCTCAATGTGACCGAAATTGCCATTTTTCCAGACTTTTTCTCCTACTCAGAAGCTTTTATTTCGACCAATTTCAGGCATTAAAATGGCTCTAAACACCCTTATTTTAGTTCCAAAAGTGATAATTCACATGCAATAGTCATTTACAGTCAAAAAATTCAACATTAAAAAATTAACATTTCTTACCATCTGGAGAAAGTTCGGCAGGTCACGGATCATTGTTTTTCATCAGAAAATAGATTTTTTGGACTGTTGAAAAATTGATTCAAAATTTCATTTGGATTGTGCCTCATGTTGAATAACTACTTTTTAAAGCCTCAATGTGACCAAAATTGCCATTTTTACAGACTTTTTCTCCTACTCAGAAGCTTCTATTTCGACCAATTTCAGGCATTAAAATGACTCTAAACACACTTATTTTAGTTCCAAAAGTGATAATTCACATGAAATAGTCATTTACAGTCAAAAAACTTAAACTTAAAAAAATTACCATTTCTTACCATCTGGAGAAAGTTCGACAGGTCACGGGTCATCGTTTTTCATCTAAAAATTGATTTTTTGGACTGTAGAAAAAAGATTAAAAATGTCATTTAGATTGTGCCTCATGATGATTAACTTCTTTTTAAAGCCTCAATGTGACCAAAATTGCCATTTTTACAGACTTTTTCTCCTACTCAGAAGCGTCTATTTCGACCAATTTCAGGCATTAAAATGACTCTAAACACCCTTATTTTAGTTCCAAAAGTGATAATTCACATGCAATAGTCATTTACAGTCAAAAAATGCAACATTAAAAAATTACCATTTCTGACCATCTGGAGAAAGTGCGACAGGGCACGGGTCATCCTTTTTCATCAGAAAATGAATTTTCGGACTGTAGAAAAAATGATTCAAAATGTCATTTGGATTGTGCCTCATGTTGAATACCTACTTTTTAAAGCCTCATGGTGACCAAAATTGCCATTTTTACAGACTTTTTCTCCTACTCAGAAGCTTTTATTTCGACCAATTTCAGGCATTAAAATGGCTCTAAACACCCTTATTTTAGTTCCAAAAGTGATAATTCACATGCAATAGTCATTTACAGTCAAAAAATTCAACATTAAAAAATTAACATTTCTTACCATCTGGAGAAAGTTCGGCAGGTCACGGATCATCGTTGTTCATCAGAAAATGGATTTTTTGGACTGTAGAAAAATTGATTCAAAATGTCATTTGGATTGTGCCTCATGTTGAATAACTACTTTTTAAAGCTTCAATGTGACCAAAATTGCCATTTTTACAGACTTTTTCATCCTACTCAGAAGCTTCTATTTTGACCAATTTCAGGCATTGAAATGACTCTAAACACACTTATTTTAGTTCCAAAAGTGATAATTCACATGCATTAGTCATTTACAGTCAAGTAATGAAACATTAAAAAACTTACCATTTCTCACCATCTGGAGAAAGTTCGACAGGTCACGGATCATCGTTTTTCATCAGAAATGAGATTTTTTTGACTGTAGAAAAATTGATTCAAAATGTCATTTGGATTGTGCCTCATGTTGAATAACTACTTTTTAAACCCTCAATGTGACCAAAATTGCCATTTTTACAGACTTTTTCTCCTACTCAGAAGCGTCTATTTCGACCAATTTCAGGCATTAAAATGACTCTAAAACACTTATTTTAGTTCCAAAAGTGATAATTCACATGCAGTAGTCATTTATAGTAAAAAAATGTAAACATAAAAAAATTACCATTTCTGACTGTCTGGAGAAAGTTCGACAGGTCACGGATCATCGTTTTTCATCAGAAAATTTATTTTTTGGACTGTAGAAAAATTGATTCAAAATGTCATTTGGATTGTGCCTCATGTTGAATAACTACTTTTTAAAGCCTGAATGTGATCAAAATTGCCATTTTTACAGACTTTTTCTCCTACTCAGAAGCTTCTATTTCGAACAATTTAAGGCATTAAAATGACTCTAAACACACTTATTTTAGTTGCAAAAGTGATAATTCACATGAAATAGTCATTTATATTCAAGAAATTAAACTTTAAAAAATTACCATTTCTTACCATCTGGAGAAAGTTCGACAGGTCACGGATCATCGTTTTTTATCAGAAATTATATTATTTGGACTGTAGAAAAAAGATTCAAAATGTCATTTAGATTGTGCCTCATGATGATTAACTTCTTTTTAAAGCCTCAATGTGACCAAAATTGCCATTTTTACAGACTTTTTCTCCTACTCAGAAGCTTCTATTTCGAACAATTTAAGGCATTAAAATGACTCTAAACACACTTATTTTAGTTGCAAAAGTGATAATTCACATGCAATAGTCATTTATAGTCAAAAAATTAAACATAAAAAAACTTACCATTTCTGACCGTCCGGAGAAATTTCGACAGGTCACGGATCATCGTTTTTCATCAGAAAATTGATTTTTTGGACTGTAGAAAAATTGATTCAAAATGTCATTTGGATTGTGCCTCATGTTGAATAACTACTTTTTAAAGCCTCAATGTGACCAAAATTGCCATTTTTACAGACTTTTTCTCCTACTCAGAAGCTTTTATTTCGACCAATTTCAGGCATTAAAATGGCTCTAAACACCCTTATTTTAGTTCCAAAAGTGATAATTCACATGCAATAGTCATTTACAGTCAAAAAATTCAACATTAAAAAATTAACATTTCTTACCATCTGGAGAAAGTTCGGCAGGTCACGGATCATCGTTGTTCATCAGAAAATGGATTTTTTGGACTGTAGAAAAATTGATTCAAAATGTCATTTGGATTGTGCCTCATGTTGAATAACTACTTTTTAAAGACTCAATGTGATCAAAATTGCAATTTTTCCAGACTTTTTCTCCTGCTCAGAAGCTTCTATTTCGACCAATTTCAGGCATTAAAATGACTCTAAACACACTTATGTTAGTTCCAAAAGTGAAAATTCACATGCAATAGTCATTTATAGTAAAAAAAATAAACATAAAAAAATTACCATTTCTGACCGTCTGGAGAAAGTTCGACAGGTCACGGGTCATCGTTTTTCATCAGAAATTATATTATTTGGACTGTAGAAAAAACATTCAAAATGTCATTTAGATTGTGCCTCATGATGATTAACTTCTTTTTAAAGCCTCAATGTGACCAAAATTGCCATTTTTACTGAATTTTTCTCCTTCTCAGAAGCATTAATTTCGATCAATTTCAGGCATTAAAATTACTCTAAACACGCTTATTTTAGTCCCAAAAGTGATAATTCACATGCAATAGTCATTTACAGTCAAAACATGCAACATTAAAAAATTACCATTTCTAACCGTCTGGAGAAAGTTCAACAGGTCACGGGTCATCGTTTTTCATCAGAAAATACATTTTTGGACTGTACAAAAATTGATTCAAAATGTCATTTGGATTGGGCCTCATGTTGAATACCTACTTTTTAAAGCCTCAATGTGACCGAAATTGCCATTTTTCCAGACTTTTTCTCCTACTCAGAAGCTTTTATTTCGACCAATTTCAGGCATTAAAATGGCTCTAAACACCCTTATTTTAGTTCCAAAAGTGATAATTCACATGCAATAGTCATTTACAGTCAAAAAATTCAACATTAAAAAATTAACATTTCTGACCATCTGGAGAAAGTTCGGCAGGTCACGGATCATTGTTTTTCATCAGAAAATAGATTTTTTGCACTGTAGAAAAATTGATTCAAAATGTCATTCGGATTGTGCCTCATGTTGAATAACTACTTTTTAAGCCTCAATGTTACCAAAATTGCAATATTTACAGACTTTTTCTCCTTCACAGAAGCTTCTTTTTCGACCAATTTCAGCCATTAAAATGACTCTAAACACTTATTTTAGTTCCAAAAGTGATAATTCACATGCAATAGTCATTTATAGTAAAAAAACATGTAAACATTAAAAAATTACCATTTCTTACTATCTGGAGAAAATTTGACAGGACACGGATCATCGTTTTTCATCAGAAAATGGATTCTTTGGACTGTAGAAAAATTGATTCAAAATGTCATTTGGATTGTGCCTCGTGTTGAAAAACAAATTTTAAAGCCTCAATGTGACCAAAATTGCCATTTTTACAGACTTTTTCTCCCACTCAGAAGCTTCAATTTCGACCAATTTCAGGCATTAAAATGATCTAAACACCCTTATTTTAGTTCCAAAAGTGATAATTCACATGCAATAGTCATTTACAGTCAAAAAATTCAACATTAAAAAATTAACATTTCTTACCATCTGGAGAAAGTTCGGCAGGTCACGGATCATTGTTTTTCATCAGAAAATAGATTTTTTGGACTGTTGAAAAATTGATTCAAAATTTCATTTGGATTGTGCCTCATGTTGAATAACTACTTTTTAAAGCCTCAATGTGACCAAAATTGCCATTTTTACAGACTTTTTCTCCTACTCAGAAGCTTCTATTTCGACCAATTTCAGGCATTAAAATGACTCTAAACACACTTATTTTAGTTCCAAAAGTGATAATTCACATGAAATAGTCATTTACAGTCAAAAAACTTAAACTTAAAAAAATTACCATTTCTTACCATCTGGAGAAAGTTCGACAGGTCACGGGTCATCGTTTTTCATCTAAAAATTGATTTTTTGGACTGTAGAAAAAAGATTAAAAATGTCATTTAGATTGTGCCTCATGATGATTAACTTCTTTTTAAAGCCTCAATGTGACCAAAATTGCCATTTTTACAGACTTTTTCTCCTACTCAGAAGCGTCTATTTCGACCAATTTCAGGCATTAAAATGACTCTAAACACCCTTATTTTAGTTCCAAAAGTGATAATTCACATGCAATAGTCATTTACAGTCAAAAAATGCAACATTAAAAAATTACCATTTCTGACCATCTGGAGAAAGTGCGACAGGGCACGGGTCATCCTTTTTCATCAGAAAATGAATTTTCGGACTGTAGAAAAAATGATTCAAAATGTCATTTGGATTGTGCCTCATGTTGAATACCTACTTTTTAAAGCCTCATGGTGACCAAAATTGCCATTTTTACAGACTTTTTCTCCTACTCAGAAGCTTTTATTTCGACCAATTTCAGGCATTAAAATGGCTCTAAACACCCTTATTTTAGTTCCAAAAGTGATCATTCACATGCAATAGTCATTTACAGTCAAAAAATTCAACAGTAAAAAATTAACATTTCTTACCATCTGGAGAAAGTTCGGCAGGTCACGGATCATCGTTGTTCATCAGAAAATGGATTTTTTGGACTGTAGAAAAATTGATTCAAAATGTCATTTGGATTGTGCCTCATGTTGAATAACTACTTTTTAAACCCTCAATGTGACCAAAATTGCTATTTTTACAGACTTTTCTCCTACTCAGAAGCTTTTATTTCGACCAATTTCAGGCATTAAAATGACTCTAAACACACTTATGTTAGTTCCAAAAGTGATAATTCACATGCAATAGTCATTTATAGTAAAAAAATTAAACATAAAAAATTACAATTTTTGACCGTCTGGAGAAAGTTCGACAGGTCACGGATCATCGTTTTTCTTCAGAAATTAGATTTTTTGGACTGTAGAAAAAATGATTCAAAATGTCATTTGGATTGTGCCTCATGTTGAATAACTACTTTTTAAGCCTCAATGTTAGCAAAATTGCAATTTTTACAGACTTTTTCTCCTACTCAGAAGCTTCTATTTCGACCAATTTCAGGCATTAAAATGATCTAAACACACCTATTTTAGTTCCAAAAGTTATAATTCACATGCAATAGTGATTTACAGTCAAAAAATTAAACATTAAAAAATTAAAATTTTTGACCGTCTGGAGAAAGTTCGGCAGGACACGGATCATCGTTTTTCATCAGAAAATTGATTCTTTGGACTGTAGAAAAATTGATTCAAAATGTCATTTGGATTGTGCATCATGTTAAAAAACAACTTTTTAAAGCCTCAATGTGACCAAAATTGCCATTTTTACAGACTTTTTCTCCTACTCAGAAGCTTCTATTTCGACCAATTTCAGGCATTAAAAGGACTGTAAACACACTTATTTTAGTTCCAAAAGTGATAATTCACATGAAATAGTCATTTACAGTCAAAAAAGTTAAACACTAAAAAATTACCATTTCTTACCATCTGGAGAAAGTTCGGCAGGTCACGGGTCATCGATTTTCATCAGAAAATTGATTTTTTGGACTGTAGAAAAATTGATTCAAAATGTCATTTGGATTGTGCCTCATGTTGAATACCTACTTTTTGAAGCCTCAATGTGACCAAAATTGCCATATTTACAGACTATTTCCTCCTACTCAGAAGCTTCTATTTCGACCAATTTCAGGCATTAAAATGACTCAAAACACACCTATTTTAGTTCCAAAATTGATGATTCACATGCAATAGTCATTTACAGTAAAAAACATTAGACATTAAAAAATTACCAATTTTGACCGTCTGGAGAAAGTTCGGCATGTCACGGGTTATCGTTTTTCATCAGAAATTTGATTTTTTGGACTGTAGAAAAATTGATTCAAAATGTCATTTGGATTGTGTCTCATGTTGAATAACTACTTTTTAAAGCCTCAATGTGACCCAAATTGCCATTTTTACGGAGTTTTTCTCCTAATCAGAAGCTTCTATTTCGACCAATTTCAGGCATTAAAATGACTGTAAACACACTTATTTTAGTTCCAAAAGTGATAATTCACATGCAATAGTCATTTACAGTCAAAAAGTTAAACATTCAAAAATTAACATTTCTTACCATCTGGAGTAAGTTCGACAGGTCACGGGACATCGCTTTTCATCAGAAAATTGTTTTTTTGGACTGTAGAAAAATTGATTCAAAATGTCATTCGGATTGTGCCTCATGTTGAAAAACTACTTTTTAAGCCTCAATGTGACCCAAATTGCATTTTTTACCGACTTTTTCTCCTGCTCAGAAGCTTCTATTTCGACCAATTTCAGGCATTAAAATGACTATAAACACACCTATTTTAGTTCCAAAAGTGATAATTCATATGCAATAGTCATTTACAGTCAAAAAATTAAACATTAATAAATTACCATTTTTGACCGTCTGGAGAAAGTTTGGCAGGACACGGATCATCGTTTTTCATCAGAAAATGGATTCTTTGGACTGTAGAAAAATTGATTCAAAATGTCATTTGGATCGTGCCTCATGTTGAATACCTACTTTTTGAAGCCTCAATGTGACCAAAATTGCCATTTTTACAGACTTTTTCTCCTACTCAGAAGCTTCTATTTCGACCAATTTCAGGCATTAAAATGACTCTAAACACACCTATTTTAGTTCCAAAAGTGATAATTCACATGCAATAGTCATTTACAGTAAACAAATTAGAAATTAAAAAATTACCATTTTTCACCGTCTGGAGAAAGTTTGGCATGTCACGGGTTATCGTTTTTCATCAGAAATTTGATTTTTTGGACTGTAGAAAAATTGATTCAACATGTCATTTGGATTGTGTCTCATGTTGAATAACTACTTTTTAAAGCCTCAATGTGACCAAAATTGCCATTTTTACAGACTTTTTCTCCTACTCAGAAGCTTCTATTTCGACCAATTTCAGCCATTAAAATGACTCTAAACACACCTATTTTAGTTCCAAAAGTGATAATTCACATGCAATAGTTATTTACAGTCAAAAAATTAAACTTTAAAAAATGACCATTTCTGACCATCTGGAAAAAATTCCGACAGGTCACGGGTCATCGCTTTTCATCAGAAAATTGTTTTTTGGACTGTAGAAAAATTGATTCAAAATGTCATTTGGATTGTGCCTCATGTTGAATAACTACTTTTTAAAGCCTCAATGTGACCAAAATTGCAATTTTTACAGACTTTTTCTCCTACTCAGAAGCTTCTATTTTGACCAATTTCAGGCGTTAAAATGACTCTAAACACACTTATTTTAGTTCCAAAAGTGATAATTCACATGCAATAGTTATTTACAGTCAAAAAATTAAACTTTAAAAAACTTACCATTTCTGACCATCTGGAGAAAATTCGACAGGTCACGGGTCACCGATTTTCATCAGAAAATTGATTTAAAATGTCATTTGGATTGTGCCTCACGTTGAATAACTACTTTTTAATGCCTCAATGTGACCAAAATTGCCATTTTTACAGACTCTTCCTACTACTCAGAAGCTTTTATTTCGACCAATTTCAGGCATTAAAATGACTGTAAACACACTTATTTTAGTTCCAAAAGTGAAAATTCACACGAAATAGTCATTTACAGTCAAAAAAATTAAACACTAAAAAATTACCATTTCTTACCATCTGGAGAAAGTTTGACAGGTCACGGATCATCGTTTTTCATCAGAAAATTGTTTTTTGGACTGTAGAAAAATTGATTCAAAATGTCATTTCGATTGTGCCTCATGTTGAATACCTACTTTTTAAAGCCTCAATGTGACCAAAATTGCCATTTTTACAGACATTTTCTCCTACTCAGAAGCTTCTATTTCGACCAATTTCAGGCATTAAAAGGACTGTAAACACACTTATTTTAGTTCCAAAAGTGATAATTCACATGAAATAGTCATTTACAGTCAAAAAAATTAAACACTAAAAAATTACTATTTCTTACCGTCTGGAGAAAGTTCGGCAGGTCACGGGTCATCGATTTTCATTAGAAAATTGATTTTTTGGACTGTAGAAAAATTGATTCAAAATGTCATTTGGATTGTGCCTCATGTTGAATACCTACTGTTTGAAGCCTCAATGTGACCAAAATTGCCATATTTACAGACTATTTCCTCCTACTCAGAAGCTTCTATTTCGACCAATTTCAGGCATTAAAATGACTCTAAACACACTTATTTTAGTTCCAAAATTGATAATTCACATGCAATAGTCATTTACAGTCAAAAAATTAAACATTAAAAAATTACCATTTCTTACCATCTGGAGAAAGTTCAACATGTCACGGGTTATCGTTTTTCATCAGAAAATGGATTTTTTGGACTGTAGAAAAATTGATTTAAAATATCAATTGGATTGTGCCTCACGTTGAATAACTACTTTTTAAAGCCTCAATGTGACCAAAATTGCCATTTTTACAGACTTTTTCTCCGACTCAGAAGCTTCTATTTCGACCAATTTCAGGCATTAAAAGGACTGTAAAAACACTTATTTTAGTTCCAAAAGTGAAAATTCACATGAAATAGTCATTTACTGTCAAAACAATTAAACATTAAAAACTTACCATTTCTTACCATCCAAAGTTTGACAGGTCACGGATCATCGTTTTTCATCAGAAATTTGATTTTTTGGACTGTAGAAAAATTGATTCAAAATGTCATTTGGATTGTGCCTCATGTTGAATAACTATTTTTTAAGCCTCAATGTGACCCAAATTGTATTTTTTACCGACTTTTTCTCCTACTCAGAAGCTTCTATTTCGACCAATTTCAGGCATTAAAATGACTCAAAACACACCTATTTTAGTTCCAAAAGTGATAATTCACATGCAATAGTCATTTACAGTAAAAAAGTTAAACATTAAAAAGTTACCATTTTTGACCGTCTGGAGAAAGTTCGGCAGGACACGGATCATCGTTTTTCATCAGAAAATTGATTTTTTGGACTGTAGAAAAATTGATTTAAAATATCAATTGGATTGTGCCTCACGTTGAATACCTACTTTTTGAAGCCTCAATGTGACCAAAATTGCCATTTTTACAGACTTTTGCTCCTACTCAGAAGCTTCTATTTCGACCAATTTCAGGCATTAAAAGGACTCTAAATACACTTATTTTAGTTCCAAAAGTGATAATTCACATGAAATAGTCATTTACAGTCAAAAAAATTAAACACTAAAAAATTACTATTTCTTACCGTCTGGAGAAAGTTCGGCAGGTCACGGGTCATCGATTTTCATTAGAAAATTGATTTTTTGGACTGTAGAAAAATTGATTCAAAATGTCATTTGGATTGTGCCTCATGTTGAATACCTACTGTTTGAAGCCTCAATGTGACCAAAATTGCCATATTTACAGACTATTTCCTCCTACTCAGAAGCTTCTATTTCGACCAATTTCAGGCATTAAAAGGACTGTAAACACACTTATTTTAGTTCCAAAAGTGATAATTCACATGCAATAGTCATTTACAGTCAAAAAATGAAACATTAAAAAATTACCATTTCTGACCGTCTGGAAAAAGTTCGACAGGTCACGGGTCATCGTTTTTCATCAGAAATGTCATTTTTTGGACTGTAGAAAAATTGATTCAAAATGTCATTTGGATTGTGCCTCATGTTGAGTAACTACTTTTTAAGCCTCAATGTGACCAAAATTGCCATTCTTCAGACTTTTTCTCCTACTCAGAAGCTTCTATTTCGACCAATTTCAGGCATGAAAATCACTCTAAACACACTTATTTAGTTCCAAAAGTGATAATTCACATGCAATAGTCATTTACAGTCAAAAAATGAAACATTCAAAAATTTACATTTCTTACCATCTGGAGAAAGTTTGACAGGTCACGGATCATCGTTTTTCATCAGAAATGTGATTTTTTGGACTATAGAAAAATTGATTCAAAATGTCATTTGGATTGTGCTTCATGTTGTATACCTACTTGTTAAAGCCTCAGTGACCAAAATTGCAATTTTTACAGACTTTTTCTCCTACTCAGAAGTTTCTATTTCGACCAATTTCAGGCATTAAAATGACTCTAAACACACCTATTTTAGTTCCAAATGTGATAATTCACATGCAATAGTCATTTACAGTCAAAAAATTAAACATTAAAAAATTACCATTTCTTACCATCCAAAGTTTGACAGGTCACGGATCATCGTTTTTCATCAGAAATGTGATTTTTTGGACTGTAGAAAAATTGATTCAAAATGTCATTTGGATTGTGCCTCATGTTGAATAACTACTTTTTAAGCCTCAATGTGACCCAAATTGCATTTTTTACCGACTTCTTCTTCTGCTTAGAAGCTTCTATTTCGACCAATTTCAGGCATTAAAATGACTCTAAACACACTTATTTTAGTTCCAAAAGTTATAATTCACATGCAATAGTCATTTACAGTAAAAAACATTAGACATTAAAAAATTACCATTTTTGACCGTCTGGAGAAAGTTCGGCATGTCACGGGTTATCGTTTTTCATCAGAAATTTGATTTTTTGGATTGTAGAAAAATTGATTCAAAATGTCATTTGGATTGTGTCTTATGTTGAATAACTACTTTTTAAAGCCACAATGTGACCAAAATTGCCATTTTTTACAGACTTTTTCTCCTACTCAGAAGCTTCTATTTCGACCAATTTCAGGCATTAAAAGGACTGTAAACACACCTATTTTAGTTCCAAAAGTTATAATTCACATGCAATAGTCATTTACAGTCAAAAAATTAAACATTAAAAAATTACAATTTTTGACCGTCTGGAGAAAGTTCGGCAGGACACGGATCATCGTTTTTCATCAGAAAATGGATTCTTTGGACTGTAGAAAAATGGATTTAAAATATCAATTGGATTGTGCCTCACGTTGAATAACTACTTATTAAAGCCTCAATGTGACCAAAATTGCCATTTATACAGTCTCTTTCTCCTACTCAGAAGCTTCTATTTCGACCAATTTCAGGCATTAAAAGGACTGTAAACACACTTATTTTAGTTCCAAAAGTGATAATTCACATGCAATAGTCATTTACAGTCAAAAAAATTAAACACTAAAAAATTACCATTTCTTACCGTCTGGAGAAAGTTTGGCAGGTCACGGGTCATCGTTTTTCATCAGAAATTAGATTTTTTGGACTGTAGAAAAATTGATTCAACATGTCATTTGGATTGTGTCTCATGTTGAATAACTACTTTTTAAGCCTCAATGTGACCAAAATTGCCATTTCTACAGACTTTTTCTCCTACTCAGAAGCTTCTATTTCGACCTATTTCAGGCATTCAAATGACTCTCAACACACTTATTTTCGTTCCAAAAGTGATAATTCACACGAAATAGTCATTTACAGTAAAAAAAAAAATTTAAACATTAAAAAATTACCATTTCTTCCCATCTGGAGAAAGTTCGACACGTCACGGGTTATCATTTTTCATCAGAAATTTGATTTTTTGGACTGTAGAAAAATTGATTCAAAATGTCATTTGGATTGTGCCTCATGTGGAATAACTACTTTTTAAAGGACTGAATGTTACCAAAATTGCCATTTTTACAGACTATTTCTCCTACTCAGAAGCTTCTATTTCGACCAATTTCAGGCATTACAATGATTCTAAACACACTTATTTTAGTCCCAAAAGTGATAATTCACATGAAATAGTGTTTACAGTCAAAAAATTAAACAATAAAAATTACCATTTCTGACCGTCTGCAGAAGGTTCGACAGGTCATCGTTTTTCATCAGAAATGTGATTTTTTGGACTGTAGAAAAATTGATTCAAAATGTCATTTGGATTGTGCCTCATGTTGAATAACTCCTTTTTAAAGGACGCAATGTTACCAAAATTGCCATTTTTACAGATTATTTCTCCTACTCAGAAGCTTCTATTTCGACCAATTTCAGGCATTAAAAAGATTCTAAACACACTTATTTTAGTTCCAAAAGTGATAATTCACATGAAATAGTCATTTACAGTCAAAAAATTAAACGTTAAACAATTACCATTTTTGACCGTCTGGAGAAAGTTCGACAGGTCACGGGTTATCGTTTTGCATCAGAAATTTGATTTTTTGAACTGTAGAAAATTTAATTCAAAATGTAATTTGGATTGTGCCTCATGTTGAATAACTACTTTTTAAAGCCTCACAGTTACCAAAATTGACATTTTATAGACTTCTTCTGCTACTCAGAAGCATGTGTTTGCCCGATTTTGAGTATGAAACGACTATTAACATACTTATTTTATTTCCAAAAGTGAAGATTCACATCAAACAGTCATTTACAGTCAAAAATGTAAACATTAAAATAATCACCATTACTGACCATTTGTGCAAATTTATTAAGGTCTGGGGTGGTCATCCTTTTGCATCAGAAAATGGATTTTTGGGACAGTACAAGAAATGATTCAAAATGTCAATTGTATCATTCCTTATGTTGAATAACTGCTATTTAAGGCGTCCGAGTGACCAAAATTGCCAGTTTTATAGACTTTTCCTCCTATACTCACAATCTTGTAATTTAGCCCGGTTTCGAGCATGAAAATAACTAAACACACTCATTTTAGTTCCAAAACTGATGATTCACATCCGACAGCCATTTGCAGTCGAAAGAATAAAAACTAATCATTACCAACCATTCAGGTCCAAGGTCACCGTTTTTCATTCGAAAATGGATTTTTGGGATTGTACAAAAAAATCATTCAAAATGTCATTTTGACTGGTCTTCATGTTGAATAACCACTTTTTAAGGCCTTCCAGTGAACAAATTTACCGTTTTATAGACATTTGCTCCTACTCTAAAGCATGTATTTACCCCAATTTAGAGCATGAAAACTTAAAGGATCTTCTAAGCACTCTAAAACATAAGTAAGGCCCCCAGTTTTCCATTGTTACTTACAGTAATATAGAGAGAAAAAAATGCTTATTTGTATTTTTAGAAGCAGAAAAATTCAGAAAAAGGTTTCCTTTTGTGAGAGACTCTCCTCACTGTCATTTATGGATTCCAGGCTGACTACCCATGCTATCTATCTTCGCAGCAGTTAAAACGCAGTATGGCATTTTTCTTAAATATAGGCATTTAATATGCACTAGTATATACTGTTAATATTTATCTGTGGATGTAGTGTTTGTTATATTTGCTTCTCAGTTTTCTAAAATGTGGTCGGCGTCATCGTTTGAGTGCATCTTTATCAGTTAAATAGATATGATTTTATACCTTCTTACGAATCCTTTAATCCTCAAAACACTAAATAAATATGGATAACTACTAATCAGAGGGTCAAAAAATAAATATGGATGAATACCGACAATTGTGAAAAAAAATTAAAATACCATAAAACAGGGAGCCCTAAACATACAGTTGCTGACGAGACAAGCGAGCTCAGAACCATCAGCATGAGTCTGTCCACTTCAAGTAAATGCTAGATGCAAGTTCCAAGAGAGGAATGGGTACAGATCCAACTCACCGGTATTTTTCCAGGAACACCTCATTTCTATCTATTTCTCTGGTTGAGAACTTGTATATGGACTCAGCTGCCTTCCACTCATCCTCTTTGAAACACTGTAGAAGAGAGCAAAGTGAGAAGTCAATTACACAAAGTCGGAAGTATGCTAAATTGTAAAATGGAAACACCACTGTATCATGTACTGAGAAGTCAAATGCACAGAGCACAGACACCTGTGCATCATACTTGCAGTAAAAACCCTCTATAAAAAAGGTGTGTATTGCTAGTTCTCACTCCTCAATGAAGCACAGCAACATACTCTGTTACCACCCCTCCTGAAGCACAACAGCATACTCTTACTGAAGGAAAGTAGTATCTGCTTCTTAAGGTTACCCCACTTTTTGTTGATGTCACACTGTTTTTGGCCTAGTCTGACTGGGATCCTGCTATCCAGGACCCCAGTCTATCTGCTTTCTCCTGTAAATTGTTATGCATGTACTTTAGGTACACTTTAGATTGGATTCTAGGGTAACCTTATCAGTCCCTAGTATATGGTACACCATGTACCCAGGGCATACGTACCCCACAGGCCCCTGGTCACCTGAAGTGACCCAGACTCTGTCTCCTCTGCTTTCAGGTTCTTCTCACCTCGAATCCAAGCTTGGATTCCACCGGAATATTCTTCACCCGCCTGGTAGCAGGACTTCTTTGCAGCTCTCCACTGAAAATGACGAAGGTGTCCGACACCACTTGACCCCTATGCACCTGGCTCCTCTGGGATAGGTAACAAGGGTACTTCGGCACTCACTGGTGGGTTGGCCTTAGAACCTTCTAAGTACCAAAGGGTTCGCTCGAAGTCCTCTTAGAAGTGTCCTTAACTTGTAGATTAACAACCGAGACCTTCCCATAGAGTTGTACGGAGCACGCGTCTGTTTGCTCACTGCACCCGTCCTCCGTGGGATCCCTGCATCACTCCTCTGGGTGGTTCCTTGGGGTCCCAGCAATTCTACGTGCTCTAGGCACTGTGTCTGTTGAAGTCGTTGTTAAACCATTTTTTTTAGTATATGGTTCGGTCTCCCGCTGTGTATTTCGCTATTTACGAATCTTCTATTGATCTAGTATTGTGTGCTTTGTGCCTTAGTCTTGTGTACATATTGTTATATAAACACTGTGTGGTTCTCCTTTCATTTAATCTTTTAGGAAGTGATATTCTGGTCAAACAAGCCGCTTTACATTCCTTCAAGATTAAGCCTGAAGGCTGCTCTCCCACTAGGATAGCTTTCAGTAAGGTTATCTTTGACCTCAGACATCGTAAGGGTCGTGTGGCCTGGTACAAGGTGCCCACTTTAACTAGTGGACATTATATACCAAGCCACCTTCTCACACTTATCACCCCTCCATGAAGCACAACAGCGTACTCAGTTACAACCCGTCAGTTAAGAACAGAAGGGTACTCTGTTAAAAGAGCTCAATAAAACAGCACAGCAGCATAGTCCATAACCACCCCTCATATACTCAGTAACCACTGCTCAGTGAAGCACAGCAGTTTAGCGCATGACTATGCCTCATGCTCCCAGTTCCCACCCATCAATAAACCAGAGCAGCATACTGTTCCCACCCCTCAGTAAAGCACAGTAGCATAGTCCCACTTACCACCACTCAGTGAAAAACAGCAGCTCAATACCAGTGACCATCCTTCAGTGAAGCACAGAAGTGTGCGGTTACTATCCATCAATGGAAAGTGCAGCAGCTTATCGTGTGAGTTACTTACCTTCGGTAACGATGTATCTGGTAGAGACGATTCTAGCCGCAGATTCCTTCACGTAGAATTATCCCCAGGCGTGAGACTGGATCCAGAAACTTCTTTGCCACAGCATCTCTGCGCGCCAGGGGCAGGGCGACATCACGCGACTCCACCCAGGCGTCATCCGCATACGTGACGTCAGCGAAGTCACATAAGTCCCGCCCGGCGCACCTACGTCTGTTTTCTTCTGAGAACTTTTCTGCACCACAACGTTGAACCACCAGATAAACTGTGGAAGCATGGGAACAGTGTGCGAAGAGCAGAAAGATTGGAAAGAAACGTGACCAACAACACCACCAGAGTAGTGTCAATACCGCAGAACCCAAGGGCAGGGAAAGAAGAACAAGCAGAAACCTGCGCAGTCACTCTGCCAGCACATAGACAGCCTCCCATCCCTGTGCCCCGAAGGCAAGAACATGCGTAAAGTCATGGCACACGTAGCAAATCCATCCCCCATCCTGAGCAAAGAATGGAACCATTCCCAAGACAGACAGGGACAACGAACTTCCAAGCCACCCCAACCTTGAGGGCAACCACCCACAAGGACAAGGGCAAGACATGGCCAGAGGACCCTCAATCAGAGGATAGCAATGGAGGGAAGGGAGGACAGGGATAGAAAGCAGTCCCCCCCAAACCTGAAGTAGCCAGAGCAGCAGGGCACCGGAGCACTGGAACCCCATCCTCCAAAGAAACAAGGAGGAATGAACCGCCACCAGACTGAGTCACCCATCAAGAACAAGGGAGGCACTCACAGGAGACACAGCCTCCCACCTGGAGGTGAGTACCGAAGACCAACCCAAGGGTCCTCGTAGAATTGGGGAGGAAGGGCGGGCCGTGAAGGAATCTGCGGCTAGAATCGTCTCTACCAGATACATCATTACCGAAGGTAAGTAACTCGTACATCTGATAGAGACTACTAGCCGCAGATTCCTTCACGTAGAATAGATATCCTAGCAATACCCATGGGGAAAGAGGGTCTGTGAAAGGACCCCACCAGCCAATGCAGAACAAAGGGCCCCACAGGGGACCATATCTGTGGACCAGGTAGAAGCTCACCCCTGCCAGGCCAAGGGAACCCCCCCACCAGCTGAACCCCACCGACCCCAAGGGGATGTAGGCGGGAAAGAAGGCTGAAGAGGCTCGTACCCTCACAGCAGAGGAACCAACGGTAAGGACGGAGAGGCCGAAGCACCCCACTCCCCTGTGGTAAATAAAATAAATATTACCTGACTGAATTTCGTACGGAGTCTTAAACTAAAGTAAAATAGCTCAAAATAACAAGAGGCAGAATCCGTGGTATAAGAGGTTTCTAATGGGCTTTATTCCATTCAAAATGGCCGACTCGAGTCGCGGCCCTCAGGTTCCGTCACCACGAAGGTTCAGGAAGTGAAGTACAATAATTTATTAACAGACATGTATTTTTATAATAAGTACATTACAATGAAACGAATGTAGAAGGCGTAACATTTGATAAGAAAAATGACGTGACAGTGACATAATCGAAACTAGGCGTAATAAGGAATAAAAGAAACATGATTGGTTAGGATTATCAGACATAGGTGGATCTATAAGATAATACTTGGCATAGATGCGCGCGCGGCAGCATGACGTGTAATTGACGTGTAACTAGGGGGTGAAGGGGACTTGACATTTAGCTCTACATGTGGAGACGAGAAGTCTGGGGTCAAGTCATCCTAATCCCAAATCATATCTAACATCCTATGTTTAAAGAACTATGTTATCCACAAGGAAGAGACTCTCGGACAGAATCTATTCTATACTGACTGTGTGCGTGTACAAGCGTCTAAGTGTCTATATGAGATGCGAGGGGCAGAAAACTTTCCATGGCAACAGGGCTATGAATCACTTGCAGGAGGACGGAGAAGCTGAGTCCTTTGCTTGTGAGCTAAAGGAAATGTTTACCTAAATCACTGGACAGGAATGCATCGGCTGGAGAGCAAAATAGATAATTCGAAGGTGAAATACAACTTCTTGGCAGACAAGCGAAAACTGGCCGAGGCAGGCACCGTTAGCTGCACAGGGAGTAGGACAAAGTTCATGGATACAGATGCGAGCTCAAGCTGAAGCTGTCAGAGACAGAGAGCAGGGAAAGGCTTTGAGGACAGAATCGGGCCTACTCGCCTGAACTGTAAAAATGGAGTAACTTAGCCATATAAAGTCGGTGGCCTTTCATACTTAGGAATCGAATATCCAGCCCATTGATGGCGGATCTGACAGAGAACATGTTGACAGTAGACACACATATGTTTGCGTCTTAGAAACTGGAACTGGAGGGAACATACATGTACTTGTAACATGCATATAGAACCGTTGGGGTCCAAGATAGGGGACATAACTGACCAGGGAAATCCACTTTTCCACATTCCCTCCTTGTCCCCTTACTTGCCCATCAAGAAACATTAATCTTCATCATTCCATTGATTTGCTCATGGAGCATCATTTCTTCTTCTTTCTTCTTCCGGGATCTTGAGCGAAAACCTTGATGTGGAATACACGATGTGGCACACAGACCACAAATCGCTGGTCCACATTGCAGGCATAGACAACAACTGAAGAGCATAAGAAGGCCAATACCTAGGAAGGATAGAACTCTCCATCCCCAGGCTGATATCACATTCCAAAACCACCCGGACCACGTCCAAGTGCCTGGATTCTCGTGTATCTGGCTCACAATCTTATGAAGGCGTGTTATAGCTTTATATACAGATGGCGAATTTTCTGGTATGAATATACAGCAGCTGGATCCGATGACCCTACAAGCTCCGCCCCTATCGGCCAGGATGACGTCAAGGACAAGACGATTCTGGAGAACAACAATTCTCATCACTGATTGTTCCTCTGTCAGATTGCCTAGGGCGGCTATAGTCTCGTTTACTACAGCTTCAAGAGTCTTGGTGAGTCTGCGTATCAGCTTACTATTTGATATTGTACCTATATAGGGAAAGATACCTTTATTGAAATCTACATACTTGTCCCATGCTGTCTCAGTATAATCGACAACTGGGAGATCTCTTTTCTCTCTAATGTGTACTAAATGAACATTTCGATAATAATCAGGGGGAGCTAGGAAAACAGGTGGCAAAAGGAATGCTATGTAACAGGTACCATCCCAATCTAGAGGCAGACGCATATATGCCGTCTGACCACATATGAAGTAGGAATGGCGAGAAGCTCTAAATGAAGATTTACCTTGATCACTATATTCTACTGTAGTAACGCATTGGCTATGGCCCATATGTATGGAACCAACTTTTCTAACACATAATTCACCCTTAACTGGAAATACTGACATAGTGGGCAAAATTAGTTCAACTTCGGATTGGACATTCAAAATCATAAGATTAGGTGTAAAATTACCTAATTTATACACTTCATTTTCTAAATCAGTTCCTGTTCTACTGGGGTGACCCTCCTTATTAGGGTGACAGACTTTGAATAAAACTAGATTCAGATTTCCCCATATCCAATGTTGTTGATAAACTGCTGTGTCTGGGTCTATGGAATTTAATAAACTAAACCATGCTCCACAGGAGCCATTGTGTGTGAATGGATGTGGAAAGAAAGGCAGAACTCCTTTGTTATTCTGATAGGGAGGGAGTCGGCCACATACCCAACAATTGGTGGCATTACTAGTCTGATGGGAATGATGTAACATACTAATGAATGTGTTATTGCGCAGCGCAAGTCTATAGGATAATTCATGTGGCGGTAGGTCACTAAAAGAATGTTCATCAGTTATATTGAAAACACGTTTAGAAACAGGATGATATATGTGCAAAATCATACTCGTAATAATTACTAAAATACTCAATAAAAACAAAATTAATAATGTCACAATACAGTGGTTACGCAGTAATTTACAATAAGCATGTCGTTTCATTATGATTCTGGACTCTACATGATTCAGACCTAAGGGATACATGTCGGGACAGATTCAACCGCTTCACCTTGGAGAGGACTTAAACAATCAAATCGTCCGACAGTTTAGATCTGGACCTGAGTTTCTGTTTATAGCACTGAGAGTCAGTCAGTTCAACAAAAGGAAGTTTTGAATCAGTCTGTGAGGGAGTGCAGGGCACAGTGTCTATATCTGAAGGTAGTCCATGAAATTTTTTTATATGGGTGGAATGCACCCATCCTTTCCGTCCTTCGATCTTCACAGCTGTTCTGGTCGTCAGCAGGACCTGCTTAGGCAACTTCCACCTAGGATCCAATTGGCTTTTCCTATCAAAATTCCGAACCAGGACAAAGTCCCCGGGGACCACGTCATGGGGTTTCGCCTCAGTGTTGTCGGGAAAGGCTGCAGCTACCTGTGAACGAGAAGATTGTAGTGCAGACATCAAGGAAGCCAGGTAATCTGTCAGCATATTACAGTCAACATCAGTTATTTTACGTGGTATAGGCGTCCCCCACATATTCGGTGGTCTACCAAAGATCACCTCATACGGGGATAGCCCTGTTCTAGAGTGTGCTACCATTCTCATGTAAAAGAGTGCAACTGGTAATGCTACTATCCAGTCGACACCTTTCTCTCTACATATTTTGGACAGTCTGATTTTCAGTGTCTGGTTATGTCTTTCTACGAGACCTGCTGCTTCGGGGTGTCGGACACAGTGGAATTTCCACTGATATCCCAACAGGAGTGAGACATGTTTCATTAATTCGGATGAGAAAGGCTGGCCGTTATCTGAATATACAACACGTGGTAAACCGTACCGTGGGAAGAATTCTCGAACTAGCTGCTTGGCAGTAGTCGGGGCAGTGTAATCTGATACGGGATACGCCTCTGTCCAACGGGAGAGAGCGCAGACAACTACGAGGACATATTTAAATCCTCGACAACGTTCCATCTGAATATAATCCATCTGGAGGACTTCAAAAGGATGGTCAGGAGGCTGAAATCCACCCTGCTCTACGGGAACACTCTTTCCTGGATTAAACTGACAACATATCATACAGGTACGAACTTTTTGTTTAGCTGCTGCTCGTAAATGTTTGTTGAACCAAATGTGCTGAATGCTGTCTAGCATAGCCTTCTCTCCTAAATGTGCTGGACTGTGAACTGTAGCTATAATGGCTTGAACCATGGAATCAGGGAGAAACCATACAGATTTCTCCTTCGTCATCCATCCTTGATCTGTCTGGATCCCTCCTAGTTCAGTCCACTTCTTTATTTCTTCTGCTGTGGCATGTGTCTGTATGTCAATTACGTCAAGTGCGGGATCCTTAATTGCCATACACTGTGTTGGTGTCTGAACTATTGGCTTTGTCATGTCGGATGTGCGATTCTGAGCAGTCTGTTTAGCTGTTCTGTCAGCTAAATCATTGCCTTGAGAAATGGTATCAGTAACCTTCGTGTGTGCTTTGCATTTCATAATCGATATTGCAGTCGGTAAATGAATCGCGTCTAACAGAGCATGAATGAGGGACCCGTGTTGAATATGTGTTCCATGAGAAGTTAAATAACCCCTCTCCCGCCAAAGCACTCCGAAGTCATGTACGACTCCAAATGCATAACGTGAATCAGTATATATGTTGACTTTCTTGTCCGTGGCTTGAATACAGGCTTGTGTTAGAGCAACAAGTTCTGCTGCTTGGGCTGACAGAATATCTATACAATTTGTTTCAATAACTTCAGTGTCTGTTGTGACTGCATACGCGGCCACTAAATCTCCTTTACTTGTTCTCATGCATGATCCGTCTACATACAACGTCAGGTCTGGATCTAACAATGGAACGTCTGTCAAGTCTTGTCTAGGTTTCGTCTTTATTTCAATGATTTCAACACAATCATGAGCTAGTGGGTCGGTTCCAATTACAGGTAATAGTGTAGCAGGATTCAATGTATTACACCGTCGGATCTCTATGTGTGGTTGAAACAATGTCAGTTCATAACCAGTAAGTCTTGCTATGGTCAAGTGTTGTGTTTGTGTTCGGTTCACAAGAACCTCTACTGCATGTGGTACTTGAACTGTCAATGGGTGTCCTAATACTATGGCATCGCTTTGTCTGATTGCTAAAGCTGTCGCTGCCACTGATTTCAGGCATGCAGGCAAAGCCTGAGCTACGGGATCTAATGTACTGGAAAAATAAGCACATGGCTTGCGTGATCCTGCTTGATCCTGAGTGAGTACTGATAAGGCAGTACCTTCGCGTTCTGTAACAAAGAGTGTAAAAGGTTTGCTATAACATGGTGTTGCTAAAACAGGTGCTTGACATAGAGCTTTCTTTAAGCTTTCAAAAGCTTGTGTATGTTCCTGAGTCCAAGGGAGAACAGTCGATGTGGCTGCCTCCTGTGTGGTTAACTGAATGAGTGGTTTTGCTAGAAATGCGTACTGAGGAATCCACTGTCTACAGTATGAAGTGAGGCCTATAAAAGCCCGCACTTCCTTTTGCGTCTGCGGTATTGGCATGTTTGCAATTAACTGAATGCGATCAGGTGTAAGCTGCCTTCCCTCCTTGGACAGCGAGTGACCAAGATAAATAACTCGCTGAACACAGAATTGCAGCTTAGAAGGGGACACCTTGTGCCCCTTGTCGGCTAGGAAATGTAAAACTGTCAGAGAAGCTTTTTCACATTCTGGCTCGCTTCTCGCGGTGATCAGCAGATCATCGACATATTGAAGCAGTGCTGTATTGACTGGCATGTGGATACTGTCAAGTTCTCGTTTCAGTGCTTGGCTGTAGATGCTGGGGCTTTCTGTAAATCCTTGGGGAGCGCGTGAGAATTTAAAGCTGCGCCCATTTAAACTGAATCCGAACAAGTATTGGCTTTCCGGATCTATTGGGACGCTGAAAAAGGCATTTTTGAGATCAATTACAGTAAAGAATGTTGCTTCGGAATCAATTGCTGTCAACAATGATGATATATCAGGGACCACAGGGAATTGTGGTACAATACACTTGTTTAGTTCACGTAAATCAATAACCAATCGGTACACTGGTGGAGCAGTAGGATCAGTTCGTTTAAGAATCGGAATTATCGGTGAATTACATACATTGGAGTCTGTTTCTACAACTACTCCCTGGGCAATTAGCTCATCAATGATTTTCAGCAAAGCCACTACAGCATCATGCGGTAACTTGTATTGTCGCATTCGTGGCAGTACCACTCCTGCTTTCAGTGTGACTCGATAGGGTGTAATGTTCATGCAGCCAACATCCGTAGGGCCTTGTGCCCATAGATGTACTGGTAAAGTCTGTAGTCGGGGATCCATGTCTCTAGACACATAGTGACCTTTAAAATCACGTAAAAACAACCTTACTCCTTCCGGAGAACAACATATTATGGCTCCTAGTGCTTTCAGAGTTTTAATTCCTAACAAATTTTCTGGGCATGATTTAGTAAGCAACAAATCTGTAGTTCGTGTCAAAGGTCCTATTGTAAGTGGTAGAGGCTTTGATACTTCATTAACAATAGGTTTTCCTGAAAAACCAAGGGAAACATTTTGAGAGCCTGAGAGGGGTGCCCCTGGAACTTCACTACGTTTTATGGTTGTTCGACTTGCCCCTGTATCGAGTAAGAATTTTCTATCTTGACCTAATAATTCACTATGTACATAAGGTCCTTCTTGATCTACTGGAATCTCGATAAGCGGTAAGTCAACTTCCCTCTCTAGGCTGGTTCATGCGTAACGCTGATACTCAGGGTATTCATACTGTGCAGTCTGATACATTTGTTGTGTTGTGGTTTGTGTGGCAGTAGCAGGCAACGGTGGTGCAGCTGGCACAAACTGTATGGGTTGCTGTGAGGCTGGCATAGACTGTTGCTGAACTGGCACGGACTGTCCATGCTGCATAGCTCCTTTTTCATTCTGATCTTGTCTAACTAATCGTGGTCTCTCTTTTGCAATACCTGTAGCTATATTTCGTTTCAGGACTTGACAATCATGTACATAATGGCCTAGTTGTTTACAGTAATTGCAGGTTCCTTTTACAGGAACTGCAGAATCACCAGAATGTGTCACACCCTTTTTGTGACCATCTGCTGGTACTGTCTGAGAAACTAGCATTTTCATTTTTGTATCCTTCATGCGTCTATGCTCGTGTTCTTGTTCATCCCTAATTCTATTGTGATGATACTGTAACATTTGTAGCATTTGCGACGGAGTGTTACTTTGCCAGGTACTCTCGAATTTCAATATTCTATTCTTTACTGGAGGTAATGCATTTTCCACTAATTTTGTCACAAATAAATGTGGATATGAGTCACTACTTGGTTTTATACCACTATTTATACCAAAACATTTTTCAAATCGAGCATAATAATCGCTTGTGTCTTCATCTTGCTTTTGTTTGCAGGCTGTGATTGCACCCCAATCTTCCTTTTTTGTAGTTAATAAACGTGGCAGTACCTGTACTAGTAAACCTGGTAACAGTTTAACTTTATCCCCGAGCCCCGAACCTGCAGTTCGGCCCCTTTCTTCCTCTGCTAATGCTGTCCAGTCTATCTTTTGGTCTCCCACTTCCCACTCTTTTTCTTTCAATTTTTCATAAATGCCAGCAGGCAAAAGCACCTTTAATATCGTCATAATATCAGGAAAGGTGTACTCTCCCATCAGTAACATGTCTTTAATTTCTCGGTGGAAACCCGCTGGGTCTTTATCATGGCTAGGTACTACTTTCTTCATTTCTAATAATTCCATTTTTGATATAGGTGTGTAAACAAATACACGGTGAAACTCATTGTCTTCGCCTTTTATTGGGTGCACTTCTCGTAGAGGATTTTGTCTATCCATGTAGTACGGTGCTCTTTCTCTGGGGGCCAGGGAGAGAGAATCTGGACTTACAAAAAGGACATACTGTTTACGTGACACTAATATCTCTTTAATTAGCTTGTTACTAGAACCTCTCCATCTATACGTAAGTAGTTCCATTAATATATCAGGTAAAGGACCAGGATCAGCATGTTGGCTCTTATATAATATGAGGAGTTGCTGAATCATATAGATTCCAGCTAAACGTTGTTCATCTGTACTGAGGTTGAGAAACGTGTGTGCTACGGTCTCATCACCATATTTTTCAGGACTAACAATCCAGTGAACGGCTGACCTGGCTAATTCTTGCTCATCCATGGAATCGAGGAGGTGGTAACCTCTTCGTTCTCGTAGTATTTTATCTGCGGCTTGAAACGAATGTTCAGGAGACTTCAGATTTATTACAGGCGTCGGATACGTTCTGCTATTATTTGGACATACAGAATGTATTGGATCAGAAAAACATCTAGTATTTTCACAAGATCTTCCTCTGCCTACATAGGCTATGGTCTCTGACCGTCTTGCAGAATTCCCTGCTTCGGACACTTCATCTTGCTCAAACTCGTCTGTTCCCAATCTCTCTTCATAAATACGCTCTATTTCTTTACGTATTTTTCGGCACATGGCTATTATACAATTTTGCTTATCGTGTCTCCCTTCTGATATATTCTGACTCCATCTTGTAAGAGTAAGCATTGCATTCCGGTCTACCCCCGGACGATCTTGATTTCTGATCACACAGTTTATGAGGAAACGTAACAGTTCCCCTTGTATCTCTACTTTCTGGAATTCCATAGCTCTGTTAATACATCCTGGATCTCGTCCTGTTTGAACAAAGTGATATATGTTATCTAGATGCGTAGCCATCCCTGGTAACCTTGCTAAATACTCTGCGGCTCGTCTGATACGTAATGATGCCAGGACCATTTCGTCCTCTTTACCAACCACCGGGTCATATCTACAATTTACAAGAAGTTCCTTAAGCGTACGTTCATTTATGAACTTAGGTGTACGTGAATGTGCTGACTCTTGAAAAACAAGTTTATTTATTCTAGGTGGTGTAAAAGTATTGCTAGCACCTCCCGTGGCCCCATCTGGGGCGTCGGGTGTGAAAGGGTTCGTCGAACGTGATACAGCAACTATGGGTGTCGATACCCCTGTAGAGTCGACTGCGGAAACAGATGCGGAAACAGATGTGCTTGCCGGAGCTTGCATCGGGACTTGCTGTTGCACGGGGACAGATACCTGATCCTGACGTTGAATCCCTCCGCCAGACGGTCTATGTGGTGTGGCGTTAGCATACTCGGGGGCTGCATCGTCTAGATATGAGGAAAGAAAAACATCTTCTGCGGTTCTGGGATGCCCCTTTGGATGTACCTTAATTGGAAATAACGGGGGTGGCAAGTCTTTTGGCACCTCCGTAACAGCCTTAGGTAGTCCTTCGGCTAGAAGGGGATACATACCATTCATAAGAGCATTTCTTTGTCTATTTACTTGTTCTGATTTCACTCGGATACCTTCCTCAATTAATAGATTTTCTTGAACTTTATTTGAACTCTCTTTACTCCTCTCTTCTTGTCTACGTGCTTTTTCTGTTCGTCTATGAGATTCTTTACGCCATAACTCAACGGCGTCTTTCTGTGACTGTCTGACCTTTCTTTTCCATAACTCTTCCTCCACTTTCATGATGCACTCTGCATCCCAGGTTCCCGCTATGGGCCACCTTTGACTTTCCGGTAATCCCTTGGTATAATCTACCCATAGATCAAGAAATAATATGGCATCTATGCCATGTTTATGGTACATGAAATGCCCTGGAGTGTCTCTAGGAGGAATAGGAACTGCTTCTTCAAGCACCCCTTTTCTGGTAGTAATCTGTCTTAACTTCGAGAAAAGCGGCATATTGACAACTGACCTGATACTTACTCTTGAACTTACTTAATACGAGAAACACAATAATGAACAGTGAACAATGAACAGTCATTCATACCACAATATGCAAGACATTTTCTGAATACTTTAAACATTAAACATTAAACATTATAACAATGATCGACAATGATGACAGTCTGCCTAACTAATCACCACGCTGAATTCTTGACAATAACTGAATACTTCGGAATACTTGATATACTGCTAAACAGTACATATACACTGCTAAACAGTGCAGACCGGATTTGTGTACCCAAATCCGTCTTGACCGGCACAACCTATGTGCGCGTCAACACGCCTCCTCGGCGATGGTACTCACCGAGTAGCTCCTTGAAACGGAAGGCCTCAGAGAATGGACAGGACTCGATAACTACGGACATCGGACCCTCTGGACGTCGGAATTTCGGAAAACCTGGTGGGCCTCTGTATACCTCGGATCTTGCTCTCTCAGCTAGGCTCTGGTCGGGATACTTCGCACTTCTCACCGCCTCGTCTGGGTTGATCGCAGCCTCAGTCGCCCCCGCTTGACCGGAGGGAGCTTACAGGAAATCCTGCTGGTACGCGTTTATGGTCCGTCCAGCTGTGGCAGGAGACCGGGCCTGCAACGCACCGCCGGCGCGTGAGATGAGAAAGTGTCCCTATTCGGGCGCCATTATGTGGTAAATAAAATAAATATTACCTGACTGAATTTCGTACGGAGTCTTAAACTAAAGTAAAATAGCTCAAAATAACAAGAGGCAGAATCCGTGGTATAAGAGGTTTCTAATGGGCTTTATTCCATTCAAAATGGCCGACTCGAGTCGCGGCCCTCAGGTTCCGTCACCACGAAGGTTCAGGAAGTGAAGTACAATAATTTATTAACAGACATGTATTTTTATAATAAGTACATTACAATGAAACGAATGTAGAAGGCGTAACATTTGATAAGAAAAATGACGTGACAGTGACATAATCGAAACTAGGCGTAATAAGGAATAAAAGAAACATGATTGGTTAGGATTATCAGACATAGGTGGATCTATAAGATAATACTTGGCATAGATGCGCGCGCGGCAGCATGACGTGTAATTGACGTGTAACTAGGGGGTGAAGGGGACTTGACATTTAGCTCTACATGTGGAGACGAGAAGTCTGGGGTCAAGTCATCCTAATCCCAAATCATATCTAACATCCTATGTTTAAAGAACTATGTTATCCACAAGGAAGAGACTCTCGGACAGAATCTATTCTATACTGACTGTGTGCGTGTACAAGCGTCTAAGTGTCTATATGAGATGCGAGGGGCAGAAAACTTTCCATGGCAACAGGGCTATGAATCACTTGCAGGAGGACGGAGAAGCTGAGTCCTTTGCTTGTGAGCTAAAGGAAATGTTTACCTAAATCACTGGACAGGAATGCATCGGCTGGAGAGCAAAATAGATAATTCGAAGGTGAAATACAACTTCTTGGCAGACAAGCGAAAACTGGCCGAGGCAGGCACCGTTAGCTGCACAGGGAGTAGGACAAAGTTCATGGATACAGATGCGAGCTCAAGCTGAAGCTGTCAGAGACAGAGAGCAGGGAAAGGCTTTGAGGACAGAATCGGGCCTACTCGCCTGAACTGTAAAAATGGAGTAACTTAGCCATATAAAGTCGGTGGCCTTTCATACTTAGGAATCGAATATCCAGCCCATTGATGGCGGATCTGACAGAGAACATGTTGACAGTAGACACACATATGTTTGCGTCTTAGAAACTGGAACTGGAGGGAACATACATGTACTTGTAACATGCATATAGAACCGTTGGGGTCCAAGATAGGGGACATAACTGACCAGGGAAATCCACTTTTCCACACCCCCACAAGGCAACATAGCTGCCGCCCAATGCCAAGACAGGAAAGGCGGAAGAAGAAGTTAGAGAGCCCAAGGAAACGAGGAAAAGAAGGCGAACCCACTCCAGTTGGAGAGCAGCCTGCCAGCCAGAACAGCGCCGCCAGTCAAGCCGCCAGAAGCAAGAAGAACAGCCCGAGGCCCCAGGAAGGCAGAGTAGGCGAAGCCTGGCAAGGGAGGACACAGGATCATGCCAGACCTCAGGACAGGAGCAGGGAGAGGAGGAGATACCACTACGAGTGGCCGCGCACACGACATCAGGAAGCAAAAGCAACCTACCTAAACGTCATGGAGAACAAGCACCCAAAGGCGACCAGAACCCTCTAGCAGAGCGCAAGCTATATGACAGCTACCACTACCCCACATAGGGTACCTTAAGTCCCAAGATACAGGAACCCTCTTAGGAAGAACTTCAGCAGCAGAGGAAAAAACAAAAGAGCCATGGGGGAAAAAAACACCCCCCCTGCTGAAGGATTGACAAGCAGCCCAAGAAAAGCAGAAGGCCTAATCTCAGGGCCAAGTCTGCACAACAACTCCTGCAGAATCCACACACCATCAACACAAGGGCCATCCAGCAGAAAACAATGTCAAAGTCCCAAGGAAGGACGTAAATGGACAGAACACTCCACAGCTAGAACAACCGGCCTAAGAAGGCCCAGAAGCAACCCAACTCAGAAGTCACGGAAGAGGAGGGGACAGAGACTGAGGGGACAGAGACAACAGAGGGGACGGAGACGACAGAGGGGACGGAGACGACGACAGAGGGGACGGAGGGGACGGAGACGACAGAGGGGACGGAGACGACGGAGACGACAGAGGGGACGGAGACGACAGAGGGGACGGAGACGACGGAGGGGACGGAGACGACGGAGGGGACAGACGACGGAGGGGACAGACGACGGAGGGGACAGACGACGGAGGGGACAGACGACGGAGGGGACAGACGACGGAGGGGACAGACGACGGAGGGGACAGACGACGGAGGGGACAGACGACGGAGGGGACAGACGACGGAGGGGACAGACGACGGAGGGGACAGACGACGGAGGGGACAGACGACGGAGGGGACAGAGATGACGGAGGGGACAGAGATGACGGAGGGGACAGAGATGACGGAGGGGACAGAGATGACGGAGGGGACAGAGATGACGGAGGGGACAGAGATGACGGAGGGGACAGAGATGACGGAGGGGACAGAGACGACCGAGGGGACGGAGGGGACGGAGGGGATGGAGATGGAGGGGATGGAGACGGAGGGGATGGAGACGGAGGGGATGGAGACGGAGACGGAGGGGGCGGAGACGGAGGGGACGGAGACGGAGGGGATGGAGACTGAGGGGACGGAGACGACAGAGGGGACGGAGGGGATGGAGACGGAGGGGATGGAGACGACAGAGGGGACGGAGACGGAGGGGACGGAGACGGAGGGGACGGAGACGGAGGGGACGGAGACGGAGGGGACGGAGACGGAGGGGACGGAGGGGATGGAGACGGAGGGGACGGAGACGACAGAGGGGACGGAGACGGAGGGGACGGAGACGGAGGGGACGGAGACGGAGGGGACGGAGACGGAGGGGACGGAGACGGAGGGGACGGAGACGGAGGGGACGGAGACGGAGGGGACGGAGACGGAGGGGACGGAGACGGAGGGGACGGAGACGGAGGGGACGGAGACGGAGGGGATGGAGACGGAGGGGATGGAGACGGAGGGGATGGAGACGGAGGGGATGGAGACGGAGACGACAGAGGGGACGGAGACGACAGAGGGGACGGAGACGACAGAGGGGACGGAGACGACAGAGGGGACGGAGACGACAGAGGGGACGGAGACGACGGAGGGGACGGAGACGACAGAGGGGACGGAGACGACGGAGGGGACGGAGACGACGGAGGGGACGGAGACGGAGGGGACGGAGACGGAGGGGATGGAGACGGAGGGGATGGAGACGGAGGGGATGGAGACGGAGGGGACGGAGACGGAGGGGACGGAGACGGAGGGGACGGAGACGGAGGGGACGGAGACGGAGGGGACGGAGACGGAGGGGATGGAGACGGAGGGGATGGAGACGGAGGGGATGGAGACGGAGGGGATGGAGACGGAGGGGATGGAGACGGAGGGGATGGAGACGGAGGGGATGGAGACGGAGGGGATGGAGACGAAGGGGATGAAGACGGAGGGGATGGAGACGGAGGGGATGGAGACGGAGGGGATGGAGACGGAGGGGATGGAGACGGAGGGGATGGAGACATAGGGGATGGAGACATAGGGGACGGAGACATAGGGGACGGAGACATAGGGGACGAAGACATAGGGGACGGAGACATAGGGGACGGAGACATAGGGGACGGAGACATAGGGGACGGAGACATAGGGGACGGAGACATAGGGGACGGGGAAGGAGGAGGAGGAGGAGGGGGGGGGGAAGCATGGAACATGGAACAACAAGCTGCCATCAAACGGAAGGTCGATGAGTCGCTCCCGAATATTCTCACGGAATACTCCGTCCCGAAGCCAAGCATGGCAACGGAGAGCGACTGAGGAAGCCATGGCCCACCCCAGCACCTCTGAGATGTCCAGAGCAGAGTGGAGAATAAACACCGCCAACTCCCGGCCATCCAAAGCGTAATGCCGTAAGGCCACTGGACCAGACTCCTGGGATGCCGCAGATCCCAGAGACTCAGCTGAGTCCCACTAACAGGAGGAGGCCCCAGCCAGCACACACAAGGTGTTAATAGCCCGCAGGGCCGCGCTGGTCGAGGCGAACATGCTACATCTCCAAGAGTCCAGCCAGCGGGCATCTCGGAACGGTGGAGTCAACAGTGGCGGCAAGGAGGGAAAAGCAGTCCGCAAATGGGGACTGGCGGCTGAGGGGTGAAGGGAAAGACACACCGGGTCATGCGGCGCCAGCGCAGAAGATGCTGCGGCACCGGGTCCCCTGAGGCAGGATGCCTCCAAGCCCCCGTCAAGGAAGAAAGGAGCGAACCTTCAAAGGGAAGTAAGATTTCCCTCCCACCAGAGCCCTGGTGGAGGACCTCCAATAGATGGTCTGCCGGAAGGTGAGCCACCGGGTCACCCATATGCAGGACGCCCACAGCCGTGGACACCGCGTGAGCGAAGGCCGCCCCCGCCTCCGTAGGGGCCCGCGGTGGAGAAAGCAGATCCTCCATGGGCAACGGCTGCAAACTAAGGTGTCCGTCCCAGAGGCCAAGTAGGACGGGCAAGGGCCAGACCTGGAAGTCAGAAGGAGCCAAAGAATGAGGGACCTGCCGCTCTTCTGATGAACACCTCTGCCTCAGGAAGGGCGGGGAGCCGCCCTTCGATGCCGGTGAAAAAGCCACCACACGGCGACCAGTCTCCAGGGAGGACGACACCAATATACAGCCTGCCTCCGGAGAAGGAGCGTCCGAAGACGAATCCGCCGGCACCATAGCGGAGTCACCTCGGCCTTAGATAAGACCACCTTGTTAAAGGACCGAGAGGGGCTTGGGGATGCGACCCGAGCCCCGGCGACCTCCTGTGACACCACAGGGATCACCACAGGAGTTTGCGTCGAGGCAGAGATGCCATGGCCTGAAGGAGGTGCCCCAGAGGAGCCGCACCCCAACAGTACCACATCCTCCAAGCTTGGACCCAAACCAGTCGGCGCTGGGGGCGAATCTGCCGCCAGCGCCGCAAAGGGCCCTGCGCAGGGCGAGGGATCCGCCGACGCCTCAGGAGGGGAAGGAGGAGGAGACGCCAGTGAGGCCTACAAAGCCACCGTGTATGTCTCCATTTGGACTCTCGATGCCCCAACACTGGGAAACGGTGGATAGGATGACAGCGGGGCGCATCACCCGCGGAGAGTCCATGCCCCCGGTAGGCCGGAAACCAGCCCCCGGGGACAAACTGCGACACTTACCAACCGGGGAGCGATGCTCACGTGACATCGGAGAAAGGAGAGGATGACGCCCACGGACGTATCTGAAGCTGTCCACCAAAGCAGACAGAGGGGAGGACATCGACCTGGAGAGACGCACCGAGAGAAGTTTCATCCGGTGCTCCCGCCGCGACTTCGGCTTCAACTGTTGGCACGCCGTACAATCTGTGGTGCCGTGATCCTCCCCCAAACACCACATACAAATGAGGTGAGGGTCCATCGCCGACATAAGATGCCCACAAGACGTGCAAGATTTAAAGCCCGAAGGCATTCGCACACTGTTCCACCAAAGAAATGGAAGAAAAAGGGGCCCTAACAGGCCCGTAGCAAGGATTGGATCCGCGGTGCACGCGGAAACGGAAAAAAACGACGTAGGCGCGCCGGGTCTTATGTGACCTCGCTGACGTCACGTACGCGGACAAAGCCTGGGCGGAGTCGCGTGAAGTCACCCTGGCGCGCATGGGACGCTGTGGCAAAAATGTTTCCTCATCCTGCCTCACGCCTGGGGATAATTCTACGTGAAGGAATCTGCGGCTAGTAGTCTCTATCAGATACCCATCATACTCCCAGTAACCACTCCTCAATGAAGCACAGCAGCATAGTCCCAGTCAGCATCCTTAAGTGAAGCAGTTAGCATCCCTCAGCTAAGTACGGGAACGCACTCCCAGTTACCACCCCTCAATAAAGCACAGCAGCGTACTCCTAGTTGCCACCCCTCAATGAAGCACAGTATCATACTCCCAGTTACCACCCATCATACTCCATTACCACCCATCAATGAAGCACAACAGCGTACTCTCAGTTGCCACCCCTCAGTTAAGCACAGCAGGGTACTCCCAGTTAACTTCCCTCAATAAAGCACTGCAGCGTACTCTGTTATTACCCCTCAGTGAAGTACAGCGGCGTACTACCAGTTACCACACCTCCCTAAAACACAGCAGCGTACTCCCACTTGAGGCCCTTCAATTAAGCACAGCAGTATAGTCCCAGTTACTACCGCTCAATGAAGCACAGCAGAGTACTCACAGTTACCACAGTGAAACATAAGGTGCCCGAGAGACAATCTAGCTCAGAACAATGAGCATGAGTCTGTTAATTTCAGGTAGATGAGAGATGCAAGTCCCACGACTGGAAGGGGTACAGTTCAAACTCACCGATATTTATCTAGGGACACTTCATTTCCATCATTTTCTGGCGGAGAAATCGTAAATGGACTTTGCTGCCTTCAAGTCATCCACGTGGGCACACTGTAGAAGAGAGCAAAGTGAGAAGTCAATTCCACAGACTAAGTCAGAGGTATGCAAAATCGCCTAACGAAGAGAACAGTGTAAGAAAATACTAAGAAGTTAATTACTCAGATAGAGGTATACAAGATGGCCTCACAAAAAGACAGGAGTACCAAAGCACTTAGAAGTTAATTATGCAGAGCAACAAAGAGATATGCAAGATAGCCTCATGAAGAGACCTGTGCATCAAAGCACAGAGAAAAGTAGTAAGTTACACAGAACAAGTCAGAGGAATGCAAGATTGGGTCACGAAGAGCCCAGTACATTAAATACTGAGAAGTCAGTCACAGTAGCTTTATTTGGATTTTAGGATACAAACCATAAAAGCTAATAAGTACAATAAAAACAAAATCGTAAAGATCACAATACATACAAATAAAAAAACTGTATAAAACAATCTGCTAATCTTTGTACATTTCTTAACATGCAGAAGTGGTTATTCAGTATATCACAGTTACTCACGAACTTAAAACTCAGAGCCTATTCCCAGCTATTCCTCAGCCTTACATCAACCTACATAAAGCTAAGTACAATAAAAACAATAACCCCAGAAAGCAGCTGTAGGTACATAGAAGCAGGCCTCACATGTAAAAAAAGAAGCAGGCCTCACATGTAAAAAAAGAATTATCCTTTTTCATAATCGGGACTAGATAAACGTTCCAGGCATTGCATGCAGTTTCTAAAACATAGTGAAGTGCAGTGTATCCTGGGGAGACCCATTGTTGCAGTCACAGGGTAAAAATGTATACCCCCTGTACTTTCCCTGGCATAGGCTAACTAGATGGACAGTAAATCCAATCGAAACCTAGTTAGCAGAAATCTGTTTTGCTGATTCCTAATGAAAAGAAGGTAAAGTTCTGTAGTGGTCACTGTTCTCAACATAATATGGTGTAGAACACAGAGCTTTACTAATTCAGTCTATTCTCCATCCATGATCCTTTGCCTAAAACAATGTCCCTTAGCCCAAGCATAATCAGCCTTACAGAGCCACTCAGGAGCGATAACAAGGTCACCCCTGCCTAAGTCCTGCAAAGAGGCCCCGATATACTTAAGCCACGGGCATATGAAATTAGTCATCCAGGGACAAATCATATTTTAGAATCTCAACACCTTTATTTAAGAGTTGGCTTTAACCAGATCAACCAAAGTGCAAGGGGGCGAAAGGCCACAATCCGAAATAAAACCTACCGCCAGTTCCTCATGCATCCTCATGCCCCAAGAGGAGGGGGTACTTTGAGGAAAAAACACAAAAGCCTCCTTAAAAACTTAATTTCGACTATTTGCAGCTCTGTATGGTTAGCACAACCCCCCGATTTCACTCCCATAGATTACCGCAGAAATACATTTTGCACTGTAAATCTGTAAAAGGCCCCTAGTGGGTCTGCTGCCTAATCTTTTAGGAACACTAAAAACTGCAGAAGTTGCTAGTGTGAAACCTGCCTTTTCCTGCTAATTAAAGGAAGCCAACTTAGTGCTGAATTGAATAGTAATCCGAAATATGATAATACTCTGGCCTTGGAAAGAACACTAGATCCTAACATAAAGCTAGTTGATTTAGTGGATCGGGGACGGACTACCATCACAAAGGATTTCTTCTCATTAATCGTGAAGTCCAAATCTTCTATGTACTTAGAAAAATAGATCAACAGGGATTGTAAGCCTCCAGCCTTTTTAGCCATGAGGACTGCAACATCTGCATATAATACTGGTAGACTATGTGAGCCCACATTCAGACAATCCGATTTCACATCAATCAGGACCTTCTCTAATCTGTCGATGTATAGGTTAAACAAAAAAGGAGCCAAAATACAAGCATTATGCACCCATTCCTTTATAGTAGAAATACGTGAGCACTGCAAGTCTTTGGAGAAACGGACAGATGCCTCTGTGTCCCTATAAAGGTCTCTCAGAAACAAAACGTCCAGCTCCAACCCCAGGGAAACAGTTTGCCACAATTTTAATCAGTTTACCTGGTTAAACGCAAATGAAAGGTCCATAAAACCTAGGTGCATGAAACCAGAACGGGCAACTGTATTTCCCTAAAATCAAGTAGAAGTTCAAACACTTGCCTACAGTGAACCATTCTGCACGAAACCCATATTGAGATTCTGAAAAACACATTGTTTTCCTCAACCAAAACACGGACAGTCTTTCCAGTAAAATACAACCTACAACCTTCACTACAGAAATGAGTAGGGAGATTGGCCTACAACCGGATAGGCTCTCTCTGTCCCCCTTTTTAAAAATTGGTAAAATTATGGACATAGCACATGACTTGGGTGGACCTACCAACACCGCTGCATTTTTAAGTGCAGTTAGAAAAGGCGCACAGACATCATCACTTACAAAGATATTAGTCAGAATGCCATCCAAGCTTGGTGCTTTGTTACTGGATAAACTCATTATGCTCTTTTTAACTTTCTCACTGGAGAAGGTAATCTCAGCAGACCCAATCACAGAATCCCTGTCTTGGTGTTCCAACTGGCCTATGTTGTATGCATCCTTAAAGTGAGCCACCCATTCATCTTCAGTTATGTGTAGATCCAATGGAGCACCTCCTCTGGAGCAAATATGAGGTTATTGATAATACCCCAGAATTTTGAGCTGTTTTTCAGGGTACTTGCCTCAATTAGATCTACCCAAGCCTCCTGCTTTATGTACTTTTTACAGCTTGCCTGTTCCTTTTTATACAAACAGCAACATTTCTGTACCTTGACTCCATCCCATGGCTCAAAACTTAAAACACTCAAACTCCCTCAGTGCTTTAGAGCATCCAGAGTCAAACCACCTGGGAAGATTAGGACAATTGTGGGACTTAGGTGCCCCCAGCAAACCAGACACTACTTTAGAGATCCCCAAAAAGGCCCTTAAAATATCTTGAGCAGAACTTGTAGTGGGCATAGAAATATCTAGCTCCCTTTCGCAACTGGAGTACAGGGACTTGTAAAAAGCCTCAGGAATAATTGGGGTCCATTTAAGTCTTCTCCCATGGCTTGCAACTTTAACAATCCCTTGGACACTGACATTAGGCCAGTCGCTGCAGACCAACAGATAGAGACGCATACTTCATTATCCTAGCTGAAAGGGCTCATCGGTATCCAAAATTTAAAAATAAGCATCAAAAGTTGAGTGGAGACAAAACAAAAAAAACTAAATATGATTCACCTCTTCCTATAAAAGTAGGATTAACATCCCTTCTAGTCAGCAACGTTCCAACCAATGTAAAGGTTAAATTAATCTCATTCAACAAGGTGTTTAATCTAATGCCCAAATGAATGTGCTCTATTTGCAGCAGTGTAGGTACCATTACTTCACTGACTACTGGGGTGTTAAGCCCATTGACCTCTGCAAGTCAATCACTTGCTTCCTGCCAGGACAAAGGGCGAGAGATAAGTAACTGAGATGGCCACAGACCAATCAACCTCTACAGGCCATTTTGGGATTTGCTAATCGTCATGTATTGGGACACCAGCCAGTGATTTACAGAAAGAAAACCGTGGGAGTGCCGGAATAGAGGAAACTGGGCCATTGAAAGGGTTACCCCATAATCATTATGAAATTATCCCTGCCACATGTGGTCTGTTAAAAAATATGACGCAATCCCCATCCAAAGTTTTTTCGCCTTTTCTAACCAGTGTACCTGGAGAACCTAGTTGATGTAAACCTCTACACCACTACCAGCAGAGTGTTCATACTAAGCCAATGCACAACTTTATTCCTCAATTGATAATAGCTCTCTTGTATTAGCCAAAAGTTGTGACACATTACCCATAATAACCACAGAGTGTTGCCTTGGGAGGTAAATGAAGGAGCACAGGTTTAGGCAAAGGGGATATGATAGTCCTATTTCTCAAAGTATCTTCACCATCCAATACCACATCATCCAACCTTGTGCTGTGAGTCTGAGATGGGTCCAAACTATCCGAATCAAAACCTAAGGGTATCTGGGATGTGATGTTAGCCCCTACAGAGGCCTCAGACTCAGTCCTCTCAGAAACTACACCCAATAACACATCTGTCCTTTCAACTGCAAGCTGAGTGGAACGCAGCATCGCTGTAGGGAGGGTACAAAAAGAGGCAGACATAGATGTGTGGGTTTCCGCATGCAATATAGAATGGTTGTATTAAGTAAACTCTGTGGCAAAGATAGTACAGTCGCTCAGCTTCGTCGTAAGTTATTCTTTGAAGATCTCCAGAATATGGAAAGAATACATCCACAAGTTACATAGAGAAAGAGCCTAAGAGCCGACCCCCGATCTCCACTATCTGACCAACCTGCTCCTCCCTCGCCACGGCTCTAGAACAACACTGTTATCCACACTATCACCTGCACACACCAACTATACCAAACATCTTCCCCTTAACAAACATTCAACATTTCAACAGACAAAACAGAGGACCACCACACACACACACACACACACACACACACACACACACACCCACACACACACACACACACACACACACACGCACACACACACACAGCGACAAGTGAAACACACATAGAATGCCAAACAGCCACAAGAATTAATAAATAAACTACCTTGGTAATGCCTTGACACAAGAACTCCTCCTAGGTACAACAACCAGATTCATGCAAATATTGGAAATATTCTTGGATCCACTCGTTCCTTTACCAGCCGAGTTCTCACTACCCAGCTGAGTTCTCACTACCCATCTCCACACTGCATTTATCCCATCTCGCGATGCACGACACAAGACATGTTCCACCACTGTCCATTAGCAATCTGTATAGAATTTTCACAAACTCTTTTCTTGAATGGGTTCTCTAAATTTGGGCAGGCCTTTTCTTAATAGTGGAGGGTCTGACCTGAACGCAATCACTAACCTGCACCTCCACAATATTTTACGCTTGCTCTTGCTCTCCAAATCCTTCATCTTAATCCTACTAGCCTCATCACCTGCTGTTTTGGCTTCACCAGACAACATTTCTACATCCAACTCCTAGTTGATAACAGTCAAGATCCAATTCAGACATAAACAAGAGCGGACACATTCCCCCAACAGCTCAAAAGTCACAGGACCCATAACAGAGTACAGAGTAGTATGATAAGCTTAGTGTTCCTAACTACATCAGCACAATCCACTCCAGACCCTAGTCCCCTCCGCATACACTCCACTAATACCTTGTTCAATCTTTCAACTTTACCGTTAAATTGAGGACAATACAATGGTGTGCAAATAAGTTTAATGCCATTTTTAGAAGAAAAAAAATCTGCATGGATATAGAGGTGAATTGTACGCCATTATCCGATAAGACCTCTACTGGCCTTATCCGGACTTACCAACACCCTAGGTACAGGAGCCGAGGTCACCAAATGCTTATCACTGATCCAACACTGAGCACAATCCCTAACCACCTTTTCAACCTCTGGCCACCAGTACCTTGCTCTAATAATACTTTTGGTGGCTGTCATACCCAAATGACCAGCATACGCCATTTCAATAATCCTTTCTAAAAATCCCTTAAAGAATCAAGTTTTCTTCTCTGACCAAAACACACCTCTGAATAGATAATTCATCCACCACTTTCCAGTATGATTGTTAAGAAGATTAACATTTTCTTCTATTGGCCATCTTTCACATTTCATATCCTTATTAACTGCAGCATACCATTCTTGCACACTGCTACACACCACACAATCTTCTATCAATGCTATTATACATTCTTCAATATGAATCTAAAGAAGTTGGTCAAAGACAGATAGCCTTGACAAACAAA
This sequence comes from Triturus cristatus, assembly GCF_964204655.1. Taxonomy (NCBI): domain Eukaryota; kingdom Metazoa; phylum Chordata; class Amphibia; order Caudata; family Salamandridae; genus Triturus; species Triturus cristatus. Next base: position 115,088,824 of record NC_140584.1, on the reverse strand, counting down.
TTTCTTTATAATTCTTGCCTCCGGGAATATACACCACATCTAAGCTGAACTCAAGCAATTTGACCGATAGTCTGGAAAGTTAGGCAGTAGATTTCTTAACTTTGTGCCCATTGGGAATGTCCACCAAAGGACAATGGCCGTTTTTAGACAAAATTATCTTCCCCCACTAATATGGCTTACATTTTTCAACTCCTCATGTGCAAGCCAACATTTTTTTCGATCACAGAGTATCTGGTTTCCACCTCAGATAATCTTGATATGAAACCTATGGTAGATTTCATTGCTCCATCACTGATGAAAGTACCGCTCCAATTCCATATGCACTTATTTATTTATTTTATTTATTTAAAGATTTGTAGAGCGCCTGGTGACCCGAAGGCATCCCCGCGCTGTAAACCTGTAAGGTTGGCTAAGAGGGGAGAGGGGGAAAAAAAACCTTTTTATTTGGGGAAAAGCAGAGTTTTGAGCTGCTTGCGAAAGCGCAGGTGGCAGGGTTCCAAACGCAAACTACGGGGGAGCAAGTTCCAGCGGGTGGCTGCCTTTACTGAGAAGCGACGACCTCCGGTACGTGCCCTCCTAAACTTGGGGATATTCGCCAGTCGCTCATTGTCCGAGCGCAGAGATCTCGAGGCTTTGTACGGGGTAACCATGTCTCCCAGGATTGAGGGGCCTTGTCCATTGAGGAGCTTGTGGGCGATGCACATAGCCTTGAACTCGATCCTCTCTTGCACTGGCAGCCAGTGGAGTGCCTTAAGTGCCGGTCTGGCGGAGGATCTGGAGGGAAGGCCCATCAGCATCCGAGCAGCTGCATTTTGGGTTCGTTGCAGCTTGCCCAGAGTAGCTTCAGGGGCTCCTAAATAGACAGCATTGCTGTAATCCAGTCGTGCAAGAACCAGTCCTTGAACCAGGAGTTTCCTGGAAAGAGGGGGGAGCTGAGGAAGGATCTTGCGGACTGACCTCATAAGTCCGAAACAGGTTCCGGCTGTTTTGGTAGCCTGGGTTTTCATGGATAGGTCTGGTTCAAGCCAGACCCCCAGACTCTTAATTTCTTTTCTGGGGGCGGGTGGCTCAATGGTTAGAGCGGCAGACCCTGAAGCAGAGTTCTGGCCAGGGACCAGGGTTCGATTCCCGCCTCTGCGGGGCTCGGGCTCAATTTCCTCGGACCTGTCTATTCTCGCCTCGGTGCCTCTTCTAATCACGGGCCCCACGCTGCAACTCTGGGCAATAGCTTGCTTAGCCTCCACATCGGCCCCAACAGCGCTAAGGATGCCTGGCTTCACCCTGGGGGTGCCCAGGAGTGGACACTTCACAGGGAAAGCCAGGAGGGGTTCCACAGTGGTATGAGTATCAGCGCCAGGAAACCGCAAAAGGCGACACCGCAAGGTGGCCGTCTGGTGACAGTGCGCTCTATAAGTACCTTGACATTTACATTTACATGGTGGAATTGTTGACCATTTCTTGCCCATCAGCATAACTTCTGTTTTGGACCCGTTGAGTTTGAGTGAGGAATCGCACATCCAGAGGTGGATTTTCTGGAGGCAGTGCAGAAGATTATCTGGGCATTGGTCTAGATGTGAGAGCGAGACGACCAATTGCGTGTCGTCCGCGTAGCTCACAATCTTAATGCCGAAGGGGACAACTATATCCTCCAAAGGGGCCATGTAGGCATTAAAAAGGGTTGGACTCAGTGAGGAACCCTGGGGAACCCCACTTGTCAGAGAAAGGGAGTCAGAACGGGAGCTGCCATCCCAGACCTGAAACGAGCGGCCCGACAGGAATGACTAACTAGGCCAGTGCTGTGCCCCAGAGTCCTGCCCTGGCCAGCTGATGGAGCAGGACACGGTGGCTCACCGTGTCAAAGGCTGCACTAAGGTCCAGGAGGATCACTGCCACTGATCCCCCTGAATCCAAAATGCACCTTGCCTCCTCGATGACAGCGAGGAGGGCGGTGTCCGTGCCTTGGCCAGGGCGAAACCCCGTTTGGGACCGTCGCAGCAGATTATTCGATTCCAGGAACTGGGACAACTGAGCGTTGACCAGTTTTTCGGCAGTTTTGCTGATGCCCGGAAGGAGCGAGATCGGTCTATAATTGGCCAGGTCGGCGGGGTCCAGTTGGGGTTTTTTAAGAAGGGCTTTGACTACCGCTCCCTTCCAGCTAGGAGGAACGGTGCCTTGGGATAGAGAAGCATTGATCAAGTCCATAACTGAAGGAACAATCGCAGGAGCGACTGTTTTAAGAAACCTCATGGGGGCAGGGTCAAGGGGGGAGCCACTTTTCATTTTGGCCAGAGTCTTTTCAACTTCGTCCGATGTAACCGCCCTAAAGGCATTAAGCAGCGGGTGAGGGGCGCCTACTGGACAGGTGTCGGGCGTCACATTGTCCCAGCAAGGTATCTGACTAGGCTGCTGGAGTGAATCTAGGATGTGGGAGATTTTAGAGTCGAAGAATTTTGCTAATTCTTTGCTCCTGTCTGGAAGGGCCACGGTCAGTGGTGGGGGTTCAGGAACCTTTAGGAGTTCTTTGACGATGAGATAGGATTCTCTTGCGGAGTTAGTGGCATTTTTTATCCTATCGTCATAGTAGGAGGCCTTAGAAATTTTCAGAGCAGATTTGTATGCTCTCACAGTCCTCCGGTATGCGTCCACAGTCGCTCAGCTTTTTTACATTCCTTGCGGAGGGCTCTGAGTTCTGAGCCGGTCTTTCCGCTCTTGTCTTTGCAGGTTTTTGTAGGTATGATGGAGTCAAGTGAGTCGGAAATCCACTTCCTGAAGTTACTATCAGCTGTAACAGGGTCCCCGGAGGAGGCGGGGGTCGTTGATTCTAGAGCATTGGCCCAGTCCTTGATAGAGAGTCTGGACCATGCCCTGTCCCGAGTGTATGTGGTGGGCTTGGGGGGCTTCCTAAATTCTCCTGGCCAAAAAAGGGGGACCAGAAAATGGTCTGTCCAGGGGAGGGGGCAAGAGGTTCTAGCCTGGAGGGTACGGGCATTTGTAAAGACTGGGTCTAGCAAGTGGCCCTTGATATGGGTGGCTCCGGTATTGGCCAGTTGGAGACCATAGGCAGCTAAGTCCGATATCAGGTCAGCAGCCCCTGTGTCTAGGGGATCATCAAAGTGGATATTGAGGTCCCCTAGCACAGTGAAGTTGGGTGTAGAGTGGGCAAGAGCGGATATGGAATCTAGAAGGGCGCTGGCAAAGGGGCTGAAATGGCCGGGAGGGCGGTACACCAGAAGACCTGTCAGCGAGGTTGTTGGGGCTAGAAGGATGGTGAAATGGCAGCTCTCTGAGTCCTTGATGTGAGCGTCGCTAATTCTGCATGAGAAGTGGTCTCTGTGCAAAATGGCCAGTCCGCCTCCTCTACCACAAGGGCGTGCTTGGGACTGGATAAGGAAGCCCGGGGTCAGAGCCAAGACCACATCCGAGTCCGAGTGCGGTGTGAGCCACGTTTTTGTGAGAAACAGGATGTCTAGCTCATGGTCCACGAGCAGATGGTTAATAAGCAGGGCGTGCATGGGGAGCGACCTACAATTCAGTCCTGCTAGTTTCAGGCCAGAGTGTGCGAATGGTGCTTGAGTCAGTTGTAATTTGATCGGGGGGCAGATGGCACAGTTTGTGAAATGTCCGCCTGAGTCGTGAACATAATTACATTATGTATTTTTTGTAGGTCTGAGACTTAGTAAGGCACGTCGCGAGTAACTCACCCTATCGGTGTGCCCGTCCGGCATAGATTCTGGCCCTGAGCCCGGTCGTGCGCGGACGGGCGCAGACGGGCTCGCCTTAGGCGCGCCTTCGGCGCGCCTTCGTCGCGCCCGCTGCGCGTCCGGAACATGCACATAATTTATGCTACTTCCGATGCGGGGTGAGGGGGCGTGGCCTCGGAAGGGGGCGTGGCCTCCGGTTTCAGCGCGCTGGCGCCAAACAATGTTCTGGGGCGGTCTAGCTGCAGCAATAGATCGGCTGCTTTGGACCACAGTGATTCCAGAAAGCGTGAGTGAGTTTTAAAAATTTACACGAAGTTTAAAGTGACACAAAATGACAAAAGATTTGCGGCCAGCTACATATGGTTGAAGCGCTGGTGCTAAATTAATTCATTCTTTGATCATATCAACATTTCTTTGACAAAAGGTTGACCAAGTGAAATCTGTGTTCTTCAACAAGTGTCTAAAGCTTTCAGTTAGATCCAAATAATGCCTCACAAACTTAGAATAGAACTCACCCATCCCTAGGAAAGATCTAAGTTGATCTTTGTCCTCGGAATGCGGAGCCTTCACAATTGCCTTCACCAATCCTTATTTTGGTTTGACCCCTTTAGAAGAAAGAAAATGGCCAAGGTATTCTATCTCCTTGACCGACAAAACACATTTGCATTTCCTTAGAGTAACTTCATTTTCACATTACACATTTAACACCAGTCTGAGTGTTATCATGTTCCTCAAAAATCTTAGATAACACTAAAATGTCACCTTGAAATGCCACCACATTTTTGATCCCTTGCAACATCCTTGTCATAATTTTCTATAAAACAGAAGCAGCAGATGCAAGTTTAAATGGCATTCTACATAACTGGAAACTACCTTCACGTGTGACAAAGGCCATAAGATGACGTGATTGAGCTTCTAATACCACCTGATGGTACGCCGCCATTAAATCCAACTTAGTATACAAGTTAGCCTGTCCAACCACTGTGATCAAATCCTCTATCTGTGGCAATGGAAACCTTTCTATCCAGATGGCACGGTTTACACTTTTTAAGTCAATACAATGTTGCAGCTCACCTGAGCTACTCTTAGCTAAACCGACTGAAGATAACCATAAGGTGGCATCAACTGGTTCAATAATACCATCTTTCTTCATTTTTGTTAAAATCATCTCTCAAACTGAGAGGCATATTACATAACTTATGCTTAATGGGTACACATCCATCTTTGACTCTGATACTGTGGTTAAAATTCTTAATTTGACCTACTTCATCCGTACATACTTCAGGATATTCTGAAATCCAATTAACAGTTTCCTCTGAAATTACACCCCCAATGTCACAAGATTCCTCAAGAATGACAGGTGGTTCTCTGCCAGGTCTTATAACAATAAGTCAGCTTGGTGCCACCATTCCATCATCATCGGCAATGTGGCAAAGATATTACAGATTTGTCCAGCTTCGTCGTAGGTTATTCTTTATCGACTATATCCAGAATATGGAAAGAACTCATCAACAAGTTACATACAGAAAGAGCCCAAGAGCCAACCACTGATCTCCACCGTCTAGTCTGCCTGCTCCTTCCTCGCCACTCTGCCAACGCTTTGATCCACACTGTCAACTGCACCCACCAACTATACCACCTGCTCCTTCTCAATTACAGACAAACACTGGCAGATTGGCTACAATTTAGTGTGCAAGGCCACAACAAGAATAGACTGAAGGATGATCAACAGAGCTTCCATATCATTATCATAATACTCGATTTCAGTAATATACCATACAAGAGGTGCACAGTAGAAAACACGATTGCCAAAGGTCAAATCCGCATCAGGTTAAAAGAATATAAAGGAGCACCAAGTCATTAGAATACAAATATAAATGCACATTCTACAGACAGGAAAAGGTCCTTACATGTACATAAATACAATAAAAATTATAGACTGAGAAAATATAAAATAAGACATTGATACATGATTAATAAAATCCAATAAAAAGGGCTGTTTGTTAGTTTCAACAATCTATGTTGCTTATAAAAAAAACATGAAAAATATCTAGATAAAGCAAATAACAGATATGAGGTTGTGTCAGTTTCAAGAATACTATAGGCTTCCTCATTTCTTGTTGTGCCAAGCTTTCTGCAAATAGGCAGCAACCATTTGGCACGTGCTCCTTTATATGCTGGACAAAAAAAACACACACACAAAAAAATAAAAATAAATCACCAAATGGGGTATATCCTCCTTCTTATAATCACACATTGGACAGGCCTGTTCTATCATCCTAATCATTTTGACATACAACCATGAAGGGGCAAATTTCAATGTCTAAACTGGACATATAGGACCCGATTACGATGGCGGGCGGACTGATGTCTGCCCACCACCCTGTCGGGGATTGGGACCACCCGATAGGTTATCGGCGGTCTCCCAGTAGCAATTAGGCTGAGACCCCCACAACAGCCGTCGCAATGCCTATATTTTGCATTGTGGCGGGTTCTGCTGGCTGCAGCACCCACCACAATGCAAAAAAGGGACTTTTGACATACGCTTGCACTACGTGGCAGGCGCCATGCGGTGCCTGCCATATGGTGCAGAGATATGTAGGGGGCAGTATAGGTGCCCCGAAGGTCCAGTGTCTGGGAGACAGGGGGTAAGGGGGGGGCCTAGGAGGCCCCCAACGTCCCTTTGAGTCAGCCTTTTCATGGCGGGTTCACCGCCTTGAAAGGGGCGGTGGAAAAGAACATCGTAATGACTACAGCGTTGCCTGGTAGGCACCGCCACCATCGTAGGTATTACAGACCGTTCAACGGGCTCCTTCAGCCTGTCGGATTACTGTCAGAGGGTCTTTCAGCCCCCAACCATCCACCGCCATCAAAATATGGCGGGCGGTAAACATGCACAATATGGCGGTGAGACCGCCACCCACCATCATTGCAATCAGCCCCATAGTTTTTTGCTAGATTTGGTTCTAGGTCATGGTAATTTTCAAACAGGTAATTATCTTTTACTACTAAAAAATAAATGGATAAAGTGTCTGGTGCGTGCATTACAAGAAGTTGAGTTTACAATTATTAAATGGTTTTAAGTCCTTCACAGTAGCTAGAGTGAGGCAACCCACTGGATCATGCCAGAGATAAGCCAAGCCAACCACTATTAGAGAGTCTTCGAAAATTTAATCCAGGGGAGTTTAGTTGCATTCGGGTGTCTGAGAATTTCCTCCAGCCCACTCGAAATAAAAGTTCGGGAGTAGCACAAATGAGTCTCCAACAAAATTAGCGGGCGGAGTTCAATCGCATCAACCATTGGCCGGAGGCCCAAATCAAACCTCAACGGTACTAAAGGGGTGCTGACCACTAAACACAAAAGCTGCCTCATGAACCTGTTTTCTACCATTGCCAAAGGTTTTCAATTTGTGCCCCCATATCTCTGCACCATAAAGGGCAACCACAAGAGCCTGGTATGTGTACAGTTGGACAACTGGCGATACAAATTTACAATGGGACCCTTTATGCTGCTTTAACAACCATGCACTTTGCTGCTCTAATTTTAATCTCATTTTAACAGCACAATGTCACCAATCGAGCTTCTCATCTAGAGTAATTCCCAGGTATTCAATGAGGTGTACTTGCTCTAAGGGGACACCAGTTATGGTGGGGCTTGACCAAATAGGACAGGGGTTAAAAATCATAAATTTAATTTTGCTAATGTTAATTTCCAGCTCCCTCACCCCACAGAACCTAGTAAAACAGTCAAGTAGTTTCTGAAGCCCCACTGGTGATAGACAGCAAAAGAGTATCATCACCAAACATGAGGCCCAGAACCCTCATGCCTGCTCATCGAGAAGCATTGTTATTACAACTATTTAAAAAAAAAAAAATGACTACAGCATTTAAAAACAATGAATAAAGTGGGGGCAAATACACATTACTGCCTTACGACTCGCTTAACAGGAATGGGTTTGGTAGCATCACCCAGCTTGCACCATCTAATTTGTGCACATTTGTTATGCAGTCTCTCAATTATACTTCACAGATAGGCTGGAATGCCCATTTCAACTAAACATTTCCACTACAGGGTTGAAGGAGACAGGTCGAGCGCTGCTCAAAGATCAACAAACCCTGCATAAAGCTTCTCAAAACTAACGATCTTCCAGTAAATCATCTGCAGTCGAAAGACCTGGTCAATGGTGGAAGTACTGGTTCAAAAGCCTGCTTGGAGGGGGCAAATTAGATCCTTCTCATCAAGCAAATACTAGAGCCTGCTTAGTATAACCCTACTAAAAAGGGTTTGTGTGGTAGCTAATAAACTGAGGGCCTGAGTTGGCAGGGGCAATGGGCAACCCTTTTTGTAAATTAGAAGAATCTCAGCCTAGGTCCATGTTTTGGGGATACTTGCTCCATTTAAATATCATTAAATACCACAGTGAAATAAGGTTTCTATTTCTGATCAGAATAAATCTCCAGAGATGTTAATGCTAGGCTGCTAGCTTCTCTAAAGAAAAGTCCACCTTCAAGCTATTAAAGAGGGAAATATGTACTAGAGACTACAAAATAGGTACCATCTTAACATATATGGATCTCAAAGCCATCTCTGACCTAACCACTGCAGACCAATACATTTTACATTTGTTATTGGTAAGCTCACACCTCCCAGCCAGTGCCAGAAGGGGAGCTAGCTAGGTTTGGGCAACTGGAAATTCCAAACCCATCTCTAGCGCATTGTGATCACTATCGTGCCTATGCACCTCAGCCATATAGGCTAAGAAAGGCCAGAGTGTAACATCTAAAAGTTATAATCAGGGGTTCTAGTGCTTACTATTCTACTAAAGGTGTGGGCACCCTTTCTATCGGAGTTGGTTCATCCATTGCATGCTCGAATCATGCAATTCAGAGATAGAGCATTTAGTTGTACTACCAGGAGAGACCACTTCCTAATTAGGGGAACAGTGAGAGCCGTGATTAACCAAATCCTATCCTCCTCAAACAGAGAATGGTGATTAACCAAATCTAAGGGTTCAAACTGACAATTAAATTTCACCCACCAATATTTTTAACATATCTTGGTGGAGTCCTGCTATGTGTGTAGCTAGCACGTTATTGGTGGTAGATTCCTGGTGCTTAACAGAGGGTCTTAAATAGATGTGATAAATATTAGCTAGGCATCCATTGGGGAGTTTAATGGTTACACAAAGAATATCTTCTGTTACCGTTTCTGTCCTCAACACCACACACTCCATGTGTACCCCAATCCAGATCATTAGGCCTCCAAAGGACCTGGCATTAACACAATATGTGGCAAAGTTGGGACAGCTAATTTCGCAACTTTGCCACGTTTCCTGGAAGAGACACATATCAAAAATATTGATATAGGTTCCCCCTTCAGGGTTCCACAACATAGAGCCCAGGCCAGCAAGGTTCCATGAAAGTATCCTTAGTTTTCTACTATTTCCCATGGAAACCCTACTGTACTCCGTTCCCTCAAGATTAATCTTATGACTCCCTCCCACTAGATCTATTGTCTTACAATCTATTAAGGTGTTTACCCAATAAAAATCTGCAGAACACTAGACTGTTCTGCCCCCCAAGGAGTATGAATGGGGAAAAGTCCCCTCCTCAGTAGCTGTATCTTTAGGTGCGCTAAACATGTTCAGAGTCTCTTTGTACTGTGAGGACACTGAAGGCCCCAAGCTTTTGTTTCCAACAAAATGAAACCACTAGAACAAGCAAGCATCTCCTTCCTGTGTGTTACCCCGTTAAATTCCTTAACAGGCATACCAACAGTATTTCTACTGCCTTCAAGTCAATCAACAAGGTCCAAGGTGCTGAACCTGTTGTACACTGAAACATCATACAAATCTCCAAGCTAGGACTGATTAACACTGCTTTGCAAGGGGCACAAAGCAGCAGGATTCTTGGCTTGAGGGATACCCAGTTGGGGTTCCGGAGGAGGGGGGGGGGGGGGGGAGACTTATAAACATAACCCAAAGGAAGTAGGCTCACCTCAGAACTTCCTGTATATCCAAGGCCACCAGTGCATAACAATTTAAAAACTGCAGGATATAAAAAGCTAATCACCAAACAGTGTCCGGGGCAATCCTTTACACCTTTCCCAAGCCATCCCACATGCAGAGTGAACAGAATATCATTGGTCATTGAGGTTGGAAAGTTCATAATTTTTTCCAACCAATTGAGGCACTAATGTTTCACTCCGTGTGCGTTTCCCTCTGCCCATCCCTTAAGCCCGGAACCCAGCCATCACGACCACATAGGAGCACGCTTCCAGAAGCAGATCAATTGCCACAGGGTCCTTAGTTTCATGACAAAGTATGTCAACCACTCTACTTCTTGCAGCTGTGCCTTGAGGAGCTCGTTGGATGGTGTCAATCGTACAGTTGTTACACTTCACATCAGCGCCTCATACATTCTCCGGAACCCAGGTGTGCCTGAATTACTTTCATAAGTCAAAGACTTCAAGGTTCCAGGCATACAAACTCTTGGGGTGGTTCTATGTGAGAGGTTGTGGCTTCTGGCTGAGGGGGGTTTAAATGTGGACTAGCTTCGGTGATAGAGATTATTAGAGATTCAAGGGCAGTTATTTTCTCCAGGAGTGGGGCAAGTTCTAAACATCAATCCTTTGAGTTGATTCATAACAGCACCCACAAAGTCACCTAACCAGTCCGGTTTGGGTGCGACTGGTCTCCCCCCCCCCCCCCTCCTTTTATTTGGGCAAATCTATGGGTTCTAGCCTTAGGTTTAACAGACAGTGCATGCGTCAATGCAACACTATTAGTGTGGTGCTTATTAGAGGCAACCCGTTTAGATTTAGACCCAAGTTGAAATGGATCCTGTAGATTCTTACCCCCTCATCCATGCTGGAAACTATGGGAGCCTAGTTGGCATTGTATTACGATTACAAGCAATATTCAGTTGAGTAGCAGCTACAATTTCTGGGTGATCCTCCAGAGGGGTTGGGGTCAAAGGTATTACCATGCTGTACATGAAGAGGATTTTTCACCACCCCCAAGTGAGGGTCTTATCCTTGTGTTCTCTTTCAGTGGCTATAATACTCAAAGCCATTTGCAGCATTTTGTCAATAGTGGCTACTTCTGCAGGGGTTGGGGCAACATGTCCCCCACCGATGCACCTGCGTTTCCCCTTTAAGGCGCCCACTAAGAAGTCAATTATGCAGAGCAAGTCAGAGGTATGCAAGATCGCCTCATGAAGAGACCAGTGTATCACACTCCTAGCTACCACTCCTCAATGAAGCACAGCAACATATTCCCAGTTACGACCCCCCCAAAGGAGCACAGTGGCATACTCCCAGTTACCTACCCTCAAAGAGTACTATGTTGCCACCCCTCTATGTGTACATCAGCATACATCCAGTTACTACCCCTCAATGAAGCACATACTTAGAGGTGAGCCTTAGATTCCCTATTCACAAGAGATGTTAAGGCACATGGCCCACGATTTTATTACCCGCACATGCGGCCACTGTTGACCGGGATTCTGAACGCTGGCCACGTTGTTTTTGCAGACATTTTCCTATCTTTCAAAAATGTTATCCACACTGAGACGTCTGTCCAAGTCTAGATTCTCTCATGCATGTTTGGCAGCTAACATTTTATTCTTTGACTGCCATTGATTTATTTTACATCACCATGTTAGGCATATCTTCACTTATACTTGGCTTTAATAGACTACACAGCGGTAACATTCCTAGGATTTTCCACAGGACTGGGCATCTAATACTTTGATATTTGGGGAAGGCATTACGATCTTTGCTGCATGAGAGAACACAGTGCTACCTCCTTGAGTCTGCAGCTATTGCAGCCATCTGTGGGTAGCCTCTCTGGGCTATAGCACAACTGGGGATTATGATTATAATTGGTAAACATTGTACTCTCCATAGAGCAACACGCTCTTGGTGTATTAACTTCACCATTTGACATGAATGGATGCTGCCAATAACATCTACCTACAGTTACATCTAATCGTTTTTATTTCACTCACATTGCATCATAACTCACTGCGGGACCTCACATCCTCGGCATGACTAGACGCGGCAATAATTATTGTTGTGGCATCTGTTATTCTAGTCTCCTTTTTCGGGTTTGAAAAAACTTGTTTTAACTTTCCCTTTTTTTGCTTCTTTTACTCTCTGCTGCAATAATATATAGGACAGAGCACCCTGAGCTCCACGCCATGGCTCGAGTTGACATACCACCCCCACGACTGCAGGTAAGCTGCACTATTTTGCATCATTTATGAGCCTGTCTTAGCACTTACTGATTTACTGTTGTATTGCACTCAACTGTGATAATGGGCTTTGCTTTAAGGGTGTCAAAAATGAGAAACACAACTCTCCAATGGTTGTGGTGATTTGGTGGTTCTATCTACACCAAGATTGTTTTGTAATTATTCCCTAGCTGCTCATTTGGACATATTTAATTACATATATTTTCTTGCAAGTGCCACAGTGGATCCCTCCCTTGGGTTCCTAAATGACCACTAGACCGTTTTGTATCATATTACACACTAACATTCAGCATTTGAGCACTACCAGAGCAAGTACAGGTCCTGATGAACGCTGCAATGCCTCATCCAATGGTTACAGGCAAAAACATGCTGGCCTACCCTGTTGACACATCACAGCAGGTTTAATCGTTCCTGCATTGTCCTGTTGATTTTAATTCTGAGCCAGTGACTCTCAAATGATGCCATTAAGGTACGCTGGAGCCAGTTTTAATTATCACATTTGTTTTTTCCACACTGCTTTCCTCACTACCCTTAGCTCGTTGAAGGGTATTTACTAAAACTCTAAAAAACATTGATGTGCTCCTCCCTCATGGTGAGGGAGTTGTAGCCCACTTCATGACTAGGCATCACGGTGCGAGGAGGTTTCAGATGAATAAGTATGCCACCTATGGTGGGAGAGGGAAATAGTTATTTAAAAGGAATACTCCGTTTATTCGGAGCAATTCAATTTTATTCCTCGTATATACACAGGTGCCTGTGTGTTTAATAATACGATATTGTGGAGCTAACCCCTACTGGTCTTTAAACCTCCTCTGGTCCTCCTTTTGTGATTTGGCACAGTAGAGTACTCCTAGTTAGCCCCCCACAGTGAACCACAGCAGCGTACTCCCAGCTACAAGCCCTCAGTGAGACACAGCAGCTTACTTCCACATACCGACCATCATACTACGTTACCAGCCCTCAATAAAGCACAGCACTACACTCCGAGTTACCACCCCCAATGAAGCACAGCAGCATACTCTGTTACCAACCATCCATGAAGCATAGCAGTGTACTCCGTTACCACCCCTCGATAAGGCACAGCAGCGCACTTAGTTACCGCCCGAGAGCTCCCCAAATCATGGGAGTCAACAGGAATGCCTGATGTTGTCTTAATTTGTACATCATTGTTTAATATCAGCAAAGCAAAACTGCTACGAACTAAACTGAGTTCGAAACACCAAAGACAACATTGATGATGGCTTTGAAGATATTAGCAAAGAAGTGGAAGACAATTCCATGAACAGACGGGCTTATGCTGTGCAAATGTACTGTCTTTACCAAATCATGTTTTATGAATTACAACACAGCAAAAAGAAAACTCCACTTCATATGATGACTGACCACACAATCTATGACCAGTGCAAAAGTAGCGAGCTAGTCACCTCAATAAAGAGGATTGGTGTATCAGCAAGTTATAATGACAGTGTGGAGCAGGAACTGGTTAGCAGCTCATGCTGTAAAATCTTGTAAACACGGCAGCACACCACTCTCGAATCACTTTACTAGGGAAGGATTTACATTTGCTGCTCTTTACAATTTTGAAGACAGCTCTTCTTTGTCTGGAACATCCAGCACACGATACTGCCGTGGTGCTTTTTCAGAAATCTACCAATGATGTAGTTGCTGCAAAAACAAGCTGTGTCAGATTAAGGCATAAACAAAGCTGCAAACGTATAACCCAAATGCCTTGCCAGTCCACCAGAAAGTTTCAAAGTGGCTTCACTGCACACTGAAGTTTTCTATCAAACTTTTCAGCACAATAAACTCACACTGATGCCAGTGATGGATGTATTGTAAAGTGCACTTAGATGGCATCAAGGAAATGCCCCCTGTAAAAAACGACCAACTCCTTTGTGTCTAACTGACTGGTCTTCACCAGCCTCCCACACACAGATCGGTTTCCGACCCCCTGACATGGGAGTCCTTGCGCTCTCGTGGGTAAGGAACAAAGTCTTCTTCGGGCGGAGGTGCTTCTCACCTACTCCAAACAGGAACAGCACTCAGAGCGGTTAGCTTTAAAGGCTTCCTGCCCTTTGTTATGCTAGCCAGTGTCTCTCCAGCTTGTGGCGATGCCTGCCCTCTTGACCAAGCCCCTCTTTGGGCGACAAGGTTGGCAGGAAAATTAATAGTCAGGAGAGGTGGTTCCCCTCTCTGCCAGGACCTTGGACCGATGTCACCCCCCTCCTTAGGAAATCCTCCATCTTGAAAGGAAGGATTCTGCCCAATCAGGCTAGGGGATGTCAACTTCACAAAGGGAGGAGACACTGAAATGGTTAAAATGCAAGTAACCCATTGGCTACCATCTACCAGTACCTGTAACGCCCATAAATTGAGTATTATTAAGCATCCCTGAACCTTGATCCTCAGATTCCTGCAACCTATGAAGAAGGACGAAGACTTGTCCGTGCAGCAAGGCTTGAAGACGACAACTGACTTCGCTCCATCCCTACTGGCCTGTCACCAGCTTTTAGAGCCTGCGGAGAAGACCCCTGTCCTGTGGCCGGTGATTTCCAAGAACCCCAGGAGGACTACCACTCCCCAACAAAAACAAGATCTAAAGTGGACAGTCGCCCTGTCCAGCAAACTCCAACTTCAAGGACTCTGGATCCAGGTGGATCTGTGACCTCTGCACACTCTGCACCAGACGCCCATGGCCCGAGTCGGAGTGGCTCACCTGCCCAGTGAAGTCTCACCAGCGATCCAGACCTCAACTCCATCCGTGGCTGACCTCTCCTGGACCCCACGAAGTCACATGCAGCCTCAACAAGAAAAGGTCACCATGACCAAGACCCAACTATCGCTCCCTCCTTGTACACACCATGTATCCATGTGGCAATAGTGGGAGGGCTGTTGATGCCAGGGTTGATACCCTCCTTCATTTGTCCGCGTGACTGGACTATACACTTGAATCCTGCTGCTGCATGGGTTGCTCTGGGTGAATCTCCTTCACTGAGAATTCCTGCGCCTGGCACAGCAAATCGTCGCCAAAAATATAGAAATAAAACGAAGAGCAAATTTAGTACTTCAATGCTCTATGGAGTTTATTTTGTCAGAGATAAGAGGCACACAAGTGCATCCAGCCTGGCACAGCTTACATCAAACATCCCCTATTCAAACTCTAGAATCTTTACATTTATGCAATGCTCCAATGTCATACCTAGCTGAGTCCTGCTAAACACAATATATCAGATGCTAAAACCTTGAGCCAGGCTTGAGACTCAAGCCTGGCCCTGGCTCAGCTCAAGGTCCTCTTGGAACCTCAAGCCCCTAATGAGCTAAGTATTGGCTTCCGCCTGCCACCCTCCCTCAACGCAGGATGTGGCGTTACGATCAGAGCCTAAGTCTGAACTGGAGAACCAGGTTTGAGTCTCAGCATCAGATTACCATCATGTGATCATGGGACATTCACTTAATCTCATCACGCCAGTAAACAATGCATGAGATCCTGTGTAATGTAACCGGTGCTCATATAAAGCGCACCAATACCTTTGGGTGGAGTTTGCGCTTTAGGTCAAAGACTGTGGAAAAATGCACTAAGAGGTAAAAATAAAGCCTCAACATAAGGAAAGGCAAATAGATACCAATTTGTTGGCTTACTTGTACAAAGCGAAGCCAGAAAACCTGAATAAACCACAGCATTCCCGCTTAAATTGTGTGATCTTAGGCAAATATTTGATTTCACCAAAACTTTTCCCTTGATTATTACCAATCAAAGCTCAAAAATGAGAGTTCAGACTGCCAGTGGTAGAAAACTATCACTTTAAACAAATTACTTATTAATGGAGTGCTATAATGCACCCTGCTTATGTCGTACCTTCCACATTTTAAAGAAATACACATTTTTGAATTTTTAAAAGTATTTTACGTGATGTTTGTTGCATGATTTACATACCAAATATTGTCAGGGCTCTGCTCATGCACGGACTCTAAGATGCGAGCCAGACCCTTCGCTCTGCTCTGGCTCGGCTCCCCCTGTTAATTTGTTGATTAGCCCACCTCTAATGGGAATGCCGATGTACAACTGTCTCCACACTGAGGATCTACAGAGATCGATTAAACCAGGCGCATACTAATCACTAATAAAAAACAAAATTAAATCACAATATGTATGTCTGGTTGTCTGATAGATACATGTAATCTGTCTGTCACGTTCTAAGTTGTGTCGTGTATACTCAGTGGTATATGTATGTGATGGAGCTGCCAGGGAAGAAATCCTTTTAGGACAAGACCCTCACACACCTTGGGTTCCCTCCTCACACCGAAACAGCCATGGTGTGGGCTACGACTCCCCTGTGGAAAGGAGCCCAGGTGTTTTCAAAGATGAGCAATTGAAAGGGGTCAGTGAGGTGCAAAGAATTGCAAAGGTAATAAATAAAACTATCTCCAGGGGTCCGAGTAGACTTTATTCAGTAGGCCTCTGGAACAGAGTTTAAAAAGAGGACTAGGGACTAAGCAAATATACCCCTACATGTTTCTGCCCATATATGGTCCCCTAAACGGGTTGAGAGAAATTCGTCAGAACCTTAAAAGTGGTGTAGACTTGTGATAGTGAGGAAAATAAGAAAAGATATAAATACTGGCCATCACGCAATCAAAGCAGCCAGGAAACCGGTGACCCATATTATTCTTGATGCACCGTCTTTCTAATAAGAGAAGTGGAATCCACTATCGAACCACTTGGTAAGTCTTGTGGAGCCCAACTCTTTGGTTGGTGCAGATTCCAAATAGACATCCCGGTGAGAATCATGCCAATGTACAATCCAAGGAACATGCTCTTGCCACAAAGTAGCAATTACTTCTACTTTGCATTAAGTTAGGTAACTATCCAAAGCAAATCAGGATGTGTGTTAGAAAGTAAATTCCAGCACAACACTTTGTCCAGAATTTGTGTCACTGTTTCTTTAAGATGCAAACCTGGTGAAATAAAATTCTACATAAATTAAATCAATAGGGCTCCCTAACTGCTAATGAAAGCTAGACTGTAAGGACACAAGTAAGAGGGGCTGTCTTTATGGGAGGTAACAAAAGAGTGGGAGGTACTAAGGTGGAACTACTAAGCCTATTCACAAAGCAAAAGCCATCATTTACAAAGGACAGGAAGAGAAGCAAATTGTAAAGATGAACGGAAAACGAGAGGAGCTTAAAGTCCATACCGGAATACAGCAAGTCTCGAAGAGACGGCACAAGCGCTGCTAGGCGAGACCTAAAAACACATTAACATTTAGGACTCACAAGGGTAAGGAAAGCGCTATAGAAATATCGATATATTAAAACATTGTAACTGTCTTGCTCATTTACATTTTAATGGAATCTTGCATAACCTCTCCTTTGTAGTAAAGAGTGCGACATGGTACTACTGCAGTGTATTTCTCGTTGGGGAAAGATATGGTGATGGCGCCATTCATCTGTTTACCTGTCCCTACTGATGGAGCAAGGACTAGTATAAAAGAGACTTGCTTGGATGCAATCTTCTCAGATAACTCGTAATACCGTAATAATTGTGTTTGTAAATACTAATAATGCATCACAAATTCGTACATTTAAGCTTATGGGAAGCTTGCCTATGTGTACTACTAACAAGTAACCCAAGAGTGACTAAAATGGCTGCTAATACCGGAATCTTCACTGCGCATGCGTCAAACTACATCTACGTAGTAATGACGTAACTATGCTTTGGAAGGAAATCTTTGCAGCTGCGCAATCGCTTTCAAGATTGCCGCTTTGAACTTACATGTTAATGCGCATGCTTTTGCTGAAACTACACCATGCAAATTTAATAAAATACTAATGCGAAAAGATTTATATAAGTTAAAGGGGTTAGAGTAGAGATACGTGTTATACAGTGAAATCATTTTATTTTGAATTTAATATGTCTCTTTCTGACTTCTTTATTAGTTCGTATTTTGGGCCTCAAAGGATGACCGATGTCCATACCGCACGTGGCCCCCAAACATGCACACTTGCAAACCGCCTGGGACCATGACGAATGAATTTAAAACGAATCTAAGGCCACAACCTCTACATGTCCTGGGAACAGAATTGTCTTCCTGACTGATGAATAAAGAAATTATTAAAATGTATAATTTTGATCGATATAAATGTGAACTCGGGTGGGAAATAAAGCATGGGAAAGTATATTAAGGGGAAGGAACACAGAACAATGAGCTTAAAAGAAAAAATTAAACTTAGCATGGTGTGATGATCATCTCCCCTTTTTCTATCCAATCAGTTAGGAGTTCATAAATTTGAAACATTTAGGGGTGGTACATGCCATTAGAAAGGTATAATTGAGGTGGTTTAGTTAGAGAGAACACAGATCACAGACCTCAGCAAGACCAGAATGCTGAGAGACCAAGATGCTGTCAGAGAATTAAAAGAATAATGAAGATTCATTTCCAGACTTAGAACTCTGAGCCAATTAATTAGAAGAACATCACGGAAGAGCTGAGGAGGCACAAAATAGAAGAATCGAGGAGGAAGATAGTGTGTCAGAGAGAGGTGCGACGCAGGAGTCGTATCTAGAAGAGGTCATCCATCCAGTCCCTGAATCCTGTCCTGACCCTTTGTCAACTGATCTGTCCCAGGGGACCCATCCCAGCTCCTTGGCCAAGGGGTTGGTTTTCACACCATTCTAGGTAACTATAATTCTGTGTAGTATGTCATTGTACTGCTCTCTCTGTTTTCTACCTATTCAGGTTCTGTCAACGTAATAACGTTGTTTAACGGTTATTATGCTTACATTTTATTCCCTTCCTTTCCTTGGAGAAATGGTGTTCTAACTGTATTTTGGTTATAGGCTCACATGAATTTAACTAGATAAACATTTAAAACTCTCCTGAGTCTGTGGTTATAAAAGGTTTTATTCTAACGTAAATATTTACCCACAAGGTTAACTAAAAGGTCCATTGACCAGAGGAAAGTACATTTGGTCAGAAAGGTTTGATAAGAAATGATCCGATAAATGTATCTTACAGGTATTAGTACAATAAATTGACCCCAGCGGTATCTACTAGCCTATGTGAATGTGTTTAAAGGGCCCAGGTGAGTATATGGTAATCGAGTACCTGAGGTTAGTAACCCGTTGGATCACTACTAAGTCTTTAATTGACACCTTGCAAGTGGGATGAAGAGAGCGCATACTGCAGGGGGCAAAAGCAGCAATAAAAAAAAAAAAGCTTCCAACTTTTAAAAGGTCTTTGAATGAACTGTGAAATACTACAGTCTAGAACACAGATCACATAAGAATCCTGTGTCATAGGCGTTGCAGGCTTGGACACAGGAAAAGAGTCAGCAGCCCATTTAAAAAAAAATCCTTTTTCAGTCCCCATGAAACCAATAAAGTTCAAACAGGGTCTACATTCCACCCCTCCCCCACCCACCCTTGTCCAGTATCCCCCTTCCAAAACATGGGAGGATAAATGCCTCATGTCCGTCCGCAGTTCCTAGTCCCATGGGCCCACTTGATGGCACTTCTGCCACCTTCATGATAACACGGTATTTCAGGAGTGTACTAAAGAAAAATCCAAGGTGTGACCATACCCATGCCAACAGTACAGAGCACTGATGCCTTGGTCCCTTCAACCAACTGCACCTTCCGGAGGGCTGCAGAGCCCTAATGAAGAGGAGCTATTCAAAAGCATCTGTGCAGCGGCCATCACCTCTATGTATGTCTGACCTCTTATTCTCTCTGGAGCTCTGTCACACCCCTCCACCTGCTGATTCAGCAAAGATGACGGCCTAACACCAGGCGGTGCAACCACAAGCAAGGCTAGACACCAACAGCCTACTATCAAAACTGGGGTTACACAGCCCCCAGAGAGGTGGCCTAATGCCTGCAATGCCCATGATGGTGGATCAGTCCATGTACACCCCCAGAAAGGGGTATTGTGTACAGTTTTAAGTCCCTGGCGCAGTTATTACACGAGCTACAGAATTTCTATATTGGAGTCCTATGGAGCGTGAAGGCCCGTTGAAGAAGGCTTGAGGACAAAGGTGGAGTGCATTTCTACAAATAATCAATTTTGGCTTCAGTGACTCCTTGACAAGGGGTATGCCCCTGTAATTCTTTCTGTTAAGAGTGGAGCTGAAGCCAGTATTAGCGGTGAAGAAAAGTTTATATAATATGAACATGAGTCCAGACATATTTTTTAAATCAACCTGACTTTGTACAACGATCGTTGGAGTATTTTTCCATGCACTTCTGACATTGTATGTTCTTTTATTTTTTTCTCTGTGTCCTCGGAAAAGTACAGAGTGGCTGTTAGAATAATTACACTTTGTTAATCATTTGTGTTTCTCTGAGATGGAAAGTCACGCTGGTCTTTTTCCATTCAATTTGCAATTAAGCAATGGCTTGGGATCCCTTATCTTGAAAATGTAGTGTGGTTAGCTATTCTTTTTTTTAATGTATAACTGGAAGGAATTTTCCATTGGATTAAGGGGAGGGAAGTGAAGGGGTGTAGGCAGACTTGTGGAAACTATACTATGAATATGAAAGGAGAATTCTGTGAGGTGATTCATTACCTACACGGGATAACTTTTTCCTTGTGGGTCTTGCATCTGTTCAAGCTTGAATAAATCAAATGTTTTACCTCCGACTCCCTGTACTGCTTTTAATGTAAAGTTGACAAGATGTCCGTTTTCTCAGCGGTACCAGGGTTGCAGCTCTGGTATTAAGGGGTAATACAACCTTGGATGCTGCGGGGCTTCCATCCAGGGTAGTCTTTGATTCAGAGCATTCCTTGAGCACCTATATCTGGAGTGGGGGTGGGGTGCAGGGGCTATAAGGCTCCTCCGGCTTCTTGTGCTAAGTGATAGTTTCCAGACATGGTGTCCCATTAACATTTCACATGTACGATCCGTAATCCTCACACGGATCCTCAACGGATCGAGCAATGGCTGCCGATGTGATAAAGCTAACAAGCATTGACAATGCCAATGGGTCTCTCCGTATAAGGGACTTTAGAGGAGTGGATAGGAGTGAAGAGTAGTGTTATGAATTAGCTTAAGGTGTTGTGAACTGTGTTGTAGAGGGCGTATGGTGTTGCAGAGCAGACTATAGTATGGAGAGGGTGAGGTGCAGAGTGTTGTAGAGTACAGTGAGTAGAGTGGCTGGAATTTTATATATAATGTAGGAGTACCGAGTTTTATAATATAGTGAAGTAAAGTTATTTGTAGTGTATAGATGGAGTTGCATAGACTGTTGTATAGTGGATTATAGTGGAGCAGCGTTGTTGAATAGGAGATAGTGGAGTATAGTGCTGTACAGTGGAGTTGTATATGGTGGAATAGAGTGTTTTTGCAGTATAGTTTAAAATAGTCTAGTATTAAAGAGTTTAGTATTGTAGAGTGTAGAGTTATATAATGTAGTAATTTGGCTTACAGTTAAGTGGCTTAAAGTACAGTGGTGCAGAGTATACCGGCATAGACTACAGTGAGCATTTGCTTTGAGTAAAGCAAAGTATATTGTAGCTGTTTATAGTGCAATGGTGTAGAGTGTGGTATAGTGAATTATAGTTTTATAGAGGGGAGTGGTGCAGGGTAGAGTTGGTTACAATGTAGTGGTGTAGAGTGTAGGGGCGTAAAGTGCAGTAGAGTTGAGAGCTGTCGAGTGAAGGTATGTACTGGCATACAGAGTAGTTATGCAGAATAGAGCGTTGGAGTGTATGTTTGTATAGTGCCGTGTTGCACTGTGGCCAAGTATAGTGGTGCAGAAAGGAGTGAGGTAGAGTTCTGTGGTGCAGAGTAGAATATAGTAGTATGTAGTGCAGCTTGTTAAAGTGTAGTGACAGATAGTGTAAAGCAGTGTGTGGTGGTGTAGAGTGCTGTGGTATATAGTAGAATGTAGTTGGTGGTGCTGAGTGATCCTGAGGTGGTGCGGAGGTGATGCAGAGTGATACTGAGGCAGTTGCAAGTGGAGGAGGAAAAGAAAAACAGAATACATGCAAAAAATGGAGAATGCAGTATCCTCTTAGAGCAACGGGAAGGGAGTGCCTGACAGAGACCAGAAGTGGATCAGGACTACGCAGCCTTGGTTATAGGGACACCCACATTTAATTTAAGGGGGGATTGATGGAGCAGGGTTTTTACTCTAAAACCGAATATATGTTTCATTTTCGCATGTTATAACTAAAAGTACTACTGATTAATTATTAAAGTATTAAAAGTTAGTCGAATATTAACTAATCAACCTTATTAACAAGAGAATTACACGTGGGAATGCTATTGCATGGCTAAATAATAAGTGAACTAAGTTGGTGAGCAAACTGACAGAAAACGATGTTGCTTATGTGATGTTATGGTGTTTTGCGCTTATAATTAATATGCATTACTGGCTTCTGATGTCACAAATGGCTAGATAAATACACACACATAAGGGTATTAGCAGGGGAATAACACTGTTCAATCATTTCTATGCAGTAATTCTGTTTTATGTTTATTTTACTTTAAGTTGTCCATTGTGGCCTGTCACAAAATGGCCGCCACCTGGAGCCTGCATTGGAGTTGCTGGAAATGTACAGAAAGGCTTCGCTCTGCCTGTGATCTTGCACCTCTGGTGAACTGAAAAGCCATAAGTATGATGACAAGTCAAAAGCCCCTGAAAGACGGAAAAGTTGATACGAACTAAGAATGAACCCATTTTTGCAACAAATTCACCTAATAGAGACATCCGTGAATGTAGCGAATTAGTCATGAACATTCAATTTTGCTATTCATTAGTTGGGACAATCGATGTGAGAACCTTCCGTAAATTATCGAAAAAGTACCGAGATGACATTATTTCCGCCATTCATCCGTTCTGAATAAAGAAATGATACTTTTTAGAATGTAAATTTCAGTATAAATGCAAGTAGACTCGAGAGGTCTAGCGCCACTTCTTCCCGAGCTGATGATGCGAGGTCCCTATGCTGACGGAGAGGACGATGACTCTACATGACGACAGAAGACTCTAATTTTTCTTCAGAGGACCGGTTCTGACTTAGGATCTGACATTTAGACAGAATAGGTAAATATGAGAGAAATGAATTTGCATTTAATTGGCTTTTCTTGAAATATTAGATAAATGAACAATCTGTTTGAATTCCTGTCTCGGGTGATTATTTCTGGTCATGTTTATTGATTTTATTGTGTATTCTTTGAAATGTATTTTGCTAGATCCACAGCAATCAGCTGGTCGCATTGACCTCAAAGTATAGGCAGATTAGATAGAGCATATGTGAAAGGTGTTTCTCCTTTACAGGGCACGGATAGTGTGATTTAGGGTGAATGTTGGTGTAATGGGCCCCACCAGCGTATGATGTGTGTATGCGTGTGTGACTGTGAAACCATTCCGTCCGTGGAAGTAGAGGGGATTCGGAAGCTCTGATCTGCACCAGTTTCTTGGTAGCAGAATGATGGTTAGCTATTGTATTGATCTAGCGGAATTGCGTGTATATAGGCTTGTTGATTATTGATTGATATTTGTACTAACACTATATGTTGAAGTCGTGTTGAGTTTTGTGTATTGTGAACGGCTTCTGGGACGTAGGGAGTCGGTGACAGTTCCGTAGTAGAGCAGAGGGAGTGTTGCTCTCGGAGAAAGCAGGATTGTTGACCCTGTATGCAGGCAGGGGAAAACGTGTGACAATTGAAGTTGCGCGTCGCATTGTCTGGGTTCGATTCGGTAGCATCGCCGTGTGTTACCATTAGAAACTTATTTTCTGTGTGAAAGAAGTGTATATGATAGCAAAGGTTATCTGTGAAACTCTGGTCTTAAGTCCCAGGGATCCGTAAGGTTTTCCGTTAAAGCTTACCGCTGGAGAAGTAATAGGAATTCTCGGAGCTCGTAAGAAGGACAGGGCAGAGGTAAGCGCTGCTTTGTTAACGTATGATATAATTCTGTAGTAGGACAGACTGTTCGTTGTTCTCGGGAAAGACAGAATTCTGTGTGAATGTACTACATTTTCTGGTGTGTAAGTGCGTGAATGAGAAGGCATTCTGGTTCATTGTGAAACTCTTAGGAGCATTCCGAAGGGAAACAGTTAATTGATGCTTGTTAGAACGGTAAAGTAGAGGGATGTGCTACTTTATCAATGGAAGTAACGATTCTGTAGTAGGGCAGAGGTAAGCGCTGTTCTTGGGAAAGGCAGAATTCTCGTGGGAAAGGTCTTTTGCTGTTCTGTGGCTAGCGAAGCAGACAATGGAGATGTTTGTATGTTGTAACTAACAGACTCGTAGAAGTTGAAACAAAGTCTACCAAGTAGTCTTGTAAAGGAGGGGCAGACAGAAGAGGAAGAGACAGGAGCAGAAGCGACTGCAGCGGCTGCTGACGTCAGAAAGATCGCGCTGTGATTGGAAAGTGGGTTAGAACGGAGGAAGCGCAGAGATTGGTGTGCTAGTGTACGCCGTGCTAGGATTGGGAGACATACAGGGTGACGTAGACGCTCCAGGATTGGTGCTTTGGTGTGAGTCGCGCTGCAATTGGACAAAAGATCGTACAGTTGTAGGAAGAGTAAACAGCTTGGGGAAAATAAGAAAATGTATTACCATGCTGAGGAGAAGAAAAAGAAATCCTTGTTCAGTAAAGTTAAGACCTGGTTTGATAAGGATATAATAACTAGGGAAGGAGAGTTACTTCCTCCGACCAGAACCCCTGCATCCTTTATGGTTGCAAAATATGGGTATCATACCTGCATTTGGTTAGACAACTGGGCGAAGTATACTAGAGAGGATGGGGTTTTGGCTTTCCCAGAACATGGCTTATTTAATTTGGCCGTGTTAAGAAATTTACGAGAGAAAATGATGAATTTAGAGCCTCGGCCTAGGCCGACGCAATTCGAGGCATTGGTGGAATGGGAAGATGAAGTACATGAGCGAGAAAAACAGAGGAGTGGAGGTAACTACCGATATATGTTCGGTAGAAAATATGATCGCGAAACCCATCATGACAGAATGAGAAGGTGGCGAGATGCCAGTATGACCGAGGGGTTATATCCTGTAAGAACAGCAGAGGAATCAGGAGGGAGAAAATGTACAGAAAAAGTACATAATGTAGAGACCAGAAGATATGGGGCAAATGAGTCTGATGATGATATCTTAGAGGACATGCTTTACAAAAGACCACCCCCGTATAGAAGAGAACCAGAGGTAGGAACAGCAGTTACCCCAATGAGAAACACCCTGCGGATTATAAAAATGGAGGCTGCAGCCCCGGAGCTGAAAAGCGGTTGTTCTCTGGCAGACAGAGATAGAGAGAGAGAGAGAGAGAGAGAGAGAAAGATAGGAAAAGAGAGAGAGAGAGAGAGAGAGAGAGAGAGAGAGAGAGAGAGAGAAAGATAGGAAAAGAGAGAGAGAGAGAAAGATAGGAAAAGAGAGAGAGAGAGAAAGATAGGAAAAGAGAGAGAGAGAGAGAGAGAGAGAAAGATAGGAAAGAGAGAGAGAGAGAGAGAGAGAGAGAAAGATAGGAAAAGAGAGAGAGAGAGAGAGAGAGAGAGAGAGAGAGAGAGAAAGATAGGAAAAGAGAGAGAGAGAGAGAGAGAGAGAGAGAGAGAGAGAGAGAGAGAGAGAGAGAGAGAGAGAGAGAGAGAGAGAGAGAGAGAGAGAGAGAGAGAGAGAGAGAGAGAGAGAGAGAGAGAGAAAGATAGGAAAAAGAGAGAGAGAGAGAGAGAGAGAGAAAGATAGGAAAAGAGAGAGAGAGAGAGAGAGAGAGAGAAAGATAGAAAAGAGAGAGAGAGAGAGAGAGAGAGAGAGAGAGAGAGAGAGAGAGAGAGAGAGAGAGAGAGAGAGAGAGAGAGAGAGAGAGAGAGAGAGAGAGAGAGAGAGAGAGAGAGAGAGAGAGAGAGAGAGAGAGAGAGAGAGAGAGAGAGAGAGAGAGAGAGAGAGAGAGAGAGAGAGAGACAAAGATAGGAAAAGACAGAGACAGAGACAGAGACAGAGAGAGAGAGAAAATGAAAAGACCAGAGAACTAGCAAGAACTACATCTGAACTAACAGAGAAAATCAGGGAGCTGACTAAGAATCTTGAGGCTGTTACAGTGCCTGTGACAATAGGCCCGGTTATGCCGATTTTTGACAAGCAGAGGACGGGTGAAAATGGTTTGATGGTGCCATATGTGGGCAATAGGTTGATTGTACCTCCGGAACAGGCAGAAGTGAGAGCGGGAGAAACACAGTGGAGAACAGGAGAAAATCAGTGGAGACATACTGTGTGTGGAGGGGAAATGAGTGTGCAGACTAACTCAAGTTTGAATTCTGGATGTATGGAAGGGAACAGAGGATCAATTCTGGAACCGCAGAGGGTGGCAGAACCAGGGGGTGCGGGAAAATCTGTGATAACTGCTGAAGATTTGAATGACTGGCTGAAAACATTACAGAAAAAGGAGAAAGAGTCACACAGAATGGATGTAGCTAGGCTACGTATGGAAATGGAAGAATTGATAGTAGGAACTATACCTACAGAAACACTGAAGAATCATCAGGAAGGGGAGATTCTCTTTTTATGTAAGAGCATCACATGGAGAGCAAAGAACATACACGACAGGTTGAAAGGAATAGCCAGTGAAGTGGGAATTGACATGGATAAGGTGAAAGCTTTACAGAAAACATACCAAGTGGATTTTTCAGACAAAGATATTGAGAATCTGAACCATGCAGGCCGGACAGGACAGATTAAGGAAATGATTACCTTGTTAAGGAAATGGGGAGATGTAGAAAGATGGAAAGACAGATGGTATCGAAAGCGAGAGGATGGAGTGGATAGAACCTACTCAGCATTTCCCCTGACAGAAAAAGAGAAGGCAGTGACAGCTTACCCCATGAGAGAGATTCCAGGAGGAGGGTACGTACATGTCCCATGGACCAGACAGGATATTTTATCATTTACGAATGATTTCCCTCGATTAAGGGAAAAGCCAGTGGAGTGGTACAGACAAGTCGACAGATTTGTAAAGCTGTCAAAAGTACTATGGATTGACCTAAATAGTCTGTTTGATATAATTGTACCAGCAGACCTGTGGGCAGAATGTAAAATAGTCATAGACTGGCCCGCTAAAGAATACACGAGAGATCAAAAGACAGGAGCTCCAGACCCGGAGGTAATGAAAAAGTATGAGCAGGTTATGGCCTTCTTGAAAAATAAAGTACCCCCCAAGGAGACAGATTGGGTTAAAATAGACCGAACACATCAGCAATTGAAAGAATCAGTCCATGCTTACTATGAAAGACTGATACTAGCTTTTAAGCAGTTCAGTGGAGATGAACACCTAGGTGACAAGGATCTGAGTCATTTTGTGTACAGATTTGTGTATGGTTTGCGGCCTGAAATCAGTGAAATGATACGGCAGCATACCGTGGACTGGCAGAGTAAGAAGATTGATGAGATTTTGAGACATGCAAAATACTTCAGTGATGAGATTGAGGCAAAGCAGAGAAAGCTGAAAGATAAGGCAATATGGGCACAGGTGAAAGTTGCAGAAAGACAGGAAGCTCAGCTGGTTGAACAGGCAAATAACCCAGGAAATAAACCTAGGTTTGGTTCAGGAAAAGGAAAAGGGAATATTGAAGAAGCAAAGAAAAAGTTCCCCTGCCACAACTGTGGAAAATTGGGGCACTGGAAATCCGAGTGTAAGAATCCACCGTCCACTAACGATGATAATTCATCATTGAATTCGCAGGTGCAGAGTGAGGGTTGTGGTCAGCATCGGCAACAGCAGAAGGCTGATAAGCAGCAGAATCAGGTGCCAAAACCACCCTTGCCACAGAGAAAAGGATCCCAGAAGTACAGCCAAGAATTGGGGTTCTACGATGAAGAACAGGTAATCAAACCAAAACGCGCAAGCGCTGTATCTCAGTACTGGCTGAAAAATGAAGGAAGTGACTCTGAGGGAGACTTCTGACGGTGCCGAAGAGAGGAGGAGGAGTGCGTACTTGGCGCTACTCTGGAAATAGACCAGGCAGGACCTTTTGTAGACGGGAAAATTAATGGTGAAAGCATCACCTTCCTAGTTGATACTGGGGCTACGAGATCAACTGTCAGGTCAGCTGATATAAAGAATCTTCCTCTCTTGGACGAAGCGATCCAAGTAGTTGGTGTGTCCAACACACAGACCAAAACATT
Source organism: Triturus cristatus (assembly GCF_964204655.1). Taxonomy (NCBI): domain Eukaryota; kingdom Metazoa; phylum Chordata; class Amphibia; order Caudata; family Salamandridae; genus Triturus; species Triturus cristatus. The sequence goes on along the minus strand of NC_140584.1, from coordinate 115,060,733 downwards.
ACTTACTGAACCAGCAAAGGTTAGAATAGGGAAATTGTCAGACATGCACCGATTCGTGGTGTGTGACACCAGTCCAGTGAACGTGTTAGGCAGGGATCTGCTGTGCAAAATGAATTGCACTATTTTCTGTACTCCAGATGGAATAACCTTTGAGACACCTGATGAGGATGTGCTATACAGAATGACCATGGATAACAGAGAATGTGAGGCTTTGGGGACATATGCAATATTTAATCCTGATGCATTACCCCCAGAGTTGAAACAGACAGTGAAAGCAGCAGTTTGGGATTTTACTGGAGACGATGTGGGCCTGATGAGAAATGTAGATCCAGTAAAGATTACTGTAAAAGAGGGAGTGGTTTACCCAAATATACCACAATACAGATTGACACCTGAAATAATTGAAGGGATAACACCCTTAATTGAGAAGATGATCCAGCAAGGGGTGTTAAGAGAAATATTGAGCAGCCCATGTAATTCACCGATAATGGGACTGAAGAAACCTAATGGAAAGTTCAGAATAGTACAAGATTTGAGAAAGATTAACAAGATTGTTGTGCCATGTTGTCCGATTGTGCCAAATCCATCAGTGATTTTGTATCAGATTCCACATGATGCAGAATGGTACATGGTATTTGATTTGTGTCATGCTTTCTTTTCAATCCCATTGCATTATGACAGCCAGCCGATATTTTCATTTAGATTTGAAGAGCGGATTTTGGCATGGTGCCGAATCCCACAGGGTTATACAGAGAGCCCCTCAATATTTAATCAATTGCTAAAGAAATCTCTGGAAAGTCTGACAATGCCCGAAAATTCAGTCTTGGTCCAATATATTCATGACCTACTTGTGGCATCAAAAACACGCGAAGCTTGTGAAGTAGATACCATTGCATTGCTGAATCACTTGGCAGATGGAGGATTAAAGGTATCTCCAGCCAAATTGTGTGGGTCTACAGGGATGGAAGACCAGTCATGCCAAACAGCATGCTGTCAACAATGGCAAGGATGTATCATGGCCAAGGACACTTGGGGAGGGATGCTATGATAAGAGCCTTTAAGCAAACCTGGTACAGTCCAAAGTTCAGACTGAAAGCAGAAAGTCTCTGTCAGAGATGTCTGATATGTCAGCAATTCAATCCTGGAAAGAAAACAGTGGTGAGCCTAGGAACAATAGGCAGAGAGGGAGGACCCTTCACAAGAATGCAGATAGATTTCATTGAAATGCCCTCAGTCAACAGGTTGAGGTATGTCCTGGTGGTGGTCTGTTTGTTCTCAAGATGGGTGGAGGCGTACCCGACAAGAAGAAATGATGGGATAACAGTGGCCAAATTACTGTTAAGAGAGTTCATCCCAAGGTACGGGTTCCCAGTAACCATTGAATCAGACAGAGGAGGACAATTTTATAATGAAATCTTGAGTCTAATTTGTGAAGCATTAAGTGTACAGCAGAAGTTGCATTGTGCTTACAGACCAGAGGCTTCTGGGGTTGTTGAGCAGATGAATGGCACTATCAAAAACAGAACTGGCAAAATGTGCTTAGCCACAGGAATGAAATGGCCCGATGTCTTGCCTCTAGTCCTGATGACCATTAGGTCTACTCCAGACAGAACAACAGGTTTGAGTCCACATGAAATTATCATGAGACGTGCTATGAGGCATGCATATGTACCAGTGAACAAGCTGATGACTATAACTGATGACATGATTTTGGATTACTGCAAAGGCCTGGCTGACGCAGTTCATTCTGTGTTTCACCAGGTTGGAGAAGACGCCACCACACTTGAAAAGAAACCAGCCCATGATCTGAGCCCAGGGGACTGGGTAAGGATAAAAGTCCACAGAAGAAGGAATTGCCTGGTTCCAAGGTGGGGAAGGCCAAGACAAGTCATCTTGACCACAACGACTGCTGTGAAGTGCGCTGGTGTGAAGAATTGGATACATGCAAGCCACACACTGAGAGTTCCAAATCCAAGAGATGGTACTGGAAAAGAATACTTTGAAGAATCAGACTCCAGTGATGATGCAGACAGTGAGGCAGTAAGAAGGAAAAAGAATCCTGAAAGTGGGGAAAGTGAGTCAAGAGAAGCTTTCATCCCACCAGAAGAGGTTCTGAAGAGAACAGTGCAAACTGCAGAAGCAAGCTCAGACTCAGAAGAATTGCCTGAGGTTCCAATTGACAGTGACCAACACAAAAAGAAAGAAAGAAAAGAAAAGAACATTCCAACAGAAGAGACACCTGAGTCACATGAAGGAATTGGACAAGTTCCACCTGAGATAAATATTGAAGAAAAAGGGACAGACAAAGACAGAGAGGGACAGATTGCGGAAAAACCCCGAGGAGGTGTAGGGAACATCCACAACAAGCTAGGTGAAGGGACAAGTAGACAGCAAGAAGACTGCGTGTCAGAGACCCGAGGAGGGACAGAAGTAGGGAAATCTCAAGTGGTGGAAAAAGAGACTGTTGGAGAAAAAGAAGTTGTTAAAGAAAAGAAACCTGTTAATGAACCAGTAGCAACTGAAACAGAGTCTGATGAAAGTGACAATGAGATACATGGAGGACGAGTTCTGAGAAAGAGAACTTGGCTTGGAGAAAGAAACAATAAAGAAGGAAAGCAAAAAAGAAATGCAAAAGGTGATCTCTGGCCAAATAAGATAAAGAGACTCAGGTACAGACTGACACGAGTTAGCTCTTCGCGTGCTGAGCAAGTGAACGAAGTGTCAAGTCAGAATCCTACCAAGGAAGAAGAAACAAAGATACCTGAAAGAGCAAAAAGAATAAGAAAACCAAACCAGAGGTACAAGTCACCGGAATGGACGTATGTGGCACTGCCTGAAGAAGGAGAAGAGGCGGACAGCCAAGGAAGTCCAAAGGAGGCTTTACTGAAGGAGGTTGCTGAAGAAGAAGCTGTGGGAATCCTGAGAGTTATCTTGTCCGACATTGGAGAAGAGACGGATGTTCAGGACCTGATACAGTTTGATGATGATGAAGAGACAGTGAAAAGTGATGAAAATCCAAATTGAGTGAATCCAAGGAAAATCACTTGGAGAAGAGAAGAAGAAGTAGTACTAAAATTAGTAGAGTTTAATTATCTGGTGGGTACTTGTTGCCCTTAAAAGTTCAGTAAAGGAGTAGAAGAGGCTAAGTCAAAAGACACGGTCAAATCAACAAAATGGCTAACACTGAGAATAAAAGTAGATGTGCCTTTCTGAAAAGATGGTGCAAAATGTGCTGCTGCTGTACAGGTCTATTAATGCTGCTTTGGAGCGTGCTTGCTCTATTGATTTCATTTAGAGTCACTATAGACACTTTAAATGTCATACTGAGAACAAGACTAATATAGGGAAGAGTCCATTAAAAGAAGTTCCGACTAGAACTAGTAATGTACATAGTCATAAAGATAGGTCAATTAACGATTTTTCTAGCAATGTTTTTTCTAAATTGTTGTACGAGTACGTAAAGACAATGGAAGTAAGGGATTGCTACGTTTGCATGCAATTACCTACCTCTGTTTCGGAAGGAGTGACTTATCTTTCGGCTACGTATGGAATTTCCTGTAGTGTGTTGATTAGTATATTTTATCAGTTAGGGATATTAGATTACAATATGTCTAATGTAGATAATATTCTTGGGCAGTTGCCTATGAATAAAGCACTGAATCCTGCAAAGGATGCTAACACTTTAGGTGAAATTTTTCTAGAAACCAAAGAATTAACCTTAGACTATGTTTTTAGAAACAATTTAACTTGCAGATTGAAAGGAGAAGAGAAGAACTTTCTAGACATGGTTGAGAGAAGAAGGTTGAATATGCACAAGAAAGCAGAAGGGCATAAAATGAGTGACACAATGTGGGATATTGAGAAAAAAAAAGGAGTTGAAAAATGGAGCCATTCCAACCATAGCTATAGATGCCCCACAGAAAGGGAAACTGTGCATTACCAGGAAAAGATCCCAATATGATTATTATTTCATAGGGACTAGTGAGTGCCATGATACATACTTTATTGCAACCAGATGGGGATTTAGAGGAGGAGAAGATCCAGTTTTTCCGGGAGTGTATTATATTTGTGGGAACAAGGCTTATTACCGTTTGCCTGACCATTGGTTTGGTACATGTTATGTTGGCCTGGTCTTTCCAAAGATTTTTCACATGGATAGAGTAGATGATGCTGAACATTCTAACACATTAACACGCTATAAAAGAGAAACATGGACAGAAATTGTAGGAGATATTTTTGGAGCTTTAATTCCAGCAGTGGGAATTTCTTTAAATGCATTTGGCATTCGGAAACTGTCAACAGTGGTAGATCGCTTGTCAACAAGCACCGCTGGAGGCTTTCTTTTGGTTAATACAGAAATGGTTGCTTTGCATGCTATGTCGATGTAAAATCGACTTGCCCTTGACATTCTTTTGGCAAAAGAGGGTGGAGTCTGTGGAATGCTGAAAGTTCAACATTGTTGCACTTACATTCCTGACGAAAGTAAAGATCTAAATGTTTACATCAAAAATATTACTGATTTGCATGAAGAATTAGTACCACTGGAAGCTGAAAGTATCTGGACTAAAATGGCTAACAAGATGATTGCTATTAAGAATTTTGTAGCTAAAATAGGTAGTACCATATTTGGTAAGATATTATTTCCATTAACTTGTGTAATAGTTGCATTATTGATCCTTAGATTAGGATGTATGTGTTGTAGATATAGAAGAAATAAAAAGAAAATCATAAAAGAAAATGTTAAAAAGAGACAAAAGAAATCAGAAAGAGATCCACAAGAAATAGAACTAGAAGAACTAAGGGAAAGCATGTTTATAGAAAGGAAGATGAGATGGAAACTAGGGTCTAAAAACAAGAACAAGAAGACATTTCAAATTCTTCTAAAAGGGGAAACTAAATTGATTTTTGGGGTTTTTGATTTTTGTGGTGATTGTATATCACCAAAGGGGGGATTGATGGAGCAGGGTTTTTACTCTAAAACCGAATATATGTTTCATTTTCGCATGTTATAACTAAAAGTACTACTGATTAATTATTAAAGTATTAAAAGTTTGTCGAATATTGACTAATCAACCTTATTAACAAGAGAATTACACGTGGGAATGCTATTGCATGGCTAAATAATAAGTGAACTAAGTTGGTGAGCAAACTGACAGAAAACGATGTTGCTTATGTGATGTTATGGTGTTTTGCGCTTATAATGAATATGCATTAATGGCTTCTGATGTCGCAAATGGCTAGATAAATGCACACACGTAAGGGTATTAGAAGGGGAATAACACTGTTCAATCATTTCTATGCAGTAATTCTGTTTTATGTTTATTTTACTTTAAGTTGTCCATTGTGGCCTGCCACAAAATGGCCGCCACCTGGAGCCTGCATTGTTGTTACTGGAAATTTACAGAAAGGCTTCGCTCTGCCTGTGACCTTGCACCTCCGGTGAACTGAAAAGCCATAAGCATGATGACAAGTCTGGGACGTCAGCCAAAAGCCCCTGAAAGACGGAAAAGTTGATACGAACTAAGAATGAACCCATTTTTGCAACAAATTCACCTAATAGAGACATCCGTGAATGTTGCGAATTAGTCATGAACATTCAATTTTGCTATTCATTAGTTGGGACAATCTATGTGAGAACCTTCCGTAAAATATCGAAAAAGTACAGAGATGACATTATTTCCGCCATTCATCCGTTCTGAATAAAGAAATGATACTTTTTAGAATGTAAATTTCAGTATAAATGTAAGTAGACTAGAGAGGTCTAGCGCCACTTCTTCCCGAGCCGATGATGCGAGGTCCCTATGCTGACGGAGAGGACGATGACTCTACATGACGACAGAAGACTAATTTTTCTTCAGAGGACCGGTTCTGACTTAGGATCTGACATTTAGACAGAATAGGTAAATATGAGAGAAATGAATTTGCATTTAATTGGCTTTTCTTGAAATATTAGATAAATGAACAATCTGTTTGAATTCCTGTCTCGGTTGATTATTTCTGGTCATGTTTATTGATTTTATTGTGTATTCTTTGAAATGTATTTTGCTAGATCCACAGCAATCAGCTGGTCGCATTTACCTCAAAGTATAGGCAGATTAGATAGAGCATATGTGAAAGGTGTTTCTCCTTTACAGGGCACGGATAGTGTGAATTAGGGTGAATGTTGGTGTAATGGGCCCCACCAGCGTATGATGTGTGTATGCGTGTGTGACTGTGAAACCATTCCGTCCGTGGAGGTAGAGGGGATTCGGAAGCTCTGATCTGCACCACCTGACAGAGACCAGAAGTGGATCAGGACTACGCAGCCTTGGTTATAGGGGCACCCACATTTAATAGCGCCAACCTCTGGCTTCTGAGCTAAATTGTTGTAATTTTTTATATTAAGGCTTCCCGTCAATACTTATTCTTACGAAAAACTAATGTGAGCGCTGACAAATGACAGGCATATGATGTATGTCAATGTATTCAAAAGGTCCCATACACATGGCAATTGCTCTGTTCAGGGGCCACGTGAGAAAGTCAGTGCTGCAGACAGACGTGGGATAAAAGGGGGGATAAAGCATGCAACGGATTCACACAATATATGCACAGAGTTACCATAATTAAATCAGGACCAGCATGTTTTCAAGGATGGGTACCATTTTGCAATCAATATCCACAAAATGCTAAGAATCACCATTATTATTTAAGGGATACCATTTGCCAGGGTGGACACCATCATGTCAAGCATGCCTGCAACATGGAAAGAACTAACAGTATTGATCCAGGGCCAGCATAATATCCGGGGGGGGGGCACAGAGCACAAGACTACATTTACACAAACATGTGCAAGCATACACCCATAAGCACATACAGACATAGAAACACATACACCTGTATACCCATTTCTATAATATATATGACTTCGATTTTTCGAAAGCTTACTTGTGATGGGCACCTGCATGCTTTCCAGTCAGACTACCTTACTTCTCCTTGGTCATTCTCCAGTTTTGGATCCGATGACATAGCAGGCATTGCATCCATCTCACTGGTAGCAAAGAGCCCAATTAGACCATGTCCGGTCAAAGTGAACTGGAGAGCCGAGAGACACAGATATGTACCGAATCAGAAGCAGACAGCTGACTCTAAACTGTTGTATCTAAATACCAATTGAATAGACTTCAGGTGGGTTTGTCTGCAGGAGGTCAAGAGATGCAATCATGTCACGTTGAGGCATCAGTGGCTTATACTTTGAAAACTAGTAAACTTGAACCATTTGGTTTGGCTAACCTTTACCCATAGACTGAGTTTGGTTAGCCTTGAATACTGAAAGTAAAGTCTAAGCTGTAACCCTTTATGAATATGCACCACTCCTACTGCATGGGGTCTATGCCATTCATGGTTCCTGTCAGTGCCTCAGACCATCCCCTACTTGTAACTCATCAACTATTGTGGAACAGACAATACATTTAGACAGTTCATGTGGTGAAGAAAATGGTAGCAACTAAATGCAGTTTTCAGGAGTGTATCCGAGACATATGTAATAATGAACGTCAAGAAGTGGGTCTGAGGACATTTTGAGGATGGGCATCAAAAGGGAATATGTTGCGAGGATACAGTCAAACACAAAACGTTCTTGAACCTGTGGCACCTCTGGCTTCAAAGATAAGCTTGACTCGTATGTCAAGGACAGGGTCCTTACCAGTGTCAAGAACAACATGGGCATGGTGTACAGAGGTTGCTGCATAACTGACCTAAAGTTAGTGACATTCCTCTCTCCTTGAGGAGAAACTAGGCTCATATAAGGAAATAGATTAATGAGTTTACCAATAGATTCCGCAAGAGCCACTTACTTAGCTATCATAAAATGGTACACTGACATGTGAATATAAATTCTACCCTGCCTATGACACACTCTAAAAAAAATAGCAAGTCCCACGCCACATTTCATAAGGAATACTACCACTGTCAGAGTGGTAGTATTACCAGCACACCCATAACTCGTCAGTGTCCATGCCGAATGGGGGACATCTCACTATCTCATTTGTACACATATGCCCCACTCGCTTCTACTGAAGCATTAAGATTATTGATCCAAACTTGTCCATTTCAACAGATCATGAATGCTACAGACATAGTGTGGCCTGCGCACAGAGTCCTGCACTGCCCCTTGAGTAGGAACAATTATTGCATCCGCTTAAAAAGATCCTTTGGCATGTTCCTGCTTTATAAGAATTAACTCGTCTTAAAATCCCCATCCAACATTCTATATACGTAAATCAGTTCTGTTGGTGCATTAAAGAAAGATTTCTAGAATTTGCAACTTATCAAGGATTTCACAGGTCTCTGCATAGCTCATCTAAGAACTTTTATTATAATAAACAACAAATGCCACACAGCTCATTCCAACCATCAGGGCCTACCTGCCCCAGGATTATGCTGTGAAATGGTGGGCGCCACTCCATATAAGAGCTGATTTGCATCCTCGGTTTAGCTGTCTTCGTATCACTTGTTTGATCCTGCCGTCTCAATCAACAGAGCACCCACCAAACACTGTCATTTGTCCAAATGTAAATCTGAATGCGCCCACTCCAGAGGAAGAACGAGGATTCTGCACACGGTGCATCAGACAAGAATCCGCGCGCAATATCCCTCTGACATTGCGTCCCTGGTGGCCAAACGACTTCTGTTTATGCGTGACTTTTACAGCTACTTCATGGACAACATTTGTCACATGTATACTTCCCACCAGACATTGTGATGACTAACCGGACTAAACGTAGTTCTACAGTTACAATTTATGGTGAGGCCGTTTCAAGGAGAACACCTGAAGTTAGACTCATATTTCCAAAGAATTCGCTGTCTTTTTAAACTTCAGCTGCTTCGTCCCCCCGCCCCACCCTTTTACCCTGTGTCCCCCCCATCTACAAAATATGGGGAGGGGGGCAAGACCCCCCCAGTCCCTACACCCATGGGCCCGATTATGGCACTTCTGCAAGCTTCTTGCACAGCACTGTGATCAAGCCATGCTCACCACACCCCGGCCAGACACACTGGAGGGGAATATCACTAGGAACAGGGACTAAACCTTCCTGCCAGGTGCATGGGGTGTTTGTCGCACTCTTGTCCCTCACACACCCTTTGCATAGGCCGCTCTCTATGACCCGCGTTGGCCTCGCTTCCAGCGGGGCATGCGCCAAGTAGCAGCAAACCATTGTTCATAGCGGGAGCCACAAAAGATAACTTGGTTTCTGCAGAGCACGCCCCACAAAGGCAGGCAAGGGCCAATCACAGACAGGGGGCGGGGTGACAGTAATCGAAGGTCATCCGCCCTAGCCGTTAAGTCACACCCTCTGCAGGGACTAGTAAACACAGCAAACTTCTGGTGCGCTGGGATCACCAAGCATGAAGCAGATTTCTCAAGTTTTTAAAAATCTTATGACTGAGGACTAAATTAACATATTAGATGACTTTACTTGTAGTAAAGTCACACAACCTTCGAGCTCCAAAATCAGTACCAACCACATAGCTGCCTGGTTTCAGATTGCGGTGAGTGAAATTTTAATAATTTCAGTGTAATTATGAGAGACATTTCAACGACTATGAGTGACACTTTCTCGCAAGCAAAATCAAGCAATGTAGACACGGGTAACATAAAATTTGAGCAACTAGAAACTCTAAGACGAACTTAAAACCGCTAAAAAGCACCAGAAATGGTAGGGCACTGCCTGGAGACAGACTGCCGTTATAAGTTAATGAGGGCAGGCTGACACTGCAGCTGGTCTGAATATGATCTTATTATTCTGATCATTCATGACGGTGCATCATACCATCCTTCCATTTAGCAAGCATGCCCCAACTGGCCCCCTGGCTCCTACCCTGCCATTGGCAATCAATAATAATGGCATGATAAAATCATTACAGCACGTTGAACTCCAGGCCGCTCTCTGACAATCGAGTCTCCAAGACGATGTTAAAGGCCCCAACTACATTGAAATATTAAAAATGTCACACAGCAATCTGAAACCTTGGCAGCTATGAACACGGTCTGCTCTCATCATCAGCTGCTGTCTAATTAGAGTCAGACGAAGTCAGCTGACTTACTCGAGCCGCCCAGCGCTGCATACGGCACCGGGACATTAAGCATCAGAGAGTCTGTGTCGACGAGGCTAAAACAGACTGATCCACACCATCACTAAGTCACATTATAGGCCACAGCCAGGCGACCTCAGGCTGGCTGTATTTCAAAAACTCCGAAGTGGTTTACTGTTTTACAGCTCACGGCTGAGGCAGTCAGAGTCCCGGCCGTAACTGCACCAAATCACACAAGCTCAGCTGCAGGCACAGTGCCGCCAGCAGCCATTCGCTCTCAGAGCAGCTCTGCTTAACTTTAGTGACGGGCTCAAATTAATGCATTGATTATTAACATTCAGAAACTGATACTAAATGTCGACACTCGCGAGGCACTTACTTTTTCTTTTGTTTTGTAAATATGTTTATTCATTTCAAAACAAAACAGGATGGTATGTTTAGGATATACATTTTCCTCACACATCTTCCCGACATTAAAAAGATCCAAAATCACTTATAGGTGGTACAGTCTTGGGCCACATTTGTGTACACCGGCGCATTCAGTCATACACAATACCGCGATGAATCACCAGGAATATCAGTCAAAGGGCAATAAGGGCCACAACAATGACGTCTGAGGTTGTACTGGGGGCGAGGCACTTACTTCTTAGCAGCGAGACGAGCGGAGCAATTTGGTGATGCCCGAAGCCGACGTGACTTCCCTCAAAATTACAGCTCGGTCTAGAACCACCGGCGGGTCATTTCTCCTCAGCTCTGGGCTCCAACTGCAACTTACGCTTCTGTAATTCAGACTGCCGCCGCCAAAACGTATTAGAACTTCAGCTGCCGCAGCGCGCACGCTCTGATTGCTGAAACGCACCCTCTCTTTAGTAACCATTCATTGGCCGGGCACTGACTCCTGATGACCTCACGTGCGGCGGCGCACGGGCCTGTTGATTTAAACATTGAATAGTGTTACATCCTAGTCGCAGCAGCTACGGTGCGAGAACTGAGCCAGCCCCCCAAGCCTGCTGGGACCAGCGCGCCCACTGCCTAAATCCAGTCAATAAAGGTACACTAGCTCCCGCTTTGACAGCTGAGGATCCGCTAACATCCGTGACTTATGTTATTTTGATTTGTAGCACGCACAGATACTCAAGAGTGGCCCTTCGTGAACCAATGAGGGGCAAACGTCTGATACTAAACAAAGAGATGTGTTTATAGTTTATTCTTGAAATTTCAATGTATTTCATTGCAGTGATGGGGACCACCACACTGCGTTAGTCTAACGCCTGTGTGATACTTGGCAGGACTGCAACTTACTTTGAGAAGTGACCAAGCTGGCATGATAAACTTCAAAGTAGTCCTGCTAAGTTTCCCAGGTCCAGATGTGATGTGCTGCTCCTGTTCATGTTTTTTTCTTTGATTTCTGGGACTTGTGGTCTTCTGTATTACATTAATAAACAGGACTACTTGTCCCAGAATTCTGATAGAAAAACCTGGACTGGCTCAGCACATTACATGGACATAGGAATCTTGGCAGCTATAGCTGAAAATCACGTTAGAAAAAAAAAACACGTAAATAATTCCAGGCCTGTGAATAGTGAAGCATCACTCTGAGTAATCCATAGACCCTCCTATCAGCTGTAAGGGTTGCTTGGGGAATCAACCTGCGGTGGGTGCACTGTTCTTGATAAATGCCCAGTCCATCATTCTGATAGAGATTTCTAATTGCAGATCCTTCAAATTTTGATTACTTCCTCCACTGCCAGACTGGATCTGGAAAATTTTCAACAGTGCCACAGCCAGGGACATAGCTTACTCTGTAAGATTGCGGGAAGGGGAGGGGGGTTGTTGTTGGGTGTGGGGGTGGGGGTGGGGCTGTTTGACTCTCAAATTTCCCAGAAATCACACTGGTATATCTTGTTAAAATGCATTATATGAGAGGCATAAGAGATCTTTAAGAGGCAGGGTGTATCATTAGCACACAATATTTTTCAAACTAACCAACATTTTTAAAGATCCTTGATACCGAGATCAGACAGCGAGTGTGTGTGTGTTTTTGACTGTGCATATATAAAAATGATGGTGAAATACAATAGGCACCTCACCATACCCGACAGAAAGCACTTGTGCCCAACTATTTACTACAAAATAAATTTTTAGAGGGGTGTAACACCCCAAACAACCCGCTGAAGCTACGCCAATAGCTCCATGTCGATGTCGTTCCACGCCAGTTGTGGCATGCGGGGGCCTATATAGGCGCCACCCGTGCACACTGACATGATTTCAATTTATTTTTGCACCAACAGATGTGGATCTGGAGCTAACTTTGAGACTCTCTCTTAGTGACATAATTTAGGGGTCCCCAGGGATCGCAGCTGTGACCCCTGGCTTGCCCCTTCCAACCCCTGGCACTGCCTTTGTGACTACTGGCCTCAAGCCTAAACTGACCACAGCAGGCATTGAGTAATCCCATAGAGTGCATTATGAAAACCACTGGGGACAGTCGTCATTCTTAAAAGGATGGCATGGTCCTCGAGGCTGGGACAGGTCTTTGCAATTCTGTACCGAAGCACACACAAAAGGCCTTGCACATGCAAGCGTTAAGTTATAGAATGTGTCTGAAGTCATTCTAGCGGAAGTGAAAGTACACGTGCTGCCCAGGGTTCATGCACATTGCTACAATCGACTACTCCAGTCATTAAGCTGACTGCTTTGAATATGGAACGCCCAGTCGTCGAAGTGGGTGGGATCAGCAGGGCACAGATTGCCTCTACTCTTTTAATTTTATACAATCTGTTGCCCTACTTTTTAATATTAAAAATGCACCCTGGTATGGCAGGCAAGCTTGAAAGTGATTACATATTAATTAAGCCCTGTGTGGTGCACATTAAGGATTGCCTCAGCACTCGCCACAGCCTCCACCCTCTCTTCCTCTGTATCTGGGGCAGGGACCTGCACAGCAACACTGAAGGGACCATCAATCTTAGGTAAGCACACAAAAACGGCTACCTATGATGGCCCTACAGTAATTTACATCTCATCTTGTGACACTACCTGCCTGGCCCTACTGTGACCAATACAACAATCATATCAGGATGCATTGGCTTCATTTGCCCTTTATTTTCGGGCTCACCCGGTCTGACGATGCCACCAGAAAAAGAAGAAGAGGGCTTCAGTGTGAAATTTCTGTCCGCCTCTGCCCTTCTGCTCTCCCCACTGTAAGACTTGCAAAATAGGGAAAGGAGGCTGCAGTAGAAAAGGGCCTCCACTGGCCTCTGTACCCAATGCCTTCACAGACCCACTAGCCTCTCCTCAAAATCATTCTTCGGGCCTGCCCAGAGGTCCCCAGCCTCTTTTTTACAGTTCTGCTCATTTCTCAGCACTGGGGCCTGCATGAAAAGCTTGTACTCCCAGGAACTGAACTCGGCGCTCTATAAAAACAAACTTCAAGTTAGTTGGGAAACAGACGAAACCTGAGCGCTTTAAAAAAAATAACTGTGAAAACGTTTAATGTGACTCTTCCTTCTTTTAGTTTATGCAAAATGTACCACCGCTCTGTCTGTTTCAGGGACGTGGTCTTTTTAAACCATACTGCTTAACTTGTGTAAGGCTATAAGCAATGTACATTGAAACATATTCTTTCATGTATTCATGTTTTTAACCTTTCAGGCAAAAACACTCATGATTTCAGAATAATGAGTGTAAGGGCGTTAAGGTAACCATGTCGTTCCTGCTTACATTTCTCATGCTTGATTTAATCTTGCACTCCCTATGAGTGTTTGCTTTTTCCAGAATGTTACCTTTTTTGAGGCAGCATATTACTCTTCTCTAGTTCATAATTTGAATTCAGTGGCATCCAGATGTTTATAACATGGCAAAATTGAGTTGTAGCTGAAGGCAGGGACAGTTTTTATCTGTGGGCCAGAAAAGTGTTCGGGTGGGGGGAGAATGTGGCACTATGGCCAAAGTTGCCGAATTTGAAACAGGAGAACCAGGTTTAGCCTTCATGACCAGTCCACCAAACCCCTCTCCTGAGGGACCACCTTCCCCTGCTAGACCTTAGAAGGCCCAGCTAGATCTTAGAACGCCTGGTCTCTTAGCACCAGCAGGTTGACCCTAGCCGTGACCAGTGTGGGTTGACCATGAAAGTCATTCCACCACAATCCAAAGGGAAGTCCATGTCCAGTCTTGCGAGCAGGCCTACGAAGCAGCACACCCTAGAGCAAAAGTGACCCGGAGGATAAAATTATGTTGCAGTGTTGAATAAATTATGCAAAAAAAAGGCTGTGGCGTAATGTGGTACATTTTCTGACACTTTATTATTTTGACATTTTTACACATACTAACAGACACTGCAAAGCTTTCACCGCATTAGCAGCAGTATAACAAACAAATGCAGCAGTGAGAAAGGTGATCAGTCAACCTTTGCAAGGGGCCCTCCACTTCGCAGCGACTCAAGTCACATTTTTTAGTAACTTTTGAACCCTTTGTGCTAGAAACAATTTCTTTTGTTAAAATCATCAGATTATGCAGCAGATGGTGTATTATGTGGCAAATATGGCAGAGTCATAGTTATGTGGGAGACATTTGCAAACTAGGATATTTTTCATGTTTAAACTGCTCTTGTGGAAAAAGGGAGAACTGCTGATGACAGAAACTGCATGGCTTGGAGACAAATGACATATGATTCCACTTATAAGCGCATTCGAGACATTCTGTGATTGGAAACCTATCCTTCTTTGTGAATGTATTTTAATGCCAATAGCTCATAATAAACCTTAAACATGTATATCCATTGGTTAAATTAAATACCGTAATAAGCTGTAACTAGTCAGTGAAATGCCAAACAAATACCAATAGCTTGGATGTTTTGCTCTTTCTAGCCACACCTCTGACTCTGCCCAGTGACCCAATCCCCGGGTTATTCCCGCCCCTGCCTCTCCACCCACAGTTCCGCTAATTTTTTTTGATCCACTTCGACCACTGGGAATGCCTGATTTGTTTGTCTCTTCCATCCATTCATTTACAGTTTTAGCATGTATTATAATAAATGTATATTTTCCTAATCGCGGTGCTTCCTAGCAGTTTGCATAAATTGCCCAAGAACACCATTCCCGCTCCTGTTCCCTGGGCACTCTGTTCATGAGCTACACCTTCTTCCTTGCTCCTCAGCACAGCACCCGGCAATGCCATGATATTAAAGATCCATCCTGTCTGAAGCATCACCCTTGCAGCATACAGAGAGTTGTCTTCCAAGTCGGATCCAATTCAGCCCGGAGACTCCCAATTTATTAAGCTGCAATGGCTTTATTTTAGCTTCCTCCTGCCAGAATGTTCTCTGTATCAATGGAATTCAACTGGGGAAATACATTCCCGATTGTTTTCTCCCACTTTCCTGTTTTAAAATTAGGCACGTATGCCCTTTCTCAAGAGGCCATTCGCACTTGGTTACTGCTCCCTCAATCCAAAGTAAGGTCCTGCTCTGCCTTCCTTTCAGTCTTACATCCACCTTCCCAGGGCCAACTTAACAGCATTATAGGCCCCCGGGCAAAGCAGTGTACTGAGCCCTGCCTACACAACTACTCACAGGAATAAAAATCCTAATTATCGATAAAATTAATTTATATTAAATTCTGGTCTGTACATAGATTAGCATGGAACCCCTATGCTCATTGCACCCCCGGGCAACTTCCTAGTGTGCCCATGCATTGACACAGCACTGTACCTTCCCTCTTTTGTTTAGCAGTGGCATAATGAAACTTGAGGGCCCTCCCCTACAAAGTACACCCTGTCCGGAGCTCTCATGCTTAGGGACCTGCCAGTGTCGGAGGGGGCCCGTAGAGCTCAGGGGCACCCAGCACCGTGGGGTCTGCTGGGGCTTTTGTTATGCCACTGCTTTTCAGATAAGTATCAAAGCCTCAAGAAAACACGTAGAAAACAGCTGCCTAAGACAGCGGAGCACAAATTGCAGGTGAGCTGGGCAGCTGCAGGGATGCCTCTGGAGCTTGTGTCCCTGTAGCTCAGAAGAAGAGGTCAGCCAACTGACCCATGGAGTCATTCTGTAAGCCTTGGATGAAGGGAGCAGGTCCAGTTTACCTTCTCATATAGCAAGGCAGTCCTCAAGCAGCAGGGCAGAACTCTGGCTGAAGGGAAATCCTACTTCTGTAGTGCCCATAGGTCTAGGAGCATTCTGATGAGTGTCTCAGGGGGTCCAATATTTATACCTGGTTCCAGCCTTTGAAGTGGGGGGCTTCCGTGTACTACCCCCACATCTGGTTCTGGAGAAACAAGGCTCCAAGAAGTCTAGGGTCACATAACACTGGTGTTAGGCTCTTTGTGTGTGCTGGAGGCAAGCCACTTTGAAATGGAAGTGCCACAGGGCACAGCTCTGCCCCCACCATCTTGTCAGGATGCCCCATTCTGCCCACATCTAGGCCCTATTGTCTCACTGTTTGAGAGGAAAATACAAAGCCTAACAGCATGATCATGTGACCCAGAACACTGGCAGCAGGGAGCAAATGGTATAGACAAGAAAATGGCAATTTTCCAAAAATGTGGTTTTCACAATTGTGACTTAAAATCCAACTTTAAGATTAAAGAGGTTTTTAAATTGCAATTCATTTGGGTCCAAACTTGGCTTTTCTATCTGCTTCCAATCAAAAGTTAGAACTTTAATTAAGTACCCAATGTTATCTTATGGGTGGGATAGGGATTTCAGTAGTGAAAAACAAGTATAGGAACTTTCATTACTAAGGACATGTATAACTTAAAAACACATGCCCACTTTTTCATTACAATGAACCCTGACCTATGTGCTATTTAGTGCGTACTTTAGGTGTGACTTATATGTAATAAAAAGGAAGCATTAGGGCTGGCAACCAGGTTATCTTGCCAAGTCAAATTGGCAGGTTAAATCTGCACTACTCACTGTAGTGGCAGGCCTGAGGTATGTATCAAATGAGTACTTTAGTGAGTCGGAGAAGGAGTGCTGTAGGCCTACTAGTAGCATTTAATTTACATTCCCTGGTAAATGTAGTATTATATATTAGGGACATGAAAATAAATGTTATGTGACAATTAGGTTTAGACCAACTTTGCCATGTTTTAGGAAGAGAGCACAAGCCCATGTTAGCAGTGGGAAAGTGCACAGAGTCCTACGGTCAACAAAAATGAATTCTTCAAAAATAGGAGGGGTGAAGCTAACAGACGCTATGATCAGAGTTTTTTTATCATTTGTCTCTATATTTTCTGCATTTTATCTCACACATGATGTTTAATATAGAATTGCGGGTATATGGATGTTGTGAGCTATTGAACTGCTGAGGAATGTCTATTTGATTTCCGTCACATCTAAAACCTGGTTCCTAATGCCAGATACTGGGAGTACGCTGTTGTACTTCATTGATGGGTGGTAATGGAGTATGATGGATGGTAACTGGATGTATGTTACTGTGCTTTATTGAGGGGTGGCAACTAGGAGTACGCTGCTGTGCTTCATTGAGAGGTGGTAACTGGGAGTGCGTTCCTGTACTTAACTGAGGGATGCTAACTTCTTCACTTAAGGATGCTGACTAGGACTATGCTGCTGTGCTTCATTGAGGGGTGGTTACTGGGAGTGCGTCACTCTTCTTCATTGAGGAGTGGTTACTGGGAGTATGATGGGTGATAAGCTGCTGCGCTTTCCATTGATGGATAGTAACAGCACGCTGCTGTGCTTCACTGAGGGATGGTCACTGGGATTGAGCTGCTGTTTTTCACTGAGTGGTGGTTAGTGGGACTACGCTACTGCACTTTACTGAGGGGTGGGAAGAGTATGCTGCTCTGGTTTAATTAGGGGTGGGAACTGGGAGCATGAGGCATAGTCATGCGCTAAACTGCTGTGCTTCACTGAGCAGTGGTTACTGAGTATATGAGGGGTGGTTATGGACTGCTGCTGTGCTGTTTTATTGAGCGCTCTTAACAGAGTACCTTCTGTCCTTAACTGAGGGGTTGTAACTGAGTACGTTGTTGTGCTTCATGGAGGGGTGGTAAGTGTGAGAAGGTGGGTTGGTATATCCTGTCCACTAGTTAAAGTGGGCACCTTGTACCAGGCCACACGACCCTTACGATGTCTGAGGTCAAAGATAAAGCAAAACCAAAGGGGATGATGGACGGAGTGTTGAACACTGTAAGCACTCACCCCCAGTCAACTGATCTGGGTTTAATCCATCATCATTCTTTAGCTCACTACGCCACCCCAGTTCAGACATGGCCATATGCAAATCAGTCTGACCTTGTGCCTCATGGGAACAGTCCAGCCCAAACTGCCAAGCCATGTCTTCCCTGGACCGTAAGCAAGCATCCTGGGACCGGTTTCTGGCTAATCAGCCGTCATCAGCCAGGCTAGCTTGAATCCAGTGGCAAAGTGAGCAAGGGACCCACGTCTGGGCATACCCTGCCAACTTAGGGCGAACAAAGCAAAACCAAAGGGGTGAATGTATGACATTGTTCTGCATTCTGTCCATCACCTGTTGTTTTTGCTGAGGTCAAAGATAACCTTATTGAAAGCTATCCTAGTGGTAGCTATGGAGAGCAGCCTTCAGGCTTAATCTTGAAGGAATGTAAAGCAGCTTGTTTTACCAGAATATCACTTCCTAAATGATTAAATGAAAGGAGAACCACACAGTGTTTATATAACAATATGTACACAAGACTAAGGCACAAAGCACACAATACTCGATCAATAGAACATTCGTAAATCGCGAAATACACAGCGGGCTCCAGGAGGACCAAACCATATACTAAAAAAAAGGGTATAGCAACAACTTCAATAGACACATTGCCTAGAGCACGTAGAATAGCTGGGACCACAAGGAACCACCCAGAGGAGTGACGCAGGGAGCCCACGGAGGACGGGTGCAGTGAGCAAACACAGATGCATGCTCCGTACAACTCTATGGGAAGGTCTCTGTTGTTAATCTACAAGTTAAGGACACTTCTAAGAGGACTTCGAGCGAACCCTTTGGAACTTCGGAGGTTCTAAGGCCAACCCACCAGTGAGTACTGAAGTACCCGTGTTACCTATCCCAGAGGAGCCAGGTGCATAAGGGTCAAGTGGTGTCAGAAACCTTCGTCATTTTCAATGGAGAGCTGCAAAGATGTCCTGCTGCCAGGAGGGCGAAGAATTTCCGGTGGAATCCAAGCCTTGATTCGAGGTGAGAAGAACCTGAAAGCAGAGGGGACAGAGACAGGCTCACTTCAGGTGACCAGGGGCTCGGGAGTCGAATGCGATGTTGAGTGCTTCAGGAATGAAGAAGGGTCGCTTGTCTCTGCAGCCACAGGGACCAGGAGAAGTCAAGGACGACCAAAGTCCGAAGGTGAGCTGTCCCACGAAGGATGTCGAGAGCTGAGGGGTCGATGTCCGGCTGGAGCACCAGCAAGCCTTGGCAACTGCAACCCACGTGGTCAGAGGAAACGGGTTACGGTGTGGACCAGCAAGGTCCAGGGGACTCTCCAAGTAATGGAGAGTCAAGGCACGTCTGGAGCAACCAGGTAAGCCCAAGAATTAACAAGGTGACCCTCGCCAGGACTCACAGGCCAACGGACCATGGATCGCGAGGAGACTTCAAGTAAGTCTGCAAAGCACCAGCCCACAGGACACTCGTGGAGTGGACACTGGAAATCTTTGGTGCAAATACTGTTCGGGGTCAGGACTACACGGAGTCCAAAGCACAGGCTCAGGAATCGTCCCTAAGCATATGCAACTGCAAATGTACGCGGTTCACAGGGGTTCGGGTTGCATGGTCCTCACGAGGGATACTGGTCTCAGAATCGCTGAGAGGGCAGATCGACCTCGAGGACCTTCGGGAACCCACCTCCTGTGTTACTGAAATCTTTGGAGTACTCAGGAGCTCGGGAGAAGCAAACCGGTGAGATGCGTTTAGGTGCCTGCTTTTGCAGGGGAGTAACTCCTTTACTCCAAGGGAGATTCTTCAGTCATCCAGCTTCGTGCAGGCAATCAAAGTACTTGGTTTCTTCTTGGCAGAATCTTGTCCAGGTAAAATCTAAAGTTCTGTGATCAGGTAACCCACTTTATACCTATGGGAAGGGGTTGGAAAGATTCTGTGCACCCTCCTAGGGGAGGGGCAGGACAGAGGGGTGGCTACACCCATGTCCTTTGTCCAGTTTCACGCCAGAGCAGGAGCAAATGGCTCCTGGAACTAGTTTGAGCTGGACTATGCTCGGGGACACCAAATGTGCCCCCAGTGCAGACCTTCTGGCACTCTTAGTGCACCCACCCAGCCCCACTACACTAAATCCTGTCTGGGAGGTGGTTACACCTCCCTGTGACAGGATGCCTATTGTCATGCCTTCCTCTGCACAAGCTTGGCTCAGCAGCAGGAGTGCAGAATCGTGTCTGTGGCTGGCAGCATCTATTTTGTGCTGCCCAGGTCGAGAAAGCTGGTACCGGGTATACCGGTGACCCACATATGTCCCTTCAGAAGGGTGGAATCATACCTCCCCCTCCAGTTACTGGTGGGGAGGTATGATTGTTTCACACTAAACACGATATGTTTCTAAGCAGACGTTTTAAAGTTAGCATTTACCGCAAGGTTAGAATGCACTTAAACCTATATGTCTGGCTGCATCACATACAACCCCGGAGAATGGTCTCCAAAGGCTGCAGAGGGGCTCTGCTCTGGCAGGGGCACCCTCTCACGTAAAACCCAGCACCCTACCTTCAGGATTGTTAAGGCCTGCCATAGGGTTGACTGATAGGTTTTTGAGTGTAGTGATTTAGATAGATATAGTGAACCCATATCTTAAGTAAGTGGTGCAAGCACCAGCTTACACAGTCTGCTGTAGCAGGCTGGTCATGTCAATTTGGATGGCCTCTCAGGGGTGGCATAATACATGCTTCAGCCCATGGGAGGCCTCTGGGGTACGTATGCCCTGGGTACATGGTGTACCATATAGTAGGGACTGATAGGGGTACCCTAGAATCCAATCTAGAGTGTACCTAAAGTACATGCATAACAATTTACAGGAGAAAGCAGATAGACTGGGGTCCTGGATAGCAGGATCCCAGTCAGACTAGGCCAAAAACAATGTGACATCAGCAAAAAGTGTGGGTAACCATAAGAAGCAGATACTACTTTCTTACAGTAAGAGTATGCTGTTGTGCTTCAGGAGGGGTGGTAACAGAGTATGTTGCTGTGCTTCATTGAGGAGTGAGAACTAGCAATACACACCTTTTTTATAGAGGGTTGTTACTGCAAGTATGATGCACAGGTGTCTTTATGAGGCAATCTTGCATACTTCTGACCTGCTCTGTGCATTTGACTTCTCAGTACATGATACAGTGGTGTTTCCATTTTACAATTTAGCATACTTCCGACTTTGTGTAATTTACTTCTCACTTTGCTCTCTTCTACAGTGTTTCAAAGAGGATGGTCCTGGTAAAATACTGGTGAGTTGGATCTGTACCCCTTCCTCTCTTGGAACTTGCATCTAGCATTTACTTGAAGTGGACAGACTCATGCTGATGTTTCTGAGCTCGCTTGTCTCGTCAGCAAGCGAGCTCCCTGTTTTAGGGTATTTTGTTTTTCACAATTGTCGGTATTTATCCATATTTATTTTTTGACCCTCTGATTTGTAGTTATCCATATTTATTTAGTGTTTTGAGGATTAAAGGATTCATAAGCAGGTATAAATCCATATCTATTTAACAGATAAAGATGTACTCAAACAATGACAATGATGCCAATCACATTTTAGAAAACTGAGAAGCAAATATAACAAAACACTACACCCACAGATAAATATTAACATTATATACAAGTGTATATTAAATGCCTTTAGTTAAGAAAAATGCCATACTGCGTTTTAACTACCCATGCTATATCTCTTCTCAGCAGTGAGCCTGGAATCCATAAATGACAGTGAGGAGAGTCTCTCACAAAAGGAAACCTTTTTCTGAATTTTTCTGCTTCTAAAAATACAAATAAGCATTTTTTTCTCTCTATCTTACTGTAAGTAACAATGGAAAACTGGGGGCCTTACTTATGTTTTAGAGTGCTTAGAAGATCCTTTAAGTTTTCATGCTCTAAATCTGGATAAATATGTGCTTCAGAGTACGAGCAAATGTCTATAAAATGCCAAATTAGTTCATTTCATTTTAGGCCTAAAAAAGTGGTTATTCAATGTGAGGAACGGTACAAATGACATTTTGAATGATATTTTGCACAATCCCAAAAAATCCATTTTCGAATGAAAAACGGCGACCTCGGACCTGAGAAACTTTCTCTGAATGGTCGGTAATGATTAATTTGTATTCTTTCGACTGTAAATGGCTGTCGGATGTGAATCACCAGTTTTGGAACTAAAATAAGTGTGTTTAGTTATTTTCATGCTCGAAACCGGGGTAAATTACAAGCTTGTGAGTAGGAGGAAAAGTCGATAAAACTGGCACTTTTGGTCTCTGGGAAGCCTTAAATAGTAGTTATTCAACATAAGGCGTGATACAGTTGACATTTTGAATCATTTCTTGTACTGTCCCAAAAATCCATTTTCTGATGAAAAACGATGACCACCCCAGACCTTAATACATTTCCACAAATGGTGATTATTTAAATTTTTGACTGTAAATGACTGTTGGATGTGAATCTTCACTTTTGGAAATAAAATAAGTATGTTTATAGTCGTTTCATGATCAAAATCGGGCAAAATACATGCTTCTGAGTACCAGAAGAAGTCTATAAAATGTCAATTTTGGTCACTGGGAGGCCATAGAAAGTGGTTATTCAATATGAGGCACAATACAGTTGACATTTTGAATCATTTTTTGTACAGTCAATAAAATCTATTTTCTGATGAAAAACAATGATCCTGGACCTGAGGAACTTTCTCTGAATGGTCAGTAAAGGTTATTTTTTTATTATTTATTATTTCGACTGTAAATGACTGTCGGTGTCATAAAAAGTACCTCCTGTGTATCACGCTGTCCTGAGGGTCGCGCAGTGTAATGCGGAAGACTGGAAACCTGGAAATGGGTTTCTAGAACTACATTTCCCATGATGCCGTAGGTACTTTCGATTCCTTTGATTCTCATTGGTGGAAGGATTGGCTGGGACCAGAAGGGGAATGGCCGCGCGTCCGGCCGCTGCAGATTATTTCTTAGCGGTGAGTGGAAGCGGAGCGGCAGTGCAACTTGTAGTTTGGTTGAGCAGAGAGACGTGGTATGTGCTGGAGTACAATCTCGTGGGAGTTCGTGGTTGCGCATTCAATAGAGCTTATGAATCAATCCTTTGCCTGTGAACTTGATTTTGACGTCCGAACGTGGCGGCAGCGTTTTACTTGTTTGATTGTTGACGGCAAGTTGGAGTTTGCCTCGTAAGCAGACAAAGAAGTTGTGTCTGAATTGGCTTCTCTCAGGGTGTGGTGATTAACTGTCTAATTGGAATTGACAATACTATCATTTGAGATAAGGAATGAACGAGGTTGAAGTTTAACCTTCCATTTTCTGAGCAACTGATGTTGGAGGTGTTTGTTAAAAGATGCAATTACAAAGTTAAACTCTTGCTTGATGTTCTGGAGTGATTCAGAACTTTAAGGATACACTAAAGACATGTTTAGTTAAGTAATTCTCTGTTGTTCTCATTTTTGCCTATTAACAGGGGGTCAGGACCCAGAGGTATTCTTCTCTACCCCTGTGAAGCTGGGCTTAACTAAGTTGTTGATAGGTACTTTTTCAGGTATTGAGGGCAGGCTAACATATTCTATGTCAGCTCTTATGTGATGTTTACATTGAAGATAATGTCAACATTTTCTGTTTAGGTATCCTTCACAGCTGTTCCCTTCCCGTCCTTCCCTCGCTTGATCCGATCATCATTCTGTGTTATTTAAAATCAGAAGTGAAACGATCAAGAGGTGGACCAGATTTGAGCATCAAATCAGCTCTGAGGTATCTACAGGCTGACAGTCGGATGTGAATCATCACTTTTGGAACTCAAATAAGTGTGCATATAGCCATTTTCATGCTTGAAATAAGGGAAAATACAAGCTTCTGAGTAGGAGGAAAAGTATATAAAAATGGCAATTTTGTTCACAGGGAGGCCTCAAAAAGTGGCTATTCAACAAGAGGGGTGATACAATTGACATTTTGAATCATTTTTTGTACTGTCCAAAAGATTAATTTTCTGATGAAAAATGATGACCCCGGATCTGAGGAGCTTTCTCCGCATGGTCAGTAAGGATGCGTTTTTAATTTTTATTCTTTGGACTGTAAATGACAGTTGGATGTGAATTATCACTTTTGGAACTAAAATTAGTGTGTTTAGAGTCATATTCATGCCCCAAACCAAGCAAAATACAAGCTTCTGACTAGGAGGAAAAGTGTTTAAAAATTGTAATTTTGGTCACTAGGAGACCTTAAAAAGTGGTTATTCAATATTGCATTGTATTGTAATTGCATTTATATAGCGCTTACTACCCCTGACGAGGTGTTGAACTGCTTTTTTGGCGAGTAGCACGCTACCCTGGAACCCAAGAAGGATTAGTGTTGAATTTGTATAGTGAAATATAAAAGTAAGTTGAGTGGTGGATAGGTTAGTCAGTTATTTGGATACAGAAGGATAGCGGAGGGATAGAAAAGGTTGCATTTATTTAGCGCTTGTTACCCCTGATGGGTTGTTGAAGCGCTTTTTTTGGCGGGGAGCACGGTACTCCGGAACCCATAAAGAATTAGTGGTGAATTGGTATAGTGACATATGAAAGTTATTTGAGTAATGGATGATTGGTAAGTTGGTTATTGAGAAGGGTAGCAGAGGGATAGAAGAGGGACAGAGCTTTTTCTGCGAGTAGCAGGCGAATCCAGAACCCATAAAGGATTAGTGGTGAATTAGTATAGAGACATATGAAATTTGATAAGTAGACATGTTAGACTGTTATTTTGATTGAAAAGGATAGTAGAGGGATAGAACAGTGAAGGATATAGATTTTTGTTTTTGTTTTTTTGGAACGTCATAGTGGGAGGTTTGGGAGGAGTAAAAAGGTATGTGGAGGAGAAGAGTCAGAGGGAAGAGTTTAGGAAGGCTTGTTTTGGGGGATCAGTATAGTAAAAAGAGGTTTCAGATGGTGCAAGGAGGGGTAGAGTACGGAAGAGTCTAGAAAGGGCTATAGTAGTGGCATGGGGTTTGAGATGAATGAGAGAGTGGATGTAAAGGATATATTGATAGAGCTATAGGGTGTGAAATAGGGTAGTGCATTGGAAAGAGTAGTAGAAAGAGGTTTGAGATGAGTCCGAGTTGTGGTAGAAGATATATTGAGAGAGGTACAGAGTGAGAAATAGGGTAGTGCATTGGATATGCTGAATTAGAAGATGAGGTGTGATCCAGTTGATATTTTGAATCATTTTTTGTACAGTCCAAAAAATCAATTTTTGATGATAAACGAAGACCGCAGACTGGTTGAACTTTCTCCAGATGGTCAGTACTGGTGAGTTTTTTCATGTTTTATCCTTTGTCTCCAAATGAACGTTGCATGTGAATGATTACTTTTGGAACTAAAATAAGTTTGTTTTGAGTCATTTCCTGCTCGAAATTCATCAAAAAAGAGCTTCTGAGTAAGAGGAAAAGTCTGTAAAAATAGCAATGATCCAATTGACATTTTGAAACATGTTTTGTACAGTCCAAAAAATCAATTTTCTGATGAAAAACGATGACCCCGAACGTGTCTAACTTCCTCCAGAGTGTCAATGATGGTGATTTTGAATGTTTATTTTTTTTGACTGTAAATGACTATTGCATGTAAATTATCAATTTTGGATCTAAAACAAGTATGTTTAGAGTCATTTTCCTGCCTGAAATTGGTCAAAATAGAAGCTTCTGAGTAGGAGGCAATAGTTTTAATTACAGAACTAGTATAGAACAATCCCTAAGCTGGCAAACTTTGTCTAACATGTCCAGAGGCCTTGTAAAGAACAGACAAAATGATTAATATCCCTATATTAACAAAGCAAAAGCATACATGTTTGATGGTAACCTGTGCTACGAATCCCTTCCTACCCTAAAGCGCGTGTGTAATCAGGGTAAAACACACACACCCTTCTGTGTGACTGATGTGTTGCTACAGCACATAGCCTGTTTTTAGACTCTGTTTACTGCATTCCAAACCTCCTTGTCTGTCATGGGTCAACCTCGAATTGCCCTGGTCCCCGGGTGGCCACAGCAAGAGGGGTGAAAGTCGTTTTATTTCTGTTTGTCAAAATGTGCCAAGTTACAATGACACCATATTCTAGGCCCTGCAGCTCAAAGAACAGAAAGGTAGTACAGATTTATTATCGGACAGATGGTACTCAATGGAAATATACAAATCACGATTAAGATGACTACTTTTGAAAACTAAGAGGTTCGAATCCGACGGGGTCTACTTTGCTGTTTAGCCTTTCAATGTTGACGATTATGATACAATTACATTTGGTAAAAACTAACTTAAGTAATTTAATCTGTTGCACCTAATAACTAGAACTGTGGCAGTGTGTGCCATCCATGCTAAAAACCGTTTTATTGTGGGTCTCACCCTTGTTTCTGTAGTTCAAAATGAAAGGGGTTTGTTTCTGACTAGGGAATGCCAATATTAAAGAATGTCTGCTTGCGTCGATTTTTATCTATGCTTATAATTGTTAACAGTCATACTTATTTTCCCTCCAGGTACTAAAATGTTCTCGTATGCAGCAGTGCTGCACTTTGTGCTCCGCCCTCACCCAGAAGCGGAAGAATTTTTGCAGGCACAGCTAGAGCTGCGGAACAGCTGTTGTGGCCGTTCTTGGCTCTTCATTCCATCTGCTGTAACTATGGCCGTCAATAACACATCCGATCCGTGAAGGGCCAACAAGATCCTACCGTGAGCTAAAAATATTTTCATGGTAAATCTTTGGGTTGGGTGTTCCTCAGGGTTGTATGGCAGGCATATGTAGCTTGGCATATTTGAGTCGTGGGGACCTGAGCACAAAGGTGCATTTGTAGAGCAAAGCAGACATAGATGTCATGTGAAGGGTGTGTGGGGGCTGAGGCTGTGATGCCAGGTGCCTCACCTCGGAGGGGCCAGGAAGGGAATGCAGATAATATGAAAGGTGATGCCACGTGAGTGGGAAGCAGCCCCCGCAGGAATCGAGGGACTACAGCGATATTTTGACTAATGAAGTTCTAACTGAGCCCTGGAGGTTTCCCTGTAGGAAGGCCAAAGTAAGATAATTTGTAAAGTGCCAACTATGTGCTGTGTGGTTTTATTGATATAAATTACAGTAGCTATTGATCGACTTTAAAAGGATAAACGGCCGAGCCTCTTTACAGCAGTTTTGAATAGCGCAGGCTTGGCCCATTGGTACTATAGCACTTTACATGAGAATCAGGCCCTTAGAGAACCACGCTTTTCACTTTTCATAGGCACGCAAAGATTAGGTGATTTGTCCAGAATCAAAGGGAGTTCAGCTGAGAGCAAAATTTCTGAATCCTCCTTCCACCGTGATGCGAAACTGTGGCTTATAATTTACCCAGAGGCCTCAACAGTGTGCTAAACCCACCATCAGCAGCTTATCTGAAACTCCGCTCCGCAGAGGAAGTGGAGTTTTATCGGAAACTCCCTGTTGCAGACAAAAATGCGGAGTTCCCGAATTCCGCAAACTCTGTGAGCGGAGTGAATTTCTCCACCCGGGGTTATTCAACATGATGCATGATCCAATTGATATTTTGAATCATTTTTTGTATAGTCCAAAAAAGTTTCTGATGAAAAACGATGACCATGGACCTGTCGAACTTTCTCCAGATGGTTAGTAATGGTGATTTTTTAATGGTTAATCTTTTGACTATAAATGACTATTGCATGTAAATTATCAATTTTGGAACTAAAATAAGTATGTATAGAGTAATTCTCCTGCCCAAAATCGGTCAAAATCAAAGCTTCAGAGTAGGAGAAAACACCTGCAAAAATGGCAATTTTGGTCGATGTGAAGCTTTAAAACGTTATTCGACATGAAGCATGATCCAGTTTACATTTCGAATCAGATAACTTTAGTTTTGTCAATCCTTTCCATAATCTAGCGACCATACATCCAAGGGATACCCACACCCTCTCAGTTCTGGACAAATCGGTAGCCTCCCAGATGTTAAGCAAACAGAATCTGAAAGAGACACGTTAGTGATAGATTCCTTACCTTAGAATATCCCCAGGCGTCAGACTGAATCTGGAACGTTTTTGTCAGCAGTACCCCTGCGTGTCGGTGGGCGTCGTCCTGCGGCTCCGTGTACGTCGTTGGCGTCGTAGTCGCCGAGATGACGTCATCGGAGCTACTTAGACGTGCCCATGCGCGCTGACGTCAGTTCTTTCTTTTTCTGCGCCAGCAATCGCAGATCCGAGAGAGAGTGGTACTCCTAGTCAATAAAATTGACTTGTTTAGGAGACTTGTATCTTGTTTGTGTCGACAATTCGACTTTTGGTGGAGTGGGGATGCCAAGGTTTAAGACCTGTTGGGACTGCCGTCGGACCATGTCGTGATGGACCCGTTCAACGTGTGTCTCTTCTGCTTGGGGCACGCCATCTCCCCGAGACGTGCCCTGATTGTCGGGCCATGGCGCAGACGACTTGCGGTAGCGATCCTGGTCGTTGTTGGAGGCCCGGCACTCTGTACCATGCCACTCAAGGTCCCACTCCCGTGGGAGGTCGAGGGATCGCAG
The DNA here is from genome assembly GCF_964204655.1 of Triturus cristatus. Taxonomy (NCBI): domain Eukaryota; kingdom Metazoa; phylum Chordata; class Amphibia; order Caudata; family Salamandridae; genus Triturus; species Triturus cristatus. Next base: position 115,031,967 of record NC_140584.1, on the reverse strand, counting down.
GCGCAGCCAACACAATCGTTCATCGGAATCGGGGACAGGTAAGTCACAAGGGCCATTAAAGGTCGAAGGAACTCTTCGCCTACCTCTCACCGGTCGTGGGACTCGGTGGAGGGGGCGGGTGGTCACTCCACCGCGGCTCCTTTGGGGCCTCTGTTGTTGCCTGCGACTTCCCCACATTGTTGGGGACCATACGTGCCTCCGGAAGAAGTACAGGTACTTCTGTCGGCCATGGGCGTTTCATTGTCCCATCGGGTCCCTCCGGAGCACCTTTGGGCCCCGCGGACCCCTTGGGTAGTTCTGCCCCGTGCCGCCGGCTTTAGCCCCAGCTACGCCGGCAAGATACCCTGTGGCTGATTGGCTCCGGCCTAGTCGCTACCGCCGTTGGCTCTGGCCTCGTCGCTATCGCCGTTGGCTCCGGCCTCGGAGCTGCCGTTGGCTACGGCCTCGGAGCTGCTGTTAGCTCCGGCCTCGGCACCGCCGTTGGCTCCGGCCTCAGCACCGCCGTTAGTTCCAGCCTCTGCACAGCCATTGTCTCCGGCCTCGGCGCTGCCGTCGGTTCCGGCCTCGGCGCAGCTGTCGGCTCCAGCCTCAGCACAGCTGTCGGCTCCAGCCTTGGCGCAGCTGTTGGCTCCGGCCTCGGCGCCGCTGTTGGCTCCGGCATCGGCTTCGGACTCGGCGCCACCTTCGGATCCAGCATCGGCACCGGTCACGGCGTCGTTGCCTCCAGGGATGGATTATATCGAGCCTGCCTTGTCCTGCCTCCGATTACTATTCCTGACCAAAGGGGGATATTCAGAGCGGTCTGAGGACCTTCTCGCAGCTCGCTGTGAGGATGATCTACACTAGATTGACGATATGGAGGATCCCATCAAGCTGGAATTGTCTCCACACACTGACACACTGTCCCCCTCCTCTGTAGTGGGTTCATTCTGTGATATGGCCTAAGGGAGGCTCCTAACCTGAGATTCCCTACAGTGCCTATCAGGGCAAATCTCCTCACTGCAGTGCTTCAGCAGCGGCCTCCTCTACGGAGCTGCTACAACCCTTCAATAACACACTTTAAAAGTCACACAGGGGAGCCTTTGCATGCAAGGCAACCCCAGTTTTATCGCACAGCACCTACCGCCAGAGTATCTAGTGGTCCAGGGCTCTGCTTCCACAAGGGCCTTTTGGCCCTCTATTCCGACTCTGTGTGGGACACGGTGGTGCAGGTGCTCCCACAGTGTCTAGCGGAGGCTTGGAAGGTGCTCTCTCATGCAATTGCTGGGGGCAAAGATGTGGCGGGATTCACCAACCATTATGCTCTTGACCCCACATCCTCCATGGGCAGAGCAATTTATATAACAGCAGGGTGGGTCCCAGGGCTAGCTGGCAGATCAGTCAACCACCACCCCTACCACCGCTGCCTCAAAACTTTCCTAGTCTGCTGTTTCAGTCCACTGTTTCAGGCCCACTGCCCGCCAGGGGGCAGCTGGATTCGCCATCACCTCCCCCACTGGCGCACCATCACTTTACACAGGGGGGTTCTGTAAACGGTCTGAGTGGGCTACTCCTCCCCTTCGAGACCACTCCACCTGTTCTGCCACGTCAGTGCCACCACATGTCAGGGGGATCACTTGACACTTTGCAAAAAAGGAAGTTGCGACACCCTTGGCATAGAGGGCCATCGAGTGTGTTTTAGACCTTCGGAACGTCAATCATTTACTAGATCCGCAAGAATGGCTTGCCACGAGCACTTTCAGTTCACCAGGCTCCCCTTTGGGCCTTACCAGCGCCCCTCGGGTGTTCACAAAAGTGATGGTGGTGGTTGCAGCTCGTCTGCGCAGATCAGGTGTTTCAGTCCTTCCCTATCTCGACGACTGGTTGTTGAAGGGGGGCTCGCCGCAGGCGGTCGGCTCCCACCTCCAGCCTACGGCCGACCTCCTGCATTTGCTGGAGTTCTCCATCTACGTGCCGAAGTCGCATCTGATTCCCTCTCGGAAGCTCCTCTTCATCGGAGCAGTTCTGGACTCGGCACACTTTCGGGTTGTCCTCCCGAACAGCGTGTCCGGGACGCTCAGGCTATGATTCCGATCTTTCAGCCCTTGTCCTGGGTTTCAGTCAGGAAGACTCTGAGGCTGCTGGGCCTCATGGCCTCCTACATTCTGCTGACCAATCGTGCCAGATGGCATATGCGGGCTCTGCAGTGGAACCTGAAGTTCCAGTGGGCACAGCATCAGGTACGCCTGTCCGGCAACGTCCAGATCTTGGAGGGCACTGCACGAAACTCGCAGTAGTGGTTTCCTGACCAGCGTTGGGTCAGCGGCAGGTCCCTCTCCCTTCCCCAACTGGAGCACACAGTGGTGACGGACGCTTCCCTCCTGGGCTGGAGCAGCCACATGGGGGAGGCAGAGATCAGGGGTCTCTGGTCTCCGGCGGAGTTCAAGCTCCATATCAATCTTTTGGAGCTCAGGGCGATCCTACTTGCACTGAAAGCATTCCTTCCCTCTGTCAAGGGGAGAGTAGTGCAGGTGTTCACAGACAAAACCACCGCCATGTGGTACTACAACAAGGAAGGCGGGGTGGGGTCATGGACCCTATGTCAAGAGGCTCTGCGTCTCTGGACATGGCTGGAACATCAGGGCATTTTCATGGTGGTTCACCACCTGGCAGGTCCTTTGAACGCCAGGGCGGACGCACTCAGCCGTCTGTGCATAATGGATCATGAATGGCGTCTTCACTCGGAGGTGGCGCAAGGTCTCTTCACCTGTGGGGAGAACCTTGGTTAGATCTATTCGCCGCCGAGGAGACAGCGCAATGTCCGCAGTTCTGCACGTTGGAGTTTCCAAGGCGGCCCTTGCTCGGTGACGCTTTTGGTCGCAAGTGGAGTTGCGCCTTTCCGCCTATACCACTTCTACCCAAAGTGCTGAAGAGGTTCAGGCGTGAGAAGGCCCAAGCCATTCTAGTGGCACCGGACTGGGCTTTAAGGGGTTGGTATCCCAAGCTACTCCTTATGAGCGTGGATCCCACAATCCGACTGCCTCTTCGGGAGGATCTCCTGTCGCAGCACCAGGGGACGGTCCTCCACCCGAACCTGTCCAGCCTCCACCTCCTTGCGTGGAGATTAAGCGGTGACAGTTGATTCCATTTGACTTACCTCCTGAAGTCTGTAATGTGATTCTAGCAGCCAGGCGTCCCTCAAATAAAACTGTATACGCCTGTCAGTGGAACAAGTTTGTGGCATGGTGCACAGCGAAAGCTGTAGATCCCCTTTTTGTCCCTCTTTCTGAGGTCCTATTGTTCTTTCTCTCTTTGGCCCAGCAGAGCTCTGCTCTGGGCACTATCAAGAGCTATCTTTCTGCTCTTTCAGCCTTTCTCAGGCTGCCTGTTCAGCCCTCTCTTTTCAAGTCCCCTGTTTTCAATAGATTTCTCAAAGGCATTACTCACCTTTTCCCTCCTATTCCTTTTGTGATGCCTCAGTGGGACTTAAACCTGGTTCTCACATACTTACTGTGTGCTCCCTTTGAGCCTCTTCATAACTGTTCTTTACGGTTCTTAACTTTGAATACTGTATTCCTGGTGGCTATTACCTCCGCTAGGCGTGTGAGTGAGCTCCAGGCACTTTCGTGTTAACCTCCTTTCCTGACGGTCCATCTGGACAAGGTTGTGCTTCAGCCACGTCCCTCCTTTCTACCAAAAGTAGTCACTGCCTTTCCTCTGGGGCAAACTGTCTCTCTGCCCACTTTCCTACCGCCTCCACGCCCTTCCAGAGAGGAAGTGAGGCTCCACCGTCTGGACCAAACGTGCGCTTTCATTCTACCTCGACCGCACACAACCATTCCGGGTGGATGACCAGCTCTTGTTGGCTACGTGGGCACCAAGAAAGGCCGGGCTGTGCACAAGAGCACTATCTCCCGCTGGGTTGTCTTGTGTATTCAAACCTGTTACTATTTGGTTACAAAGGAGCCTCCAGTAGGGTTGCGCGCCCATTCGACCAGGGCGACGGTGGCTACTACAGCATTGGGACGCGGTGTCCCACTGCGTGACATCTGTCAGGCGACCACGTGGGCCTCACTGCACACTTTCACTAAGCTCTATTGCTTTGACAGTCAAGTCCGGAGAGACGGCTTCTTTGGCCGTTCGGTTCTCCGTGACTTTCTGGTGTAATCTCACTTCGCAGACCCACCACCGGGGTGGGTATTGCTTGGGTATGTATTGTAAGGTAAGGAATCTATCACTAACGTGTCTCTTTCAGATGCACAAGTTACTTATTCGTGTAACGATATATCTGTAAGAGACATTAGTTAGTGATAGATTCCTTACCGCCCGCCCTCCCCATTCTGCGAACTGGTCTCTAGGGTTCAGGTCATCTCTTTCAGGGCCCTACTTTTAATGCACCAGTAGTCGGTCTCTGGCATGGCTCTGCGTTTCTGGCGCGGAAAGTCGTGTACAGAACTGACGTCAGCACGCGTGGGCATGTCTAAGTAGCTCAGATGACATCATCTCAGTGACTACAACGCCAACGACGTACACGGAGCCGCCCGACAACGCCTACGGACGCACAGGGGTACTGCTGACGCCTGGGGATATTTTAAGGTAAGGAATTTATCACTAACTAATGTCTCTTACAGATATATTGTTACACAAATAAGTAACTTGTGCGGTGGGGTGAGACTTCGATAGACTTATGACAAATTAAAGACAGCGCTGACATGACCTCCCCCCAGTACGTCTGAAGAACTGGGCATTCCCACCACAGGTGGATGTGAGTGCCATTTAGAATACAACCTCTGGGACAAAAGAGGGAGCTTTGTACCCCCATTTAACCAGAACTGAGCTAGTATAGTAGGCTCTGTGTAGTAGTTTATGTTGGATGAGTTTAAAGCAGGATGGTATAGCCACCTCGCGAAGAGAGGCCAGGGCCTCCTGCCATTCTTCATCATCGATATCTCCCACATCATCCACCCATTTGGTACGAAGCTTTTCTAGAGGATTAGGCCTATTGTTAAGTATTTTGCGGTATGTCAGTGAAATGGCTTTGTCTTGGAGGTAGTCGTCTAGGAGTCTGTCTTCCAACGGGGAAGAGACTGGCAGGTCGGTTCCCTTGGGGTATTGCTTTTTGTAATACACTTCGGGCCTGAAGGTAACAAAGCGTTTCCCCGCTGTGCAATTGATAATCGGGCTGGAGGTCGCTAAACGGGGACACCCTTCCTCATGCCTACAGATCGCCCACCTTTGAGAAGCCTATTAATTCCTATTGAGCAAATCCCGGCCCAGCTGGTGTACATCAAGCAATAGGGTAGCTTGTGTTATCTTATTTTTCCATCCCAGGGCGGACGTTGCGGTGTGCCATGTAGCAATTGTGGTAGAGGTTGGAGTGTGTGATGGTGTATGTTTCTTCCCTCCATAAAGGGCCCTATTATAGCTACCGGGGAGCATGTTGTGCCTATCCATTCGATATGCGGGGTCCGTGCCAGGGCAATGGACCCAGTGGTTGAGGACCACTAGCTGTGAGGCCCAGTAATAGTTTAATTGCGGGCAAGGCAATACCTCCCTCGTACCAGCTTTTTGTGAGATTAGCCAAAGCTATACGGGGGTACCGTTATTCCACAGCAAGCCGCGTGCCTCCGACTCGATGGCGTTAAAGTAATGTGGAGGAACCAGGTAAGGCATGTTTTGTAACACATACAAAAAGCGGGTGAGGGCCATCATTTTGTAGAGAGCGGCCCTGCCCAGCTGAGTTAGGGGCAGTGTTTTCCAATGTTGCCCGTCAGCACGAAAGCGACGCAGAGGAGGTGCGAGATTACGGTCATGGAATATCGTAGGATTGATTGTAACATATATACCCAAGTATAGAAAACCCTTGGTAACTATTCTGGCCTCACAACCAGTCGGTAGGACTGGGCACCCTCCACTGAACATAAACAAGGGATTTATCCCAGTTAATAATATAACCCGAGTATTTCTGGAATGGGCAAATATATGCAAAACGCGAAGAATGGAAAATCCAGGCCTAGCTAAATAGAGCAAAATATCATCAGCTTAGAGGAAAATTTTGTCATTCCAATCCGCCGTCCAGTTAAGGCCTCTAATGGGGGGTTCTCCCCTGATCCAAATGGCCAGAGGCTCCAAGGCCAGGGCAAAAAGCAAGGGAGAAAGGGGGCACCCCTGTTTCGTCCCCTTCTGTAATACAAATACTTCGGAGCGTCCCCCATTTACTATAATGCGTGCCTGCGGTGCCGAGTAAAGGAGTCTCACCCAAGATAAAAACTTAGGACCAAATACGTACTTTTCATGTGTTGAAAATAAAAAGGGCAATTCAATCATGTCGAAAGCCATTTTGGCATCTAGTGACATAATCACTGTGTCTTCCTGAATTGTGGACGCCCGACCTAGTACCCCATAGAGGCGCCGAAGGTTGAGGGCGGTGTTTCTAGCAGGCATATTTTAGAATTGGTCCGAGTGGATCAATTTATGAAGGAAAGGTGTGAGACGTTGGGCGAGGATTTTGATAGTATTTTCACTTCAGGTTCTGAAAGGGAGATTGCCCTGCAATTGCTGCACCGCTCAGGAGATTTGCCCTTTTTATATATCACGACTATATTGGCAACTCCCTGCGTTTCAGGCAGCACCACCCTGAATTGCACTTTCCTTGTACATCCGTATAAAATAAGGGGCCATAGTAGAGGCATTCGATTTATAGAGTTCGATTGGGAGGTTTCTAGGGCCTTACCGGATTGCAAGGTACTAATTGCCTTGGATACCTCTTCAGTTGTCAGGCCAGCATCTAGGTCCTGTACATTCTGTGGTTCCAGGGTGGGTAGTCCCAGAGTGGACAATAATTCTGCTGGGTCAGTGTGGGAGGAGGACGTGGAGGAGGTATACACCCGCCCAAAGTGGCCCGCGAATGCGTCGGCAATCCCCAACCTGTCCTGTCGTTTCGGGCCATCTGGACAGACGATCTCCACCACCCACCTGTTTGCTATGTCGCGTTTATCTAACCAGGCCAGCAGCTTACTAGCCTTGTCGCCAATATTGTAAATCAGATGTTGCGTGGCCCGGTAGTGTACTTTAGCTGCGTCCTCAGCGATGTTCCTATACTCGGTTTGCTTGATGCGCAATTTATGTGCGTCAACAGGAGTATCTGATATCGTGAGGCTGCGTTCAAGAAGGGCAATCTCTCCCTCCTCAAGTCGCCTCCGCTGCTCTTTCTTATGACCCACAACTGCTGCCACCCCACTACCCCACACCACCATCTTGTATGCTTCCCAGAGCACCACGTCAGAGGTAACTGACCCATCATTCTCAGTAAAATAGTGGTTTGTAGTCTCTATCAGTTTGACTCTAATAGCTGGCACCTTGAGACCAGGGGTTGAATACCATTTTACGTCATGTGGAGGGGAGGGGTGTCTCCATAGTATACCAGTAATGGAGAATGGTCTGAGAGGCCCCTGGGAAGAAAGGAGATCGCACCGAACTGGGGGAGCTGGGTGGCCCTGGAAAAGATATAGTCAATGCGGGACATACTACCATGGACCCCGGAGAGGAAAGTGTATTGCCTAGTCCCTGGGTTGCACATCCTTCGGACATCAATCAAACCAAGGGCTTCAAGGAAGTTGGTAAGCAATTTCCCGGATGTCTCCCCCTTTCTAGGCGGTCGTTGATCCAGGTCACCATCCAGGGCTGCGTTACAGTCCCCACCCAGTAGTAGGTCACCTTCAGGCATATTCATTAAGCATGAGCCGAGATCGACCAAGGATGTGGAATTGAGCCTAGGGGGCAGATAGAGGGAGGACAAGTGCACCCATCTTGCGTACCGGCTGGCCACGCCCCCGATTTTTGAATGTTTACTCTTTTATCTCGTTGGATGTGAATTATCACTTTTTACCTAAAATAAGTGTTTTGAATCGTTTTCCTGCCCGAAATTGGTCAAAATAGAAGCTTCTGAGTAGGAGGAAAAAGTCTGTAAAAATGTCAATTTTGGTGACTGTGAGGCTTTAAAAAGTGATTATTCAACATGAGGCATGATCCAGTGTGGTCACACCTCAATTCCACAGTGGAAAATGACACTTTTTTGGCAAAGTGCCTAGCTGTAGTTTTTTAACCATAGCTCTGCTGGCACCTAGGGAAACCTAGCAAACCTATACATTTTTTAAAACTAGACACCCAGGGAAATCCAGGATGGGGTGACTTGACTTCCTCCCACCAGATTCTGTTACCCAGAATCCCTTGCAAATGAAAAACATTGTAAAAAAAAAAAAACACATTTGCCCCACATTTCTGTGGTGGAAAGTTCTGGAATCTGCGTGGATCCACAAATTTCCACCCAGCCCGCGTTTCCCAAAGTCTTCCGAGAAAAATGGTACTTCACGTGTGGGTCGGCCTAGTTCCCGTGACAGGAAATGGCGCAAAACGCAACGTGGACACACCTCAGTTTCGCAGTGAAAAATGACCCTTTTTTGGCAAAGTGCCTAGCTGTAGTTTATGAACCATGGCTCTGCCGGTTGCTAGGGAAACCTAGCAAACCTATACATCAAAATGATGTCACCTTAAAACATTTTGGGCCCTTGCCTGTCGCGGGTACTTGGACCTCTCACACGAGTGAGGCACAGTTTTCATCAGGAGACCTGGGGGAATGCTGGGTGCTAGGAATTTTGTGGCAGCCCCGTGATGCCACAACTTTCCCACACAAAAATGTGTGAAAAAAGTGATTTTTTTCAGCTAACATTGAGGTTTGCAGGGGATTCTGGGTAAGGAAACGTTGGGGGATCCACGCAAGCCATACCTCCCTGGAAGCCCCCGGGTGTCTAGTTTTCAGAAATGTGTGGGTTTGGCAGGTTTCCCTAGATGGTCGCCAAGCCCGGGGCCAAAAAGTCATGGGACCCCCCTTGCAAAACCAGGTTGTTTTGTGATAGGTAATTTTGAGGTCTCCTAAATAGGTTTTGGGCCCTTGCCTGTCGCGGGCACTAGGCCTACCCACGCAAGTGAGGTACCATTTTTCTCTGAAGACTTTGGGGAACGTGGGGTGGCTGGAATTTTGTGGACCCACGCCGATTCCAGAACTTTCCATCACAGAAATGTGAGGAAAATGTGTTTTTTTGGACACATTTTTAGGTATGCAAGGGATTCTGGGTAACAGAGCCTGGTGAGAGCCAGTCAAGTCACCCTATCCTGGATTCCCCTGGGTGTCTAGTTCTCAAACATGTATAGGTTTGCTAGGTTTCCCTAGGTGCCGGTAGAGCTAGGGTCTATAGCTAGGCACGTTGCAAAAAAAGGGTCAGTTTTCACTGTGAAAATGTGGTGTGTCCACATTGCATTTTGGGCCGTTTTCTGTCGCGGGCACTAGGCCTAACCATGCAAGTGAGGTATCGTTTTTCTTGGAAGACTTTGGAGAATGCGGGGTTTGTGGAACTTTGTGGATCCACGCAGATTCCAGAACTTTCCACCACAGAAATGTGAGGAAAATGTTTTTTTTTTACAAAATTTTAGGTTTGCAAGGGGTAACAGAACCTGGTGAGAGCCAGTCAGGTCACCCTATCCTGGATTCCCCTGGGTATCTAGTTTTAAAAAATGCACAGGTTTGCTAGGTTTCCCTACGTGCCAGCTGCGCTAGGGCCCAAAATCCACAGGTAGGCACATTGCTAAAAAAAAGTTGGAGCCTAGTGGGCTTTTTGCCGCCCTGGGGGTTATCGGGGGAGGGGGGTTTGTCCCAATAGGCCCCCAAGGGGGGCGTAAAGACTGTGGCTATTTTTTGTGGGGGTGGGGGCATTGGTATGACCATTTTGGGCAGCCCCCACGCATACAAAAAGCCTGCGTACTCGCTGGTGCCTAGTGGGCTTTCTACCCCCCCCCCCCAGGGGGCAGATCAGGGGCCACTGCCACCATCTTCCCTCCCAGGGAGCAGAAAGACTGGAATTTCTCTGGGGTGGGGTGGGGGTATTGTCATGCCCATTTTGGACAGCCCCTACCCCTACACTAACAAACCAAAAAATCCATGGTTTCTAGTGGGCTTTCTGTGCCCCATAGACATTCCTATCCTAGACTAAACATTCAACAACAATAAGATTACTTTTAGGTATCCCTGTTTGAGCCTACAGCAAGGTCAATGACTGGCCCCCATCCTGATCAAGCTATGCCAAAAACTCCTACCAGAGTGCCCTTACGTAGGGGGGGCTTCACCGGGAGGACACCTCCACCCCAGCACCCCGTACGCCCAGAAGATTAGCTCCATAAAGGGGCCCATGCAGTTATGTGCAGCTTACTTGCGCCCTTGTGTACGTGCGGTGTGGCAAACCAACCTACCGGAAAGCGTAACTCCCCTCCCCCCGCACCCTTCCAGCATACCGGCTGTAACTGCCCCAGGAGTTCCGTGAGAAAACATCTGACCCTCCCCCTCGGGCGTCCCCATTTTACAATGGCGCCGCCCACTACAGACCTTAAATTTAAGCTCACCAATCATGACCTTACCGCTGACCAAGGATCCGCATCTATAAATACGACAAATTTAACATACACAATGAATACAATGAAGAACCTGCAAATTAAAATTATTATCTGAGAAAAGAAAAACAAGACAACAAAACAATGCTCAACAACTACTGCTTTAGGGGATGGTGGGTGGGTGAATCCGATATGACGTCCGTGCGAGGTCCTGACTCAAGCTGTGGGGGGCGGCGAGGAAAGAGGACATCCCTGCCGCTCCTCAGTCTTTTATTCTCTTTCTGGCAGTGAGCCGGTTCTAATCGACTTTTCCGGAGTAGATGCGATGGACGACCCTGAAGCGATACAAACTTCCGGGTCACTCACCGATCTGCCAATTAGCAGGGGAGGCAAGGTACCGCGTCAATCTTGTGCGCTGCGCACATCCCGGCCTCCCTGCTGCCTCTGTGGGGTACCGGCACGACCGCCATAGATGCGGCTTGTCCAATGCTGTCCCCCGCCTTCATATTTGGCCAGATACTGCCAAGTCCCCTCCTCCCTTAACTCCCACCCTTGGGTGAGCCCCATTTTTCCGGTGCCCAATTTGGCTCACCACCCATCTTCCCCCAAGGCAATCAACTTTAATAACACCAAGGTTTGGATTATGGGTAGTAAACCCCGCCGTATTTATTAAAAACAATACTCAAACATTAATATATTTACATTATATACACAATAAGCAGAAAGTCCAATCCGTTACATTGATGGGTACTGTATGTCTTATTGGCTAACCTTAGCATGTTTCCTAATACATAGACATTCCTATCCTAGACTAAACATTCAACAACAATAAGATTACTTTCTGTGTATCCCTGTTTGAGCCTACAGAAAGGTCAATGACTGGCCCCCGATCCTGATCAAGCTATGCCACAAACTCCTACCAGAGTGCCCTTGCGCAGGGGGTCCTTTCACGGGAGGATACCTCCCCCAGAGAACCCTCTACGCCCAGAAGATTATCTCCATAAAGGGGCACATGCAGTTATGCGCAGCTTATTGCGCCCTTATGCGCGTGCAGGGTGGCCAACCAGCCTACTGGAAAATGTAACTCCCCTCCCCCGCACCCTTCCAGCCTACTGGCTGTAACTGCCCCTGGAGTTCTATGAGAGACCATCTGTCCCTCCCTCTCGGGCGTTCCAATTTTACAATTACGCCACCCACTAATGACCTTAAATTTAAGCTCACCGATCATGACCTTACCGTCACAGGCCTGCATAGTTGCCCGACTATCTGGCCTCCCCCCTCTGCCCCACTGAAGGTCATGCCCTGTTCCGTGACCCAACTAACCAGGCAAGAAGGTCCATCATGAAAAGCTCATTACCCAACCTAGACAGGTGAACGCCGTCTTGTAAGAACAACTCTCCCCCCCATGCACCCATGGGCTATAGTTTGCAAATGTGGAGATCTGAACAGCCTATACATCTTATTATATATTCTCCCCACCGACCGGTTCTAAGGACGCACGGACTCCGCCTCCGCCCCTCCCCCCACTGAAATCTAGGATCATATGTGACCACACCAGGATAGACCTAGGGCATCGTTTTGCCAACCAACCAACCTCTGTGATCAAGGTTTCCACCAAACCTCTTCTACCCAGGTGTTCCAGGTCATTCCCTCCCAAGTGCACAATAAAGACTCAAGGGGAGTCCCTTCTCGGTCCAGCAGGTCCCCCACAAAATTCCTGAATTGATCGAAGCGAAGGCCACCTCGCCTATTAAAAGAAACCCTAAAACAAGCCTGCCTTGCCCTCAACTGGAAATTGCCTGAAAGAAAACAGTTCTGTAACCTTGTCACATAAGAGTGTCCAATGACCCATACGTTTGTTATGCCATGTTCCCAGGCGTGCACCTGGCCCCGCTAGATCCTGAGCGATGATTAGCTGTCACGAGTTTCTCCCCGCGTCACAGGATGAAGAAACTGGAATTAAAACGGAAAGAAAATACTGTCAGTGAAACCGTCTTTCAAATTCTAGAGCATATGCAGCTGCACATAGCGCTTGTAATAATTAGAAGACCACCTGTCAATCCTCTGCACCTCGCTCCCTGAAAACCCCTTGCTATTGCTTCGGTGGTGGCCCCTATCCTGAAAGAATGGGTTCCAAAACTGCTGGGGTCTAAACCTGCTTGCAGCATAGCCAAGCCCAAGACCCTTTGAAACTGAAATCTCCTGAGTGGGATTCCGTTGGCGTGAACTAACAAAGACCCCCCTACGCCTTGAGGCCTGTGTTCCAAAAATGCCTCCTACCTGGTGATGGGGCAGAAAGATCTCCCCTGTGCCCTTTGCAGCACCATCCTCTTCCCTCTGGCCTCCTGATCAGTCCTAGACCTGCGGATTGATATGAATAAGGAGCCTCCTTGGACTTTCACATGGCTAAACTGCAGCCCTCACTGCCAGTCCTGCTTATTCTTTGCCACCAGTTCCCCAATCCTGAAAGCGCCGTAAAACGCCAGTAAAAAAGCGTCCCTAAACAGTAAAGCTTCGCCCTGCTTGTTGCAAATCTGGGTAAGCACCTCCAGTATAGTGGTCAGTGTGTTGATGCCTATTGGGTGCCTTAAGTCCAGCTGTGGACCCCTGCAGACGCTGCCACCCTTTTAAAGCTTTACACACTATAAATGAATTAGTGGGGTCCTGTCTGCCCTTTACTTGTGCAAAGAAAGAGATAGCCACTATGTGTTGCTGTGCTGCTGCTACTGAGCGCCCCTCATCTTTCATTGCCCTCAGGTAAGAGACCACTGCCCCTGTGTCGTGCCAACTCCCTTCCCATTCATCCCCCAAAAAGGTGCAGTGAGCGCAAAACGCCCCTTCGTATGCCCTCCTGGTCCTAGGAACTAGGCTAGCTGCCACGAGGTCCGGTAATTGGGGGCACCAAGCTTCCAAATCTGTTCTGGGAAAGGCGTTGGTTTCTCCACCGCTTTGGAGTGATGAGACCTGAATACCTGCATTTTAAAGCGAGAGAGTGCATCAGCAGCATGATTTAAGACCCCTGGGACATGTTTGGCCCTGAACTGCATATTCAATTTCATGCACAGCAGTATTATTTCTTTCAGCAGAGGAAAGATCATCTTACATCTTGCTGATTGATGATTGATGCATTCCACTGCAGACGTTATCTGACCAGAACACCACTGATTGATTGCACAGCTGCTCTGGCCAGACAGACAATGCCACCAGGATGGGAAACAGCTCCAAGCAACCAATGTTACTTGTCAAAACAGTTTCAACCCACTATGCCGGCCAGCGTTGTGCTACCCATTCGGTACCTAGTATGGTGCCAAAACCTTCACTACCCGTGGAGTCAGTCATCATACATGTCTCCGAACAGGGCGTGGGCGGGCCGGGCCACAGTACCTTACCATTAAAGTCCCACAGGAATGCCATCCAAATTCACATGTACTGCTTGACCTCACCGGATAACCTGGTGTGATGGTGCTTTTCTTTAAGTCCTGACATGGCCCGTGCTATGGAGCATAAAAACGGTCTCGCCATTGGAATGACTTTCAATGCAAACTTTAACTGTCCCACTGTCTCCTGTGGCTGATGCAGTGTAGCTTTCTCTTTTGCCAAGCATTGTTATAAGGCTGACCTGAAACTCATTATCTTTTCTTTGGGCAGACGTGAGCAACCTTGCACGGAGTCCGACTCTATTCCCCAAAATTCTATCACTCTGGACGGCCCGACTCTTACCTAGTGCCAGGGGCACCCCAAACTCTTGCAAGAGCCCACAGAATTCTCGCAGTGCCCAACCACAATCCTGAGAGCCTGGTGCTCCCAGGAAGAGAGTCATCGAGGTAATGCAAAACTTACCGGTGTCCCGTTACCTGCCTGAAAGCCCATTCCAAGGAGGAACTGAACTGCTCAAAGTAAGCACAGGAAACAGAGCACCCCATAGGCATGCATTTGTCCATGTAAAACTTCCCCTGGAATTGGAAACCAAGCAAATAAAAATCTAAAGGGTGCACCAGCAACAAGCGGAACGCTGACTAGATGTCTGACTTTGCCAGAAGTGCGCCAGGGCCCAGACCTCTGAGCATCTCAAAAGCCTGATCAAAAGATGAGTACCTGACCGTGCACAGTTCCTTATCAATGGCATCATTCAAAGACTGCCCTTTGGAAGCTGAAAGATTATGAATCAACCTGAACTCCCCTGGCTCTTTTTTGGGCACCACCCCCAGTGGAGAGCAAACAAAGCCGTCCACCGGAACCCAGTCAAATGGACCTGCTATTCTGCCCAAGCACAATTCCTTTTCAATTTTTGGTGCCGCTACCCCAGGATTGGCCCTCACTGATAGCTGATTCTGGCATTGACATAGCCCTACGTAGTCAGGCATGGGAATTCAGAAGCCATCTCTGAAACCTTCTAACATTCTGGCAGACGTACGGCAATTGTACTTATTCGACCATGGGATCAAAGCACTGGTTATTTTGGGGGAACCTAGCCTTCTTGAGGGTAACACAATCATTTCTGTTTCTTAACCCCCTCCATCCTTTGATTTTTTTAAAACACTTGGACTCTGGGTCAGAGGTGTTGCCACAGAAGGAACATGAGTGCTTGAATTTACACATGCCTGGTGCACGTACGTCTGCTAAAGTCCCAGGATGCCCCTCTCCCCTCCCACCCCGAGCTAACAGGGGGGCCTGACCGAAAGGACTGGCCATCAGAGCTGTCCTGTGACCCTTGTCCCAAGTGGTCTAACCACAAAATCATATCAATTTGGTCCCATGTGAGGGCAGGGTCAGTAGCCTTTGCTCTCCTAAAGTCCTTATCATATTCCTTCCACCAGATCCCCCCATATTTATCATGTGCGCCAGTGCTCCTACTCTGATAGCACGCCATTTCTGCAGCTAGGCCTGGATAGCGTTCAGACATGACTGCCATATAGATTGAGAGTCCCCTGACCCAATTAATCAAAGACTCTTTAACCCTATATTTTTGCAACTTGCTTGCCCATTCCTTCGAATGCAACCACTCTTTGTTCTTTTTGGCCTCTTCCCTTTCAGTTTCACCTAACAGCAAAGAAAACATATTCACATAACTTCCTTTCCAAATGTTTTCTTTCACCTCCTGTGTCACATGCCTTGCTAGTTTTTCCCTGGACGAGCTCACTACCCCCAGGCCTAACACTGGCAATGTCGGCCACTTACCTGTTGCAGCTGCTTCCGCTGGATTCTCTTTTCCTGAGTCCACATGTGTGGTTACTGCTAGCAGTCCTTTACCGACCCCCGCAGGAGCTGCTGCTGTTGCACCACCTGACGGAGCTGCCTGTCCCTCCCCCGGCTTGCCACCAGAAGACGGAGCCACTATCTTCGCTGCTTTCTCAAGGGCGGACTCCCCGCCACCCAAGACCCCCCCCCCCCCGCTGGAGTCCAAGTACCTGACTTCCCCAACCATGGCAGAATTGCTGCCAGGCTTGCTACTAAATCGTGCTGCCCTGGAGCGCTCCCCGATGGCCCACTTGTGGATGGAGGGTTGAACCGGTTCCTGGTTGGCTGTTTACTGTGCCTCCCCCCATCTGGATGACTGGCGGCTGGGGCAGGGGTGCGTCAACTGAAGGCCCTGGCAAAGTATTCCCCAGGGGAGAAGTACCTTCTGCCCCTGTCTGACTACCCCCATTATTAACCCATGGCACCCGCCCTGCTGGCACCAGCGGCACTGTCCGTGGCACCTCCCCCACTGGTGCAGTAGCTGCAGCCACTACCCCTGGAATTGTGGCAGGTTTTACTCTTTTCCTTGATTTCACCCTTTTGTGTATTGGGGGGAATGTTGCTTTGGGGGCCACCCCAGATCGCCTTGGCCTGTCCTCCCCCCTCTTGCCCATCCGCTTTTTCCCTTAATTCCGCCAAAGCTTGACCCATGTCTTCCACTTTTTACATCATGGACTCCATGGCCCCCATTTTACTCATCATGGTCTTCATGAAAGTGTCCAGCGTTGCTCACTCCTCTTTGCCTTAGGGGCCATGTTACTACACACTGCAATTCACTGCTTTGACGTGTCCTGACTGCCCTGAACAACGACACTTAATCACTGCTACAAATACCAAAAGGCACCGCTATAAAACGTGTTGCTACTCTGCGACCCGCCATTTTGTGGCCCACCGCCATTTTGTGTTGCCATCACTCAGGCAGCACGGCGAACAAAGTCTATTCTGCTTTTTCTGTAGCCTGGTGTCGAAATACGCCTTCGGCCTCTATTTGCAAAGCTGGTGTTTCCTGACCTTATCTTATCGACCGGCCTTCACTGTCTCCTGCTAGCATTCTCTCGTTTCACAACTGTCCTCCAACACACACAAACGTATCTCGCCACCTGCAAGTTAGTTATGAATCTGTTAATGAATTAGTTTGAGGGTGGGGTGACAAACATAGTTGGAGGAGAGGTCTCTTCGAGTCATCTGACACTTTTGTTTTCCAACCTTTCCCATTGGTTCCATCCTGTTTTCTAACTTTTCTTATTAGCTCTTTCTGTGTGTTTTGGGAGTGCTTTTGAACAAAGTGTACAAACTCTATACAGTATAAAACCCTGTGCGCCACAGAGTGAAGTGGCAGTCTCCTGAAAACCTACTTTGTGTACTTCTAGGATAACTGTACTAGCTGCAGCTAAATAAATCTGATCTTCTAACGCTGACAGAGTGTCCCGTGTCTCTATGTAACGAAGCAGGTGAACTCCGGAGACTTTGGGCGTACCCTGCGCCGCCAGGCCCAAAAGGTTCTGGTTCTTCAACTGGCGCCCAACGTGGGGCGGCTTCAGTGGTACCAGTTCTGCTCGAAGGTCGTGAGGAACCCCGCAAGAAAATTCCAGAGGGTTCGCGAGCCACACTAAGCGACCCCTGTATGTCGAAAGTGGTCCAAAGGTCTTTTACAGCGTGGTTACTCCTTCCTGACGGCTACTGACGACCGCTGCCCTGACTGCCGCCCTGCTTTGGCCCTTCCTTTGATGATGTATGGTAAGGCGAGACGATAGACGGGCCTCTGTTGGTGGAAGAAGACATCCTTAGTTAAGTATTTTCATGGGTCGCGCCCACAAGTTTGGTTCTTTGATTGATTTCTTTGGGTTCTTAGATTTATCTCTTGCAAGAGATAAAGCCGAGGGTAAGTGCATTTGTGCTGCATGAACTGAGTTTTACTCCCTTGAAGTTTGTGAACAGTCCGGAGACATCTCGAGATGCCTGGTCTGACTAAGTTTGGAAGAAATTGTTGTCTTGGTTGTAATAGGGATTCCCGACTTGAGGACTCTTGTCCGATTCCTTCGGTTAGAACTCCCACATAAGAGCTCTATTCAAAACATGGTATCGGCCCCATTGCCTTTAACGAGACAAGGACCCGATACACGAAGAAAGATGGTGTTCTCAAATGGCCAGAAAATGGTAGTTTTGATCCTGATGTGCTAGATAATTTGGAAGCAGTTTTATTTAAAAGAAAAGCCCGGCCGGCAATGTTTGACTTTTTCCGCCTTTGGCGTAAGGAAGCCAAACAGAAAGAAATTAAACAAGCAAAACGAGATAGGAAAGCACAGGGTATGACAATTATAGAGGCTGCCCAACAGTTCAAAGACGATCAAATTGATAATGCGACTGAGATTTCAGAAAGACAACATCGTATGGCGATAGATAAATGCTATCCGGTGTTGCCTGTTTCTCCTTCTGATAATAAGAAAGATATAGAAGAAGATCCCCTAATGTCCCATTTATTAAGGTTGCCTCCGCCCTATGCGCAAAGTGCCAATGTACCTCAGCCGTTACAGCCTGTTCAGCCAACAGTGGTACCTCCGCCTGTTCCGGCTCTTCTGCATTTGCCTCCTCCAGTATTACCGCACTTGCCGGTTTTACCGTTAGTCTCAACTTCTTTACCCTCATCTCCTGATTTTAGATCTCCTTTGCCTTCTGCTCCTCCTGCAGTTATCCATTCTTCTCCTGTCAGTTCCCCTAATACTCTGTCTCCAATTCTTATGTCTAATTCTCCGTCGGTGCGTAAGCGTCTCACAGACTCTGTCACTAGTATTCTATCTCCTTTCTTTGAAGCTTTAAATGTGTCTCCGGCTTTTGTTCGAAGACAATCTCGTAGTCAGTTCCCAGATTTTGAGGAACGAGAGAAGTTAGACTCTCTCGCACGAAAAAGGATCTAGAAGGGTCCACAATACAGTGTGCTTGATATTATGCCTACCTTTTTGCAATGGAATGCGCCTACGCAAAGATACGTTTTCAATGTAATGTGCGACACTCTCATTAAAGAATGGGAAGATGTGAGTTCAAGTCCGATCCCACAAGATCTGTTAAATGTTCAGACTGATTTTGAAAAAGGACTTATTGTGGGTTCTAAGGTTGAGGAAGCTGTAAGGACGCTTATCTTTTATAGATCCTTATTGTTCTCTCAGATTTTCCTTGATTCCGATCCATCGGTTAGACTGATGTCGAAAAATTATCCTATGAGAGAGGTTCCTCCAGTATGGAAGGAAGAGGTTGCAGCAGCAGGTGCTAATGCAGCTATTCCTGCTCATTTCCAACGTATATGGGTACATGTCCCTTGGAAGAGATCTGAAGTTTTGGCCCTTAAGCAGACTCTACCAGATCCTCGTAAGAACCCTGCAGGTTACTACAAAGATCTATCACAGACAGTTGATGCTTGTATTATGAACCTAGCAGATATTGACATGCTAATGGGAAATGTAATCCCACAGACAATATGGGCTAAAATTCATAGAGAGGATCATGCGCAGGAACTAGGTGCTACTTGGAATGTTATAACTGATACAGCTAGAGACCAAGTGGGTGGCGCAAAGCCTGACGCTCTGATCTCGGAACTCCCTGGTACAATCATTACGTTAATGAAAACTATGATGCCTGCATTGAGAGTTAACTGGGATAAACAAGCAGCATGCAAACAAAAGAAAGATGAAAGTGTCTCTGACTTCTTTACTCGTTTCGAGGAGACATTTATCGACCACAGTGGTCAAGATATGGCTACAGAGGGTGGACAGCGATTATTTGTGGACAAATTTGTATTCAATTTGCTTCCCGAGCTGTCACACAAATTAAAAGATTCAGAAAGTTCATGGGCTGTTTCTTCTTCTGCTCAGATATTGGCTACTGCGCAATATTATGAGAATAGAGATAAGGAAGAAAAAGAAAAGCAAGAGAAAAAGACGAAAGAATTCAAAACGAAGGTTCTCTTGCAACAAGCCTATCCGCCACGTTATGCTCAGCCTCAAATTCAGCAGCCCCCACAGTTTCAGAGGTTGTATCAAAAACCTGAGCCATACAATCCGCGACCTTTGTTAGGTCCTAATCAATGTGCCTATTGTAGAGAGGAAGGTCATTTTAGGAATAGTTGTCCGGTTTTATTGCAGCGCAATGGAGCGTTACCTGCTCCACGAGGTCGTGCTGGCCTCCAGTCAGCAAACAGAGGTAGAGGTCGGGGTATGTTGACTCAAGAACAGCATGCCCTTCCTTCTCCCAATTCCATGAACTACTTTGATCAGCAGAATGTGAGGTCTGCACAATATTACAATGAAGACCATTATGTCGAAGGTGAGAATGAGAGTCTTCATGCTAACTAGGACAGCCATGGACAAAGTAAGGGAGTTGTGCCAATCCCAGTAGATCAAAATGGACCTTATGTTAACGTCACTACAATGGGTGTTTCAGAGCCATTTCTTCTGGATACTGGAGCAATGAGAAGTTCTATCATTCATTCTAAACTCCCTGGGGCACCTTTGTCTGGCCTAACTAATGTTTCCGTAGGATTTTCTGGCGCTCCTGTTCGCAATCCAGTTTCTTGCCCTTTGCCTATTTCAGTTGGTCCTTATGATTTGGAAGCTCCACTTCTGTTAACGAATGGTTGCGGTGAGAATCTGTTGGAATATATATATTGAAAAGAATGTATGCTACAATATATTGTTCTCCTTCTGGCGTACATCTTACTTTAGGACAGAAATTGGTCTCCCCAATGTATTTGTCCAAAGATCAGTTTCCACCTGAATTACTTTCTCTTCCAACAGCACTTTGGGCCACGGGTCCGAACGATGTGGGTTGTCTTGAGATTCCGCCTTATGTTGTCACTCTCAAGCCCAATGTTGAATTACCGCGCATCCCACAATATAGAATTTCTGCTGAAGGTGAGAAAGCGCTTTTGGGAATCATTCATGACTTGATTCAGAAGGGTTTGGTTGAAGAAACAAGAGGTAATACATGCAATAGTCCTATTCTTCCTGTTCTTAAACGCACTGATCCTTCTCAGCCTCCTGTGTACCGTTTTGTAATTGATCTGCGAGAAGTAAACAAAATTGTGATCCCACAATTTCCTGTTGTTCCAGATATCACTGCTTTGTTGACAATTATACCTTCCACAGCAACTTGGTTTTCTGTTATCGATCTAAAGAATGCCTTCTTTAGTATTCCCATTGCAGAAGAGAGTAGGGACATTTTTGGTTTCTCTCTTGGAGGTCGAAGCTTCCGGTTTAAGCGCGCACCCCAAGGCTATTGTGAAAGTCCCTCTATTTACAGCCAAGCTTTAAAATGTCATCTTGATACTTTTCATTTGCCGTCTGGTGCTGCTCTTATCCAATATATGGATGACTTATTAGTCGCCGCTGATTCAGAAGATATCTGCAAAGATGTCACTGTTGCATTGTTACGCCATTTGTTTAAACTGAATCACAAGGTTTCACCTTCTAAACTACAATATGTTTGTCGAGAGGTTACCTATTTGGGTCATCTCCTATCAAAGGAGGGACGACGATTGACACCAGAACGAATTCAGGCGATTATGCGAATGTCTGTACCATCCACACAAAGGTAGGTACGTGCCTTTCTGGGTATTACTTCTTATTGCAGACTGTGGATCCCTAACTTCTCTCTAATTGCCAAACCTTTGTTGGCACTCACTTTAAAAGATACGCCTCAGCCCCTTCCATGGACTGATGAGTGCCAAAAGAGTTTCACTGACTTACGTACCGCTCTGTGTTCTTCTCCTGTACTAGGCACTCCAGATTACACGAAGCCTTTTACGCTCTATGTGCATGAGAGAGAAGGTTGTGCATTGTCAGTTTTAGCGCAGCAGTTTGGAGACAAACAGCGGCCATGTGCCTATTTTTCGGCTATGTTAGATCCCGTAGCTAAAGCATTGCCCAGTTGTCTCAAAGCGACAGCAGCAGCAGCAATTTCTATCCGACAGTCTGCTGGAGTGGTGTTGGATAACACTCTCATTGTCATGGTGCCACATGCAGTGGATACTTTGCTAAACAGAACGAAAACGCAGCATCTTACGAGTGCTCGTTTAACTGGTTACGAGCTGACGCTGTTGGCTAGTCATATACACATCAAACGATGTAATACCCTGAATCCAGCTACTCTGTTGCCCCTTCCAAATGAGGAAAGTGTTGAGGATCAGCATGATTGTTTCTTCCGTACTGAGGAAGAGACAAAAGGAAGAATTGACCTGAGAGACACACCGCTAGAGAATCCGGATGGAACTCTATGGGTAGACGGTTCCTGTTTTAAAATGCCTAATGGAGATACAGTTTCAGCCTATGCTGTAACTACTTTACATACGATTGTGGAAACTGCACACATTAGACACAATTCAGCGCAAGCAGCAGAATTGATAGCATTAACAAGAGCTTGTGTAAGGGAAAAGAGTGAACGTATACACTGACAGCCAATACGCTTTTGCTGTAGCGTTCAACTTCGGGCGTCTCTGGAAGGAAAGGGGTTTTCTCACTTCACATGGCACCAAAATACAACATGGTCAGTTGGTGACTGATTTTCTTGAATCACTTGCCTTACCCACCCAAATAGCGATAGTAAAATGTAGTGCACACAAAAAGATTACGGATGATGTTGGTCGGGGAAATGCATTTGCAGACGAAATAGCAAAGAAGACAGCGAGAGATTCAACAAGTCGAATGTATGTGGCAGGTCCTGCAAATTGGGTCAGAGAGAGAGGAATGTATGAGAATACAGTGGAAAGTGGAAAAGCGATTCAGAAAGAGGCTTCAGACAGGGAGATGAGCAAGTGGAAAGAAAGTACGGGAATGTTAGATGAAATGGGTTGTTGGGTGGAATTATCTGAACATCAACGTTGGCTGTTACCAGATGCTTATGTTCTCCCAGTGGTTACTATGGCACATGGTCCAGCCCACTTAAGTGCAAAAGGCATTTGTAAACTTCTGGCTCCAGTGTGGCAGAATGAGAGTATCCCAAAATGTGCAGACAATGTAGTGAAGCACTGTATTGTTTGTTTAATGTACAACCCGGGAAAGGGAACCCCAACTCCAGCAGGTCACTTTGCTCCTCCGACATATCCATTTGAGGTGTTGCAAATCGATTACATTCATATGGAGCGGTGCAACAACCTCAAATATGTTCTGGTGGTAGTATGCGCCTTTTCGAGATGGATAGAAGCATACCCTCTAAAGGATAACACAGCCCTATCCACAGCTAAAATCCTTCTAAAAGAATTCTTCCCCAGGTTTGGTTTGCCGCGCATTGTCTGGAGTGACAATGGGAGCAAATTTGTTGGCCAAGTCATGCAAAAAGTTTGTGCAGGTCTTGGTATCAAGCAAAAGTTCCACGCGGCAAATCATCCACAGTCAGCGGGTTTAGTAGAATGTTACAACGGAACCTTGAAGTTAAAGTTAGCAAAGGTTCAAGCAAGTACAGGACTCAATTGGCCCGATGCTTTGCCGTTAGCTCTGCTATCCACCAGAACTGCAGTACACTCTCGTTTGGGAGTTAGCCCATACGAAGTGGTGTTTGGCCGTCCGGCTAACGTATGGGGAATCCCTCGCCCTAAGAAATACTCAGACTTGCCATATCCAATGTTGATTGACTATCTGCATGACCTTACGACTAAATTGCGCGTTCTTCATCAACAGGTTCAGAGTGCTCTGCCGGAGGCTTCCACAGACCCAGGTCACTCCATCCGACCAGGTGACTGGGTATGTGTAAAGAATTTTCAGAGGTCCAGCAATTTGCAACCCAGATGGCGGGAGCCTCGAATGGTCCTTCTCACTACGAGGACAGCAGTTAAAGTCGAAGGAAAGAAAAATTGGATTCACGGTGTGCATTGTAAGAAAGTGCCTTTGCCTTTGCCATACGATCAATGGGTACGCAGAGGTGTTGGTGACTGCGAAAGTGAAAGAGTTCTACGATTCGTACCCTTCAGCGATGCACACCTGAATGGGACACTGTCTGAGAAAGAGGACGACGACATTTTACAGGAAGCAATTCCATCACATCGTCGCTTGGATACGACTAAACCACGAACATTGTTCCAAGACCAAAATGTTCCGGGGAAGGAACGATATAATTTAAGACCTAGACCAAAGAACATTTAAAACTCTTCTCTCTTGTGTAGAATTCTGTCCCGGTTGCAGGGTCACGGTAGGAGTCTAAGTCACGACCTGAGTAGTGGCAATAGGCCTGCAGGATCTTCAGTGTCATAGGACGGTGGAACATCGTGACTTAGCGATTGAGGAAGATTGCCGTGAGCATCCATTAGAAAGATGGAAACTACACTAGGTAATAAAGAAAGAAAAGATGAAATGAAGAAAGCATCCTGTAAAATAATGTACAGTCGTTTCAGCATAACTTTATGTGTTATTATATCATTATGTATTGTTTTGGCGTTTATTAGTTGGATAATGTATGCTTTGCAGCCAAAAGATGCCTCCCCTTCTTCTTCTTTGCCTTCTTCTACTATCTCTCCACACCTCTTTCATACTCTTTCTTCACATGAACTTGTCAGAAGAACCGAATATTATAACAATTCCTTTATCCAGCTATTACATCAGCACCAATTAGTGGTTAATACAACTGATTGTTGGGTGTGTGGTCTTATGCCACATACCACAGAGAAAGGAATGCCATATCTAGTTCTCCCTTTTTCTTATGAGGGTTCTGCTTGGGCTTACTTCGTAATCTTCTCCAATGCTTATCAAAGCAAATTCAGATGATCTGTTAGTTCACATATTAATTATCCAGATTTTAGTCATAGTTCTTTGATTAAAGGTATGGTAGCTATGGCTAAAATCATGGAAAATAGTAAAATCTCCATTGACGAAAGAAAAGCATACACTAATTGGAACGTCACCCAATATATGTCTTGTCTTAGTAGTAAAATTGGAAAAGGAAAGTCCTCGCCGATTTGGGCTATACCACATCAGGGTAAATTCTGCTTACAGATAAATGATCACTCTTCTGACACTACACAAAGGAATAACTGCTCCTATACGTACATTTATTCCTCTCAGAACTCGCCTCCTCTAGTGCCGTCTCAAGGCACCTATTTCATCTGCTATAATAGAGCTTATACTTGGTTACCAACGGGTTTCTCTGGTACTTGTTATATAGCCTTTCTTCTTCCCCCTACTTACACCGCTTCCGCAAATCATCACCGAACCCGATACGGCAGAGGGATTATTGATTCAAAGGACACAGCAGGACAAGAGGGAGGAGATTTCCTTAAGGGATTTCTTCCCTTCTGGGGTCCAATGGCTAACAGCAGAAATATAAGGCAATTGGTCCGTGTCGTAGAGACCACAATAGACATCACTGTAGGAGCCTTAAGTAACATCACGGCAGAACTACAGGCGGATCGTCTTATGACATTACAAAATCGAGTTGCCTTAGACTTTTTTTCTTGCCGATCGTGGTGTAGTATGCAAATTGATCGGGTCAAGTTGCTGTATTTTCATACCTAATGACGCTCCGACAGTATACCAAGCTATCTCCAAGTTGCACATAATCTCTGAGTCTATTCATCAGGACGAAGGAGATTGGTCTTTAACGGAATGGTTTTGGGGACTACTGTCTAAATGGGGTTGGAAAGCATTGACGTTTCTTGGTATAATCTTGACCATTATTTTCTCCTGTTGCCTTTGTATGCACTGTGGTCCCGCTATCTGTGATCTTTGTGCTACTATGTGCATCCCAAAACCCAAACCACAAGTAACAGAAAACATAAGAATGATGTTACAGCAACAGCTCGATGACCTCATGGCTATTGACGTGGACTCAGATTAACATGAGTCTATCTTGCCTGAGTTCTGGCAAAAGGAGGGTCTGAGGAACTTCAATTTTCGATCACGATCGAAGCGACCCGCCATTTTGTGGCCCACCGCCATTTTGTGTTGCCATCACTCAGGCAGCACGGCGAACAAAGTCTATTCTGCTTTTTCTGTAGCCTGGTGTTGAAATACGCCTTCGGCCTCTATTTGCAAAGCTGGTGTTAGAACTAGCCGAGTACACTAATCCCTGTCTGGCTTTTCTAATCTGCGTCTCAACTATCTGTTGGCTCACACTATTCTTTCCTGACCTTATCTTATCGACCGGCCTTCACTGTCTCCTGCTAGCATTCTCTCGTTTCACAACTGTCCTCCAACACACACAAACGTATCGCGCCACCTGCAAGTTAGTTATGAATCTGTTAATGAATTAGTTTGAGGGTGGGGTGACAAACATAGTTGGAGGAGAGGTCTCTTCGAGTCATCTGACACTTTTGTTTTCCAACCTTTCCCATTGGTTCCATCCTGTTTTCTAACTTTTCTTATTGGCTCTTTCTGTGTGTTTTGGGAGTGCTTTTGAACAAAATGTACGAACTCTATACAGTATAAAACCCTGTGTGCCACAGAGTGAAGTGGCAGTCTCCTGAGAACCTACTTTGTGTACTTCTAGGATAACTGTACTAGCTGCAGCTAAATAAATCTGATCTTCTAACGCCGACAGAGTGTCCCGTGTCTCTGTGTTACGAAGCAGGTGAACTCCGGAGACTTTGGGCGTACCCTGCGCCGCCAGGCCCAAAAGATTCTGGTTCTTCAGCCCCGAGGTGGTATAACAGGAAAAACAACCAGGCTAAATGAGGGCCAACAACCCAGCCATCCATCCAACAAATACTACACAATGCAATGTCCCCATGACGATCTGGTCTGGTACACTGCCCAGACCCTTACCTTACTGAAGTAGCAGCCCCCCGGCCGGCCAACAGCACCCACGCAACCAGAGCCACGCCTACTAGCTAATCTAGCAGGTTGGGTGAGTAGTCTCCAACCCATGTGGCTCCCAGAAGCGGTGAAATGCAGGCCTGCCAGTCCTGCCAAAAAAAAATCCCCTGTGCCTTTCTGTGGACCAGAAGGTGAAAACTGCACATTCCCTGTGTCCCTTTGCAGACAGCTCCAGCAGTGCACCTGATGCTCTACCCGGGCCTCCTGCTCCTCAGCTCACTGCAGTAAAATAGAGAAGAAAAAAACAGCAGAACAGGAACTCCTCCGGTCCTCTGGCTGCCCTGTGTCTGGCCCATGCAGTGAAAGTAAATAAAACAACAAACAAGAACTTTGGCTGCTTCATGTCTGCACCTGCAGTGGGAGACAAACAAAAGAAGAGAATCCGATGGGATCTCAGTGCGAGGTTCAGACTCAAGGTGTGGTCAGCTGTGGGGGGCGGCGAGGAAAGAGGACATCCATGCCGCTCCCCAGCCTTTTATTCTCTTTTTGGCCGGGAGCTGGTTCTAGCCCGCTTTCCTGGCATAGATGCGACGCGTGACCCGGAAGCCATACAAACTGCTTCCGGATCACGTGCCGATCCGCCAAATTAGCAGGCGAGGTGCCGCGTCACTCTTGTGTGTGGCGCACATCCCCACGTACCTGCTGCATCTGCGGGGGACCGGCACGACTGCCATAGATGTGGCATGTCCGATGCCGTCCCCGGCCTTCATATCATTTTTTGTATAGTGCAAAAAATCAATTTTCTGATAAAAAACGATGATACGTGACCTGTCGAACTTTCTCCAGATGGTTAGTAATGGTGATTTTTTTTATGTTTAATCTTTTGACTGTAAATGACTATTACATGTAAATTATCAATTTTGGAACTAAAAAGTATGTTTAGAGTAATTTTCCTGCCTACAATTGGTCAAAATCAAAGCTTCTGATTAGGAGAAAACATCTGTGAAAATGGGACTTCTGGTCAATATGAGGCTTTAAAAAGGTATTCGACATAAGGCATGATCCAAGTGACATTTTGAATCATTTTTCGTGCAGTTGAAAAGATTACTTTTCTGATGAAAAACGATGTCGAACTTTCTCCAGATGGTTAGTAATGGTGATTTTTTAATGTTTAATCTTTTGTCTCTAAACGAGCGTTGGATGTGAATTATCACTTTTGGAAATAAAATAAGTATGTTTAGAGTCATTTTCCTGCCCGAAATTGGACATAATAGAAACTTATGATTCGGAGGAGAAGTCTGTAAAAATGGCAATTTTGGTCACTGAGAGGCTTTAAAAACTGCTTATTCAACATGAGGCATGATCCAATTGACATTTTGAATCATTTTTCGTACAGTTCAAAAAATTACTTTTCTGATGAAAACCAATGTCGAACTTTCTCCAGATGGCTAGTAATGATTTTTGAGTGTTAATCTTTTGTCTCTAAGTGAGCACTGGATGTGAATTATCACTCTTTTAACTAAAATAAGTGTGTTTTGAGTCATTTCCTGCCCGAAATTGGTCAAAATAGAAGCTTCTGAATAGGAAGAAAAGTCTGTAAAAATGGCAAGTTTGGTCACTGTGAAACTTTGAAAAGATGATATTTAACATGAGGAATTATCCAATTGACATTTTGAATTATTTTTTATACAGTCCCAAAAATCGATTTGCTGATGAAAAACGATGACCCCAGACCTGTCAAACTTCTCCAGATGGTCAGTAAAGGTGATTTTTTTAATGTTTAATCTCTTGACTGCAAATGACTATTGCATGTGAAATATCACTTTTAGAACTAAAATAAGTGTGTTTAGAGTCCTTTTCCTGCCTGAAATCTTTCAAAATAGATACTTCCGAGTAGGAGTAAAAGTGTGTAAAAATGGCAATTTTGGTCACTGTGAGGCTTTAAAAAATGGTTATTCAACATGAGGCATGATCCAATTGACATTTTGAATCATTTTTTGTACAGTCCCAAAAGTCAATTTTCTGATGAAAAACGATGACCTCGGACCTGTCTAACTTTCTCCAGATGGTCAGTAATTAGGTGATTTTTTCATGTTTAATCATTTGACTGTAAATTACTATTGCATGTTGTTAGACCTGGCACCATTGGCGTGGGTCTCCCTTCCATTTTTTTGCTGTTGCCTCCTGTAGCTTTGTTATGTTTTTGCTGGTCTAGATGCTTTGGGCACTTTGCCAGTGCTATTCAGTGCCAAAGTGCAAGTGTTCCCTAGTGTAAATTGATGTATTGGATTAGTGACTCCATGATTGGCTTATTTGATTTACTTGTCAGACCCTAGCACAGTGCACCATGTGTGCCCAGGGCCTGTAAATCAAAGGCTGCTGGTGGGCTTTCAGCACTGATTGTGCCACCCACAGAAGCAGCTTGTAAAGTGTGGATCAGGCCTGCTATTGCAGAGGCTGTGTGCAGTCTGGGACTGCCATGTCGACTTGGCAAGTGCACCCACTTGCCAGTCCCCAAACCTTCCCTTTTCTACATATTATTCACCCCTAAGGTAGGCCCAATGGCAGGGTGCATTGTATGTATAGGGTAGGACATGCCCTGATTTGTGTGGCATGTCCTGATAGTGAATTACAGCCAATTTAGTTTTTCACTATTGCAAGGCTATCTGTTCCCATAGGCCAGAATCTGCAGTTTGATTATAACAACTTATAATACTCACTGACTCAGGGAACTAGGTAGAAATTCGAGTTTAGTATGCCTGAACTCAGAATGTTAAAATACATCTTTTAGTGAAGGTGGATTTTACATTCTGTGTTTGAAAATACCACTTGTAGAAAGTAGGTATTTCGTTGCCTAACCATCCAGCATGCCTCTGCTATGTTTGTGTATCCCATGTCTGGTTTGTGAGTGACAGAGGGCTGGAGAGGGCCTTGATCCAGCAGTCTGATGGGTCAGGGCTGGGCTGAATAGGACTTGCATTGAATAGAGAGTGGGGGCGCAGATTTCCTTTCACTGACCTGAGCCTTCATAGAATAGAGAGTAGGGGGAGGAGATTTCCTTTCAGCTACCTGGGCCAGATCTGCCTTCAACAATGCTGTCTCCACCTCCTGCCAGGAAGCTGCACAGAACTGGTTTTGGCCGGGCACAGACACCCTCTGCCTTCGGAGGACAAAGGATTTACTGGTATAAATATTGGGGCCCAGACCCCAGAACTTTAGATCACTTCTGGGAATCAAGACAAACTTTTGCCAAGGAGAAGAACCAAGGAAGCTGAAGTTCGAGACTGCCCCTGTGCTGTTTTGCTATTTCTGGGGTTGGCCTGCAGTGGTTACTTAATTGCCAAGGAGAAAAGGAACTTTGTGTGTACTTTTACTATCTTGAGGAAGATTTCCAAAGACTTGAAACTGAGCTTGCCTCCTGTTCTGAAGTCTCAGGGACACAAAGACTTTACCACCAGCTCCCCCTGATTTTCCTTGCTGCGAATTCTAGCCGCAGTTGCCGTCGCATCACTGAAGAAGCATGCCGCATCCCCGGAGAAGCGTGTTGCCACCGCAGAGGTCACCGTCACATCACCGTAGAAGCGTGTCGAAGGGCCTGTTGCGGCTCAGAAGTTACCGAGTTGGCCACACTGCTGTTGGGCGTGCACGCATCGCATCCAACGTTGTCGCATCTCATCAAGGATGCCATTTTGTCGCAGTGCATCGCACCGGATCGTCGCATCGAGGCGCCATCTTGTCGTACCATCACCGGGCCGCTGTAAGAAACGACGCATCAATTCCCCACACAGTAAGGAACCGAGCTTCAACTCCCCTGCGCAGCAGAAAGGAACCGTCGCATCCATTCCCGTGAGTGTATGGAATGGCACTTCAACTTCCCTGCAACCCTTTTGCTTGTTTTGCGTGACGCACCTTAGATACTTTCAGAGTAAAATCTATCATGTACATTGAACTAAGCTATTTCTACCATTTTAAAGTCTATTAAAGATTACTTATTTTTCTAAACTGGTGTGGTGTCCTTTTGTAGTTTTTTCACTGTATTAATGTATGTGTTCACATATATGCTTTACACACTGCCTCTGAGATAAGCCTGTCTGCTCATGCCAAGTTACCAAGGGGGTGAGCAGGGGTTATTTTAGAAGTGTAGCCCCTTACCATGACTAGAAGCAAGGGTCCCTATTTGGTCAAAGATACCTACCTCTGCCAACTAGAGAGCCACATTTATAACACATGTGAATTATCACTTTTGGAACTAAAATAAGTGTGTTTAGAGTCATTTTCCTGCCCGAAATCGGTCAAAATAGAAGCTTCTGAGTAGGCGGAAGAATGCGGAAAAATTGCAATTTTGGTCACTGTGAGGCTTTAAAAAGGGGTAATTCAATACGAGGCACGATCCAATTGACATTTTGAATCATTTTTTGTACGGTCGAAAAAATCAATTTTCTGATGAAAAACGATGACCGCGGAACTGTCAAACTTTCTCCAGATGGTCAGTAATGGTGATTTTTTTTATGTGTAATCTTTTCACTGTAAATGACTGTTGCATGTGAATTATCACTTTTGGAACCAAGGGGGTCATTAGGATGGTGAGCAGAGGCAGAACCGCGGTGCTGGCGGAAAATGATCTTTTCCGCACTCCAGCAGCGGTCTTCGCACCCGCTATATTACAATGGGCAAACATAGCCCATTTGCCGTCTGCCGCGGAGCGAAGTGGCCCGCCATAAATATGCACCCGCTACCGCGGTGGTGGGAGCTAATAGAGACCGACCACCGTGCGAACAGATGTCCCGTCCGCTGTACAAATCACGATGCCCCAAACAGCCCAACACACCGCAGCGGCGATTCCTCCCAACCAGAGACAGCGGAAGCACAACATCGGAGCACAAAACTAGACTCCCGGTCCCCTCCAGCCAGTCATGAACACAATGGATCAAGCTCTACAAGCCTTTCCGGTGCTGTACCTCCTCCACTACCAGCTAGTAATGCACCGTCGTGGACAACGCCACAGCTACGCAAATACACAACTCCGCACACAACCACAAGACACAATTCCTGCGCTGACATACGGTTCCTTTCCACATCAGACACTGGTGGGGACAGGAACACATCCCCAAGTGTACCGACACATGTCCTACCTGTAAGAAAATCACCCCTACGCATCCGGGTCACCCATTGTAGGAGAGTAGGATCTGCACCTTATGTTGCCCCCACTTTTTTTCTGATGTTTACACTGGTTTCTGGCTATAGTCTGGCTGGGACTCTGCTAATCAGGGACCCAGCCTCTCTGTTCTCTCTAAACAACTTAGAGTGCATATTAGATGCACTAGTGATTGGATACTGTGGTACCTTATGAACCCCTAGTATATGGTACCTTAGGTACCAAGGGCATAGGTACTTCACAGGCCTACCAGGGGCTGAAGCATGTATTATGCCACCCCTGGGAAGCAGACTAAATCTGACACCACAGGCCTGCTACTGCAGCCTGGGTGATGTGGTGCTAGCACTCCTCACTGAGATATAGGTTTACTATATCTCTCCCTGCATTTAAACCTATCAGTCACCCCTAAGGCAGGCCCTATCAATCCTGAGGGCAGGGTGCTTGGTTTCCATGTGAGGGGGTGCCTCTGCCTGAGCAGGGCCCCTCTGCAGCTCTCAGAGTCTATTCTCTGGGGCTGTTTGTGAATGCGGTCAAACCATATACTCTTAAGTGCATTATAACCTCGCGGTTAATGCTAACTTTGGAATGGCTGCATCCAAACATGTCGTGTTTGGTGTCAAATGCTTTGGAATCATACTCCCACACCAGTAACTGGTGTGGGAGTATGATCCCACCCTTCTTGAGGGATAGACATGTACCTACTGTGGAAACTCGGTAGAATCCTGAAGAGCCCTGGCATCACAAAATGGATGCCACCAGTCACAGACACTGGGCTGCCCTCCTGCTGATGACCGAAACTCACAGTGGAGGAGGCCCAACAATAGGTATCCTGTCACAGGGAGGTGTGACCACCTCCCAGACAGTGTTTAGTGTATTGGGGCTGGGTGGGTGCACTCCTAGAGTGCTTTGAAGTCCTGCACTGGGGGAGCAGTAGGCTCCTCTGTACATATGCCAGTTCAAACCGGCTCAGGAGCTACCTGCCCCTGCTCTGGCGCGAAACTGGACAAAGGGAAGTGGGTGTAACCACCTACTCCCCTGACCCTCCCATAGGAGGGGTCATAGAGCTAGTCCCTCCCTTCCTTCTAGTATAAGTTAGGGAACCCTTGCCATTGCAAACTAGATATCCCTGGACGACGCTCTGAAGAAGAATCCTGGACCTTCGACGTTCCATTACCTCTGTGTTGGGTGTTCTGATCGAGTGTTCTGTTCGGGTTCTCTGCACGGAACCTGGAATGAAGGTTCCGTGCAGGGAATGTGGAACAGACTGGGACGGCAGTTGCTGCCGGGGGATCTGTACTACCGGACCGAATAAAGAAGCTCTGCTGTACCAACCGTGCCATCTTCTTTTCACTGGCGACGGGCTGGTCCGGTGTCCGGTCTCCCTCCATGTGTTCCTGCTCTGCCGGTTTTTTCCTCTCTCGATTCCTGTCGATGAGGATGACACGAAGGAATTGAACTTTGGGGAGTTTGAATCTTGGTGATCCTGGAATCTTTCCCTGCTGTTCTTCATGCCAGCGATCCTCAGGGGTGAGAAGTTTTTTTTGCCTTTCCGCCTTCGCTTTTCCGTTTCCTTGGGATTTGTTCGGCGCGTACATCGACACGCGCGTCAGCGCGAGCGTCATCGCGTATCTTCCTCTCCTTGCTCCTTCTGTTTACAGTCACCTTGGCAACCGTTGCGCTTTTAAAGCATGCGCTTCGGTCGAAGGCTGCGTGAGGATTTCAGCGCTTTGGCATTTCATGCGCTACTCTTTATCTAGTTCAGTTTGCCTTGCCAGAGCGAAGTATTACCAGTGGATATAGCTGATATAATAATAAAAAAAGGAAAGTATTCAAAACCCTGTGGAAATAAAATGCTATGTACACAAGAAAGCATTTTTTAATGAAATAAGACAATTTTGATGTTCTATTAGTAGTCTTTACGTTTAAAAGACACTTTCTTTAACAGTGGAAGATTCCAAAGTGACATTTGCACGATTAAGTGGCAGCAACTCACCCACGCAAGATTAACTATGGATAACATTGCTGCTCCACCTCCATTTCTACAGTTACCTGGTCCTCCTCCTATGCTATGGCAACAATGGAAGGCCACTTTTGAGGCTTATCTGGAAGCAATCGATGGTGATACTTTCACATCTAAAAAAAAGAATGCATTACTTATGTACAATGTAGGTGCTGAGGCCAGGTCAATTTTACAAACTCTACCTCTGGAGTCTGTGTGGACGTGCACCAGCGGAGGTGAAGATGGTGATTCACTAATTGTTGATGACTATGCTTCGTTGGTAAAAACTCTTGACAAAAGGTTTAATCCTAAGCGCAATGTTGTTCTGGAACGGCACAAATTTTTTCAGCGTGCACAGATGCCTGGCGAATCTATTGATGACTTTGTTGCTGCTCTCAGAATTTTGGCTCTCAAGTGTAACTATAGGGAATTTCGTGATGAAATAATTCGCGATCAACTCATCGAACGCACATGTGACAAGAAAGTTCAACAGAAACTTCTATCCTCTGATGATCCTGATCTTGAGACTGCTCTTATCTTGGCAAAGAGTGTTGAACATTCACAACTCTGCATGAAGGAGTTAAATACACCTGTATCGGCGTCTGAAACCACATCTGCATCTGAAATCAAGTTAGTTACCACTAAAGCTCCTGTTAAATCAGCCAAGTGTACTAACGTCAATGCTTCCCGGACATCATCCGTGCCTAATTCCCCGAAAACAAGAGTTGAACAACATCCTTCATGTTATCGTTGTGGTAGCACCTCTCATCTGGGAAATTTCAAGTTTTGTTACGCCATCAATCAGACTTGCTTCAAGTGTGGGAAGAAGGGACACTTAGCACGTATGTGCAAAGCAACTTTACCCCACAGAGTACCTCCACGTACTGTGAGGGCCATAGAAGAGGACTGTGTGTATGAAGATGACGAATGTTATGAGTTATTAATGCTATCTACATCATCTATACAAGAAGAGGGGGTAGTAGAAATAGCTTCCATTGGAGAGGGTCAAAGAAGGAAAAGTCCCATGTGTACTATAAATGTGAATGGTAAAGGCATGAAGTTTCTTGCCGATTCCGGGTCCCCTTTTACTCTTATTAATGTCAAGGATTTTAAAAGTTTGGGCGATGTCCCAGTAGCTCACTCAAGTATAAGGATTTTTGCTTATGGTGGCAAAAGAGTGAAGGTAATAGGCAAATTCAAGGGGAACTTGGAATTCAAGGGTGATTGTATTTTCAGTACGGTATTCATTGTGGAGGAGGGTGCGAATTTGCTAGGATGGCATGAACAAGGTGAACTTGGAATCATCCTTGATCCAAATCATGCTGACATGGTTCTATCCAAGCGGGAAGCTAGACAGTATTATGCTAGCCTTTCCGATGTTGCTTCGGTGCATACTATCACGACTGATGTGTGCGTCGAGAATGACTGGATCAAAAATTACCCTGAGGTTTTTAATGGAAAGTTAGGCAAACTTAAAGGATTTCAACACCGCATTGTTCTCAAAGAAGGTACTAGAGCTGTGGCGCACAAGGTACGGAAGGTACCACTTAGTATGCGTAGTGAATTAAGACATGAGTTAGAACGGTTATGCGCGTTGGGGGTGATTGAAGCTATTGAAGTGTCTGAATGGTTGTCACCCATTGTTTTAGCGCGCAAAGCCGATAAGTCTCTTAGGATGTGTGTAGACTTGCGCGATCTGAATGCTTGTATCTGGGTGGATCGCCAACCTCTACCCAACATTAATGAGATGTTGTCAACTTTAGAGGGTGCCAGGTATTTTTCTTCTCTTGATATATCTTCTGCGTACCACCAAGTCGAACTGTGCAAGGACTCCAGACATCTTACGTCATTTGTGACTCCTGATGGAGCTTTCCGATATTTACGTATGCCGTTTGGGTTGTCATCGGCTTCCGCAGTGTTCCAACGTCTCATGGGAAACCTGTTCAAGAACACTGCGGGGGTGGTGTTCTTCCAGGACGATATTCTTATTCACGGGAAGACCATACAGGAGCACAACGCTAGGGTCAGGCACGTGTTAGAAATAGTCAAGTCTAGTGGTTTGACCTCAAGAAGAGACAAATGCAGATTTCTTCAAGAGGGGGTAGATTACCTTCGTCACCATATCTCCGCTAAGGGTGTTGAACCAAAAATGAAGTTACTTGATGCCATTAAGGATGCACCTGAACCTATGAACAAGGATCAATTACGCTCTTTTCTGGGGCTAGTTGAGTATTACGCAAAATTTGTACCCAACTTTTCAGACAGAACTGTATGTTTGCGTGGTCTTCTCAGGAAGAATGTGAAGTATGTGCGGTCTGATCAATGCGCGTCTGATTTCAAGTTACTCAAAGAGGCTATAGTACATGCACAGCCACTTAAACTTTTTAACATCAATGACCGATGCATTGTCACCACCGACGCCAGCAATGTTGGTCTTGGTGCTGTTTTAATGCAGAAGAGATCGGACAATAGGGAAGAGATTATTGCTTTTGCTTCTAGAACACTTCGAGGTGCCGAAGGAACCTATTCTACTATTGAAAAGGAAGCATTAGCACTATGGTGGGGTGTACAGTATTTTCGGAATTTCCTGTGGGGTAATGGTTTTGTTCTCAGGACTGACCACAAGCCTTTGGTAGACCTGTTTACCACCAGGGGTGGAGGGAGAGCTACGCCTCGTATTGCCAAGTGGCAGTACAGATTAAATGAATTCAATTATCGTCTGGAGTATGTTGCGGGTGTGAAGAATTTTGTGGCTGACTGTTTGTCAAGGTTGCCTCTTTCTGAAAGTGTCAGTGAACCTTCAAATGATTTTTTGGAAATGGTGTGTGCAGTCAGTACTGTAGCTGATACGGGAGCTGCTTTATCTGAAGGGGATTGGAAACTGGCCATTTCTGAGGATGTTGAGCTTTGCAGGGTAATTGATTTTGTAACTCAGGGTTGGCCCAACAGTACTACTATTCCTTCGGAGTTGATTCCTTATTCGAGGATTAGTGACGAGTTGTCTTTGGTTGATGGGATTTTGCGCTGGGGTGGATTGCTGGTTGTTCCCTTGTCATTACGAAAGAAGGTTTTAGACTTAGCCCATGAAGGCCATTTGGGTATTCGAGCAATGAAGCGGAGGGTCAGGGAAGATTTTTGGTGGCCGGGTGTTGATAGGTCCATTGAACATTGTGTCAGAGATTGTGGTGCGTGTGTGTTGAGCGACAAATCTCAGGTAACTTGCCCGTCCTCGGTCAGTCCCATTCCTGTCAAGGAAGCTCCTTGGTTTAAATTGGCTTTTGATGTGGCTGGTCCATTCAGTGGTTTGGGTGGTTCTCCCAAGTATGTGCTAGTTCTAATTGATTACATGTCCAAGTGGCCAGAGGTTAGGTTTGTGGATGGTATCAACTCTGGTATCATTATCAAATTTCTGATGGAGGTTTTCCTTCGGGAGGGATTTCCGGAGGAATTGGTAACGGATAATGGTACCCAGTTAGTGTCTACCGAAATGCAAGATTTTCTGAGGAGGCATGGGATCAAACATACACTTACCTCCCTTTATCATCCACGTAGTAATGGGTTGGTTGAGCGTTTTAATCGTGTCATCAAGGAACAGTTACAGTTGGCCTCCATAAATGGTCTTGATTGGAAGGTAGTGATTTCAGACGTGCTGTGGGCAATGAGAACTACTCCACACTGTAGTACTGGAATGTCTCCATTTTCCTTGTTAAGGGGGAGAGTTGCGGGTTCCAAACTCAACAAAGATTGGATGCTAAGGAAGGTGGTGGATCCACAAAGGTTAGGAGTGGTGGCGGATGTTGGAGCTGCTACTCAAGCCAAGTATGGTTCTAATTGTTTCAAGCAGTCTTCTGTGTGTGAAGGGGATTGGGTAAGGATCAAGAAACCAGTGCTTGTCCATAAGGGTTTCTCTCGTTTTTCTGCTCCTGTTAAGGTCTGTAAAGTGAGAGATCATGTGGTTGTTCTGGAAAATGGCAAGGTCTGGAATAAGTCTGCTGTTTCTGTTGTGCCTAAGCCCAAAGTGGGGTTTGTGAGAAGCAAATTTGGTGTCAATACTCAGGGTACAATTCTACCTCCCAGCATTGATACTCCTAGGGGTCGTGCATCGGGAAGCAATCTTGCTCCCCAACAAGGTCCCTTGAGGACTAAGTTTCTTCCTGCCAGAGCCAGGTCATCTCCTGTTAAATTACAGGACTATGTTAGATTTTGATTTCCTGTATTTTGTGATCAATGCAGTTTCATGTGGGTTGTAATTGTTTTTATGCAATTAGGTGTGTTTTTTTGTGAAGGGAGGGGGGTGTGTTGGGTGTTCTGATCGAGTGTTCTGTTCGGGTTCTCTGCACGGAACATGGAATGAAGGTTCCGTGCAGGGAATGTGGAACAGACTGGGACGGCAGTTGCTGCCGGGGGATCTGTACTACCGGACCGAATAAAGAAGCTCTGCTGTACCAACCATGCCATCTTCTTTTCACTCTGGAAGACGGAAGATTCTCCCTTGGAGTCAAGGAGTGACTCCCCTGCTTGGCAGGCACCAAAACTTTGCATCAAACAGTTGCAAACTTTCCCGCTCCCGCCGGAGTCCCTGCAGCCCAGGAAGAGGATTTCCTGACTTCTCGAAGGCCATCGTGAGTCCCCCGCGACGCTGAGGCAAGTGAACCCCACGAGTGACAAGGAACCGCAATCCCTGGGTACCGTGCACTATTTTCGAGTGCAACCCCTTCACGACGTTCTACGAACTTGTGCATTGGAGCACTTGTGGTCCAAGCCTCCAGCAGGATTTCCACTGAAGATCAGAGGCCTACCCCATCCCGAGTGACCGTGGGCCCCTGTTGAATGAATCCTCCTGAGGCGTCTTTGCGATCCCTTGCCGGTTGGCTTGTGGGTCCCCAGAAGTATTTTCTACAGTTTTAAAGGGCTCCACTGGTTGCTCCAGGCCTGCCCTGACTGACCCTCACGGGGTGAGTCCCTCAGACCTTGCTGGTCTGCCCTGCTGACATTTTGTCCTTTCCACGAGACTTGCTGTTACCAAGGCTTGTTGGCTCCAATCTGGTCACAGACACCGCACTGCAGACTTTGTGGGACACGCCGAATCCAGCTCCTGGTCATCGTCAACGCCTCCTGGACCTCGTGGCTGAAGAGTCAAGACACCTGTGATCACCTGAAATCATGCGATGACTGTGGGCATCCAGCTTCCTTGCCCCGGATCACTGCCAAGTGACTTTGAACACTGTCCCCTCTGCTTTCAGGTCTTTCTTCTTCTGAATCCAGCCTTGAATTCCACCGGACACTTCGTCTGTCTTCACAAGCAGCAAGTCTTCTTTGGCTCTCAATGAAAACGATGCCGTGACCCGACACCAAAAGACACCTATGCACCCGGCTTCCCTGGGTGTGGTAACTCCAGCACTACGGTGCTCCTGTGTGTGTTGGATCTAGAACTACTTACCCTGTAAGCGACTTGCTTGTAGACTCTCCCGAAGTATCCTAAAACTCTAAAATTCCAACCGCGACTTGCTCCATTGAAGTCAATTGGGATCCGCGGCTGTGTTCTCACACTGCATGCGTCTCCCGTGGGTCCTTTACTTACCTGCCTTGGGTGGATTAGTGAGGCCCCAGCGCTTCTGAAGGCCCTAGGCCTTGTCCCTTCTCAAGTCGTTGTTTTAAAGTCTCTTTTTTAGTATATGGTCTGGTACGCCCCTAGGGCCCCAGCCATATTTGTGCTTAATTTATTGTGAAACGTTGATTTGTGCATATGTTCCTGACTTCTAATCTCATAAAGAGATTAGTAGAGTGTGTCTAGTAATAAATACATATATATTTGATATATATTCATGTGTGGTGTCCTTTCATTTAGTAATTCAAGAGATTATAAGGTAAAACAAGCTGCTTTACATTCCTCTAAAGACTTAGCCTGAAGGCTGCTCTCCACAGCTACCACTAGGATAGCTTTCTTTAAAAGGTTGTCTTAAACCTACTACCATAAGAGTCGAATTGTACTGGTGTAAGGTGTCTACTTTAACTAGTGAACAGCATATACCAGGCCAACTTCTCACACTCATCAACTGGGAAATCACTGCAATGTCCCCGTCATGTCACCGCTGCGGTGCAGACGCGGGAAAACCTGCGCACAAAGTAGTAGGCAGGGCCGGCGCCATGCATGGGCAGTCCACGAAGATTTACAGGGCTCTACCTCCACCCTTCACACACTACGCTTCCCACGCCCATTTGGGAGCATGCTCTGTGCTCCTCCTGTGCTCTCCCTGCACAATTCATCTGCCAGGTGTAGCCAGACCTTGCACCTCACACACCAAACAACCAGGGAGCCTGTCTTGGAAGGTGGGGGTGAAGAGGAACACCCTGCACAGAAGCTCAGGGGCTGGACAATCCTCCTCCTCACACCTACCTTCCACTCATGTGAAGCAAACTGAGTCTAATTATAATTTGAAGACTCACACTGCATATGAACATCCACTGAACTGTCCACACTGCCTGTCAAGTCACTCAGACACACCACACACAGACACACAGCCACATACACATACCATAGGTCAGCAGCAATGGAGGACAATAAATGGGCCAGCCAAAAGTGAAGTGGACAGTGATGGAAAACCATGGAGCAAGCCATGTAGCATCTGTACATCACGTGCAAGAGAAGGAACATATCACAACACCCTTAGGCCATCAAATCAGACATGGGTGGCACAGTGAGTGAAATTAAACCAAAGTGACCTCTGTGTAGGGAGACCTCAATGGAAGCCATGCATAGGCACAGGAAGGATAAGATGTGTCTAAAGTCATACAGTGACCAGCAACACCTGTCTCAACTTACTTGACATGTGTATGTCATCAGCACAACACACATGACTCATTGTCACACTCCCTGACTGTCAAACACAAGTAGGACCTTCGCACATATCCCTCCTCTAGCAACCTCACACCTGCAACACTGTGAGAAACACACATAATGATCAGAATGATGTCCTGTGAGTTCACTGACAACCAATCAAACTCCCTGGGGTGCATCCACAAATATCACACTCAGGGATGCCTGAACCAATGCTGACACCAAAACAATAGCCAAACACAAACCTCACAAACAACATGCACAGAAGTACAACAAGCCCACACATGGGCAGCCAAACTTTGGAAAGGCAATGTGACCCTAGACAGAACAGGAATACGCAACATTGTCACTCAGGGCCAATGCACAGACACCATACCTGAACACAAACAAGAATTGCATCATCAAAAGCCAATCATGAACACTAACTGGGATCAATGAGGCAATCAACTAACAGAGACACCACACCACTCATCAAGTGGACAAGGTGCCATATTGGACCAGAAGCATGCACATGCACAATCCTGAAAAGTGACAGGTCATAAATAGGAGGACAAACCACCAATGTGCACTGAAAACAAGTCCAGCAACAATAATCCACCTTGCTGCATGTGACAGACACACGAGTAGTGCACACCACACCTGCAACACACATCTGAATGTATCACACAGCAACAACTCACACACAACGTCATGCAAATAGAACATCACACACACATAGCAGCTGTCAGTAGAAAGAGCCAACACAGGCCAAACACTGTGTGGAAATCACAGAAATTACCGTTAGCATAAGCTGAAGCCATTTTGCTTGTGGCAGCCATTTTAGTTATCCACATGCTAGCCATGTGCTTCTTCCGTCTTTACTGTTGCCTGCCTTTCTATTCTGCCTCAGTCATCAACTATAGTTAACTCCTTCAGTACTGAGCCAGAGCACTGCGCATGCTCAGAAAGGCCTGTAGCTGCTAGAATGCACCTGTCTTAGCGTGTACTGTCAGGCTATTCCAACTGACATAAGCAGTAATATCTCCCCTCCCACTGTGTTGACCAAGCAATTTCTGTATGCCTATGTTAGTCAATAACTATTCTTGTGTATGCCTGTACCTCCCATTTGAGTCTCCATGCTTACTCAGCTGTAAACTGCCTATGTAAGGCCCATGGCCTCTGTATTCTATGGACTACCTCCTACTGTGGCCTGAAGGTATTGATGAAGTCCCACTCATGAGAGGTTAATAAATCTATTTCTTTGATATTACAGCTTCCATGCCAATCTCTTCTTTGTTGGTTTAAGAATCTGATAGAGACTACTAGCCACAGATTACTTAACGTAGAATTATCCCCAGTCGTGAGACTGGACCCGGAAAACTTTCTTGCGCAGCATCTCTGTGCGCCGGGTGCAGCACACCGCGACTCCACCCGACGTCCTCCGCGGGCGTGACATCAGCAAGGTCACATAAGCCCCACCCGGCACGCTGACGTCAGTTTTCCTCTTTTCCGCGTGCAATGCGGACCCGGATCGTGTTCCTGGCCTGTTTCAGGCCTTCCTTTTATGCTTAGCCTATTCATGGGTACAGTGTGCGAATGCCTTCGGGCTTCAAGACGTGCTCGTCTTGCGTGCGCCAAATGTCGGCGAAGGATCCTCACCCCATCTGTATGTGGTGTTTGGGGGAGCACCACGACTCGACGGACTGCGAGGCGTGTCAGCAAATGAAGCCGAAGTCCCGGTGGGAGCACCGGATGAAACTCCTTTCGGCACGCATGTCCAGGTCGGCGTCGTTGCCGCGTCTCTCCCCTGCAGACGGCTTCACGAACCGCCGCTTCCGTCTCCGACATCGTCCTTCTCCCAGGCCGCAAGGGTGTCGCTCACCTGTTGGTAAGTGTCACAGATTGTCCCCGAGGCCCGGTCCCTGGCCTGTTGGGGTCACAGGTTCTCCACGGGTGGTGCGGCCCGCACGTCGCCACCCTAGCCATCGTTCCCCGGTGTGGGGGCAACCAGAGCCCAGATGGAGGCCTATGCGGCGGCCTTGCAGGCCTCTTTGGCACTTCCTTCTTCTCCTTCTCTTCCTGGGACGTCAGCGGATCCCTTGCTGCATGCGGGGATTTCTGCAGTGTCGCCGGCGACTCCGTCACCGACAGGTTCGGATCCAGGTTCGGAGGATGTGGTGCCGTCGGGGCGCGCCCCCTCGGGATTCCCTCGTTCGGACCACGGCGCCTCTGCCTCGCCGCAAACCATGCGGGGGTCCCTGTGGTGTTGCGAGAGGTTGCCGGGGCTTGGGGCATGTTCTCGAGTCCCCCTCGGTCCTCTGGGAAGGAGGCGGTCTTGTCCGAGGCCGAGGTGACGCTACTCAGGTGCTGGCGGCTGCTAGCCCTGGCGGTGCCGCAGGAGCCAGCTAGGAGTCAGGGCGTGTCCCCGGGCCCCCCTCGTCCCTCCACACAGGCGGCTGCCTCGTCGGAGGTCGAGTCAGCACCTATCGGCATCGTTCCCTAGCCGCCCCGGCTCTGACCCAGCCCTGGTCTTCCGTGCCAAGCGCTGTGGCGGAGGTCGTTCCAGCGTCCCCTTCGGCACCGGTCGATGTTGACCGGACACCGGTGGCGGACTCTATGGTCCCGAGCCACCATCGGGTCGTTGATTCGTCTTTGGACGCCCCCTCTTCTCCAGAGGTTTGGCATCTGTTTGTTTCACCTTCTCCGGAGACGGGTTGCCGCGTCGTGTCTTTTTCCCGGCGTCTTCTAAGGGCGGCTCTTCACTGTCACCACGCCCGCAGTCTTCACCGGAGGCGCCTCAGG
This sequence comes from Triturus cristatus, assembly GCF_964204655.1. NCBI lineage: Eukaryota > Metazoa > Chordata > Amphibia > Caudata > Salamandridae > Triturus > Triturus cristatus. The sequence continues at coordinate 114,988,807 of NC_140584.1, read as the reverse complement.
TTCCCCATTCATCGGTCCAACCCTTCCCCTATTCGGCCTTGGCCTTTCCTTCCTCCGACTGGGATGGGGGACGTCCGCCTTGGCTTGCAGTGTCGCTCATGGAGGAACTGCTTTCTCCGCCACGGGACCCTATGAATGCGAGTGCTGCCTTCGCTCGGGCTGTTTCCACGGCTGCAGGAATCTTGCGCATGGGCGATCCAGCTGCCCATTTCCCCACGGATCATCTGCTGGAGGTTCTCCATCAGGGCTCTGGTGGACGGGAGCTGCTTCTTCCCTTCAAAGCTGCACTACACAATTCTCTTTTGGGGGCCTGGGGGCGCCCTGCCACGGGGGACCCGGTGCCCCAGCCTCTTCTGCACTGGCACCGTCCTGCTCCGCATGATCCTGTCTGTCTTTCTCTCCACCCTTCTACCAGGGGCCCTCTTTTACAGACTGCCTTTCCCTCCTTGCCATCGGTGTTGTCCCCCCGTCACTTGAGGCCCACTGGTTAGATTCCTAGGGGCGCAACATCTTCGCCTCCTCCAGTGCTGCCTTGCGAGCCCTTAACACTCTTTGTGTGTTGGCCAGAGCCACTTGTTGCTTATGGGATTCGGCAGGGTCCCTTATGTCTTCCGCTTCTCAGGAGGGTGCCTGCGTTGATCTGCGGCACCATGTGTTGGATGGCCGGGAGCTAGCGGCGGTTATTCTTCACTCGGCTCTGGACGTTTCAGAGGTGTTTGGTCATACCATGGCTACTTTGGTGGCCCTTCGTCGCCATGCCTGGCTACGGGATATTGTTTTCCCTGAGAACGTTAGAGAACAGCTGGTTGACCTCCCCTTTGAAGGCGCTCTGTTGTTTCACGCCCCTGCAGATTCTGCCATTCAGAGGTTTCTTGCGGGGCTTCACCCTCCTCCTCCTCCTCCTCCCCCTCAGTTACCTGGCGGTCGGTCTGTGTTCTGGGAGGTGCTCTTCCGTTGTTTTCCTGGGGCCTTGTGACGGGTAGACCAGATTGTGTGTTCTATATGGTTGATGTGCCTTGGGGTCCTTTTGTTGGGCCCTTCGTGCTGTTGGCTGCTGGTCCGGCCCTTTGTTGACTTGTTTGGCTGTAGGTAACCTAGTAGGCCCTGAGATTAGGCCTTCGGCGTCTTCTTTATTGGCTGCTTGGTAAGCCGTCTGCGGGTTTTTTCTGCAGGTCTTGCTGTTTTGTCCTCTGCTGCGGAATATGTTTCCTAAGAGGGGTTCCCATGGTTCTTGGGATGTAACTTACCCGATGTGGGGTACTGGTAGCTATTATATAGCTCTGTCCTGTGCTGGGGGTGTGTGGTTCCCTTTTGGGCTCCTTGCTATCCGTGGCATCACGGTATGTCGCAGGTGCAATCTTCTTACCACTTGTCTTGGTGCAGCTTGCGCTGGGTCCGTCCTTCTCCTTGTCACAGCGTCGCTCGTCCGGTCTGGCCTGCTGTCTGTGGCATCGGGTTGTGGCGGTTCCGCACTTTTGTACTGTGTTTTGGCCTGGTCCTCTGTCTGCTGCTCCAGAGGGTTTGGTTTTCCTCACCTTTGTGTTTTGGTGGCCGGCTTGGGCCCGTCCTCCGTCTCTCTTCTCTTCTGTTGGTTCCTCCACTTCTTCATGGATCAGTGTCTGTGTGTGCTCCTAGCCCGGCCCCTCCCTTGGGGTGTGTCCTGGCCCTCCCTGGCCTCTGCCTTCGGCAGGCATTTGCCTTGTCTTGGGTGCGCGGTTCCGTGGTGTTGCCTGTTGTTGACGGCGCATGCCTGTGCAGGATTTCTTGTTCTGCTCCACCGTTGTGTTCTTGATGTGTTCCCTTGCACCCCTGCCTCTGGTACCACTGGGGCTTTGCGCGCTGGTGCTTTCTTCTTATGCCGGGGCAGTTGGCGGTGGAGCTGTTCTGGCCTTACTTGCTGCTTGCGGCCACGGTGTATTCAGCCCTTTTCTCTTTCTCTGCATGTGTTGCTTATGGTGGGCCCTGCCTCTGGTCTGCCTCTTCTCACTGGGTTCGAGGTGGCCCTTGTGTTCCTTGAGGTTTTTAGAGCGCTGTCTGCCCCTGCGGGGTGTTGGGCGTTCTTCCTTGGTTGGGCTTAGGATTTCCTGGCCTTTTCCTTCTTGTTCTTGCGCCAAGTCCTCTACTGGGGCCCTGGTCTCTCCTAGTGGGACGGCTCTCTCGCAGGCCCTCCTCCCTTCTGGGTATGGCTAGGGTATCTATTCTACGTTAAGGAATCTGCGACTAGAAGACTCTATATCAGATGTACAAGTTACTTACCTTCGGTAACAATGTATCTGATAGAGACGATTCTAGCCGCAGATTCCTTCACGACCCGCCGTTCCTCCCCGTTCTGCGAGGACCCTCAGCTTGGTTTTCTGCGCTCGCCTCCCTCTCGGTGGCTGGTCCCCTGTGGGGATCCTTTTGTTTTCTGTCTGTCGGACTTCCCTCCAGCTGGGTTCTCTTTAGTGTAGGGGCCTGCTTTTTCTCTTTTTCCCTTGTTGTTACAATTTCTGATCCCCTTGCGGTCTTCTATGCTGGAGGTTCTTTTGCCTGTCCTTGGCCTCCTGCTCCTTTCGGAGTCTCTGGCCCTTCTTGACTGTGGAGTCTGGGGGTGGATTGCTGCTGCTCCTCTGTTCCGGGCTTGTGGCCCTTTGTTGTGTGGTCTGTGGTTGCAGTCTCTCTCTTTCTCTTCCAGCGCTTCCACTACTTGTGCTTCCAGCCTGGCTATCGCATTGGCTTGCACGGTGGTTTCACAGAGGGGTGCTTTCCACTTCCCTGCTGTGGCTTTACTGATGTGGCCTTATGGTACCTTGGTGCTCACTGGTGCTATCGCCTGGCTTGCACACTTTTTCCTCAGAGGTGGTCTGCTCTTTTCCTGCTTGGCTTTCCTGTTGTAGCCTCCTGGCGCCACTGTGCCACCTGGTGCTGTTCCTCACCTTTTGTCTCTCTCCCTTTGTTTCTTTGGGTTTTTTCGCACACTGTTCCCATGCTCTTCCCCGTTTTGTTGTGATGGCTCCGCGTTGTGGCGCGGAAAAGTTCTACGAAGCAAACTGATGTCAGCGCGCCGGGGTGGGGCTTATGCGACCTCGCTGACGTCACGCCCACGGAGGATGTCGGGGCGAAGTCGCGGGGTGCCACTCCCGGCGCGCAGAGATGCTGGGCAAGAAAGTTTTCTGGGTCCAGTCTCACGCCTGGGGATAATTCTACATTAAGGGATCTGCGGCTAGAATTGTCTTTACCAGATGCATCGTTACCGAAGGTAAATAACTTGTACACCAGTGGACAGATAAGGGTGAATCCCTGCACTGGTGGGCCATTAAAAAGGCTAATTTCCACAAATTGGCGTCCAACTTGCGGGGCTCATCGGAGACGCGGCTATCCAAGGGAATGTCTTGATGGAAGACAGGAATCTACTGAGGAGGTACCCTGCACAAGGAGACCCTTTGTCTTTGCAGACCAACGTGTTTTCTGTTTTTCCCGATCTGACCCTCCAGGTGTTGGCTGGTCCCAGCTGAGATCTCCTTTGTTGTAAATGTTTTTCTAGAGACCGTTAGGTCAACCCAGAGCTTGGCAGGTGGAGGTTGGAGACTTTGGTTTGGTAAGGTCGCTTAAGCGACACTTGTTTTGGATTTGCTTGGCCAAGAGTCTGGTTTTGTTTGATTTGTAGATTGCAATGTACAAAGGTAGGTAATGAGAGAGGTTTTGTGTCCAATTTTAACATATTTGGGATAAGTACTATATTTGGGATAAGTACTACTTTAGTTATAATATTATATTTACTATAATATTTTTGGCATGCCTGCTCCTAGCACACTTCATAGAAAGTGTTGCTGTCTTGGAGGTACCAATATGGATCTAGAAAATAGTCAGCTGGCTCCCCTAGGAGGGACACTTAATAGGCTTCTGAATATTATATATAGTTTTTCTTTCATAATATATAGTACACTGTGGAACGAATATACGAGAAAAAGACCTTATGATATTTGTAACATGGAACAGTCTTTGAGCTGTTTACTTGTCTTGGTGCAGTCTCTGGACTGCTTTAGAGAGCTCTTTTGTTTGTAAATATGATTTACAATTGTTTTGGTTTGAGTACAGTCTGGGCTGCCTCTTGTTTTTGTCCTGGTGTTGATTTGTGTTTGAGTGTCTCTGAGGATTATTGACTGACACCAGTGGTGATGCTTGTAAAGTACTTGTTTGAGTGAGTAGCGACTGTGCTCTTTGTGTAAGGGTGGCTTTCCTTTGCAAGCTGTGTTGTGTGTTAGGAGTGTGTCGCCCCCTTCTTGAATGTGTCTGGAATGAGCTCAATTTGGTTGGTTTGTTGTCGTCATTGTGTTCTGCAGATGCCTTTGGAAGAATTATACTTTAAATTTCAAAGAATGAATTATAAAAAATATGTTAACAGCTGCACGCTACTTTAGAGATTAAAAGCAGTAACAAAGTATAGATGTGTGAACGTTCACTTATTATATTGCCAGAATGGTAAAAATTTAGAATTAAAACTCAATAGGAAAAAGTAGGTCTCACAGAAACAAAAAGGAATTTGTATGTTTTAAACAACTAGGACTCAATGCAAAAAGTTACAGCATTACCCTTAGATACATTATATTAAATATTAAAAGGCATTCACATTATCTGAGTAATTGGTTGCTGTTAAAATAAAAGCGTCCTTTTACCACTGCAATACGATAGATTTTGACTACCTTGGAATGCCTGGGTTTTAAATAGAGTGAACCGTGCTCATTCCCAGCACCAGAAAGAGAGCTTTTAACAGCTGCTCAAAGCTGTCTGTCCGAAGGAAGCTGTTTTTCAGAGCTGACGGAGGTAATGAATAGTTTATCACATTTAGGGGGTTTCTGTGAGGACATTAGAATACTGCAAGGCCTTTTTCTCCTGAAAAAGCGTAGAAGCTAACGCCTGCTGGTCATAAAACACAGCTGAGTAAACAACACATGGCTATGCCCGGGCACAAGTTACAAATAAACGCTATGGCAACTAGGTTTTAAGCTAGTACAGAATGGCCTAAAAGCATGTGCATTAAAGTCTACTAATTTTGAAAGTTAGAAATACAGCTTCATTACTGTAGATAAAAGTAGGGACATTCATTCTTGTTGCTTTCCTAAAAAACACATCTGTGGATCTGAATGGTAAATAATTACTGCTTTTTAAAAGGTGAAAGAAACTTTCTCTGTTTCAGTAAAGCTTCTGTGTTTAGTTTCAAAGGAAATTCTGTATGTGTTATAATGCATTTAAAGACAAAAGGAAAGGAATAAGGCTTGCTTTTCATATGTAGAAACCACAAAAAGGGTTAGTGATCATTATTCAAAAACTGACTACATGTAAAAAAGTATTAAAAGTCACTGCACTAAAATCGTTTTTGCAAAGTATGTATTCAGATTTGAATGTGCACATTAAGATTTCTATCTCCAACTGATTAAAATATGTTGTTGCACCACATTAAAAGGTTGACTATTAGTTTATCTAACAACACCAATATTACTGTCTCTTAGTGACAAACTTAAAATGTAGTATGGCCTAATGGCTGCAGTGTCAAATACAAAGGTTATTAAAAGTCATGCAAAGGGTAGCTTTGGAGACATGTGAATTACATTGCATGCCTTAATGCACAATAGTTCTGGGCGCATTATGGCATTCTGAAAACTGAAATTTTGAGCCAATTTTTTAAGTGCTAAAAAAGCACAGTGCACGAAAATAAAAAAAATAATAAGACAGCTAAAGTTGCATTATACCTTTAAAAATATCAGCACGCAGGCATGGAGCAGGGATGCCCTTCCGTCATGCTTCTCGAGAGTTACTTTGAATTGTAAAGGCCGCATGGGAATAGCTTTGCTCAGACAGGTGACAAAAGGGTTAAGGGTCAGAGGCCAAGTTCTGTATTTAGAACTGACCAGCACTACTGAATGCAAAATGTCCACGCAGGGAGTTTTTGGAGCATTTTTTTTATCTGAGGTTAGCCACTGTGACAGTGTGTGATTTCCACATTTAGGGGTCTACAGTACACTATGAAAGCATCACAACGTTTCCTGATGTGTACATATACATATTTAATTGTGTAAATGCAAGTTGTACATTTAGTCTATAGCCCTTGTAGTAATAATACACATAAATAAACAGAGCTGTATTTGATTGAACAGGGAACACATTCCTTTTCAGCAGATTTGCTTCTATTTTGGTCTACAGCAAATAAAACGTGTTAAGCAAACTCACACTCCATAGATATAATACCTGCTTGTTATGTTGAAGAGTAGTTTAACAAATGAATTCCTTTGTATTAATTACTTTTCCTGATTCTAACATTGTAGGATAAAACACTACAGGTAATGTAAACCTTGCTCTAATGATGTCTGAGGCTATAATGTGCCTAGGAAAATATTAGGGTCGAATTAATTCTTGTTAATGATATTTAGGATATTGTCATTAGTAATTTAACTACATTTAAAGAAATGGAAGAATTTACCTAGTTGTTTCAATGAACATATGGCCTAGATTAAGCTTTCCTGGAACAAGATTGGACACCACAATTCTGTTTTAGGTAACATTAGCTAAAGCAAATATTGCATATTCTATTAGGAGTAGATGGGGATATCACTGTTTTCTTGAGACTACTGAATAACATTATCAAGGGGCAGGAGCGTCTGTGTGCCATGTTTAGAAAGCAGCTCTGCCATGTATACAGAATAATGGTTTTTAAATTAAAATTGTTGTGCTAGGGCCAGATAAAAAGGCCGTGAAATTAAGCTTGCATTCATGCGCCATCATGTTAAAACAGTACAAAAGCTAAAGAAATTGGTAGTTGATTTTGAATTAATGTTTTCTAGTTAGCTCAATGTGCTTGTACACCAAAATGTATAAAGTGTTACAGTCCACTAGTATTGGACATGACCTCCTTGATATGAATTCCCCTAGCTATTTACCTCCTACAAGTCTGTTTGTGCCCAGCTGCCAAAAGGGGGTAAATATTGTCAACAGGAGGTCACCTGTTTAGGTTACCTACTGTCGATGGGGGGTAGGAGAGTAGCGTAGGAGACTAGGTCCTGGGTAAATTAAGGGTAAGCAAAATTAAGTTAGCACACAAAAAGACTCCACTAAATCTGTGGAGGGGGAACAAGAGGCATGGGGTTCTAGGAGCTAGCAGCCTCCACTCTAAATGTTTACCACAAAGAGCTGCTCCTAGTGTGATAACCCAAACGAGTTACAAGAACGTCGTGAGTGTGGGCATCTCACAAAAAGTTACGGACTGGTCTCACACACCACCTGGTGTCATGCTTCATCATTGACCAGTCCTCGCCCTCTAAAACCTTCGTTTGATAGAGGGCGGGCATACACTTGACGACAAGGATGCACTTCTAAATGACTAAGTGGGGGCCCGTGAGATTGTGAGTGAGGTTAAAAATCATTATAGTAATCAGAAATATATTTTAATGTGACTGAAAACTATATGATATTAAAATGTATGTGACGGTGATTGGGGTAATTAGTGTCCCCTAACCGTCTTGTGAGTGGTCAACATGTTTCTGCCAAAGTGGCCCAGTTGGGTCCATGGCATTCATCAGGACCTAATTATAAATGGGGGCTCCGTTCTTACCAAGCATTGGTAAGATGCTACCACTGTGTGAGTGTAGCAAAGGCCACACTTCACTTCCTAGAATGCTTCCAATGATGAAGGCTATGAAAGAAAAAACATGTGAGAGACGAAGGTTAGTTGGAACTCGTTAGGTCAAATGTACCTGTAAAGGAAAGAAGGGGAAAACAATGCATGCATTGATTTCTAAGAGTGAAAAAAAGTGTGTATGTGACTTTGTGACACTCTATTTGTGTACGCATTTGTGAGACTTTGAGGCTGGAGGCAGACAATGCTGCCGCCAATCTTACCCTAATCAGATAGACAACTTGTCCCAAGGGGGAAGGGAGTGGAGGGAATCCACTGTTTGTCACTTCTGTAAGAGAGAAACATAGAACCAAGAACTACATCAAACGTGCAGAAGGAGTTGCTGCACAGACTGAGTTGTAAGTCATCTCAAAAGAAACCTTGTTGAGCAAATGTAAATGGAAGACATATAGAAAACAAACAGTCATTGTTGCTGATCAGTCGTTTGGGCTGGAATACACACACACACACACACACGCTCATTAGTCTCTCGGTACACCCATACTCTTACTGTGACACGAGTTGGAATGCTCCTGTGTCCTATGCGTCCGCTCGTTCCTCCTGAATGTGAGAAATGGAGGGAGCGGGCGCCGTCTTTTAAAAAGGAGGTCCGATCGTGTTAACTGGTCGATTGAGCGCTAAATATTTGCAGGTGCGGGGTTCCCGGTGTCACAAGAGCGCCGAGCCTGTATTAAAGATGTCAGATAAGGGCGTGAATGAGAGAGGGAGCCCCATTAGTGGCGAGGCCGGAGGTATGTCAAACTCCTACGATAGGAGGAGGCGCTGGGGGGCGGAGGCCCGTGACCGGGAGACAGCGCTGTGAGGGGCGTGTAACCCGGTAATTGGAAGAGCCCATGCCTGGTTGTAAGACTACGTGAGACCAGATGTCCTGTAGGTAGTGAGGCTGGGGGCGTCCTGACAAGGAACGTAATTGGGTGACACGCTATTAGGCGGAGTTCTGCATGTTGTTGCCAGCACAAATGTAGAGAGCTATCGCTATGTGCCCGAGCGTCTGTTGTCGTGAGTTGGCATGGAAAAGCTGTACGCAGTTGGAGCTGGGACGCGTAGCATAAGAGCAGGAGAGGAAAGTATAACCCACAGTTAATCACATAGCTCACATACCTCGCAACCGGGGTGAATATTCGTCATACCAACTGTTCGTGTTTTTAATCAGCGCTATGCACCAGTGAGTGTTTCAATAAAACGAGCACCTCCCCAGATATTGAAAGGATGTTTCACCTGTGTTCCATGTGGTTGGCCCTGCGCAAAGCGTATACATATCATCTTGGTGGGTGACGTGAAGGGCATAAGGGTAGAGAGAGGTGCGATGAATTACATCCCATCGTTCAAGCGGTCCCAGGCGATATAACTGTTATTCATCACGTGAGACTGATGCGATGTGTTGACGGACATATGCCGATGGGCTGGTTTTTTGGAAAAGAAAATGAAAAGGTGAGGACTGCATAGACGCTCCCACCTATTACATTAGTGAGGAGGAATGCTGCAGAGATTGGCAGCTATGGTGTTGGGGTATGTTCATGAACCTCCAACTAAACTGTTGTATTGTATATTAAAGGTGTGTCAACTTTAGCAGATAAACAGAGGTATGTGTTATGGATTTACAATTACACTATCAAAAGGGCATATACCAAATTCATATCCCCTTTCTTTAACGTGTAAGCTGCAGCCATGGGATGTCATCATTGAGGCCTTTCTCGTGGGAGCGTAGGTGGTACACCCAACGTTGCTCTCTCACATGGAGGGCTTTAGTGAGGTCAAATTTGCCTTTCTTCAAGACCTCAAGAATAGTCCAGCGCAGGTCTGTGTCTTTATGACTTTTTTCGGAGAAATGTTGTGTGAGCTTTGTGTTAGTTTTTTTACACCTGATCGTACTACGGTGCTCATTATTGCAGATTTTTATTTTCCTTGTAGTCATCCCCACATATTGGAGGTTGCAAGGACATGTTATTAGATATACCACATTTTCTGTGTTGAAATTGCTGAACGATCGGAGCTGCCATGGTTTGTTTGTGCCAATGTCCACTTCTTTGGTGTTTTTTGTGAGATTACATGACTGGCATCCGCCGCAGGAGAAATTACCTACTACACGTGGTTGGTCCCAGAGTCTGAGTGTTCTGTGTTATCATTTGTGGTCATCTGGGCATGGACCAGTTCGTCCCGGAGATTTTTGTTGCGTTTAAAGGCAAACAAGGGGGTTTCCCATTGTTTGCCAGCACTGTTTAGTATGTGCCATCTTTTTCTGATGATTTTTTTAACTGAGTTTGATGCTGGTGTGAATGTAGTTACACAGACCGGTCTGTTGGTTTTTTCTTTCTCCACGTCCTCCAGAAGTGCCTCCCTTGAGTTGTTTCTTGCTCTTTTGTTTGCCTTTCTCACCATTTTTCTTGGATAATAGCGTTCAATTAATTTCTTCTCAAGATGTTCTGCCTGTACTTTGTAAGTGTCTTTCTCTGAGCAGTTTCTCCTTATTCGGAGGAACTGACCAACAGGTAAGTTCTGTTTGAGGGCCTTAGGGTGATAACTCTCGTACAAGAGTAGGCTGTTCCTGTCTGTGGGTTTGTTGTAGACCTTAGTTGTTACCCCCTCATTGGTAAGTGTGATATCCAAGTCCAAAAAGATTGCGTGATTCTTATTGATGGTATGAGTGAATTTGAGATGTCTATCTTGCAAGTTCACCCAGTGGACAAAACCCATTGCGTTCTCTTCTGTCCCATTCCATACAATGAGTACGTCGTCTATGTAACGTTTCCAGATCTTTATGTGGCTTCGGAACGGGTTCACTGCGTTGTTGATGAAGTCCTCCTCAAATTGCTGGACGTATAGACATGCCATACTGGGAGCAAAAGTACTCCCCATCGAGGTACCTGTTATTTGCTGGTAGATGTCTCATTCCATAACAAAATGTTGGGGAGTGATAAAATCCCATTCTCTTCGTAGAATGATATTTTCTACGACTTCCAGTGTCCGTGGTTGTGGTATGCTTGTGTACAGGGCTTCGATATCCATCGTAATAAGCCAATCGTTGGTGGTATCAACCTCCAGGTCTCTTAGGAGGCAGAGGACGTCTTTTGTGTCTTTCGGGTAAGATTGTGTTTCTTTTACAATGGGCCGTAGGAACCAGTCGCAAAATTGCGACAGAGGTTCTAGCACAGATCCAATGCCAGATACGATTGGTCTACCTGGCGGTGGATCTTTGGTAGAATATAAAAGCGCGGCATCCTTGGCTCTTCGTTGATCAGGAAGTCAGCTTCTTGCCTCGTGATCCAATCGTTACTGAGGGCTTCCTCCACTATGTTCTTAATTTTAATCATGATTGGGCCCGTGGGATCCGTTTGATGTATGGCATAGCTGTTTGTATCCGCTAGCAGTCTTATACACTCATCCTGGTACGTCGTAAGGTCCATAAGGACAATTGCGCCCCCTTTAACCGCTGGTTTTATAACGACATCATGGTTATTTTTGAGTGCTTGTAGGGCTGTCCGTTCGTTCCCTGTGAGGTTGTTGAACCCTTTGGTATTCTGGAAGTCAATATTTTCTATATCCCTGAGCACAGCCTGTTCAAATGCAAGTATTTGACATGAGATGTTCTGATTTGGAGGTTGGAAGGTGGACTTCTTACGCAACCCGGTTGACTTTTTTCTGTCATCATTGATTTCTGTCGTGTCTCCAAAAAAATCACAAAGTTTGAGTTTCCGAAAGAACTGGGCCAATTCCATGTTGAGAGCGAAGGGGTCATTTCTAGGAGTGAGGACGAAGCCCAAGCCTTTGTTGAGAATAGTTTCTTCATCATATGTGAGTCTATGTGTGCTGATATTGACAATGTTAGTTAGTCTCTGCTCGTTGAGGGCATCTCCGTTCTCCCTCTGCTCCTGGTTGTTACCCCTTGCGGTGGTTGTTGGTCCTCCCACTGGACCCTTGCGTTTCTTCTTTTTTGTCTGCCCCTCCCTCTGCCTCTGCCCTGGAATAAAAAAGACGGGGGGCCTGAATGATATCCAAAGCCCGGTGGAAAGTAGGGCTGTTGCCAATAGCCCAAGGGAGGAGGTTGTGGTTGAGGTGCTTGCATCAGAGGTTGGTACCCAGAAGGTCTTCCATAGTGTGGTCCTGAGCTCTCATCCCTAGTGGAATCACTCCTCTTTTCTCCTGAACTGAACGTCCAGTTCTGGGGGTGGGTCGGAAACGTTGTTTTCTCCCTGGTTGCTGTGGAGTCGGTTTGTTGTAATGCTCATCCGTTACATATGGGTAGACCGTTTCTTTACTGAACTTCTGTATATCTTTTTTTAATTTTGTTAACTTGGATTGTGTCAGGTATTCTTTATATTCTGAGTGGTCTTTGTTAATTTCGTCCAACTTCTTTTTGAAGACTGAAAGTTGTACTGTAGTTTTCAGTTTGCACTCGCTTTGCTGGATCACCACTAGGAGAACATCTGCTAGTTGTCTTGCAGTGTTGATAATAAGGATGAGCCAGTCCTTGGTGCATTTCCACGCAATGCTTGACCAATTAATTCTAATCTCCTTGTTGTTAAGGAATAATCTGGGCTCGTTGGTAACAATCAATCCCCTGGGCGCCGTGTTCTTACGGAGGTACTCTGTCATAAACGCTCCATGGAGAGCTGTACGTATTTGCTCTTTTTTCTTTGAGGATAGTGCTTCCCACTCATCTGAATTTTGTACTGTTTGCGTCACTATGGTTTCTGCTAGTAGAGATGGTGTGTTTAGGATCTCTGCTAGAATTTCTTCCCCGAATGAGAGTTCGGTGTCCATGTTGAAAAATAGGGTAATGTGAGAATAATGCTTAGTCAGATCCTAAGGTTAGGATTGGTTGGATGAAGCACCTTTTCAGGGAGAAACATTATTTGGGAGTAAGACCGGGGGAAATATGTCTTAAAATGAAAAATGTGCCAATAATAGGTTCTATGTGCTAGTGGAGGGCCCCAATCCTCCTTCTGTTTCTTCATTTACAGCTGAACAGTGGGGCAGCAGCGTAGCTTCAGATCCACCCAAATGGAGAACACCAACCTAATACAGGCATGGGGCCATGCAGGGGCGGAAGAAAATGGACAGGTAGTGTGGAAATGAGCTTTTTTAGGGGCCCACCGCTGCAGGGGTTCACCCTTCTCTGTCCACGGGTCCTTAAACCAACAAAGAAGAGATTGGCACTGAAGCTGGAATTCAAAAATAACAAGTTTATTCACTCATGAGTGAGACCACGTCCATACAACACCCTCAAGTGTTCCAGGAGGTAGTGGCTTGAATACACAGACCATGGGCCTTATATACTGTTTTTGTTGCGGAGTAAGCATGTATACTCAAATAGAAGGTACAAACTTACACAGTAATAGCTATGTCGGGGCAGCAGATTGTACCTGCTGTGCCCAGGCACCTCCTTATCAGCAAACAAAGGTGCAGACTTGCATTCACTTGGGGACCGGGACTCAGAGGCCTGATGCACAGAAACTGGAGTATCTGAAGCAACCCTTGTTTCAGAGGGGGTCCCCTCAGGCAAAACCTCCTTGCTCTTGTTATTGGTCTGTGCCTCTCTTAACTAGGCATACAAAAAAGGAACAAAGCGAGGAATCAGCTCTCCATCCTGATTTGTGACCCCGTCTTTCACCCAAGAATTATCTGACAGTGGTAGGGGAACACGTTTCTTCCGGCCTTCCACCTTCACCGCTGTTATAGTGGCCAGCAACACCTGGGCTGGGTCCCTTCACCTCGGCTCCAAATTAGACTTGCACTTAGTCCCCTGGTTGGATCTGATATCCTGGCCCCTCTGGCAATGGTTGTAGGGCAGCAGATATCTGTTAGTGAACAGAACGGAAATCTTTAGACACAACATACAAATAATCATTCAAAAGAGGATATTCAATTTCAGAAACGGCCCTATATTATTCTTCTGAAGAACGTCAAAAAAACAAGGAATTTCAAAACAACTATTCTTTTAACAATTTTGTACTTATAAGTCATAGATATCACGACACAGCTTCTACTTTGTGAACCTTCACTATTGTGCAAAACTGCAGACACCTCTAAAATTATTTTCCTTGCATAAGAACAACCATGTTTTACTCTTATGACCATGCTCTCATATTATAGGTGTAGCGGGAAACTCTAAAACTGTGAATGTAACAGAGATCCATATTACATAAATAACTGATAAATTAAACATAACCTAGTAGGTACATGAATTTTCCAGCAGAACTTTGTGGCAGACAAGAAAACAAGCAAAGAACAGTTTGTTCTTAAAAATGTGTGCTATGGGCATATGGGCATCTTTCCTAGCATCGTGAACCATATGCATCATACGTTTCACAATCCGGGCCATGTAATATCATATTCAGGGGAGAAACCTATTCACCAGCTCTAGCAAGGGCTGTCAGCTTGGTTACATGAACTAACTGATAAGGGGCTCGTGATGCCTCTGCGACTTATGTAGTGCTGCAATAACATCACCTGGGAATTTGGAACAAAAACCACCAACATATAGTTCCCCTTAAAGGTCAAATAAGGGAACATCAGTCTATTCTACCCATCCTTTCATCCTTATCCAATTCCAGTGTCATCAGTTTACAGAAAAAAGGGCTAGTAACATGGCGTATTTATTTAATCATTTTGTTAATTCTAACAGTTTGTTCAAACAGTTTTACTTAATAGCCCATCAGACGTGCACTGGTGAGGTGCTTTGTCTCTATTTATTCAAGAACATATTCACAGCATCCTGTGAAATGAATGACTAAAGCAAGCCCAACCGATTGTCTCATGGCCATTCCTAGACAGCTCAGACAGGAGAGAGAGAGAGAGAGAGAGAGAGAGAGAGAGAGAGAGTACACAACAACAAGCTGCCCTGCGTACTTTCCACGCAGAATAGCTCACAATAATACACATAATAGGCACATAAATCAAGAAAAAAGCACACAACAATACATATAGCAAGCACAAAAAACAAAAAAACTAAAAACACAGTGTGTTACTTAATTTTGTTTACCCTTAATTTGCACAGGAGCTAGTCTCCTACCCCCCCCTTTCGACAGTAGGTAACCTAAGCAGGTGACCTCCTGTCGACAATACTTACCCCCTTTGGCAGTTGGGCACGAACAGACTTGTAGGAGGTAAATAACTAGGGGAAACCACACCAAGGAGGCCATGTCCAATACTATCGGACTACACCACTTTGTAAATTTTGCTGCACAAGCACATTGAGCCAACTAGAAAACATTAATCCAATGACCAACTACCAATTCCTTTAGCTTATTGTGCTGTTTAACATGATGGTGCATTAATGCAAACTTTATTTTATTGCTTCCTCATCTGGCCCTGGCACAGCAACCGTAAATTGAAACCATTATTCTGCATGCATAGCAAAGCTGCTCTCTGTGTTAAAAGCTGCACATAGCCCCCAGATGCTGCTGCCCCTCCTTCTCTCTTATGGCTTCATAGAAGCTGCCTGGTCTTTTGCCGAAGATAATAAGCAGAGCCTCCCTTCTCTCTCTACACTCTGGCCCCCGCCTTCGGAATGTCTTCCAAGGTCGAAGTGCTAGAGCAAGCCAGCCAGAAATAAACCCTCCTTCTTTTTCATAGAGAAAGAGAGCACATTCCTACATGCATTTTAAAATACTTGTCTTCCTAAGCACAGAAATACACAGCACTGTTTAATTTAAACACGCATTCTTCTTTAAATTTTTTCAAAAGTTGCACTTTTCCTATGTAAAAATGAATTTCCATTGTTACTAGTATTTCTACTATACCATATTTTTATTTATGTATTATTATTTATTCATTCTTCAAAATTTAAAGTGTAATTCATCCAATGGCATCTGCAGAACACAATGACGACAACAAACCAAATTGAGATAATTCCAGACATTTTCAAGAAGGGGCCACACACTCATAACACACAACACAGCTTGCTAAGGCAAGCCATCTTTACACAAAGAGCACAGTCACTATTCACTCAAACAAGTACTTCACAAGCATCACCACCGGTGTCAGTCCACAAACCTCATAGACACTCAAACACACAATCAAACCACAAATCAACACCAGGACAAAAACAAAAGACACCCCACAGACTGCACTCAAACCAAGCCAATTGTAAGTCATATTTACAAACAAAAGAGCTCCCAAAAGCAGCCCAGAGACTGCACCAAGACAAGTAAACAGCCCAGAGAATGTTCCATGTTTAAGAAGACAGGCTCTAGCCCCAGACCTTTTCCAAAATACGCCAAATTACCAGTTGGTCTGGCAGAGTGTTTGCAAACACTCTGTGTCTTTTACCAAATCATACTTATTCAAGAAGGCATGCCTATTACAGGGGTCCGCAGACCCACCCAAAACAAGATAGGGTAAAATCCCCAAGCCTTTGCAATAAGAGACCGAATTACCAATTGACCTGGCAGAACACTCAAGGAGCGCTCCTTATCACCACTTTTGAATTTCTTCAAAATGCAGGCATGTTCTTCCAAGTATACCCATTCAAACAAATATCATAAGGAGAAAAATCCCCACAGTACCTGCCTTTAGTTATTGCAATAAATAAACAAACAAACAAAACCAGAATCTTGGCCAAGCAAATCCAAAATCACGAGTGCCGCTTCAGCAACCTTACCAAACAAAAGTCTCCAGCCTCCAACTGCCAATCTCTTGGTTGACCTAATGGTCACTGCAAAAACGTGCGCCGAAGGAAATCTCAGTCGGAACCGGCCACCACCCGGAGGGTCAGATCAAGAAAAACGGATAAGTCACTTCGGTCTGCAAAGACAAGGGTCTCCTCAGCAGGGTACCTCCTCATCAATATTCCATTCCTCCATCAAGACCACTCCTTCGGGCGGCGGCGGCTCCAAGGGGCCCCATGAGTCGGGCGCCAAACTGTGGAAATGAGCCTTTTAGGGGCCCACCGGTGTAGGGGTTCACCCTTCTCTGTCCACGGGTCCTTAAACCAACAAAGAAGAGATTGGCACTGAAGCTGGAATTCAAAAATAACAAGTGTATTCACTCATGAGTGAGACCACGTCCATACAACACCCTCAAGTGTTCCGGGAGGTAGTGGCTTGAATACACTGACCATGGGCCTTAAATACCGTGTTTGTTGCGGAGTAAGCATGTAGACTCAAATAGAAGGTACAAAAACAGGAATAGCTATTGACTAACATGGGCAGATCGATATCACTTAGTCAGCAAAGTGGGAGGGAAGACAGAACTGCTTACATCAGTAAGACATGATGGACAGTTACATTCTCAAACAGGTGCATTCTAGCAGCTACAGGCCTCTCTGAGCTCATACATTGCTTGAGCTTAGAATAGAAGGAGTTAACTAAAGCTGATGAATCAAGCAGAATAGAAAGGCAAGCAACAGTGAAGATGGAAGAATCACATGGCTAACAAAATGGACGCCACAACCAAGATGGCTTCAGCTCATGTTAACAGCAATTATTTTCGATTTCCACAGTAGGACCATATTACTGTGTAGTGAAGGGTCTATTATGGAGGAGGAGGAACATGGAAGATGGGTTGGTTCCCCATCAGGTCGTTCTTCTTCCCTTCAGAAACCAGTTTCTTCATTTGGCCCATTGTCAGGTTAGGGGTGGATATTATGGACTGGAAAAATGGAGGAATATTTGCTGAGAAAGTTCTACTGGTCGGGGTCTTTTCTGATATCTGTTGGTTTTGTGCTACCTGTGACAGGTGTCAGGTTTTTAAGACACCCCATTCACCCAAGGCACCCTTAAGACTGCTAACCATTATTGACATCCCCTTCAAAAGGCTTGGGATGGACCTCTTGGGTTCCTTGATAATCTCTGCCTGGGGCTCTCAGTACATATTAGTACTTGTGGACTATGCCACAAGATAATCTGAGGCAATACCACTATAGATTATGACTACGACCTCGGTCGGCCAGGCAATGATAGAGTTCTTCACCAGAATGGGATTCGGGTTGATTTTAATGTCTCAAGTATGTAAGATACTGGGAGTTTAACAAATATGGACTTCTGTTTACTACCCCTAAATGGTTGCCCTGGTCAAGCGGTATAACTGCACTATCTGACAATAAGTTGCTTGCCATATGGCAGGGGCCCTATACTGTTCTGTCCCAGGTCACCCCAGTGACCTATAAGCTGCCTGTGCCTCATTGTGCTGCTAAGGGGTAAATATACTGCATCAATATCCTCAACAGGTTGGAGGAAAAAAATGAGCAGGATGATACTACCCAACGCTTAGATATTAGCTTTGTCCCTAGAGAACTGCCTGCACTTGCTGGTATGGTCCAGCTTGGTCTCTCTCTCAGGTCCATGCTGAATGGGTAAACAGAGGAGATGATCGAGCGATATGGGAATGCATTCTCAACAAAAGCCTGGAGGAGTTCCCTGATGCAACAGGAGATCATCACACAGGGACATCAGGTAGTGTGGCTAAGACCCTGTTGGATCCCAGAGGCTAGTTTGGGTACAGTTGAATGTGAGGTGTCCAGCATGCTAGCAGAGGGAATTAATGACCCCTCCAACAGTGTGAGGTATTCGCCAGTAGTACTTGTCCCAAAACCTAACTTTTTCCATTAGGTTCTGCATCGACTTCTGCCAACTCAACCATAAGTCTAAATTTGATAAATATTGTTAGAAATGGGATTTCTGGTTGGCTAGGGCTTGCACCTAAGCTAGGCAGAAACCACCACTCTAGTCAGGGCAAGGAAGTTACACGCTGAAGATAACCCCTGCTCACCCCCTTGGTAGCTTGGCACGAGCAGTCACGCTTATCCCAGAGGCAATGTTATCCCAGAGGCAATGTGTAAAACGTTTGCGCAGCACACACACACAGAGCAGCAACACACTAGCCACACCACAAAAGAAACTCCAAACAAGGTTATATAAAAATAGCTTTTGTATTATCCAGAACACATTAGAATCATAATCACAAATATACACTGTGCCAACTGGCACCAGGTAATAATTTACAGGGGATTATGTACAGGTGACAGGGTCAATCAGGCCACTGTCAGAATCATCACAAGCACAAGTGGTAAATGTAAAACACCACCAGTAACTACTGGCAGAATACTGTACTCAGTATTATATCACATTAGGCATAAAACACATTATGCAGTAGGCATCACATTAGGCATAAAAAGTGCACCACAGTAACACTGAACAAGCATTGGCATAGCCAATAGGTCTCGCCTCTGGGACCTTATAAGTGTTTAGCCATGCAACAGTTGCATAACTAAATACTTATAAGGTCCCAAAAGCGAGACCTATTGGCTATGCCAATGCTTGTTTCTGTTTATTACTGCTCTGTAGTAATGGCGGCACCCGTGCTTTAGCTTAAACATCTTAAGCTAAAGTCGGGTGCCGAGATTGCTTCAAAAGTAAAGAATTGTCTATTTCTTTACTTTTGAAGCAATCTCAGCACCCGACTTTAGCCTAAGATGTTTAAGCAAAAGCACGGGTGCCGCCATTACTACAGAGCAGCAATAAACAAATGCTACCGCCGGCCACAGTTTGCAGTGCATGTGCGCGAGCGGTGCAAGCGCAGCAGTAATCATGCCATATGGCGCCTCTGCTCAAGCGCGCGCCCACGCGCATGCACTGCAAGCTGTGGCCGGCGGTAGCATTTTTTTAAGCCCTTAATTTAAGTCTCGCTCGACCAGCGCAAGCGCTGGGTCAGGCGAGACCTAAAAAGGGCACACAGCACCTTAGAGACTTGCGCCCTGTCACCCTCACAGATAAAGTGCACACAGCACCTTAGCGTAAACCATGACCCCAGGCCAACTGGCCTTCCTATGGGGCCCAAATGCCCTATGACCCCACTGTCAGGGCGTAGCTGCAAATGCAGAGAAATCACTGTCACGCAAAGTCAGGGCGTATTGTAGGACCTTCCTGTTAGAAATGGGGGTCTCTAGTTGGCAATGGCTGGCCACTGTCCAAGTAGGGACCCTTCTTCCTAAGTCAGAGTAAGCAGACTACACCCTTTGATAACGCCTGCTCAACCCTGTGGTAACGTAGCATGAGCAGCTAGGCTTATCTCAGAGGCAGTGTGTGAAGCATTTATGACCATACACAGTGAAAAACACTACAAAGAGACACCACACAGGTAGTTATAAAAATAAGTATCTTTATATATAGACTTAACACAAGACCAATAACAGTAAAAATCCACAATACTAGAAAATAGGGTTACTCTAAAAAGGCTGCAAAAATAGTTCAAGGTGTGCAAGAGGTGTTCAGTTCAAGGCAGTGGTCCCTGTGACCCTTTTACTCACAAGATACCTGGATTCTGTAGCAAAGCAACCAAAATGTCGCTAAGGAGTTGTAGCGATGATTTTCCTCACGCTAACCAGCGATGCGTTGAATCCTTGCTGCAAGGGAGGGTGATGCACTGATTTGTGTGCAGGACAAGGCGACAAACTTCTGCACGCTAAGCTGGCGATGCGATAAAATCCTTGCCGCGAAGGGAGGATGATGCGCTGAGCCTGTTGCATGTGCGATCTTGTTGCGATGAAAGAAAATGGTGCTCCGCGAGGGAGCGATGATCCTGATGCGATGCGATGAAAATGGCGAACGCTCGGCATCCGCGCTGCGATGTCGTGAAGCGATGAACTCGATGCGATGATCTTTGGTTAGCGAGCGCTTTGAGGCCCGCAAACATGCAATGCGATAATCTTCGGGTTAGCGAGCATTTGGCAGCCCGCAGACAGGTGATGCGATGTTCTCCGGTAGTGAGCACTCGGCGGCAGCAGCGCGACGATTTGCCTTACGCTCCTCAGCTGCAGCTGCTCGCTAATGGGCGTCAGCGACGATTTTCAGCACTCTCTTCTCCACAGCAGAACTAGAGGCCCTGGAACTCACAGGATCCTCACCTGCAGATAGAAATCCTCGCTGGGAGGAAACAGGAGGCTGGTGGTGGAGTCTGATGTGCCTGAGACTCCTGTAGGAGGCTAGTTCTCTTCTAGCCCTTAGGTGATTGCTGTAGCAAAAATAAAAGTTCCTTCAAAGTCCTTTTCCTCTTCTTCCAAGTCCAGTAGTAACCACTGCAGGCCAGTCCAGGGAACAGCACACAAGCACAAGGACAGTCCCTCTCCTGCAGATTCCTTCAGTTACACGGCCAGAGGTTCTTCTTGTTGTCCAGGAGCAATACCAATTGTAGGGGTTTCAGCACAGATATTTATATCCCAAAAGTCTTTGTTCTAAAGAGTCACAAGTCACTGAACCCAGCCAGAACCAGTTCTGCCCAGCCCTGGAGCACTTTGTTTACCAGGCTGCATCCTTCCTTTCAGAAAGAGGGGGTCTGCCATCAGACGCACAGTGGGAGGTGGAGCCAGCATTCACCTTGCCAGGCACAGCCCTATTCAGGTCCAGGAGCTACCCCTCCCCATACTCCAATGCAGATCTCTCTATTCAACCCAGGTCTGACTCAGCCTGCCCTGTCCCTCCAAAACCAGACAGCCAATACACATAACAGCAGAGCACACTGGAAGGCTTAGGCAAGAGAATACCTACTTTCTAAAAGTGGTATTTTCAAACACAGAATATAAAGATAAACTTCACTAAAAGATGTATTTTAATATTCTGAGCTCAAGCATACTAAATTTGTTTTAACAATTTAATTGGCCGCACTCTGCTCGTCCTACCAGCGTGTTACCCCAAAGCGTTGTGGTCCATGTGGTCAGCTTCGGCGGGTACGCCTCTGCCCAAGTCTTGAGTGACTAAATTTGTTTTTCTACCATGTTCTGTGGGTCAGTTAGGACTATAGAATGTAATAGCCAAACCTCCCATTCTGGCCTACGGAGAACAGGTAGCCTTACAGTATTGAAAAACGAAATTGGGTGTAATTCACTACCAGGACATGCTACACACATCAGAGCATGTCCTACCTTACACATACAATGCACCCTACCATAGTGGTGGCTTACGTGATGCCAAGGGAAGATTCAGGGGCTGGGAAACCAAATAAACCAAATAAGCCAATCATGGATATACCAATTCACGTGTCATCTTTACACAGGGAGCATTCGTGCTGTGACACTGAATGGCAGTGGCACAGCGCCCAGAGCATCTATTACCAGCAAAAACAGAGGAGACAACAGCAAAAAATGGAAGGGAGACCCACGCCAATGGTGCCAGGTCTAACACTTCCTAATGGCTCTCTGGCTGCCAAAGCAGCAAAAAGCAATGTGCCCCACAGCACTGGGGGCGTGGGGTGCAAACCGTGCAACTCACCCTGTCCTGGCACTAGAAACAACGTGCCCCCGCTGTTGCAGCTGCCCGCTCTCTTGCGGTGCAGCTGAGCAAATAAACAAGCACTGGCACTTACTGTGCATTCGTGAGCACCAACGCGGCTCCAGGCACCGACAATGTGCCTCGGGGAGCCCCACTCCACGGGGCCTCTTCTGGGGCTGATCTCGGCACCAGCAATGATCTGGGGGAGCCCCCTCTCACCGGGGTTCCTCGTAGGGAAGGCACTAACAATATGCCTCGACAGGTTCTCGCTCCCCAGCCAGCCCCACTCACCGGGCTCCTCTGGGTTTCCTCCGGTCTTCCTGCGGGGGCTTCACCTCTCTCTCAGAGGCGGGGGAAGGCTTAAATGGAGCTCGTACAGCTCCAACTTCTCTGGCGCCTGCGGGGCTCTCTCCAACTCACGGGAGCCCCGTTCAGGAATGCACCAACTTCCGGACTCCGCGGGGCTCTCTCCAGATCATGGGAGCACTGCTCAACGATCAGGCCACGACTTCGCCTCTCCTCACTTCCCCGGTCCCCCTTCCTGGGACCGAGACTTCGACGTGGAGCTTGCGAGGCTCCGGATGTCAGAGAGGCCGCAGGCCCCACCCACAACCAGGCAACCTTTGCCTGTCTTCCGGCTCAGGCCATGGCAGTGCTTCTTGGCAGCTCCTGCTAACTCATAGGCATAAAAGAGGGGTGGGCTCCCGCTTCCAAAAGCACAGCACAAGGTGGGGTGGGATCCCACCAGACAGCGCAAAACGCGGGGTGGGCTCCAGCTCATGGAACCCAAATGCGGGGTAGGCTCCCGCCTTCAATAAGGAGCGCAAAGTGTGGGGTGGGCTCCCTCCCGATTCCTGCGTCATGCAGGGGAATCCTCTCGCTGGGATTCCTTTGGAACGCTTCTGCAGCCCAGCACTCAGGTATCCAGTGCACAGCGGATAGTGAACTTGGCTGCTTCACAACCATCTTGCATGACCTGGGAAAGTATAGACTGGGCTTTATTAGGGACTATGGGCAAAACTTTGGACACTGAGTCCCACAAAGTATGAGAGTAGCATCCCTAGAGGCAGCTGGTATTCACTGAGCAAAGGTACAAATTAGTAGAGGAGAAAGCACACTTACCAAATGTCTCTATCTATATCCTCTTTGATTCTCTCTCAGAAGGGGTGGTAAGAAATACGTTTGGGTTTACTCTGCTGGCTATTGCCTATACCACCAGGCTCAAGGGGGTGGGGTGCGGTGCTGAATGAGGAAAGCTAGGTCACCTAGAGCAGGAGCATCAGAACATTTGTTTTAACTTCCTGAGTAGGAAGTTGACGATCAAGACTTCCACCAAACCTTGCATAGTGATAGTAAACGAGGTGCTATCGCCTGTGATGGGGGGAATAGTCCAGTGTCTAAGGCATCTTCCAGACCACTGGCATCTTGGAGGTATTTCTTTCAGTTGTCCTTTTTGTAAAGTTGTGGTATCTTAACCTCAGCATTATAGCCACTGTTCCCTTGAACGTGCGCGAGCGCGCGCCCGCGCACTGAAGTCACTCTGAGCGGGCAGTGTCCAATATTTTGCGCGCACATAGCACATCCCGGGAGCGACAAGTGTCTGTGGGGTTCGGGAGGGCTCCCGTTCACCAGCAAGTGGAATTGGCACTTGCTCAATTTCTTTCCCTAATAGTGCGTAGCTGCAGGGCTCATTTAGGGCCTTTGTGAAAGTATTCGTGTTAATCGCAGCGCCGTCATGCGCTGCAATTAACATGAATACTATCTCAAAGGCCCTCAATCAGCTCCGCAGCTACACACTATTAAGAACAGGAATGCAGAAAATCTAAAGCAGGACGTGTACTTTCAGACTCTGAAAGCCCACGTCCTGTTGGAGACTCTGCATTTCTTTTATTAATAGTGCACAGCTGTGGGGCTGATTGTGGGCCTTTGAAATAGTATTCATGTTAATTGCAGCGCGCACAGGCGCTGCAATAACATTAATACTATCTCCAGGAGGTAAGGGCACTTTTGTGCTTTTTGCTCTTCCGGCCTGGCTCTTTGGAGCTTGTGCGTCTGGTTTCCGTGCAAGCTGTGGGTCCGCGCTCTGATGTTTGCTAGTTTCAGTCACTTTTACAGGCAGGGAGCTCTGTAGCCAATCCAGGGAAGCCACCCACTCTCTGGGAGATCTGGCAGTCGCCGTGCACTGCGGGAGTTTGGGGGGGAGGGGAGCAGTGCAGCCTGGTGACTTCTTCAAGGACTCCCAAAATTGAATTTTTGTGAAAGAATTACTTGAGGCAATTCAATTACTTAAAGAGGTGGCCGTGGTTAAGTGTGCTGATCACCAATCAGGAAATGATTATGTGACAGCCGGTAACCGATATGCTGACCAGGTTGCCCAACACTGTGTAAGGCGTAAGATTGCCTTAAACAAGCAAATCGAAACATGTGGAATCAGCTGCCAACTTATGCTACTTGCAGGAGTGGGGACCTGGGAGGAGGTGAAAGATCTGCAGGACGCAGTAGACATAAGAGAAAAGGAAGAGTGGGTGAAAATAGGATGTCAAAGAAGGGCAGAAGATGGTGTGTGGGTTTGTTGTGATGGCAGACCAGTCATGCCAGACAGTATGCTTGCACCAATGGCTAGAATGTACCATGGAGACACACATGTGGACAGAGATGCAATGATTCGACTTTTCAGACAAGATTGGTTTAACACAGGGTTCAGGAGTGTAGCAGAGAGCCTTTGCCAAAGATGTTTAATATGTCAACTAATGAACCCTGGCAGGAAAACTGTGGTCTGTATGGGAAAGATTGGAAAGGGAGAGGGTCCTTTTGTGAGACTTCAGTTAGATTTCATTCAACTGCCTGCTTGTCGAGGGCTGAAATATGTACTTGTCATAGTTTGTTTATTTTCAAAGTGGGTGGAAGCATACCTGACCCGAAGAAATGACAGCTTGAAAGTGGCCAAACTTTTAATAAGAGAATTCATTCCTAGATTTGGTTTTCCAGTAACGATTGAATCAGATAGAGGGTCTCATTTTAATAATGAAATAATTCAACTAATTTGTGAAGCATTCAAAGTCGACCACAAATTGCACTACGCTTACCGCCCAGAGGCTTCTGGAGTGGTAGAACAATTAAATGGCACAATCAAGTCAAGACTCGGAAAGGTGTGTGCATCCACCCCACTGGAGTGGCCTGATGCTTTGCCTCTTGTTCTGACGGGACTCAGAAGTATTCCAGATAAAAATACTGGATTGAGTCCCCATGAAATACTCATGGGAAGAGCAATGAGACAAGCATGTGTACCAGGACACAAGCTGTTGAATATAACTGATGACTTGGTCTTGGAGTATTGCAAAGAGTTGGCTGACAGCGTGCGTTCTAGCTCTCATCATGTTGGAGAAGACGCTTCCAACAGACAGCTGAGCCACTTGCATAATCTGAATCCCGGTGACTGGGTAGTTGTGAATAATCACACTCGAGAGTCGGGCCTAGCACTAAGGTGGGATAAACCGCATCAAGTTATATTGACTACCTCAACAGCTGTAAAGTGTGCAGGATTGCCTAATTGGATTCATGCAAGACATACCAAAAGGGTACCAGCTCCTGAAGAAGAAGAGTTACAATTGAAACAAGAAATTGATGGTGCTGAAGGTTGCACAGGTGAAGAACTTCTTGTAGAAGATCCTGAGGTAGCTGCCCAAGATCAACCAAGCATTTCTCAGGACGACTGGATCCCAGTGGTGGATATACCTGAAGTACTTATAAGAACTAGGTGTCAAACACAGTTAGATAGACAGGAAGAGAGTGAGGACCAGACAGGTATAGAAGAACTTGCTCAGGAAAGTAGTGAAACGACTGCTAGGGAGCCTGAGCAGGAACAGTTAAGGAGAGAACAATATACTCAGACAGAAGAAACCCAAAGCCCTATTCCTGAGTCAGAGGAGGGACAGCTAGGATTTAGAGAAAACGTTCAGGCAGAAGAAGGTAAAGAGGTAAAAAGACCTGAACAGGACCAGCTAGGCATAGAAATGCAAGTTCAGGATACAGAAGAAAAACCAGACATCACTAATCCTGAACAGGGTCGGATTAAGGTAGATGAACCTATCCAGGCAGAACAGGCCGAAATAATAAGCCCAGGACAAGGTCAGAAAGAGAGGAAATCTGAAGACGAAGCTGATCAAGTTGTGCCAAAATCAAAATAAAATAAAAGGAGACTTGAAGAACCTGGCAGTGCAGTGAAATTTAAGAAGAGTTGAAAAGGTGATAATTGGCCAAGAATTATCAAGAGACTGAGATATCGTCTTAAGACAATCAGTGAAGAACCTGACAGAGTTAATGATATAACTAATCAATCAGGATCTTCCAAAGTAATACCAAAGCGAAGGAGTCAAAGATTGAAGACATTGAATAACAAGTTCAAGGGTCCTGAGTAGATATATGTTATTCTTGTAGCCTTTGAAAACCTCGACCTAAATGAAGAAAGTGATGAAGAGCTGAATGTTGAACAAATTGAGGAAGAAGTAAGATCGACCTGAAAGAGAGAAGACGCTTAAGGTGTTATCTAATACCAGGTTCTAGTTAAGAAGATATAATCTTCTTGTCCAAAAATGTCTGATAATAATGTTGCTGGAAAACCAAAACGAAGCTGTATAAAGAAGTGTTGTAGGATCTGTATATGTAGTTTAATATTAGTCCTCATAATATGGGGGATATTAGCAATAGCTATTCCCTATCTAATGGTTACTGACAAACAAAATAGTACTAACACACATACAGAAGTTGCAAACATTAAAGGAGATAGAGTAGACTTAGAAACACCAGATGAGCTAGATTTACACCACACTGTAGATAAAAATGAAACTGATTTACATGTATTTGCAAATCCTTTAGTACATTATGTAGAAACTATGGAAGTTAGTGATTGTTATGTTTGCATGAAATTGCCAAGCTCAGTAGCTGAAGGGGTAACTTATCATCATCTACCCTTGACATATGGTATTTCATGTAGTGTACTAGCTAGTTTATTCTATAGAACTGGAAAACTGCGGTATTATTATTCAAATGTAGACGTAATATTTTCAGAAGTTCCCATCTGAAAGAGCATGAACCCTGTCCTTAGAACTAGAGACTCACAATTCATGGGTGAATATTTCCTAGCAATGAAGACAATAGATATAGCTGATGCACATAAACGTAACTTAACCTGTAAATTGCATGAAGAAGAAAAGATATTTTTGAATTTAGTAGAACACAGGAGACAGGATTTCCAAAGAAGGGCCTCTGAACCGAAACCTCAGATACCTAAATGGGCTGAAAGGGAAGACCTTTTAATAAGTGGCAAGACTCATGCTGCTATGTCTCTGGATTTTGAAAAGAAAGGGAAAATCTGTCTCCATAGACTTAAGACAGAATATAACAACGTATTTATTGGTTCCAGTGAATGTGAACATAATTTCTTAGTAATTGGGGGTTGAGGACCAAAAGGAGGAACTGATCCAGTATTTTCTGGAATTTATTATATTTGTGGAAACAAAGTCTATTTTAGGTTGCCTGATCACTGGTATGGGAGTTGCTATTTCGGCATAGTATTCCCTAAAGTCTATCATGTTAAAAGAATCACTGGAAGCAATAATGACAGTAGTGGACTAACCTGATATAAAAGAGCTAGTTTTTCTGAGATAGTAGGTGATATATTTGGTGTATTGATACCTTCAGTGGGGGTTCTGCTGAATTCTCGAAAAATCTGTCAATTGTCAACAGTAGTTGATCGGTTATCTACTGACACTGCTGGAGGATTTTTACTGATCAATACAGAGTTAGTTGCTGTTAGATCTATGGTTTTGCAAAATCGACTTGCCCTTGATATCTTATTGGCAAAAGAGGGTGGAGGCTGAAAGCACAACATTGTTGCACGTATATACCTGACAAAAGTGTAGAGATTGGAAGTTATATTAAAAATATTACACATTTGGAAGAAGAACTGAAACCACTGGAGGTTGACAGTGTATGGAAGAAAAAATAAATAGTTTCTCCACTATCAGTAGTTGGTTTTCTAACATAGGTAAAAGTATTTTAGGTCAAATATTATTGCCAATCATGGGCATAACTTTGCTAGTTTTGATGATAATATGTTGTCGCAAATGCAGTGGGAAAAGAAAAAGGTACGAAGTGAATGAGAAGGGTAGAAAAATAAAATTAGAAGAAATACGACTTGAAGAATTGAAGGGCAATATCTACAAAAGAATGAAAGGATCCCAATTTAGGAAAGATAAAGGAAGGAATAAAAGATTTGAAGACATTGAAATGGTAGAATGCTAAAGTTGGCATCTGATTTAGTAAGAATTTAGTGATGGCATAAAATGCCATCAGAGAGGGGATTGATGGAGCAAGGTTTCGCATAAAAGGAAACTTGCCTGTATGCAATCCTCTTGAATAACCTGTAACATTATAATCAACCTGTCTGTGAGTACTAATGCTGGAGCGGGTAATACAAAATTTTGTATACCCCTATTCTGCATGTTTATATTAATCCGAATAATCAATTAATTGTAATATTATTAATTTGTTTGAAGTGATAACTCACCAACTATATTAACAAAGAATTACACGTGGGAATTGCACCTTGCATGACTATATTAATTGTAAACTAACTTGAGTACACATATTAATAGTAGCAAACTAGAATATTGCATGTTATATGTCGCTTTGGTGATGTATTCAGGGAGTATAAACCGCTCTGAGTGTTGCTTCTGCTAGATAAATACACACACATATGGGTTTTAGCAAGGGGATAACATTTTATTAGCCATTTCTATGTTTAATTACGTTTTTGTGTTTCTTTTGCTTAAGTTGACCATTTCGGCCTAAACAAGATGGCTGAATGAGACGTTAAACGTGACTGCCCTGACAACACGAGGTTCTGGGTGAAATGCGCAGGCGTCACCGCCAGCAGCAGTGGCCTGGACCTGACCCCGGGAGAACATGTACCCTTCAAGGATGCTCCGGGAACCCATCCAAGACCAAAGACAAAGCTCAATTTAAAAGCCGGAACAAGCAAGTTTGATGACTTCATAATTCGACACCCTGAGAACTGTACCCCGCTACCCCAAATGGACCAATCAGGACTCACTAAACCCCGATCTTGATAAATTTTGACATTATTTTCATTATAAAAGTAGATAGGGAATTAGGCTAAAAAACGCTAACGATATCGCTGATCGACACGCTCTTCTTTGACGAACTCGATTTCCTGACGTTATGCTGACGGAGAGGACGGTGACACTGCTGGACAGCTGTTGTTCTGAATCTTTGAGAGACTGAATTGCGTCCTAACTTTGCTGAATAAATTCTTCCTTGACTGATTGACTTAGAGGACGACTTTTGCCAGAATAGGTAAATATGATACCCTAAAATGCTGATAATGATTTCTAACGTTTCTTGCAATATTTCTTAGATAAAGAATAATTGATTAATGGACAAATGTGTTGTGTTGATTATTATAAAAAGAGAGTTTGATGGGATTTAAGACTAGATAAATGACTGTGAATCTAAACATTCAAAACAACTAAATGATCCATCTCCTTATGAGAGGGATATCTTAGGTCAGAGGTTAATGTGTTTAAGTGTAAGGTAAAGGTATTCCTTTCATGTCAACGTTTGGAGGCATATTTCCCTTGGGAAAAACAGATCAACGGAGTGTAAGTATATTTGGTGTTATGGGCCCCACCAAATGAATGTATTTGAGTGAATTTGATGCTGAGGTAGTTGGTCTGTGCCGGAGGGGGAATTTGACGCTCCGCGCTGCAACACTAACTGCGCACCACATTTTACATTTGTATCTAGGGGAAGCTTTCCTATGTGCTTCAATAATGAATAACCCGAGTGTCCTAAAATGCCGCTAAAACTTGGGATCTTTTCTGCGCATGCGCCTACTACATCTACGTAGTATGACATTTTCTGTCGCTTGGAGGGAAAACTTTGCAGCTGCGCAACGGCTTCTAATATGGCTGCTTTAAAGTAATGCACTAACGCACATGCTGTGCTGAAACTAACCTATGCAAGTTTTACTAAGTCATTAATGCAAAAGATTTATTAAGTAAATGGGGTTAGAGTAGAAATAAGTGGTATACAGTGAATTGATTTAAATTTGTATTCTAACATGTTCTTTTCTGACTTTATTAATAGTTCATAATTTGGCCTTGGAGGGTGACCGCGTCTCTGTATCCTTGTGGCTTCTACGCATGTGCAACGTTTGCTTGTCCTGAACAAGTGAAGTAATTGACTGACTGCCAAACCCTAAGCCCAGCAAGGACATGGGAAACCCAATTCTTGACCCTACGAGAGGAAGAGGACGCAACATTTTAATATAGACTTATCGATCCACATATAAAATGCTTGTGGGAATAAAGCTTGTGGGTATGGAAATTAAGGGGCGGGAGTTAGACAATACACTAAAGAAAAATATTACACTTAGTATGGTGTGATGTCCTCACCCTACTGCTTGGCCCAATCAAATTGAGGGTGAACATGGAATTGAATCATTTGGGGGTGGATCATACATTTGAATTGGTATTACAGAGGTAAGTTCTAAATAGTTAAGACACACTTGATGCTGAGATGCTGCCCGATTTTGCTGCAATCTGGCTGAAGAATCCAACACTAGGGAAATTTGCAGAACAACCGAGGAGGCACATCTAGGAGGGGATCCGGATGAGCCCAAGCTGGAGAGAGTAGTACCAGAGAGGGGTGTAACGCTGGCGTTACACTAGAAGAGGTCACCTTCCCTGTCCCGATATCCTTGATGCACTGATTGTCGGGGTCCTCACACCATACTAGGTAAATAGGGTAAATGCTCCGTACATGCTCTCTATTCTTTCTCTCCTCAGGTACTGTCATTGCAACAACTTAATTGATGTAACCGATTATAAGCTAACTGTACTATTTTCCTGATGGAGAATTGTGGTATATTCATATGTATTTTGATTTGACTCACAAAATTATTAATTCAGATAAACTTTTAAAACTTCTTCTGAGTCTGTGGTTCTTTTAAATAAAGTTAAAGGCATTATTGTATTTCCTCCCTAATCTAATCTACTAATAGATCTTTCGAATTGTTCATTTACTCAGGAGACAGGAATGGTAAGAATACTGGTGTAAAGGTTTCCTAGGGTAAATTAAAATTGATGACCAGTGGATATTTACTAGCTCATTGAATGTCTGATTGTACATGGGCCCAAATGAGTGTTGTGTGCATTAATGTGTAGAGCTGGTAAACTCTGCTGCATCACTATGTGTTGCCTATTATCGTCCGAAGTCGATGGCGTCGGCATCTGCATTGGTGGATTGTGTTTCGGCTTGAGTTGGGAAACCTGGGGGGAGAGTAGGTACCATAGTCAGTCCGAAGCCCTGAGACGATGCAGAGAGTACAACTGGCGCTGAGAGCAGACCTGCCTGGGAGCCTTCACTTCTCCTAGTGGCCCGCTGGTGCACCAGAAGGAGCATGTAATGTGTCAAAAAGCCACAGCATGGCTTTGCAGGAGCCCTCTATTTGCTGTGGCATCCCCGACAGTCCCAGAATTCTGTTTGCCATGAAACAAGAGTTAAATCAACTCCAAAGTAGAATGGCTTTGGGAGAGCGACGTGAAATCATGATGATACCCTTACACCTTCACTGGAGACCAAGAGTGGCAGGATAAGGTAGCGAACCTGGGAGCAGGACCTGGACATACTTTTAAACCTTGATTGATCCTGAGCAGGGTCCTGTATTGCTTCCCAAAAAAGAGCTTTGCTTCCTGGTCTTGAATAGCCTAGAGGTCATGGTCTGATCAGAGGGACAGGGACATCACATGTAGGTCAGTCACAGACATTTATTCGAGACATTCGCCACTGGGCTCAAACCCTGTCAATTTGGCAGGTGACATAGTTCCCTTGCATTCCGAGAATTTTCAGAAGTAATTGTTAAAAGAAAGAGCATGGACGTTGATTCAATAAAATGCCTGGGGTAGTGGAAGTGACATCACAGACCCTTTTGGCCTTAATGACATACCAGGAAGTGACATCATATGACCTTTGACCCCTGAACATTCCTAGGGTTGATATCAAATGACCTTAACCCTTATGACAACACTATAACTGACATTACTGAAGTTCCATATTAACTGTACTGTAAATATAAAAATACAGCACAGACAAATGTCTATTTTCTACTGTGACTCACTTATTGACACTGAATCTCATTCGTTCTCACTCAGTGGCTCTCACTCACTCACTTTCACTAAACACACATAGAACCATATGCTCACACATACTGTGCTCTCTCGAAAAACAAACTCCAGCAAGCCCATGCACGACCTACCTTTAAAAGTATTTTTTTACTTACCTCAGCTGCCAGCAAAGGTCCATTTTTTATCAAAATTGGCAGAGAAGGAGAGTGGCAACCCAATGCACAAAAGCACAAGCGGCACGTAGGAAACCCACCTCTCTAAATAGTGCACCACAATGGTGTGCACTGTGCAGAGAGGTTTGGGAGACCCTTATTGGTTTACTGAGGCAAAAGTAGTTAATATTAACACTCTATTTTGTGGTGGTGTGGGAAAGCAGTTAGGCTTCCAGTGCTAAGCATTTGTTGTACTCACAGAGGCAATAAATGATACATACACCCAATGAGCGAAGTCGAGGCCGAATTAGAAAAATAATACTTCTTTTCATATAAATATTTAGAGCAAGAACTTTTAGTACAAGGTAAATACTTTTCGCGATATGGAAAAATCACAGTAAATGCAAGAATCACAGTTGTATGCAATTACGCACAATACATTTCCTATGTAAGGAAAAAGGCAATTGGAAAATCAGTGCAATACAGTTACTTTTGTGATTCACCTTTTTGGAATCAGAAGGTTTATGCCAAGGTCCAAAGTTCCATGGCCAAGTTCTTGGGAGCTTCCCAGATTTCACTGGGAGCAGGAGGAGTTTGTAACTGGCACGCAATGAAGAAAGGGGCGACATGCAAAAGTAAAGCAAAGAGGGACTTTTAGGAAAGTCAGACGGCTTTCAAGGGGGAGTAGAGGTCACAAGGGCTCTGGGCCCACAGGAGCACAGCTGGTTCACAGATACCCCAGCCAGGCAGGCTGGGTGCAGTGAAGATGTGAAGCTAGGCAATGGCATGCCAAGATGAACCTTCTGGTCAGGGGCTGGCACCTTGGAGCGACGATTCTGGAGCTGCTGAGCCACTGCTGATGTGGGTCTCCAGAGTCCTGATGTCTCTAATCGGGTGCTGGCTCTCTATAAAGTTGGAGTCTGCCTGGACTCAGTTTAATAGATTTTTGCAGCAAGGGGTCTGGTACCCTGGGTATTCGTGCCTTTCAGCTCAGGTGGGTCCTGAGGCCTCAAGACTAGGTGCAGAGGCTGATCTGACCCTCCAGAGTAAGTGTACCTTTTGCTGGCACTCAGAGACATCGGTTGAGCTGGGAATCTGGACGATGCTAGACTGAACTTCGCTCTTTTGGGGACCTACGGCTGCAGGGACATACCACCGCTACCTCAAGGGAGCTCCTTGGTAATTTGTAAAGTGCTGATGATCCTCTGGGGTTTGTGGAGGTCACACAGTGACAAGCCAAGCTGGTGGATGGTGATTATTGAGTTCTGTGGTGACAGGCAGGAGTTTGAGGCCAAAGTCCACCATGAGGTCTGCAGTTCTCGGTCCAATAGCATTTCTTGATTTGCCTTCTTCTTGTGTCCGTGGATACTAGTTTCAGGGTCTGGGGTTGCCATCTAAATACAAAATGTAGGGGCGTTTACAAGGTAGTGACAGGTAGTGGCCAATGGGTCCACATGGAGCCGGACCACGTGAAGATCTTTCGCAGAAAACTACGCATCACGTACCAACAGGGTACTAAGAGACAGATCCTAAATTTTGATGAAGCCAGCCACAGCAGTCAAGAACCCAAAGGACAAAGAAGTAAGAACAATCTGCAAAGATAAGACTGGGACAAGTCCTGAGCAAGTAACCAGTCTCTTCAACAAAAAGACCCCGAAAACCGATCACGTGGTGTATCTACAGCCCCACTCTACAGTTATAGTGTGACTCAGACATATATGAGTAATAGCCAGAGTCAAGTAGATCTCTCTCAAAAACCAGGAAACTACACGTCCAAAAACTACTACTAGTGAGCTTATTAGCCCACCGAAACGTGCGTCGACCAGCTTGTATGAGACACCCCAACATTTAGCACATCATAAGAGAACCCAGTGGCTCGCCCTTCATTGGACGAGCTCTGCATTCGTTGTCCTTTTTCTTTGGGGTGTGGTATGAAAGGTGTTGTATGAAAGTGATATGTATGCAGTAATTTTAGAGGTGTGATTGGTGTGGGGTTAATATATTTTTTTGAATCATTATTGAAATTTACTTGGTTTTGACAATTAAAAAATCTTTTTCTGATTCTGATTTTGTATTTTACAAAAAAAGACAAAACCATTTACTAAAAAGAGATGTATTTTACTGTATGAGAAAACAATGTAAAGTAGTAATTAACTAAGAAGAAAACAATGAAAAAACGACTATAAATAAAAAAGTTATAAAAATGTATATACAGTTGTGATATCTATTTCCATTTATACCCACGCAAAGTAAAGTAAGTTAGGTCTAGAGGGATACTGCTTGGTTTAGTTGACTTTTTCTCTTCCCCCCTGTTCCCTGACCTCAAATCAATTTACTAGGGGGTTACCTTATTTTATATGACAACAATTTTGTTTACCTCCCGAAGATCAATTACAAAACGATATACAGGAGGCTGAGAAGTATCAGTGCATTTAAGAACAGGAAGAATAGGACTATTGCATATGTTACCTCTCGTTTCCTCAACCACACCCTTCTGAATCAAATCATGAATGATTTCCAAAAGCGCTTTTTCACCTTCAGTGGAAATTCTATACTGCGGTATACGTGGCAATTCAACATTAGGCTTAAGAGTGACAACATAATGTGGAATTTCCAGACAACCCACATCGTTCGGACCCGTGGCCCAAAGCGTTGCCGGAAGAGAAAGCAATTCAGGTGGAAACTGATCTTTGGACAAATACATTGGAGAAGTAATTTTCTGTCCTAAAGTAAGATGTAGACCAAAAGGAGAACAATATATCGTAGCATGCATTCTTTTTAATAAGTCCAAACCCAACAGATTTTCACCGCAGCCATTCATTAAAAGAAGCGGAGCTTCCAAATCATAAGGGCCAACTGAAATAGGCAAAGGGCAAGAAACCGGATTACAAACAGGGGCGCCATAAAATCCTACAGAAACATTCGTTAAGCCAGACAAAGGTGCCCCAGGGAGTTTGGATTGAATGATAGAACTTCTCATCGCACCAGTATCGAGGAGAAATGGCTCTGAAACACCCATTGTAGTGACATTAACATAGGGTCCATTCTGATCTACTGGAATCGACACAACTCCCTTACTTTGTCCATGGCTGTCCTAGTTAGCATGAAGACTTTCATTCTCGCCTTCAACATAACAATCCTCATTGTAATACTGTGTAGACCTAACATTTTGCTGATCAAAATAATTCACGGAATTAGGAAGAGGAAGGGAATGCTGTTCTTGAGTCGACATACCTCGACCTCTACCTCTGTTTGCTGACTGGAGGCCACCACGACCTCGTGGAGCAGATAATGCTCCATTGCGCTGTAATAAAACTGGACAACTACTCATAAAATGACCTTCTTCTCTACAATAGGCAAATTGATTAGGTCCTAACAAAGGTCGCGGAATATATGACTCAGGTTTTTGATACAACCTCTGAAACTGCGGAGGCTGTTGAAACTGAGGCTGAACATAGCGAGGAGGATAAGCTTGTTGCAAGAGAACCTTTGTTTTCAATTCTTTCATCTTTTTCTCTTGCTTTTCTCTTTCTTCTTTATCTCTATTTTCATAATATTGTACAGTAGCCAATATCTGGGCAGAAGAAGAAACAGCCCATTAACTTTCAGAATCTTTCAATTTGTGTGACAACTCGGGAAGCAAATTAAATACAAATTTGTCCACAAATAATCGCTGACCACCCTCTGTAGCCATATCGTGACCACTATGATCAATAAATGTCTCCTCAAAACGAGTAAAGAAATCAGAGACACTCTCATCTTTCTTTTGTTTGCATGCTGCTAATTTATCCCAGTTAACTCTCAAGGCAGGCATCATCGTTTTCATTAATGTAATAATCCTACCAGGGAGTTCTGAAACTAAAGCATCAGGCTTAGCACCACCCACTTGAGCTGCATCCGCGGCAATTATAGCAGCCCAATCACCACCTAATGCTTGATCATGATTCTCTCTACGAATCTTAGCCGATAATGCTTGCGGAACTACATTTCCCATCAACATATCGATATCAGCTAGATTCATGATGCAAGCATCAACCGTCTGTGATAATTCTTTATAATAACCTGCAGGGTTCTTACGAGGATCCGGTAGAGTCTGCTTAAGTGCTAAAACTTCAGATCGTTTCCATGGAACATGTACCCATATACGTTGGAAATGAGCAGGAATAGCTGGATTATTACCTTGAGCCGCAACCTCTTCCTTCCAAACTGGAGGAACCTCTCTCATGGGATAATGTTTCAGTGTCAGTCTAACCAACGGATCGGAATCAGAGAAAGTCTGAGAGGACAACAAGGATCTAAAGGAAATAAGTGTCCTTACAGCTTTCTCAACCTTAAAACCCACAACAAGTCCTTTATCGAAATCAGTCTGAACATCTAGCAGACCCTGTGGAATCGAACTCGAATTCACATCCTCCAATTCTTTAATGAGAGTATCACACATTACATTAAAAACATATCTTTGCGTAGGCGCATTCCATTGTGAGAAGGTAGACATAATATCAGGCACACTATACTGGGGACCCCTCTTGATCCATTTACGTGCAAGAGAGTCCAACCTTTCTCGTTCTTCAGAATCTGGGAACTGACTACGAGACTGTCTTCGAGCAAAAGCCGGAGACACATTTAAAGCTTCAAAGAAAGGAGATAGAATACCAGTGACGGTGTCCGTGAGACGCTTACGCACAGACGGAGAGTTGGACATAAGAATAGGGGACAAGGTATTGGGCGAACTAACGGAAGGGGAACCGGTAATTGCAGAAGGAGCAGAAGGCAAAGGAGATCGAAGATCAGGAGATGAGGGCAAAGAAGTTGAAGTTAAAGGAAAAACTGGTAGAGGCGGTAATACTGAAAGGGGCAAAGGCGGAAGAGCCGGAACAGGCGGAGGTACTGCTGGCAGCTGAACAGGCTGTAACAACTGGGGTGCATTAGCACCTTGTGCATAGGGCGGAGGCAATCTCAACAAATGGGACATTAGGGGATCTTCTTCTAAATCTTTCTTGTTATCGGAAGGGGAAACAGGCAACACCGGATAGCATTTATCTATCGCCATATGATGCTGTCTTTCTGAAATTTCCATCGCATTATTAATTTCAATATCTTTGAATTGTTGGGCAGCCTGTATAATTGTCATACCCTGTGCTTTCCTATCTCGTTTTGCTTGTTTAATTTCTCTCTCTTTGGCTTCCTTACGCCAAAGGCGAAAAGAGTCAAACATTGCCGGCCGGGCTTTTCTTTTGAATAAAACTGCTTCCAAATTATCTAGCACATCAGAATCGAAACTACCATTTTCTGGCCATTTTAAAACACCATCTTTCTTCGTGTATCGGGTCCATGTCTCGTTAAAGGCAATGGGGCCAACGCCATGTTTAGAATAGAGCTCATATGTGGGAGTTCCAACCGAAGGAATCGGACAAGAGTCCTGAAGCCGGGAATCCCTATTACAACCAAAGCAACAAAGTTTTCCAAACTTACTCAGACCAGGCATCTCGTGATTTCACCGGACTGTTCACCAACATCAAGGGGGTAAAACTCAGTTTACGCAGCACAAATGCACTTACCCTCGGCTTCGGCTATTGCAATAGTCGATTCTAAGGACCAAAGAAACTAAGGAACAAAGAACCAAAATTGTGGGCGCGACCCACCAAATACTTAACTAAGGACGTCTTCTTACGCCAACAGAGGCCCGTCTATCGTCTCGCCTTACCATACATCACCAAAGGAAGGGCCAAAGCAGGGCGGCAGTCAGGGCAGCAGTCGTTAGTAGCCGTCAGGAAGGAGTAACCGCGCTGAAAATGACCTTCGGACCACTTTCGACATACAGGGGTCGCTTGACGTGGCTCGCGATTCCTCCAGAATTTTCTTGCGGGGTTCCTCACGACCTTCAGGCAGAATCGGTACCACTGAAGCCGCCCCTCGTTGGGCGCCAGTTGAAGAACCAGAACCTTTTGGACCTGGCGGCGCAGGGTACGCCTTAATCTCCTGGGTTCTCCTGCTAAGCTACACAGAGACACGGGGACACTCTGTCGGCGTAAAAGATCAGATTTATTAGCTGCAGCTAGTACAGTTGTCCTAGAAGTACACACGGTATGTTCTCAGGAGACTGCCACTTCACTCCGTGGCGCACAATTTTATATAGTACATAGGTGACATATACATTAACTAAGAGCACACCTAAAACATATAAAAGGAGCCAATAAGAAAAGTTAGAAAACAGAACAGAACCAATAGGAAAGGTTTGAAAATAAAGTATCGAGTAACTCGGAGAAGCCTCTCCTCTAACTGTGTTTGTTACCCCACCCCACAAGCTAATTCATTAACTGACTTGTAGCTGTCTTGCAGGTGACGAGATAAGTTTGTGTGTTTTGGAGGACAGTTGTGAAACAAGAGAATACGAGCAAAGGACAGCGAAGGCCAGACGATAAGATAAAATCAGAAGAGAATAGTGTGAACCAACAGATAGTTGAGACAGGGATTAGGAAAACCAGACAGGGATTAGTATACTCGGCCAGTCTCTAACACCAGCTTTTGTAAACAGAGGCACAAGGTTATTTCGACACACTATTGCAGGAAAAGCAGAAAAAGACTTTGATCGTCGTGCTGCCTGAGTGATGGCAACACAAAATGGCGGCGGAGCACAAAATGGCGGGTCGATACGATCACGATCGAAAATCCTCAGAACCCGAGGCGGCATGGACTTGGTCAGGTAGGATTTTTATTTTATTCTAAAACTCCCCCCAGCCCCCACCCCCCGCAACCCCCCAATGCAACACCCCCGCCCCCGCGAGACGCTACTGCCTATGGGGCACCAGGCACCTTAGACGGTGCAACGTGAAGATCTTTGTATAGCATCTGGCCTCAATGAACCTGATCATATGACCTAGGCTATACTAAAGATTTGGCGAAACTCGCTCCCATCCTTTCAGCTACTTCCGTATTTAGTGCACGATGGGACTTGCAAAAACAAATTATGAATGGGAAAGGTTGAAGTTACACACGCATGTCTGCTTCTAGTTGTGCCAGTACGTAGCAGGATACACGTTCCACATAGCAAATAATTTGCTGCATTGTTAAACCATAAATTATTCAGATCTTCGTAGTGTCACTACTTGCACTGTCACCAAGAAGAACATATTCCAGGTCCACACTTTGCGTACAACAACATAATTGTTGCTGGAAATTTTAACCTAAGCATTTAACTTGAAAGAACACACATGAAAATAACGATTTACACAAAGCTTGGGTTTGAAACATGGTTGTGGGTGACAAGACGTAAGGGGCAACGGCTAGACTTAAAAACCCAATACCTGGATATTTATTGAATACTTCTCATTATTAGGTTAATGGTTAGGCAAGGATCAAAGAATGTTTGAGGAGTTCGCATCAGAGAGCGGAAGGAAGAAAGTGTAAAGCTGCTCGTGCGTCAAGGAGTTCGAGTGGTTCACTGGCCACAACAGATCGCCCCACCTGTGGTCAATTATTTTTTCTCTCATGTGACCTGGCCGATTGGGCCAATATAAGCCGGACCTGGGCCTGCTAGCAAACTAGCAAAGAGAACGCAAGATACGGTAGTGATGGCAGAGTTTTTGTACCCCCGTGCACAGTTTACCCCAGCTATGGGGGCCCCTTCAAGCAGCCCCAGCAGGGCCGTCCCCATCAACCCAGCTGTAAGCAGAGCAAGGGGAGTGGTATGTATTACTGCCTGTGCCTCAATATGCGTAGCCTGAGGGGTATTGTTCCTGTTTAAAGCTTGAGCTTCTATTAGGGTCCGTTTTACCTGAATAATGGCTTTGTTGTCCAAAGCTCAAACCTATACAATTCATGTTGACTGGCCTGTCTCTCTGTTCTCAAATGTTTTGACATTAGTTTATCCATGCTAACCAACTTAGGAATTAAAACATGTAGAAACTAGGCTCAGGCTCTCTACGGGTCACTTTTTGTAACTATCAATGTTCAGGACATTCAATCCCTATGAATATCTGCTGCACAATCACAGTACATGCTGCAGTGCAGAATATATATGTAGTTTTATAAGCAATAAGAAACTGCAAGCATGGTCCATATAACCACGAACAGCCTCAAAGCATTGCTACCCCCAAGACAGTGGCCGTGGGTCCATTAGGGTGCTGGGGCGTTGCCCCACATGCCGCCCTCAGCTCCCTCTGCGTCTCTGAACTTAAGTAAACTCTCAGCTTACTTAAGTTCAGAGACGCCGAGGGAGAACTGACAATTATGTCAGTCAGCATGACGTCGGACCACCCACCCCCTTCAGAGTCTGAAGGGGGTTGGCAGTCCGGCGTCATGTTGACTGGCAGGCATTGTCAGACCAGGGGCAGGCAGCAGCACAAGTGCGCATGACTTCTGAAGGTCGGCGAATTTTTCCGCCATGCCCAGTCATGCATACTAGTGTCTGCTCAGGCTGGCGCATGCCCATTAGGAGAGCGAGGGTTAAGCAAAGGCTCAAGCCTCGGTCTCCAAATGGGCTAATGGGCAGGCGAGCAGCGAGTAACGCTGCTCTAAGTCAATCCTGGCGCCGCAGGAGCAGCGCCAGGATTGGCTGAGAGGGGTTGCCACTTGCCAGCAGTGATGCAGCTGTTCCTGTAGGCGCCAACGGACCCGAGGCGGCGTGGACCTGGTCAGGTAGGATTTTTATTTTATTCTAAAACTACCCCCCGGCCCCCACCCCCCGTGACACCCCCCCCCCCGCATCTCCCTCCCCCACGAGACGCGACTGCCTATGTGGCACCGGGCACCTTAGATGGTGCAACGTGAAGATCTTTGTACAGCATCTGGCCTCAATGGACCTAATCATATGACCTGGGCTATACTAAAGATTTGGCGAAACTCGCTCCCATCCTTTCAGCTAATTCCATATTTAGTGCACGATGGGACTTGCAAACACAAATTATGAATGGGAAAGGTTGAAGTTACACACGCATTCCTGCTTCTAGTTGTGCCAATACGTAGCAGGATACACGTTCCACCTAGCAAATAATTTGCTGCATTGTTAAACCATAAATTATTCAGATCTTCGTAGTGTCACTACTCACACTGTCGCCAAGAAGTACATATTCCAGGTCCCCACTTTGCATACAACAACATAATTGTTTCTGGAAATTGTAACCTAAGCATTTAACTTGAAAGAACACACATGAAAATAATGATTTACACAAAGCTTGGGTTTGGAACGTGGTTGTGGGTGACAAGACGCAAGGGGCAACGGATAGACTTAAAAACCCAATACCTGGATATTCATTGAACACTTCTCATGATTAGGTTAATGCTTAGGCAAGGATCACTGAATGTTTGAGGAGTTCGCGTCAGAGAGCGGAAGGAAGAAAGTGTAAAGCTGATTGTGCGTCAAGGAGTTCGAGTGGTTCACTGGCCACAACAGATCGCCCCACCTGTG
This sequence comes from Triturus cristatus, assembly GCF_964204655.1. Lineage (NCBI taxonomy): Eukaryota > Metazoa > Chordata > Amphibia > Caudata > Salamandridae > Triturus > Triturus cristatus. Next base: position 114,947,168 of record NC_140584.1, on the reverse strand, counting down.
GTAAATTATTTTTTCTCTCATGTGACCGGGCCTATATGACCGATATGAGCCAGACCTAGGCCTGCTAGCAAACTAGCAAAGAGAACGCAAGATATGGTAGTGATGGCGGGGTTCGTGTACCTCCCGTACACAGTTTACCCCAGTTATGAGGGTCCCTTCAAGCAGCCCCAGCAGGGCCGTCCCCGTCAACCCAGCTGGAAGCAGAGCAAGGGGAGTTGTTTGTATTACTGCCTGTGCCTCAATATGCGTAGCCTGAGGGGTATTGTTCCTGTTTGAAGCTTGAGCTTCTATTAGGGTCCGTTTTACCTGAATAATGGCTTCGTTGTCCAAAGCTCAAACCTATACAATTTATGTTGACTGGCCTGTCTCTCTGTTTTCAGATGTTTTAACATTAGTTTATCCATGCTAACTAACTTAGGATTTAAAACATTAAAGCATCTCACCAACATGTAGAAATTAGGCTCAGGCTCTCTGCAGGTCACTCTTTGTAACTATCAATGTTCAGAACATCCAATCCCTATGAATATCTGCTGCACAATCACAGTACATGCTGCAGTGCAGAATCTATATGAAGTTTTATAAGCAATAAGAAACTGCAAGCATGATCCACATAACCACGAACAGCCTCAAAGCATTGCTACACCCAAGATGCCCCTGTAGCTGTTAAGATATGCTATGTGCGTATTACAAATATATAAACAAGGAACACTGTGTTTGAAAAAAGGTCATAATATTACCACGATTATTTTATTACCAAACCTAATATTTTGACCTTTTTGCAGACACTGAGGGCCCGATTCACAGAACTAACTTAAGACAAAATCCTAAACTTACTACCATTTTGGCATTCACAGAAGGCACTTACTCATTTTGGTATTCACAGAAGGCACTTACTCATTTCGGTATTCACAGAAGTTAGGAGTCCTAAAGTTAGGAGTCCTAAATTTAGGACTACTAAATTGAGAAAAATCCTAATTTTAAGACTTTCGGTATTCACAGAAGGCATTTAGGAGTCCTAAAGTTAGGAGTCCTAACTATACTACTACTAAACTGAGAAAAATCCTAATTTTAAGACTTTCGGTATTCACAGAAGGCATTTAGGAGTCCTAAAGTTAGGAGTCCTAAATTTAGGACTACTAAATTGAGAAAAATCCTAATTTTAAGACTTTCGGTATTCACAGAAGGCATTTAGGAGTCCTAAAGTCAGGAGTCCTAACTATACTACTACTAAACTGAGAAAAATCCTAATTTTAAGACTTTCGGTATTCACAGAAGGCATTTAGGAGTCCTAAAGTTAGGACTCCTAACTTCTGTGAATACCGAAATGAGTAAGTGCCTTCTGTGAATACCAAAATGAGTAAGTGCCTTCTGTGAATACCAAAATGGTAGTAAGTTTAGGATTTTGTCTTAAGTTAGTTCTGTGAATCGGGCCCAGTATTAGGATATTTTAGGAAACCGGATTTTTTCAGTGGGGTGACAATTTTTCAGAGGAGAGAGGTGGTCTCTAAAAGGGATGTGACATGGCCAGACAAGCATAACTGATTATGTAATACGTAATAATCAAAGTGGAGGGAATAAGAAGCTGTGATCCATTTGGCTTCCAATGGCTAGTACAATTGATCAGGGGGGGGAGAATGGATCACTTGTCCTGTGAAATCAGGGTCTAAGTCGTATTGGAACCGTATAAAAACTCTCATATATGTACACAGGCAACTGGCGGTATATCTTGGTTCTCCGCCTGGGTGTACTGTTACAGCATCATCATAGGGTTTTTGGATAGTACATATGCTGTCCTCCGCCTGGAGGTAGACCAACTGATTTGCCAGTAGTGTCCAGAGATTAAAAGAGGGCGTGTAGGTGCTCAGGTGCAGTGACGTTAAAATTCCCTACATCACTTTGTAACAAAAATGTAAGGTGGTGCGTCTGTAGACCCAGTTCCTAGTCTACCGCACTAGTAGGTCAACATGTTCCAGCCTTCTTGTATGTTCTTAAGGCTTTCGTCAGGACCGGCTATTCTTAAGAGTTCATTGCGGCTCCTAATGAAGTGGTTAACTTACCACTCTTGTTTTTTGTCGTCAGATCTTTTTTATCTGAAAATTATTGGTGCCGTTTTCTGGCTTCCTCTGGGTGCCAGAGAGCGGTGAAAGAACCTGATTCGATCCTCATAAGTCATTTTGGTAGGCACAGGGAGATAAATTGATTCGCCCAGAATCACAGGATGTTGAGCTGACGTCAAGACTCAAACCTGGTTTTTCAGGTCCAAAGATGGCAGCTCTGACCATTAGGCCACATCCTCTCCCCACTTGTAGAGTTTGTTGATGCTGTGTTAGGCAGCGCTAATAGGAGCAATGGGCTAGTCGAAATTGCCTCCTGACGAGAGCCCCGGCCCTTTTTTTTTCTTTTTTACAAATTAGCCACTGTACACTAGAAATACACTAAATTGTTGGGGATAGAACCACATAAAAGATGTCATGCTCTGAGCCCACCATCGGTTAAGACTAAGCCGTCTTTGTACATCTGTATTACACTTCTTGCATTGTTAAAATTATAGCCAGTGCTTGCCCTTCGCCGGTTGTGTATTAAAAACTGACCGTGTATATTTTTGTGCAGAAATGCTTACAGCAGTTGCACTACAGTAATTGTATTTTCAAGACCTTCTCGCGATTGGTTCTGCAGCTAAGAGTTAAAGGTGGAAGGCAGCTGGATTTCTCTGCTACTTTGTGTGCCCTTTCTGTCATGTTATTTCAGTGTAGTGCTGCTGTATATATTTATTTGCTGCTCAGCCCCTTCCAGGCAGAAATTACATTTCGGTGCTATGGACTCCATTGCTTGTACCGAGGCGACTCATGACCTCTCTCGTCGTATTAACTTGCTTCAGTGTACAATCAGAATGCAAAACTAAGGTCATTTTGTTGTGTTTGAGATTAATCTAGTCCATGACACTTTTGCGTGCCTTAAAACCTGTATTATTTTCAGCAGATTGTTAGGTTAGGTAGCTTTGACTTCTCTTAGCATTCAAGGTGGCTGGAAGTGTGGCCTTCTGATCATATGAACGCAGTTTGAAACTCTGAAGTTACCGCTGCATTATATCTTTTAGGAAACCAGGTTTATTGCAAATTCACTAGACTCATTTATAGTTTACTTTGCTCTTAATGAAGACATTTCTCAGCTATTCAGTGTTTTCAGTGGGGTGAGAATTTTTCGGAGGTGGTCTCTAGAAGAGATGTGACATGGCCAGACAAGCATAACTGATGATATCATATATTAGAGGTACGGCTTATGTAATTATAAGCTTACCTAATACCTGTAAATTAAAAACCAGTGCTTGACACAGCTAGCCATCTGACCAGTATTTTGGTACCTCTGTGTTTTGTTAATGCATCTAAAAACACTAAACACATATCAATGGGCTACAATAAACGGACGTATGGACTTTACCCATGCTTGTTGGCACTGATTTTTACCAAATATCAGATAAATGGGTTACCACTCTTAGCACCAGGAAATCCATTGCTGGGTAAAAACGTGCTTTATAAGTCTTGAATTCTTTCAGTCCCCTTCACAACACTATATTCCCTCTCTGCATTAGTCACTTATGCCTTTTCTCTCCACACATCCTTCTGAAGTCCCTCCATGTGCATATCTCATACTTCATTTCCATCCTCTCCATTTCTGTATTTCATTCTCGACTTATACTTGTGATTGTGAGTGAAGCTTGTACTATTGCTCTCATTGCTATATTCGTGTCACGTGCCCGGCTGGTCTCAGTGCTACACTTTTGTGTTGCGCGCACGCGTGTTAGGAAGCTCAGAGCGCTGAGGCCTATCTTCCTGCTCTGTGATTGTGAGTAAAGCATGTACTATCGCTCTGTGTGTTTACGTGAAGCTTACACTGAAGCTGTCTCTACTGTACGTGTTCTGGAGTGTTGGAATCCCGGGCTGGCTGCCGGTAGCTTGGCCTGTCTCTAGGCACACTCTCTGTGTGGGAGCAAATCCAATCATGGGTAAAACATGGCTTGTTGAACATAGATGAGAGGTACTTGCAAATTGTTGGATTGCGTATTGCATTTCAGGTTTTCAATTTGACCAATCTTTTGACTTCTTACCAATGAAATATGAGTGTCTTCCTGGTCGAGGACCACACTGCTTTTCTCTTATCTGTCTTGTATCAAGACCCTGCTGGACTATGGGGTGAAAGAAAGCTTGAATATGCAGCTACCTATGTTATATGACATCTCTTTATTAATGTAATAACTGCACTTTCACAATTGCTCTATTAACCTCCCTGCTTTCTCAAACTTGCTTGAAAATGCACCATTTGTCCACTCTTTTTTCAAAATTTTCTCGGGGGGAGAACCCCCGTGAACCTCTCTTGGGTAGTGCGGGCTCGCAAGCTACGCTCGCTCGCTGCGGTGCAGTATGACAATCAGTTTACGCTCACCACTTTCAAATGTCACCCGCCGCAACTGCATCTTGTGGGAGGGGGACATAACCCTAGCCCGATTGGAAAAGTCCCACCATTTTCAAGATGGGGGGCACTGAAAAATGTGCTTCACCTCGCTTCCAGCATCTGAGGGGTGAAGTTGGCAGAGGGGGAACACCTCCTATACTGTCTTAATTTTACCGCCTGTTTTCCTGCCAAAAGGGGGAGGATTTGCTCCTTCTATCAAGAGAGGCGGTCGCATTTCAAAGGTGGCAAGGCCTTTGAAGCTTCCAGCAACAGATGGCTCTTCCTGACCGGGGGGAGGGGAGAACACCTCTGCCTGGGGCAGGCATTTATTTCGACCTCTGAGGCTCTCACCCCATGAGGTCAGAACCCTGTCTGGTGGTGACAACCCCTGTTATTCTGGCACTGTTCTTCCACCTCTGAGGTCAGACCGAGCTGGACTGGTAATCAAAAGCAGCCTTGGCAAATTATATCATACCAGCACAGCGCTAGGCTACTGTGCAGACTGGACGAGTGCAGTGAGCTAGCGCAATAACTACAAGGTACGTTTTTAGAGAGTTCTCCACCAAAGAAATGTTTGAAAAAATGTGGCAAATGGTGCATTAGACAAAACATATTTCTTTCATAATATACTGTTATCCCCATCTCCTTTCCCCACCATTACTCTTTTGCTCTCTCATCCTTTTTCTAAATCCTTTCTCCCTTTGCCTAACCACAACACTTCTATGGCAGCTGCTCTCAACCGTCCTTTCTTCTCTCTTCTCCTTCATATCACTCTCCTGTTTTTACCTCCTTCCTTTCTTCTTCCCTCTTCTCTCTCCCCATATGCATTCCATTGCTCCCACTGCTTCCTTTCGTCCTTCCCTATGATGTGTAAATCTGTTGTTTTCATCCAGTCTCTGTGTTGCTCAGTTGCATGTCCGCCTTCTTTTCGCTTCATTTTTCTGGCTACCTTACTTCTCTCTTACTTCTTTCGCTGACTTTCTCTTCCCCCTTTCTCACCTTCCCTCCTCTCTGTCTCACATTTACTCTCTATCACTGTCTCCTGTTACGTCTTTCTCACTCCTAAACCTTTAAAAGCACCGTCAGTTAGGAACAGATGCAGTCCCTGTAGGCTTATGCCTAAGGAATGGTGCAGCTGATTACCATGTAAAATTTGACAGTATGAACAGGTGGGAGTAACTGTACTGCAAAAAAAAGTGAGGGTACATTTGAAGACATCATGCAGTTGGTGAGTAAATAATGAGTGTGGATAGTGTGGTAGGACATAATGTCTGTTGCAAATTGTGAGAGGCAAGCAGAAAAGAAACAAGGCTAAGTCTACCTGTTAAATGAAAACAGCAACTGAAATCTATACACTCCAGTAGACACCAAAAAAGCAACTGGCATTAGGAACCAGGTTTTAGATGTGACGGAAATTAAATGGACACTCCTCAGCAGTTCAATAGCTCACAACATCCATATACCAGCAATTCTATATTAAACATCCTCTGTGAGTTAAAATGCAGAAAATATAGAGACAAATAATATAATAACTCTGATCATAGCGACTGTTAGCTTCATCCCTCCTATTTTTGAAGAATTCATTTTTGTTGACTTTAGGACTCTGTGCACTTTCCCACTGCTAACATGTACTTGTGCTCTCTTCCTAAAACATGGCAAAGTTGGTCTAAACCTAATTGTCACATACCATTTATGTTCATGTCCCTAATATATAGTACTACATGTACCCAGGGCATGTAAATTAAATGCTACTAGTAGGCCTGCAGCACTCCTTCTCCCACTCACTAAAGTACTCATTTGATACATACCTCAGGCCTGCCACTATAGTGAGTAGTGTAGTTTTAACCTGCCAATTTGACTTGGCAAAATAACCTGGTTGCCAGCCCTAATGCTCCTTTTTATTACATATAAGTCACACCTAAAGTACGCACTAAATAGCACATAGGTCAGGGTTCATTGTAATGAAAAAGTGGCCATATGTTTTTAAGTTATACATGTCCTTAGTAATGAAATATCCTATATTTGTTTTTCACTACTGAAATCCCTATCCCACCCATAAGATAACATTGGGTACTTAATTAAAGTTCTAACTTTTGATTGGAAGCAGATAGAAAAGCCAAGTGTGGACCCAAATGAATTGCAATTTAAAAACCTTTTTAATCTTAAAGTTGGATTTTAAGTCACAGTTGTGAAAATGACATTTTTAGAAAATTGCCATTTTCCTGTCTATACCATTTGGTCCCTGCTGCCAGTGTTCTGGGTGACATGATCCTGCTGTTAGGCTTTGTATTTTCCTCTCAAACAGTGAGACAATAGGGCCTAGATGTGGGAAGAATGGGCCATCCTGACAAGATGGTGGGGGCATAGCGGTGCCCCGTGGCACTTCCATTTCAAAGTGGCTTGCCTCCAGCACACACAAAGAGCCTAACACCAGTGTTATGTGACCCTAGACTTCTTGGAGCCTTGTTTCTCCAGAACCAGATGTGGGGGTAGTACACGGAAGCCCCCCACTTCAAAGGCTGGAACCAGGTATAAATATTGGACCCCCTGAGACACTCATCAGAATGCTCCTAGACCTATGGGCACTACAGAAGTAGGATTTCCCTTCAGCCAGAGGTCTGCCCTGTTGCGTGAGGACTGCCTTGCTATATGAGAAGGTAAACTGGACCTGCTCCCTTCATCCAAGGCTTACAGAATGACTCCATGGGTCAGTTGGCTGACCTCTTCTTCTGAGCTACAGGGACACAACAAGCTCCAGAGGCATCCCTGCAACTGCCCAGCTCACCTGCAATTTGTGCTCCGCTGTCTTAGGCAGCTGTTTTCTACGTGTTTTCTTGAGGCTTTGATACTCATCTGAAAAGCAGTGGCATAACAAAAGCCCCCGCAGACCCCACGGTGCTGGGTGCCCCTGAGCTCTACGGGCCCCCTCCGACACTGGCAGGTCCCTAAGCATGAGAGCTCCGGACAGGGTGTACTTTGTAGGGGAGGGCCCTCAAGTTTCATTATGCCACTGCTGAAAAGTGGGAAGGTGCAGTGCTGTGTCAATGCATGGGCACACTGGGAAGTTGACCGGGGGCGCCATGAGCATAGGGGTTCCATGCTGAACTATGTACAGACCAGAATTTTATATAAATTAATTTTATCTCTAATTAGGATTTTTATTCCTGTGAGTAGTTGTGTAGGCAGGGCTCAGTACATTGCTTTGCCCGGGGGCCTATAATGCTGTTAAGTTGGCCCTGGGAAAGGAAGGCAGAGCAGGACCTTACTTTGGATTGAGGGAGCAGTAACCAAGTGCGAATGGCCTCTTGAGAAAGGGCATACGTGCCTAATTTTAAAACAGGAAAGTGGGAGAAAACAATCGGGAATGTATTTCCCCAGTTGAATTCCATTGATACAGAGAACATTCTGGCAGGAGGAAGCTAAAATAAAGCCATTGCAGCTTAATAAATTGGGAGTCTCCGGGCTGAATTGGATCCGACTTGGAAGACAACTCTCTGTATGCTGTAAGGGTGATGCTTCAGACAGGATGGATCTTTAACATCATGGCATTGCCGGGTGCTGTGCTGAGGAGCAAGGAAGAAGGTGTAGCTCATGAACAGAGTGCCCAGGGAACAGGAGCGGGAATGGTGTTCTTGGGCAATTTATGCAAACTGCTGGGAAGCACCGCGATTAGGAAAATATACATTTATTATAATACATGCTAAAACTGTAAATGAATGGATGGAAGAGACAAACCAATCAGGCATTCCCAGTGGTCGAAGTGGATCAACAAAAAAAAAAGTAGCGCAACTGTGGGTGGAAAGGCTGGGACGGGAATAACCCGGGGATTGGGTCACTGGGCAGAGTCAGAGGTGTGGCTAGACAGAGCAAAACATCCAAGATATTGGTATTTGTTTGGCATTTCACTGACCAGTTACAGCTTATTACGGTATTTAATTTACCCAATGGATATACATGTTTATTTAAGGTTTATTATGAGCTATTGGCATTAAAATACATTCACAAAGAAGGATAGGTTTCCAATCACAGAATGTCTCGAATGCGCTTATAAGTGGAATCATATGTCATTTGTCTCCAAGACATGCAGTTTCTGTCATCAGCAGTTCTCCCTTTTTCCACAAGAGCAGTTTAAACATGAAAAATATCCTAGTTTGCAAATGTCTCCCACATAACTATGACTCTGCCATATTTGCCACATAATACATCATCTGCTGCATAATCGGATGATTTTAACAAAAGAAATTGTTTCTAGCTCAAAGGGTTAGAAAGCTACTAAAAAATGTGACTTGAGTCGCTGCGAAGTGGAGGGCCCCTTGCAAAGGTTGACTGATCACCTTTCTCACTGCTGCATTTGTTTGTTATACTGCTGCTAATGCGGTGAAAGCTTTGCAGTGTCTGTTAGTATGTGTAAAAATGTCAAAATAATAAAGTGTCAGAAAATGTACCACATTACGCCACAGCCTTTTTTTTGCATAATTTATTCAACACTGCAACATAATTTTATCCTCCGGGTCACTTTTGCTCTAGGGTGTGCTGCTTCGTAGGCCTGCTCGCAAGACTGGACATGGACTTCCCTTTGGATTGTGGTGGAATGGCTTTCATGGTCAACCCACACTGGTCACGGCTAGGGTCAACCTGCTGGTGCTAAGAGACCAGGCGTTCTAAGATCTAGCTGGGCCTTCTAAGGTCTAGCAGGGGAAGGTGGTCCCTCAGGAGAGGGGTTTGGTGGACTGGTCATGAAGGCTAAACCTGGTTCTTCTGTTTCAAATTCGGCAACTTTGGCCATAGTGCCACATTCTCCCCCCACCCGAACACTTTTCTGGCCCACAGATAAAAACTGTCCCTGCCTTCAGCTACAACTCAATTTTGCCATGTTATAAACATCTGGATGCCACTGAATTCAAATTATGAACTAGAGAAGAGTAATATGCTGCCTCAAAAAAGGTAACATTCTGGAAAAAGCAAACACTCATAGGGAGTGCAAGATTAAATCAAGCATGAGAAATGTAAGCAGGAACGACATGGTTACCTTAACGCCCTTACACTCATTATTCTGAAATCATGAGTGTTTTTGCCTGAAAGGTTAAAAACATGAATACATGAAAGAACGTTTCAATGTATATTGCTTATAGCCTTACACAAGTTAAGCAGTATGGTTTAAAAAGACCACGTCCCTGAAACAGACAGAGCGGTGGTACATTTTGCATAAACTAAAAGAAGGAAGAGTCACATTAAACGTTTTCACAGTTATTTTTTTTAAAGCGCTCAGGTTTCGTCTGTTTCCCAACTAACTTGATGTTTGTTTTTATAGAGCGCGGAGTTCAGTTCCTGGGAGTACAAGCTTTTCATGCAGGCCCCAGTGCTGAGAAATGAGCAGAACTGTAAAAAAGAGGCTGGGGACCTCTGGGCAGGCCCGAAGAATGATTTAGAGGAGAGGCTGGTGGGGCTGTGAAGGCATTGGGTACAGAGGCCAGTGGAGGCCCTTTTCTACTGCAGCCTCCTTTCCCTATTTTGCAAGTCTTACAGTGGGGAGAGCAGATGGGCAGAGGCGGACAGAAATTTCACACTGAAGCCCTCTTCTTCTTTTTCTGGTGGCATCGTCAGACCGGGTGAGCCCGAAAATAAAGGGCAAATGAAGCCAATGCATCCTGATATGATTGTTGTATTGGTCACAGTAGGGCCAGGCAGGTAGTGTCACAAGATGAGATGTAAATTACTGTAGGGCCATCATAGGTAGCCGTTTTTGTGTGCTTACCTAAGATTGATGGTCCCTTCAGTGTTGCTGTGCAGGTCCCTGCCCCAGATACAGAGGAAGAGAGGGTGGAGGCTGTGGCGAGTGCTGAGGCAATCCTTAATGTGCACCACACAGGGCTTAATTAATATGTAATCACTTTCAAGCTTGCCTGCCATACCAGGGTGCATTTTTAATATTAAAAAGTAGGGCAACGGATTGTATAAAATTAAAAGAGTAGAGGCAATCTGTGCCCTGCTGATCCCACCCACTTCGACGACTGGGCGTTCCATATTCAAAGCAGTCAGCTTAATGACTGGAGTAGTCGATTGTAGCAATGTGCATGAACCCTGGGCAGCACGTGTACTTTCACTTCCGCTAGAATGACTTCAGACACATTCTATAACTTAACGCTTGCATGTGCAAGGCCTTTTGTGTGTGCTTCGGTACAGATTTGCAAAGACCTGTCCCAGCCTCGAGGACCATGCCATCCTTTTAAGAATGACGACTGTCCCCAGTGGTTTTCATAATGCACTCTATGGGATTACTCAATGCCTGCTGTGGTCAGTTTAGGCTTGAGGCCAGTAGTCACAAAGGCAGTGCCAGGGGTTGGAAGGGGCAAGCCAGGGGTCACAGCTGCGATCCCTGGGGACCCCTAAATTATGTCACTAAGAGAGAGTCTCAAAGTTAGCTCCAGATCCACATCTGTTGGTGCAAAAATAAATTGAAGTCAGTGTGCACGGGTGGCGCCTATATAGGCCCCCGCATGCCACAACTGGCGTGGAACGACATCGACATGGAGCTATTGGCGTAGCTTCAGCGGGTTGTTTGGGGTGTTACACCCCTCTAAAAATTTATTTTGTAGTAAATAGTTGGGCACAAGTGCTTTCTGTCGGGTATAGTGAGGTGCCTGTTGTATTTCACCATCATTTTTATATATGCACAGTCAAAAACACACACACACACACACACTCGCTGTCTGATCTCGGTATCAAGGATCTTTAAAAATGTTGGTTAGTTTGAAAAATATTGTGTGCTAATGATACACCCTGCCTCTTAAAGATCTCTTATGCCTCTCATATAATGCATTTTAACAAGATATACCAGTGTGATTTCTGGGAAATTTGAGAGTCAAACAGCCCCACCCCCACACCCAACAACAACCCCCCTCCCCTTCCCGCAATCTTACAGAGTAAGCTATGTCCCTGGCTGTGGCACTGTTGAAACTTTTCCAGATCCAGTCTGGCAGTGGAGGAAGTAATCAAAATTTGAAGGATCTGCAATTAGAAATCTCTATCAGAATGATGGACTGGGCATTTATCAAGAACAGTGAACCCACCGCAGGTTGATTCCCCAAGCAACCCTTACAGCTGATAGGAGGGTCTCTGGATTACTCAGAGTGATGCTTCACTATTCACAGGCCTGGAATTATTTACGTGTTTTTTTTTTTTCTAACGTGATTTTCAGCTATAGCTGCCAAGATTCCTATGTCCATGTAATGTGCTGAGCCAGTCCAGGTTTTTCTATCAGAATTCTGGGACAAGTAGTCCTGTTTATTAATGTAATACAGAAGACCACAAGTCCCAGAAATCAAAGAAAAAAACATGAACAGGAGCAGCACATCACATCTGGACCTGGGAAACTTAGCAGGACTACTTTGAAGTTTATCATGCCAGCTTGGTCACTTCTCAAAGTAAGTTGCAGTCCTGCCAAGTATCACACAGGCGTTAGGCTAACGCAGTGTGGTGGTCCCCATCACTGCAATGAAATACATTGAAATTTCAAGAATAAACTATAAACACATCTCTTTGTTTAGTATCAGACGTTTGCCCCTCATTGGTTCACGAAGGACCACTCTTGAGTATCTGTGCGTGCTACAAATCAAAATAACATAAGTCACGGATGTTAGCGGATCCTCAGCTGTCAAAGCGGGAGCTAGTGTACCTTTATTGACTGGATTTAGGCAGTGGGCGCGCTGGTCCCAGCAGGCTTGGGGGGCTGGCTCAGTTCTCGCACCGTAGCTGCTGCGACTAGAATGTAACACTATTCAAGTTTAAATCAACAGGTCCGTGCGCCGCCGCACGTGAGGTCATCAGGAGTCAGTGCCCGGCCAATGAATGGTTACTACAGGGAGGGTGCGTTTCAGCAATCAGAACGTGCGCGCTGCGGCAGCTGAAGTTCTAATACGTTTTGGCGGCGGCAGTCTGAATTACAGAAGCGTAAGTTGCAGTTGGAGCCCAGAGCTGAGGAGAAATGACCCGCCGGTGGTTCTAGACCGAGCTGTAATTTTGAGGGAAGTCACGTCGGCTTCGGGCATCACCAAATTGCTCCGCTCGTCTCGCTGCTAAGAAGTAAGTGCCTCGCCCCCAGTACAACCTCAGACGTCATTGTTGTGGCCCTTATTGCCCTTTGACTGATATTCCTGGTGATTCATCGCGGTATTGTGTATGACTGAATGCGCCGGTGTACACAAATGTGGCCCAAGACTGTACCACCTATACGTGATTTTGGATCTTTTTAATGTCAGGAAGATGTGTGAGGAAAATGTATATCCTAAACATACCATCCTGTTTTGTTTTGAAATGAATAAACATATTTACAAAACAAAAGAAAAAGTAAGTGCCTCGCGAGTGTCGACATTTAGTATCAGTTTCTGAATGTTAATAATCAATGCATTAATTTGAGCCCGTCACTAAAGTTAAGCAGAGCTGCTCTGAGAGCGAATGGCTGCTGGCGGCACTGTGCCTGCAGCTGAGCTTGTGTGATTTGGTGCAGTTACGGCCGGGACTCTGACTGCCTCAGCCGTGAGCTGTAAAACAGTAAACCACTTCGGAGTTTTTGAAATACAGCCAGCCTGAGGTCGCCTGGCTGTGGCCTATAATGTGACTTAGTGATGGTGTGGATCAGTCTGTTTTAGCCTCGTCGACACTGACTCTCTGATGCTTAATGTCCCGGTGCCGTATGCAGCGCTGGGCGGCTCGAGTAAGTCAGCTGACTTCGTCTGACTCTAATTAGACAGCAGCTGATGATGAGAGCAGACCGTGTTCATAGCTGCCAAGGTTTCAGATTGCTGTGTGACATTTTTAATATTTCAATGTAGTTGGGGCCTTTAACATCGTCTTGGAGACTCGATTGTCAGAGAGCGGCCTGGAGTTCAACGTGCTGTAATGATTTTATCATGCCATTATTATTGATTGCCAATGGCAGGGTAGGAGCCAGGGGGCCAGTTGGGGCATGCTTGCTAAACGGAAGGATGGTATGATGCACCGTCATGAAAGATCAGAATAATAAGATCATATTCAGACCAGCTGCAGTGTCAGCCTGCCCTCATTAACTTATAACGGCAGTCTGTCTCCAGGCAGTGCCCTACCATTTCTGGTGCTTTTTAGCGGTTTTAAGTTCGTCTTAGAGTTTCTTGTTGCTCAAATTTTATGTTACCCGTGTCTACATTGCTTGATTTTGCTTGCGAGAAAGTGTCACTCATAGTCGTTGAAATGTCTCTCATAATTACACTGAAATTATTAAAATTTCACTCCCCGCAATCTGAAACCAGGCAGCTATGTGGTTGGTACTGATTTTGGAGCTCGAAGGTTGTGTGACTTTACTACAAGTAAAGTCATCTAATATGTTAATTTAGTCCTCAGTCATAAGATTTTTAAAAACTTGAGAAATCTGCTTCATGCTTGGTGATCCCAGCGCACCAGAAGTTTGCTGTGTTTACTAGTCCCTGCAGAGGGTGTGACTTAACGGCTAGGGCGGATGACCTTCGATTACTGTCACCCCGCCCCCTGTCTGTGATTGGCCCTTGCCTGCCTTTGTGGGGCGGGCTCTGCAGAAACCAAGTTATCTTTTGTGGCTCCCGCTATGAACAATGGTTTGCTGCTACTTGGCGCATGCCCCGCTGGAAGCCAAGGAGCCCACGAGCATGGTGAGGGAAGCGAGGCCAGCGCGGGTCATAGAGAGCGGCCTATGCAAAGGGTGTGTGAGGGACAAGAGTGCGACAAACACCCCATGCACCTGGCAGGAAGGTTTAGTCCCTGTTCCTAGTGATATTCCCCTCCAGTGTGTCTGGCCGGGGTGTGGTGAGCATGGCTTGATCACAGTGCTCTGCAAGAAGCTTGCAGAAGTGCCATAATCGGGCCCATGGGTGTAGGGACTGGGGGGTCTTGCCCCCCTCCCCATATTTTGTAGATGGGGGACACACAGGGTAAAAGGGTGGGGCGGGGGGACGAAGCAGCTGAAGTTTAAAAAGACAGCGAATTCTTTGGAAATATGAGTCTAACTTCAGGTGTTCTCCTTGAAACGGCCTCACCATAAATTGTAACTGTAGAACTACGTTTAGTCCGGTTAGTCATCACAATGTCTGGTGGGAAGTATACATGTGACAAATGTTGTCCATGAAGTAGCTGTAAAAGTCACGCATAAACAGAAGTCGTTTGGCCACCAGGGACGCAATGTCAGAGGGATATTGCGCGCGGATTCTTGTCTGATGCACCGTGTGCAGAATCCTCGTTCTTCCTCTGGATTGGGCGCATTCAGATTTACATTTGGACAAATGACAGTGTTTGGTGGGTGCTCTGTTGATTGAGACGGCAGGATCAAACAAGTGATACGAAGACAGCTAAACCGAGGATGCAAATCAGCTCTTATATGGAGTGGCGCCCACCATTTCACAGCATAATCCTGGGGCAGGTAGGCCCTGATGGTTGGAATGAGCTGTGTGGCATTTGTTGTTTATTATAATAAAAGTTCTTAGATGAGCTATGCAGAGACCTGTGAAATCCTTGATAAGTTGCAAATTCTAGAAATCTTTCTTTAATGCACCAACAGAACCGATTTACGTATATAGAATGTTGGATGGGGATTTTAAGACGAGTTAATTCTTATAAAGCAGGAACATGCCAAAGGATCTTTTTAAGCGGATGCAATAATTGTTCCTACTCAAGGGGCAGTGCAGGACTCTGTGCGCAGGCCACACTATGTCTGTAGCATTCATGATCTGTTGAAATGGACAAGTTTGGATCAATAATCTTAATGCTTCAGTAGAAGCGAGTGGGGCATATGTGTACAAATGAGATAGTGAGATGTCCCCCATTCGTCATGGACACTGACGAGTTATGGGTGTGCTGGTAATACTACCACTCTGACAGTGGTAGTATTCCTTATGAAATGTGGCGTGGGACTTGCTATTTTTTTTAGAGTGTGTCATAGGCAGGGTAGAATTTATATTCACATGTCAGTGTACCATTTTATGATAGCTAAGAAAGTGGCTCTTGCGGAATCTATTGGTAAACTCATTAATCTATTTCCTTATATGAGCCTAGTTTCTCCTCAAGGAGAGAGGAATGTCACTAACTTTAGGTCAGTTATGCAGCAACCTCTGTACACCATGCCCATGTTGTTCTTGACACTAGTAAGGACCCTGTCCTTGACATACGAGTCAAGCTTATCTTTGAAGCCAGAGGTGCCACAGGTTCAAGAACGTTTTGTGTTTGACTGTATCCTCGCAACATATTCCCTTTTGATGCCCATCCTCAAAATGTCCTCAGACCCACTTCTTGACGTTCATTATTACATATGTCTCGGATACACTCCTGAAAACTGCATTTAGTTGCTACCATTTTCTTCACCACATGAACTGTCTAAATGTATTGTCTGTTCCACAATAGTTGATGAGTTACAAGTAGGGGATGGTCTGAGGCACTGACAGGAACCATGAATGGCATAGACCCCATGCAGTAGGAGTGGTGCATATTCATAAAGGGTTACAGCTTAGACTTTACTTTCAGTATTCAAGGCTAACCAAACTTAGTCTATGGGTAAAGGTTAGCCAAACCAAATGGTTCAAGTTTACTAGTTTTCAAAGTATAAGCTACTGATGCCTCAACGTGACATGATTGCATCTCTTGACCTCCTGCAGACAAACCCACCTGAAGTCTATTCAATTGGTATTTAGATACAACAGTTTAGAGTCAGCTGTCTGCTTCGGTCCATATCTGTGTCTCTCGGCTCTCCAGTTCACTTTGACCGGACATGGTCTAATTGGGCTCTTTGCTACCAGTGAGATGGATGCAATGCCTGCTATGTCATCGGATCCAAAACTGGAGAATGACCAAGGAGAAGTATGGTAGTCTGACTGGAAAGCATGCAGGTGCCCATCACAAGTAAGCTTTCGAAAAATCGAAGTCATATATATTATAGAAATGGGTATACAGGTGTATGTGTTTCTATGTCTGTATGTGCTTATGGGTGTATGCTTGCACATGTTTGTGTAAATGTAGTCTTGTGGTCTGTGCCCCCCCCCCCCCCGGATATTATGCTGGCCCTGGATCAATACTGTTAGTTCTTTCCATGTTGCAGGCATGCTTGACATGATGGTGGCCACCCTGGCAAATGGTATCCCTTAAATAATAATGGTGATTCTTAGCATTTTGTGGATATTGATTGCAAAATGGTACCCATCCTTGAAAACATGCTGGTCCTGATTTAATTATGGTAACTCTGTGCATATATTGTGTGAATCCGTTGCATGCTTTATCCCCCCTTTTATCCCACGTCTGTCTGCAGCACTGACTTTCTCACGTGGCCCCTGAACAGAGCAATTGCCATGTGTATGGGACCTTTTGAATAAATTGACATACATCATATGCCTGTCATTTGTCAGCGCTCACATTAGTTTTTCGTAAGAATAAGTATTGACGGGAAGCCTTAATATAAAAAATTACAACAATTTAGCTCAGAAGCCAGAGGTTGGCGCTATTAAATGTGGGTGCCCCTATAACCAAGGCTGCGTAGTCCTGATCCACTTCTGGTCTCTGTCAGGTGGTGCAGATCAGAGCTTCCGAATCCCCTCTACCTCCACGGACGGAATGGTTTCACAGTCACCCACGCATACACACATCATACGCTGGTGGGGCCCATTACACCAACATTCACCCTAAATCACACTATCCGTGCCCTGTAAAGGAGAAACACCTTTCACATATGCTCTATCTATTCTGCCTATACTTTGAGGTAAATGCGACCAGCTGATTGCTGTGGATCTAGCAAAATACATTTCAAAGAATACACAATAAAATCAATAAACATGACCAGAAATAATCAACTGAGACAGGAATTCAAACAGATTGTTCATTTATCTAATATTTCAAGAAAAGCCAATTAAATGCAAATTCATTTCTCTCATATTTACCTATTCTGTCTAAATGTCAGATCCTAAGTCAGAACCGGTCCTCTGAAGAAAAATTAGAGTCTTCTGTCGTCATGTAGAGTCATCGTCCTCTCCGTCAGCATAGGGACCTCGCATCATCGGCTCGGGAAGAAGTGGCGCTAGACCTCTCTAGTCTACTTACATTTATACTGAAATTTACATTCTAAAAAGTATCATTTCTTTATTCAGAACGGATGAATGGCGGAAATAATGTCATCTCTGTACTTTTTCGATATTTTACGGAAGGTTCTCACATAGATTGTCCAACTAATGAATAGCAAAATTGAATGTTCATGACTAATTCGCAACATTCACGGATGTCTCTATTAGGTGAATTTGTTGCAAAAATGGGTTCATTCTTAGTTCGTATCTACTTTTCCGTCTTTCAGGGGCTTTTGGCTGACGTCCCAGACTTGTCATCATGCTTATGGCTTTTCAGTTCACCGGAGGTGCAAGGTCACAGGCAGAGCGAAGCCTTTCTGTAAATTTCCAGCAACTCCAATGCAGGCTGCAGGTGGCGGCCATTTTGTGGCAGGCCACAATGGACAACTTAAAGTAAAATAAACATAAAACAGAATTACTGCATAGAAATGATTGAACAGTGTTATTCCCCTGCTAATACCCTTGTGTGTGTATTTATCTAGCCATTTGCGACATCAGAAGCCATTAATGCATATTAATTATAAGCGCAAAACACCATAACATCACATAAGCAACATCGTTTTCTGTCAGTTTGCTCACCAACTTAGTTCACTTATTATTTAGCCATGCAATAGCATTCCCACGTGTAATTCTCTTGTTAATAAGGTTGATTAGTCAATATTCGACAAACTTTTAATACTTTAATAATTAATCAGTAGTACTTTTAGTTATAACATTCGAAAATGAAACATATATTCGGTTTTAGAGTAAAAACCCTGCTCCATCAATCCCCCCTTTGGTGATATATAATCACCACAAAAATCAAAAACCCCAAAAATGAATTTAGTTTCCCCTTTTAGAAGAATTTGAAATGTCTTCTTGTTCTTGTTTTTTTTAGACCCTAGTTTCCATCTCATCTTCCTTTTTAGTTTCTATATACATGCTTTCCCTTCGTTTTTCTAGTTCTATTTCTTGTGGATCTCTTTCTGATTTCTTTTGTCTCTTTTTAACATTTTCTTTTATGATTTTCTTTTTATTTCTTCTATATCTACAACACATACATCCTAATTTAAGGATCAATAATGCAACTATTACACAAGTTAATGGAAATAATATCTTACCAAATATGGTACTACCTATTTTAGCTACAAAATTCTTAATAGCAATCATCTTGTTAGCCATTTTAGTCCAGATACTTTCAGCTTCCAGTGGTACTAATTCTTCATGCAAATCAGTAATATTTTTGATGTAAACTTTTAGATCTTTACTTTCGTCAGGAATGTAAGTGCAACAATGTTGAACTTTCAGCATTCCACAGACTCCACCCTCTTTTGCCAAAAGAATGTCAAGGGCAAGTCGATTTTACATCGCCATAGCACGCAAAGCAACCATTTATGTATTAACCAAAAGAAAGCCTCCAGCGGTGCTTGTTGACAAGCGATCTACCACTGTTGACAGTTTCCGAATGCCAAATGCATTTAAAGAAATTCCCACTGCTGGAATTAAAGCTCCAAAAATATCTCCTTCAATTTCTGTCCATGTTTCTCTTTTATAGTGTGTTAGAATGTTCAGCATCATCTACTCTATCCATGTGAAAAATCTTTGGAAAGACCAGGCCAACATAACATGTACCAAACCAATGGTCAGGCAAACGGTAATAAGCCTTGTTCCCACAAATATAATACACTCCCGGAAAAACTGGATCTTCTCCTCCTCTAAATCCCCATCTGGTTGCAATAAAGTATGTATCATGGCACTCACTAGTCCCTATGAAATAATAATCATATTGGGATCTTTTCCTGGTAATGCACAGTTTCCCTTTCTGTGGGGCATCTATAGCCATGGTTGGAATGGCTCCATTTTTCAACTCCTTTTCTTTCTCAATATCCCACATTGTGTCACTCATTTTATGCCCTTCTGCTTTCTTGTGCATATTCAACCTTCTTCTCTCAACCATGTCTAGAAAGTTCTTCTCTTCTCCTTTCAATCTGCAAGTTAAATTGTTTCTAAAAACATAGTCTAAGGTTAATTCTTTGGTTTCTAGAAAAATTTCACCTAAAGTGTTAGCATCCTTTGCAGGATTCAGTGCTTTATTCATAGGCAACTGCCCAAGAATATTATCTACATTAGACATATTGTAATCTAATTTCCCTAACTGATAAAATATACTAATCAACACACTACAGGAAATTCCATACGTAGCCGGAAATTAAATCACTCCTTCCGAAACAGAGGTAGGTAATTGCATGCAAACGTAGCAATCCCTTACTTCCATTGTCTTTACGTACTCATACAACAATTTAGAAAAAACATTGCTAGAAAAATCGTTAATTGACCTATCTTTATGAATATGTACATTACTAGTTCTAGTCGGAACTTCTTTTAATGGACTCTTCCCTATATTAGTCTTGTTCTCAGTATGACATTTAAAGTGTCTATAGTGACTCTAAATGAAATCAATAGAGCAAGCACGCTCCAAAGCAGCATTAATAGACCTGTACAGCAGCAGCACATTTTGCACCATCTTTTCAGAAAGGCACATCTACTTTTATTCTCAGTGTTAGCCATTTTGTTGGTTTGACCGTGTCTTTTGACTTAGCCTCTTCTACTCCTTTACTGAACTTTTAAGGGCAACAAGTACCCACCAGATAATTAAACTCTACTAATTTTAGTACTACTTCTTCTTCTCTTCTCCAAGTGATTTTCCTTGGATTCACTCAATTTGGATTTTCATCACTTTTCACTGTCTCTTCATCATCATCAAACTGTATCAGGTCCTGAACATCCGTCTCTTCTCCAATGTCGGACAAGATAACTCTCAGGATTCCCACAGCTTCTTCTTCAGCAACCTCCTTCAGTAAAGCCTCCTTTGGACTTCCTTGGCTGTCCGCCTCTTCTCCTTCTTCAGGCAGTGCCACATACGTCCATTCCGGTGACTTGTACCTCTGGTTTGGTTTTCTTATTCTTTTTGCTCTTTCAGGTATCTTTGTTTCTTCTTCCTTGGTAGGATTCTGACTTGACACTTCGTTCACTTGCTCAGCACGCGAAGAGCTAACTCGTGTCAGTCTGTACCTGAGTCTCTTTATCTTATTTGGCCAAAGATCACCTTTTGCATTTCTTTTTTGCTTTCCTTCTTTATTGTTTCTTTCTCCAAGCCAAGTTCTCTTTCTCAGAACTCGTCCTCCATGTATCTCATTGTCACTTTCATCAGACTCTGTTTCAGTTGCTACTGGTTCATTAACAGCTTTCTTTTCTTTAACAACTTCTTTTTCTCCAACAGTCTCTTTTTCCACCACTTGAGATTTCCCTACTTCTGTCCCTCCTCGGGTCTCCGACACTCAATCTTCTTGCTGTCTACTTGTCCCTTCACCTAGCTTGTTGTGGATGTTCCCTACACCTCCTCGGGGTTTTTCCGCAATCTGTCCCTCTCTGTCTTTGTCTGTCCCTTTTTCTTCAATATTTATCTCAGGTGGAACTTGTCCAATTCCTTCATGTGACTCAGGTGTCTCTTCTGTTGGAATGTTCTTTTCTTTCTTTCTTTTTGTGTTGGTCACTGTCAATTGGAACCTCAGGCAATTCTTCTGCGTCTGAGCTTGCTTCTGCAGTTTGCACTGTTCTCTTCAGAACCTCTTCTGGTGGGATGAAAGCTTCTCTTGACTCACTTTCCCCACTTTCAGGATTCTTTTTCCTTCTTACTGCCTCACTGTCTGCATCATCACTGGAGTCTGATTCTTCAAAGTATTCTTTTCCAGTACCATCTCTTGGATTTGGAACTCTTTGTGTGGCTTGCATGTATCCAATTCTTCACAGCAGTCGTTGTGGTCAAGATGACTTGTCTTGGCCTTCCCCACCTTGGAACCAGGCAATTCCTTCTTCTGTGGACTTTTATCCTTACCCAGTCCCCTGGGCTCAGATCATGGGCTGGTTTCTTTTCAAGTGTGGTGGCGTCTTCTCCAACCTGGTGAAACACAGAATGAACTGCGTCAGCCAGGCCTTTGCAGTAATCCAAAATCATGTCATCAGTTATAGTCATCAGCTTGTTCACTGGTACATATGCATGCCTCATAGCACGTCCCATGATAATTTCATGTGGACTCAAACCTGTTGTTCTGTCTGGAGTAGACCTAATGGTCATCAGGACTAGAGGCAAGACATCGGGCCATTTCATTCCTGTGGCTAAGCACATTTTGCCAGTTCTGTTTTTGATAGTGCCATTCATCTGCTCAACAACCCCAGAAGCCTCTGGTCTGTAAGCACAATGCAACTTCTGCTGTACACTTAATGCTTCACAAATTAGACTCAAGATTTCATTATAAAAATGTCCTCCTCTGTCTGATTCAATGGTTACTGGGAACCCGTACCTTGGGATGAACTCTCTTAACAGTAATTTGGCCACTGTTATGCCATCATTTCTTCTTGTCGGGTACGCCTCCACCCATCTTGAGAACAAACAGACCACCACCAGGACATACCTCAACCTGTTGACTGGGGGCATTTCAATGAAATCTATCTGCATTCTTGTGAAGGGTCCTCCCTCTCTGCCTATTGTTCCTAGGCTCACCACTGTTTTCTTTCCAGGATTGAATTGCTGACATATCAGACATCTCTGACAGAGACTTTCTGCTATCAGTCTGAACTTTGGACTGTACCAGGTTTGCTTAAAGGCTCTTATCATAGCATCCCTCCCCAAGTGTCCTTGGCCATGATACATCCTTGCCATTGTTGACAGCATGCTGTTTGGCATGACTGGTCTTCCATCCCTGTAGACCCACACAATTTGGCTGGAGATACCTTTAATCCTCCATCTGCCAAGTGATTCAGCAATGCAATGGTATCTACTTCACAAGCTTCGCGTGTTTTTGATGCCACAAGTAGGTCATCAATATATTGGACCAAGACTGAATTTTCGGGCATTGTCAGACTTTCCAGAGATTTCTTTAGCAATTGATTAAATATTGAGGGGCTCTCTGTATAACCCTGTGGGATTCGGCACCATGCCAAAATCCGCTCTTCAAATCTAAATGAAAATATCGGCTGGCTGTCATAATGCAATGGGATTGAAAAGAAAGCATGACACAAATCAATTACCATGTACCATTCTGCATCATGAGGAATCTGATACAAAATCACTGATGGATTTGGCACAATCGGACAACATGGCACAACAATCTTGTTAATCTTTCTCAAATCTTGTACTATTCTGAACTTTCCATTAGGTTTCTTCAGTCCCATTATCGGTGAATTACATGGGCTGCTCAATATTTCTCTTAACACCCCTTGCTGGATCATCTTCTCAATTAAGGGTGTTATCCCTTCAATTATTTCAGGTGTCAATCTGTATTGTGGTATATTTGGGTAAACCACTCCCTCTTTTACAGTAATCTTTACTGGATCTACATTTCTCATCAGGCCCACATCGTCTCCAGTAAAATCCCAAACTGCTGCTTTCACTGTCTGTTTCAACTCTGGGGGTAATGCATCAGGATTAAATATTGCATATGTCCCCAAAGCCTCACATTCTCTGTTATCCATGGTCATTCTGTATAGCACATCCTCATCAGGTGTCTCAAAGGTTATTCCATCTGGAGTACAGAAAATAGTGCAATTCATTTTGCACAGCAGATCCCTGCCTAACACGTTCACTGGACTGGTGTCACACACCACGAATCGGTGCATGTCTGAAAATTTCCCTATTCTAACCTTTGCTGGTTCAGTAAGTAATGTTTTGATCTGTGTGTTGGACACACCAACTACTTGGATCGCTTCGTCCAAGAGAGGAAGATTCTTTATATCAGCTGACCTGACAGTTGATCTCGTAGCCCCAGTATCAACTAGGAAGGTGATGCTTTCACCATTAATTTTCCCGTCTACAAAAGGTCCTGCCTGGTCTATTTCCAGAGTAGCGCCAAGTACGCACTCCTCCTCCTCTCTTCGGCACCGTCAGAAGTCTCCCTCAGAGTCACTTCCCTCATTTTTCAGCCAGTACTGAGATACAGCGCTTGCGCGTTTTGGTTTGATTACCTGTTCTTCATCGTAGAACCCCAATTCTTGGCTGTACTTCTGGGATCCTTTTCTCTGTGGCAAGGGTGGTTTTGGCACCTGATTCTGCTGCTTATCAGCCTTCTGCTGTTGCCGATGCTGACCACAACCCTCACTCTGCACCTGCGAATTCAATGATGAATTATCATCGTTAGTGGACGGTTGATTCTTACACTCGGATTTCCAGTGCCCCAATTTTCCACAGTTGTGGCAGGGGAACTTTTTCTTTGCTTCTTCAATATTCCCTTTTCCTTTTCCTGAACCAAACCTAGGTTTATTTCCTGGGTTATTTGCCTGTTCAACCAGCTGAGCTTCCTGTCTTTCTGCAACTTTCACCTGTGCCCATATTGCCTTATCTTTCAGCTTTCTCTGCTTTGCCTCAATCTCATCACTGAAGTATTTTGCATGTCTCAAAATCTCATCAATCTTCTTACTCTGCCAGTCCACGGTATGCTGCCGTATCATTTCACTGATTTCAGGCCGCAAACCATACACAAATCTGTACACAAAATGACTCAGATCCTTGTCACCTAGGTGTTCATCTCCACTGAACTGCTTAAAAGCTAGTATCAGTCTTTCATAGTAAGCATGGACTGATTCTTTCAATTCCTGATGTGTTCGGTCTATTTTAACCCAATCTGTCTCCCTGGGGGGTACTTTATTTTTCAAGAAGGCCATAACCTGCTCATACTGTTTCATTACCTCCGGGTCTGGAGCTCCTGTCTTTTGATCTCTCGGGTTTTCTTTAGCGGGCCAGTCTATGACTATTTTACATTCTGCCCACAGGTCTGCTGGTACAATTATATCAAACAGACTATTTAGGTCAATCCATAGTACTTTTGACAGCTTTACAAATCTGTCGACTTGTCTGTACCACTCCACTGGCTTTTCCCTTAATCGAGGGAAATCATTCGTAAATGATAAAATATCCTGTCTGGTCCATGGGACATGTACGTACCCTCCTCCTGGAATCTCTCTCATGGGGTAAGCTGTCACTGCCTTCTCTTTTTCTGTCAGGGGAAATGCTGAGTAGGTTCTATCCACTCCATCCTCTCGCTTTCGATACCATCTGTCTTTCCATCTTTCTACATCTCCCCATTTCCTTAACAAGGTAATCATTTCCTTAATCTGTCCTGTCCGGCCTGCATGGTTCAGATTCTCAATATCTTTGTCTGAAAAATCCACTTGGTATGTTTTCTGTAAAGCTTTCACCTTATCCATGTCAATTCCCACTTCACTGGCTATTCCTTTCAACCTGTCGTGTATGTTCTTTGCTCTCCATGTGATGCTCTTACATAAAAAGAGAATCTCCCCTTCCTGATGATTCTTCAGTGTTTCTGTAGGTATAGTTCCTACTATCAATTCTTCCATTTCCATACGTAGCCTAGCTACATCCATTCTGTGTGACTCTTTCTCCTTTTTCTGTAATGTTTTCAGCCAGTCATTCAAATCTTCAGCAGTTATCACAGATTTTCCCGCACCCCCTGGTTCTGCCACCCTCTGCGGTTCCAGAATTGATCCTCTGTTCCCTTCCATACATCCAGAATTCAAACTTGAGTTAGTCTGCACACTCATTTCCCCTCCACACACAGTATGTCTCCACCGATTTTCTCCTGTTCTCCACTGTGTTTCTCCCGCTCTCACTTCTGCCTGTTCCGGAGGTACAATCAACCTATTGCCCACATATGGCACCATCAAACCATTTTCACCCGTCCTCTGCTTGTCAAAAATCGGCATAACCGGGCCTATTGTCACAGGCACTGTAACAGCCTCAAGATTCTTAGTCAGCTCCCTGATTTTCTCTGTTAGTTCAGATGTAGTTCTTGCTAGTTCTCTGGTCTTTTCATTTTCAAGTTCATTTTCTCTCTCTGTCTCTCTCTCTGTCTCTCTCTCTGTCTCTCTCTCTGTCTCTCTCTCTGTCTCTCTCTCTGTCTCTCTCTCTGTCTCTCTCTCTGTCTCTCTCTCTGTCTCTCTCTCTGTCTCTCTCTCTGTCTCTCTCTCTCTCTCTCTGTCTCTCTCTCTGTCTCTTTCTCTGTCTCTCTTTTCCTATCTTTCTCTCTGTCTCTTTCTCTGTCTCTTTTCCTATCTTTCTCTCTCTCTCTTTTCCTATCTTTCTCTCTCTCTCTTTTCCTATCTTTCTCTCTCTCTCTCTCTCTCTTTTCCTATCTTTCTCTCTCTCTCTCTCTCTCTCTCTCTCTATCTCTCTTTCTCTGTCTGCCAGAGAACAACCGCTTTTCAGCTCCGGGGCTGCAGCCTCCGTTTTTATAATCCGCAGGGTGTTTCTCATTGGGGTAACTGCTGTTCCTACCTCTGGTTCTCTTCTATACGGGGGTGGTCTTTTGTAAAGCATGTCCTCTAAGATATCATCATCAGACTCATTTGCCCCATATCTTCTGGTCTCTACATTATGTACTTTTTCTGTACATTTTCTCCCTCCTGATTCCTCTGCTGTTCTTACAGGATATAACCCCTCGGTCATACTGGCATCTCGCCACCTTCTCATTCTGTCATGATGGGTTTCGCGATCATATTTTCTACCGAACATATATCGGTAGTTACCTCCACTCCTCTGTTTTTCTCGCTCATGTACTTCATCTTCCCATTCCACCAATGCCTCGAATTGCGTCGGCCTAGGCCGAGGCTCTAAATTCATCATTTTCTCTCGTAAATTTCTTAACACGGCCAAATTAAATAAGCCATGTTCTGGGAAAGCCAAAACCCCATCCTCTCTAGTATACTTCGCCCAGTTGTCTAACCAAATACAGGTATGATACCCATATTTTGCAACCATAAGGGATGCAGGGGTTCTGGTCGGAGGAAGTAACTCTCCTTCCCTAGTTATTATATCCTTATCAAACCAGGTCTTAACTTTACTGAACAAGGATTTCTTTTTCTTCTCAGCATGGTAATACATTTTCTTATTTTCCCCAAGCTGTTTACTCTTCCTACAACTGTACGATCTTTTGTCCAATTGCAGCGCGACTCGCACCAAAGCACCAATCCTGGAGCGTCTACGTCACTGACTCAGTCCGCGAATCCTAGCACGGCGTACACTAGCACACCAATCTCTGCGCTTCCTCCGTTCTAACCCACTTTCCAATCACAGCGCGATCTTCCTGACGTCAGCAGCCGCTGCAGTCGCTTCTGCTCCTGTCTCTTCCTCTTCTGTCTGCCCCTCCTTTACAAGACTACTTGGTAGACTTTGTTTCAACTTCTACGAGTCTGTTAGTTACAACATACAAACATCTCCATTGTCTGCTTCGCTAGCCACAGAACAGCAAAAGACCTTTCCCACGAGAATTCTGCCTTTCCCAAGAACAGCGCTTACCTCTGCCCTACTACAGAATCGTTACTTCCATTGATAAAGTAGCACATCCCTCTACTTTACCGTTCTAACAAGCATCAATTAACTGTTTCCCTTCGGAATGCTCCTAAGAGTTTCACAATTAACCAGAATGCTTTCTCATTCACGCACTTACACACCAGAAAATGTAGTACATTCACACAGAATTCTGTCTTTCCCGAGAACAACGAACAGTCTGTCCTACTACAGAATTATATCATACGTTAACAAAGCAGCGCTTACCTCTGCCCTGCTTACGAGCTCCGAGAATTCCTATTACTTCTCCAGCGGTAAGCTTTAACGGAAAACCTTACGGATCCCTGGGACTTAAGACCAGAGTTTCACAGATAACCTTTGCTATCATATACACTTCTTTCACACAGAAAATAAGTTTCTAATGGTAACACACGGCGATGCTACCGAATCGAACCCAGACAATGCGACGCGCAACTTCAATTGTCACACGTTTTCCCCTGCCTGCATACAGGGTCAACAATCCCGCTTTCTCCGAGAGCAACACTCCCTCTGCTCTACTACGGAACTGTCACCGACTCCCTACGTCCCAGAAGCCGTTCACAATACACAAAACTCAACACGACTTCAACATATAGTGTTAGTACAAATATATCAATCAATAATCAACAAGCCTATATACACGCAATTCCGCTAGATCAATACAATAGCTAACCATCATTCTGCTACCAAGAAACTGGTGCAGATCAGAGCTTCCGAATCCCCTCTACTTCCACGGACGGAATGGTTTCACAGTCACACACGCATACACACATCATACGCTGGTGGGGCCCATTACACCAACATTCACCCTAAATCACACTATCCGTGCCCTGTAAAGGAGAAACACCTTTCACATATGCTCTATCTAATCTGCCTATACTTTGAGGTCAATGCGACCAGCTGATTGCTGTGGATCTAGCAAAATACATTTCAAAGAATACACAATAAAATCAATAAACATGACCAGAAATAATCACCCGAGACAGGAATTCAAACAGATTGTTCATTTATCTAATATTTCAAGAAAAGCCAATTAAATGCAAATTCATTTCTCTCATATTTACCTATTCTGTCTAAATGTCAGATCCTAAGTCAGAACCGGTCCTCTGAAGAAAAATTAGAGTCTTCTGTCGTCATGTAGAGTCATCGTCCTCTCCGTCAGCATAGGGACCTCGCATCATCAGCTCGGGAAGAAGTGGCGCTAGACCTCTCGAGTCTACTTACATTTATACTGAAATTTTACATTCTAAAAAGTATCATTTCTTTATTCAGAACGGATGAATGGCGGAAATAATGTCATCTCGGTACTTTTTCGATATTTTACGGAAGGTTCTCACATAGATTGTCCCAACTAATGAATAGCAAAATTGAATGTTCATGACTAATTCGCTACATTCACGGATGTCTCTATTAGGTGAATTTGTTGCAAAAATGGGTTCATTCTTAGTTCGTATCAACTTTTCCGTCTTTCAGGGGCTTTTGGCTGACGTCCCAGACTTGTCAACATGCTTATGGCTTTTCAGTTCACCGGAGGTGCAAGGTCACAGGCAGAGCGAAGCCTTTCTGTAAATTTCCAGCAACTCCAATGCAGGCTCCAGGTGGCGGCCATTTTGTGACAGGCCACAATGGACAACTTAAAGTAAAATAAACATAAAACAGAATTACTGCATAGAAATGATTGAACAGTGTTATTCCCCTGCTAATACCCTTATGTGTGTGTATTTATCTAGCCATTTGTGACATCAGAAGCCATTAATGCATATTAATTATAAGCGCAAAACACCATAACATCACATAAGCAACATCGTTTTCTGTCAGTTTGCTCACCAACTTAGTTAACTTATTATTTAGCCATGCAATAGCATTCCCACGTGAAATTCTCTTGTTAATGAGGTTGATTAGTTAATATTCGACAAACTTTTAATACTTTAATAATTAATCAGTAGTACTTTTAGTTATAACATGCGAAAATGAAACATATATTCGGTTTTAGAGTAAAAACCCTGCTCCATCAATCCCCCCTTAAATTAAATGTGGGTGTCCCTATAACCAAGGCTGCGTAGTCCTGATCCACTTCTGGTCTCTGTCAGGCACTCCCTTCCCGTTGCTCTAAGAGGATACTGCATTCTCCATTTTTTGCATGTATTCTGTTTTTCTTTTCCTCCTCCACTTGCAACTGCCTCAGTATCACTCTGCATCACCTCCGCACCACCACCACCTCAGGATCACTCAGCACCACCAACTACATTCTACTATATACCACAGCACTCTACACCACCACACACTGCTTTACACTATCTGTCACTACACTTTAACAAGCTGCACTGCATACTACTATATTCTACTCTGCACCACAGAACTCTACCTCACTCCTTTCTGCACCACTATACTTGGCCACAGTGCAACACGGCACTATACAAACATACACTCCAACGCTCTATTCTGCATAACTACTCTGTATGCCAGTACATACCTTCACTCGACAGCTCTCAACTCTACTGCACTTTACGCCCCTACACTCTACACCACTACATTGTAACCAACTCTACCCTGCACCACTCCCCTCTATAAAACTATAATTCACTATACCACACTCTACACCATTGCACTATAAACAGCTACAATATACTTTGCTTTACTCAAAGCAAATGCTCACTGTAGTCTATGCCGGTGTACTCTGCACCACTGTACTTTAAGCCACTTAACTGTAAGCCAAATTACTACATTATATAACTCTACACTCTACAATACTAAACTCTTTAATACTAGACTATTTTAAACTATACTGCAAAAACACTCTATTCCACCATATACAACTCCACTGTACAGCATTATACTCCACTATCTCCTATTCAACAACGCTGCTCCACTATAATCCACGATACAACAGTCTATGCAACTCCATCTATACACTACAAATAACTTTACTTCACTATATTATAAAACTCGGTATTCCTACATTATATATAAAATTCCAGCCACTCTACTCACTGTACTCTACAACACTCTGCACCTCACCCTCTCCACTACTACAATATACTCTACACAACACTATATTCAATTCTAATACTATAGTCTGCTCTGCAACACCATAAGCCCTCTACAACACAGTTCACAACACCTTAAGCTAATTCATAACACTACTCTTCACTCCTATCCACTCCTCTAAAGTCCCTTATACGGAGAGACCCATTGGCATTGTCAATGCTTGTTAGCTTTATCACATCGGCAGCCATTGCTCGATCCATTGAGGATCCGTGTGAGGATTACGGATCGTACATGTGAAATGTTAATGGGACACCATGTCTGGAAACTATCACTTAGCACAAGAAGCCGGAGGAGCCTTATAGCCCCTGCACCCCACCCCCACTCCAGATATAGGTGCTCAAGGAATGCTCTGAATGAAAGACTACCCTGGATGGAAGCCCCGCAGCATCCAAGGTTGTATTACCCCTTAATACCAGAGCTGCAACCCTGGTACCGCTGAGAAAACGGACATCTTGTCAACTTTACATTAAAAGCAGTACAGGGAGTCGGAGGTAAAACATTTGATTTATTCAAGCTTGAACAGATGCAAGACCCACAAGGAAAAAGTTATCCCGTGTAGGTAATGAATCACCTCACAGAATTCTCCTTTCATATTTATAGTATAGTTTCCACAAGTCTGCCTACACCCCTTCACTTCCCTCCCCTTAATCCAATGGAAAATTCCTTCCAGTTATACATAAAAAAAAAAAGAATAGCTAACCACACTACTTTTTCAAGATAAGGGATCCCAAGCCATTGCTTAATTGCAAATTGAATGGAAAAAGACCAGCGTGACTTTCCATCTCAGAGAAACACAAATGATTAACAAAGTGTAATTATTCTAACAGCCACTCTGTACTTTTCCGAGGACACAGAGAAAAAAATAAAAGAACATACAATGTCAGAAGTGCATGGAAAAATACTCCAACGATCGTTGTACAAAGTCAGGTTGATTTAAAAAATATGTCTGGACTCATGTTCATATTATATAAACTTTTCTTCACCGCTAATACTGGCTTTAGCTCCACTCTTAACAGAAAGAATTACAGGGGCATACCCCTTGTCAAGTAGTCACTGAAGCCAAAATTGATTATTTGTAGAAATGCACTCCACCTTTGTCCTCAAGCCTTCTTCAACGGGCCTTCACGCTCCATAGGACTCCAATATAGAAATTCTGTAGCTCGTGTAATAACTGCGCCAGGGACTTAAAACTGTACACAATACCCCTTTCTGGGGGTGTGCATGGGCTGATCCACCATCATGGGCATTGCAGGCATTAGGCCACCTCTCTGGGGGCTGTGTATCCCCCAGTTTCGATAGTAGGCTGTTGGTGTCTAGCCTTGCTTGTGGTTGCACCGCCTGGTGTTAGGCCGTCATCTTTGCTGAATCAGCAGGTGGAGGGGTGTGACAGAGCTCCAGAGAGACTAAGAGGTCAGACATGCATAGAGGTGATGGCCGCTGCACAGATGCTTTTGAATAGCTCCTCTTCATTAGGGCTCTGCAGCCCTCCGGAAGGTGCAGTTGGTTGAAGGGACCAAGGCATCAGTGCTCTGTTCTGTTGGCATGGGTATGGTCACACCTTGGATTTTTCTTTAGTACACTCCTGAAATACCGTGTTACCATGAAGGTGGCAGAAGTGCCATCAAGTGGGCCCATGGGACTAGGAACTGCGGATGGACATGAGGCATTTATCCTCCCATGTTTTGGAAGGGGGATACTGGACAAGGGTGGGTGGGGGAGGGGTGGAATGTAGACCCTGTTTGAACTTTATTGGTTTCATGGGGACTGAAAAAGGTTTTTTTTTTAAATGGGCTGCTGACTCTTTTCCTGTGTCCAAGCCTGCAACGCCTATGACACAGGATTCCTATGCGATCTGTGTTCTAGACTGTAGTATTTCATAGTTCATTCAAAGGCCTTTTTAAAAGTTGGAAGCTTTTTTTTTTATTGCTGCTTTTGCCCCCTGCAGCATGCGCTCTCTTCATCCCACTTGCAAGGTGTCAATTAAAGACTTAGTAGTGATCCAACGGGTTACTAACCTCAGGTACTCGATTACCATATACTCACCTGGGCCCTTTAAACACATTCACATAGGCTAGTAGATACCGCTGGGGTCAATTTATTGTACTAATACCTGTAAGATAAATTTATCTGATAATTTCTTATCAAACCTTTCTGACCAAATGTACTTTCCTCTGGTCAATGGACCTTTTAGTTAACCTTGTGGGTAAATATTTACGTTAGAATAAAACCTTTTATAACCACAGACTCAGGAGAGTTTTAAATGTTTATCTAGTTAAATTCATGTTAGCCTATAACCAAAACACAGTTGGAACACCATTTCTCCAAGGAAAAGAAGGGAATAAAAAGTAAGCATAATAACCGTTAAACAACGTTATTACGTTGACAGAACCTGAATAGGTAGAAAACAGAGAGAGCAGTACAATGACATACTACACAGAATTATAGTTACCTAGAATGGTGTGAAAACCAACCCCTTGGCCAAGGAGCTGGGATGGGTCCCCTGGGACAGATCAGTTGACAAAGGCTCAGGACAGGATTCAGGGACTGGATGGATGACCTCTTCTAGATACGACTCCTGCGTCGCACCTCTCTCTGACACACTATCTTCCTCCTCGATTCTTCTATTTTGTGCCTCCTCAGCTCTTCCGTGATGTTCTTCTAATTAATTGGCTCAGAGTTCTAAGTCTGGAAATGGATCTTCATTATTCTTTTAATTCTCTGACAGCATCTTGGTCTCTCAGCATTCTGGTCTTGCTGAGGTCTGTGATCTGTGTTCTCTCTAACTAAACCACCTCAATTATACCTTTCTTTTTTTGTCTTTTTTTTTTTTTTTTTTTTAATTTTATTCAGCAGTGTCAGCAATACATAAATATTACAAATGAGCAACAATTCATACAGCTCAAAACCACAGAAGATCATTTCATGGCATTACAGATATTGTCTCTATTCCCCGCCAGACAGCCACTCAGTTATCGGTGCCCATAATTGCTCACCAAATTGCTTTCTACTATATCCCTTTAATTTGTATAAAGCAACTTCCATGTGGTATAGAGCGAGAATCCTGGATCTCCATTCAAAGAAGGAGGGTGAGTCCGGACTTAACCACTTATTGGTAATACATAGACGAATCACAGCCATACTCAAAAATAAAAGGCCCCTTTGTGGTGCCGGCCTTCTATTATTTGACCGTTCAGGCTCAGTACCAAATAACACAATTCCTGGATTAAGGATTACCGGAAGATCTAGAGAGGAGTTCAGAAAAAATTGCACTTCACCGAGAAAATGGGTCAATGAACGGCACAAAAAGAACATATGTACAGCCTCCGCTGCGCTCTCACCACAGCGTGCACATTTGTCCCCTCTTCCCACCTTCCATTTTGCAAGCTTGGCTGGAGTGTAATCGAGATCGAAAACTGACATAAAGCACTGGCTCTTTAAACTCCCTGAAAACAGGATAGTGCTTGCCATTTCTAGCGACTCCTGCAAATCTAGATTCAGAATCCCTATCTTTCTATTCCATTTAAGTTCCTGGATTTGGAGATCATCTTGCTGTCTGCGACTAGCTTCTTTGTATAGTTGTGAGAGATTCGCCTTACAGCTTAACACCTTGAGTATCGGAACTCCCTCAAGTGAGCATGTGCCCTCTATGATAGCTCTGTCTACATAGCTGCGCAGCTGTAGGTATTTGAAAAAATCCCCCCTTTCCAAATTAAATTTTTCACTCACAGAAGCATAAGACAATAATTGGCCATGTTCGCATAAATCCCCCACAGTCCTGATGCCGGCCAGCCGCCACTTTCGAGCGACGGAGTCCATAAAGACTGTGGATACAGTCCCGGGGAGCCCGATCGGTGTATAACCATTTACTTTATTTATCCCGCACATCAAGCATATCTTTTTCCAAACAAAAAAAGCTGCAGCCAAAACTTTAAATCTAGTTTTTTTGTAATAGCTAGGTTCGATAACCCTAACTAATAAGTACCGTGCTTCCGTGCCCAGGACCATTTCAAAAATAGAAGGGGTTACAGCCGGATCCAGGACAGCCGTTTCTCCATAAATCAAAATACGACAGTATTGGAGCATCGAGATATAATAATACAAACGAAAATTTGGTATAGCCCACCCCCCTCGGCTAAGTGGCATAATAAGCCATTTCATGGCTCTTCTTGACCTTTTGTAGCTCCAAAGGAACCGAGAGCAAAGTCTATCTATCTGCACAAATAAGGAGTTAGGAAAAATTAACGGAATCGCCCTAAATATATACAGAAACTTCGGGAAAATCAACATTTTAATAACGTTGCTTCTTCCGTAAAGTGACAGATGCAAATGGTCCAGACTCTCCAGGGTCCTATCAGACTCTAATAGAATAGGGTCAGCATTCAGTGCTGGTATTTCCTCAACTTTCGCTGAAATTCTGATGCCCAAGTATACAGCCTGATCAACCATTAGTTTAAGATCAGATGGGCGTCCCTTTTCTGAGTGCAAGACCTGAGTCTTGGTTAAATTTAACTTATAACCTGAATACCTAGCAAAATCACTCGTCAAGATCTCAATTCTATCTAACTCTTGAACAACATCACTAGTCAAGACTGCTATGTCGTCAGCATAGGCTAACACTTTCACATCATGTAGCTGGGGTTTGACAGGGGCAATTAGCGAGTCACATTCCAAACTATGAATCAAAGGTTCTATATAGAGGGCGAAGAGCAAAGGCGAACAGGGACACCCTTGACGTGTGCCCCTCCACACCTTGAACTCCTCTGTTTCCACCCCTAAAACCCTTACAGCCGCCACCGGCTTTTTATACATAGTCTGTATGGCCTTCATAAATTCAGGAGGGAAGCCCTTCCATCTGAGCATTGCCCACAGGTAGGCCCAGGAGACCCTGTCAAACGCCTTCTCGGCATCCAGCAGGGCCACCCCGACCCGTGACCCTGCGCCCAGTCTAGAAGAGATATGACCCGACTAACATGATCTGTGGTACCTCGTCCCGCGATGAACCCATGCTGACGCGGTGAGACAATTGACATTATAATTTTCGCCATTCTCACAGCAAGAAGTTTTGAGTAGATCTTGCTATCTGCATTAATCAATGAGATAGGTCGATATGAACCTAATTGAAGCCCATCTTTCCCTTTTTTCTTAAAGACCATGATAATCGTTTTGGACCAGGACTCCGGCGGACAGCCATTAAAAGCATTTTGCAGCAGCTTCAACAGCTCTATCCCCAGCTCGCTCCAGAACCTCCTATACACTTCCAAAGGTATTCTATCCATACCCATCGCCTTGCCACAGGGAAGTGAGAAAATGGCAGTCTGTACTTCTTCTAGCGTTATTGGAGCCACCAAACTATTTCTCTGTTCTTCTGACAGAAAAGAAGAATCAATCCCTGCTAAAAAACTCTCCGCCTTTTCAGTACCCTCATTTCGGTACAGATTCTCATAAAATAATTGAAAGGCTTTCCTCACACCATAAGGTGTTGCCTGAGTAGTTCCCTGCATGTCTTTGATCTTCAAAATTTTATTCTGAAACTCCCTTTGTCGGAGTCGATTGGCTAGGACCTTACCCGACTACTCACCATGCTCACAGCATTCCCTTTTGTGGGTCTGGAACTTAGCAGCCACTTCCTCAGCAAACTGTTGATATATAACTGATCTATTAATGGCTAACTTTCTAAATATCTCCGATAGATCCCGACCTTCTTTGATATGTTTGTCCAACTCGCATTCAGTATTGTTTAGATCCCTTATACGTTTATCTAGAACAGATTTATTATTTTTACGCTTATGAGCGACAAAGCTAAGGGTCTCGCCCCTAAGACCCGCCTTAAATGCATCCCAGACAGTTCCTACAGAGGCAGTGTTTCTATTTATCTCAAAGAAGCTGGAGATCCAGACCTTAATATGACTACAATACTCCGGATCAAGCAAAACTTTCCTGTCGAAAGTCCACTCAAAATTTCGTGGGGTGACCATATCGAGCTCAATTTTATAAACTACAGGGTTATGGTCGGAAATAAACCTAGGCAAGGTAAAAACCCTCGCATTTCTAAGAAGGGAGTATGAGACGAAAAAATAGTCCAGCCGCACCAATTTTTTATGAGGGGCTGAGAAATACGTGTACCCCGGCTGATTAGCATTTAATTCTATCCAAGCATCAGCTAAACCTTGATCCAAAACCAAGCTGCGCAGGCTTCTAAAAACTCTAGGTTTCCTGCCATAATAGGCCTGGCACCCTTTAGCATCAAATCCCTCATTCAAATGTATGTTCATATCCCCACAAATTATAAACGGCTGCGCCCAAGTTGACATTTCTAGGTTAATTTTATCGAAAAATTCAGATTCGTCCAAATTTGGACCATAAACAGTACATATTGTAAGCTTTTTACTATTAACAACAACTTCGACCATTGCCCAGCGCCCCCAATTATCCTCTTTATGTTTCCTGACCATTAATACCCCCTTCTTAGATAAGATAGCTACCCCTCTAAGGTTTACTGACTGGCGTGAGCAGGCGACCAAGTCCATTCCCAGACCCCTAAGCCACCCTCTATTCTCCCATGCTATATGCGTCTCTTGTAGACACAAAACATCCCAAGACATAGCCTGGGTTATCTTAGCCAGAACCCTTCTCTTGTTAGGGTCATTTAAACCACATATGTTAAGAGAGCAAACTGTGAATTTGCTCTTTTATATTACTATAGGCTGCCTCATCTGAATCACTTCTCTCTCCCCGATACTCCCAGCCCTTTACAAGCAACATAGCTTCTCTATCCAGGCTCATCATTACATATAACTTGCAATTCCTACAAAAATAAGTTAATGAGCTCGCTCCAAACCACAACAAAGAATATACCAGCACTGCTGAAATTTTCACCCCAAGCCTACACCTACTACCCCCAAACCCCCCCCACCCTGTGCACACCGCCCCACCACCCCCAGCCCTCCACCCCCCCCTCCCCAACCCCCTACCAACCCCATGAGGCATAAGGGATTAAGTCCCTTGCGATGTAGAGTCGGGCTCCAATACCTCCCGCTCCCCTCATCTTCTATCTCCAAACCAGACTGACTCTACTTAACCACAAAAGGACCTAGTAATCTCAGCACAGACACACCATAAATTACTTTAGAGTCTGCAAATACTCCTTAGCAGACAACTCATCGAAGAAAATCATTGTCCGACCTTTATCAACAATCTTCAACCTTGAAGGGTTCTGTAAATATATTTGTACACCTTTGGCCTGAAACTGTGGGATCAGCTGTCGCATCCTCCAACGAAGATCAACTGTGGGCTGACAGAAGTCCGGCCTCACAAAGAAGTCACAGTCCTTGGCATGACCTTTCTTGTTGGGACGCGCAATATCATAAAGGGCTTCACGAGCCAGAAAATTATTTAGCGATATAAGAATAGCACGAGGATGAAGACTCTCACTCGTCTTCCTTCTCTGAACGGCTGGGAAACGATGGGCTCGCTGTATCTCCACTTGCCAATCCCAATGTGTAAGACCTGGAAAAGCCTCCTCAAATAATTCGGCTACAAATTTCCGCACGTCCACTCCCTCTTTGCCCTCAGGGACCCCCAAAATTCTTAGATTATTGCGCCTTACACGGTTTTCTAAATCCGTCAACTTCCAGAGTACATCATCTCGGTGAGCTTTTATGGATCCCGTAATTTCTCTCTGCTTTATAAGGTCATCCTCCAAGACGGATATACGAGTCTCAGCCTCACTGATCCTGTTGGACATATCTGTGCATGTCTTCACTACCCTCCGAATTGATTTCTGGATTTTCTTAGACGAATTTTGCATACGGACACTCTCAGCCTGTGTTTCTGCCCTATGCGCCACAATCAAGTCATAAATAGTAGCCAGTGTTACTTCACCCTTCTCTGCCCTTGTGGCAGCATCTCCGGCCAGAGATAATAGCTGGGTCTCTGTAGAATTATACCTTTCTAATGGCATGTACCACCCCTAAATGTTTCAAATTTATGAACTCCTAACTGATTGGATAGAAAAAGGGGAGATGATCATCACACCATGCTAAGTTTAATTTTTTCTTTTAAGCTCATTGTTCTGTGTTCCTTCCCCTTAATATATTTTCCCATGCTTTATTTCCCACCCGAGTTCACATTTTTATCGATCAAAATTATACATTTTAATAATTTCTTTATTCATCAGTCAGGAAGACAATTCTGTTCCCAGGACATGTAGAGGTTGTGGCCTTAGATTAGTTTTAAATTCATTCATCATGGTCCCAGGCGGTTTGCAAGTGTGCATGTTTGGGGGCCACGTGCGGTATGGACATCGGTCATCCTTTGAGGCCCAAAATACAAACTAATAAAGAAGTCAGAAAGAGACATATTAAATTCAAAATAAAATGATTTCACTGTATAACACGTATCTCTACTCTAACCCCTTTAACTTATATAAATATTTTCGCATTAGTATTTTATTAAATTTGCATGGTGTAGTTTCAGCAAAAGCATGCGCATTAACATGTAAGTTCAAAGCGGCAATCTTTAAAGCGATTGCGCAGCTGCAAAGATTTCCTTCCAAAGCATAGTTACGTAATTACTACGTAGATGTAGTTTGACGCATGCACAGTGAAGATTCCCGTATTAGCAGCCATTTTAGTCACTCTTGGGTTACTTGTTAGTAGTACACATAGGCAAGCTTCCCATAAGCTTAAATGTACGAATTTGTGATGCATTATTAGTATTTACAAACACAATTATTACGGTATTACGAGTTATCTGAGAAGATTGCATCCAAGCAAGTCTCTTTTATACTAGTCCTTGCTCCATCAGTAGGGACAGGTAAACAGATGAATGGCGCCATCACCATATCTTTCCCCAACGAGAAATACACTGCAGTAGTACCATGTCGCACTCTTTACTACAAAGGAGAGGTTATGCAAGATTCCATTAAAATGTAAATGAGCAAGACAGTTACAATGTTTTAATATATCGATATTTCTATAGCGCTTTCCTTACCCTTGTGAGTCCTAAATGTTAATGTGTTTTTAGGTCTCGCCTAGCAGCGCTTGTGCCGTCTCTTCGAGACTTGCTGTATTCCGGTATGGACTTTAAGCTCCTCTCGTTTTCCGTTCATCTTTACAATTTGCTTCTCTTCCTGTCCTTTGTAAATGATGGCTTTTGCTTTGTGAATAGGCTTAGTAGTTCCACCTTAGTACCTCCCACTCTTTTGTTACCTCCCATAAAGACAGCCCCTCTTACTTGTGTCCTTACAGTCTAGCTTTCATTAGCAGTTAGGGAGCCCTATTTATTTAATTTATGTAGAATTTTATTTCACCAGGTTTGCATCTTAAAGAAACAGTGACACAAATTCTGGACAAAGTGTTGTGCTGGAATTTACTTTCTAACACACATCCTGATTTGCTTTGGATAGTTACCTAACTTAATGCAAAGTAGAAGTAATTGCTACTTTGTGGCAAGAGCATGTTCCTTGGATTGTACATTGGCATGATTCTCACCGGAATGTCTATTTGGAATCTGCACCAACCAAAGAGTTGGGCTCCACAAGACTTACCAAGTGGTTCGATAGTGGATTCCACTTCTCCTATTAGAAAGACAGTGCATCAAGAATAATATGGGTCAC
Organism: Triturus cristatus; assembly: GCF_964204655.1. NCBI lineage: Eukaryota > Metazoa > Chordata > Amphibia > Caudata > Salamandridae > Triturus > Triturus cristatus. Next base: position 114,907,576 of record NC_140584.1, on the reverse strand, counting down.
CCGTTTCCTGGCTGCTTTGATTGCGTGATGGCCAGTATTTATATCTTTTCTTATTTTCCTCACTATCACAAGTCTACACCACTTTTAAGGTTCTGACGAATTTCTCTCAACCCGTTTAGGGGACCATATATGGGCAGAAACATGTAGGGGTATATTTGCTTAGTCCCTAGTCCTCTTTTTAAACTCTGTTCCAGAGGCCTACTGAATAAAGTATACTCGGACCCCTGGAGATAGTTTTATTTATTACCTTTGCAATTCTTTGCACCTCACTGACCCCTTTCGATTGCTCATCTTTGAAAACACCTGGGCTCCTTTCCACAGGGGAGTCGTAGCCCACACCATGGCTGTTTCGGTGTGAGGAGGGAACCCAAGGTGTGTGAGGGTCTTGTCCTAAAAGGATTTCTTCCCTGGCAGCTCCATCACATACATATACCACTGAGTATACACGACACAACTTAGAACGTGATAGACAGATTACATGTATCTATCAGACAACCAGACATACATATTGTGATTTAATTTTGTTTTTTATTAGTGATTAGTATGCGCCTGGTTTAATCGATCTCTGTAGATCCTCAGTGTGGAGACAGTTGTACATCGGCATTCCCATTAGAGGTGGGCTAATCAACAAATTAACAGGGGGAGCCGAGCCAGAGCAGAGCGAAGGGTCTGGCTCGCATCTTAGAGTCCGTGCATGAGCAGAGCCCTGACAATATTTGGTATGTAAATCATGCAACAAACATCACGTAAAATACTTTTCAAAATTCAAAAATGTGTATTTCTTTAAAATGTGGAAGGTACGACATAAGCAGGGTGCATTATAGCACTCCATTAATAAGTAATTGTTTAAAGTGATAGTTTTCTACCACTGGCAGTCTGAACTCTCATATTTGAGCTTTGATTGGTAATAATCAAGGGAAAAGTTTTGGTGAAATCAAATATTTGCCTAAGATCACACAATTTAAGCGGGAATGCTGTGGTTTATTCAGGTTTTCTGGCTTCGCTTTGTACAAGTCAGCCAACAAATTGGTATCTATTTGCCTTTCCTTATGTTGAGGCTTTATTTTTACCTCTTAGTGCATTTTTCCACAGTCTTTGACCTAAAGCGCAAACTCCACCCAAAGGTATTGGTGTGCTTTATATGAGCACCGGTTACATTACACAGGATCTCATGCATTGTTTACTTGCGTGATGAGATTAAGTGAATGTCCCATGATCACATGATGGTAATCTGATGCTGAGACTCAAACCTGGTTCTCCAGTTCAGACTTAGGCTCTGATCGTAACGCCACATCCTGCGTTGAGGGAGGGTGGCAGGCGGAAGCCAATGCTTAGCTCATTAGGGACTTGAGGTTCCAAGAGGACCTTGAGCTGAGCCAGGGCCAGGCTTGAGTCTCAAGCCTGGCTCAAGGTTTTAGCATCTGATATATTGTGTTTAGCAGGACTCAGCTAGGTATGACATTGGAGCATTGCATAAATGTAAAGATTCTAGAGTTTGAATAGGGGATGTTTGATGTAAGCTGTGCCAGGCTGGATGCACTTGTGTGCCTCTTATCTCTGACAAAATAAACTCCATAGAGCATTGAAGTACTAAATTTGCTCTTCGTTTTATTTCTATATTTTTGGCGACGATTTGCTGGGCCAGGCGCAGGAATTCTCAGTGAAGGAGATTCACCCAGAGCAACCCATGCAGCAGCAGGATTCAAGTGTATAGTCCAGTCACGCGGACAAATGAAGGAGGGTATCAACCCTGGCATCAACAGCCCTCCCACTATTGCCACATGGATACATGGTGTGTACAAGGAGGGAGCGATAGTTGGGTCTTGGTCATGGTGACCTTTTCTTGTTGAGGCTGCATGTGACTTCGTGGGGTCCAGGAGAGGTCAGCCACGGATGGAGTTGAGGTCTGGATCGCTGGTGAGACTTCACTGGGCAGGTGAGCCACTCCGACTCGGGCCATGGGCGTCTGGTGCAGAGTGTGCAGAGGTCACAGATCCACCTGGATCCAGAGTCCTTGAAGTTGGAGTTTGCTGGACAGGGCGACTGTCCACTTTAGATCTTGTTTTTGTTGGGGAGTGGTAGTCCTCCTGGGGTTCTTGGAAATCACCGGCCACAGGACAGGGGTCTTCTCCGCAGGCTCTAAAAGCTGGAGACAGGCCAGTAGGGATGGAGCGAAGTCAGTTGTCGTCTTCAAGCCTTGCTGCACGGACAAGTCTTCGTCCTTCTTCATAGGTTGCAGGAATCTGAGGATCGAGGTTCAGGGATGCTTAATAATACTCAATTTATGGGCGTTACAGGTACTGGTAGATGGTAGCCAATGGGTTACTTGCATTTTAACCATTTCAGTGTCTCCTCCCTTTGTGAAGTTGACATCCCCTAGCCTGATTGGGCAGAATCCTTCCTTTCAAGATGGAGGATTTCCTAAGGAGGGGGGTGACATCGGTCCAAGGTCCTGGCAGAGAGGGGAACCACCTCTCCTGACTATTTATTTTCCTGCCAACCTTGTCGCCCAAAGAGGGGCTTGGTCAAGAGGGCAGGCATCGCCACAAGCTGGAGAGACACTGGCTAGCATAACAAAGGGCAGGAAGCCTTTAAAGCTAACCGCTCTGAGTGCTGTTCCTGTTTGGAGTAGGTGAGAAGCACCTCCGCCCGAAGAAGACTTTGTTCCTTACCCACGAGAACGCAAGGACTCCCATGTCGGGGGGTCGGAAACCGATCTGTGTGTGGGAGGCTGGTGAAGACCAGTCAGTTAGACACAAGGGAGTTGGTCGTTTTTTACAGGGGGCATTTCCTTGATGCCATCTAAGTGCACTTTACAATACATCCATCACTGGCATCACTGTGAGTTTATTGTGCTGAAAAGTTTGATAGAAAACTTCAGTGTGCAGTGAAGCCACTTTGAAACTTTCTGGTGGACTGGCAAGGCATTTGGGTTATACGTTTGCAGCTTTGTTTATGCCTTAATCTGACACAGCTTGTTTTTGCAGCAACTACATCATTGGTAGATTTCTGAAAAAGCACCATGGCAGTATGAATGAATGAATGAATGAATGGAAACTTATAATCGCGCTACTTAGCCCGAAGGCATCAAGGCGCCTAAACAAAGCAGTTCGAAAAAGAGGTAGATCATATCTAAGCGTAGGCCTTGGCAAAAAGCCAGGTCTTAAGGGCCTTCCTGAAAGCCAGCGCCGAGGGAAGAGATCGTATCTCCAAAGGCAGGGAATTCCACTGCCTAGGAGCGAGAGTTGAGAAAGCTCTACCTCCCCACTTAGCTTTACGTATCCTAGGCACTGAAAGCAGAAGCTTATTTGACGACCGGAGAGTTCTAGGGGGAATGTAGGGGACCAGCAAATCCTTCATACCACCAGACCGATTAGTTGCCAAAGCTCTATAAATCAGAGTCAGGGACTTGAAGGATATCCTGGACTCAATGGGGAGCCAATGTAAGGTCCTTCTTGCCTGATGAGCCATGGCCCGTTTGGGCAGGTCAAGGACCAATCTAGCGGCAGCATTCTGCACCATCTGAAGACGGGTCACCAAGCCCTTATTGATGCCCAAATAAAGAGCATTGCAATAATCAAGTCTGGACCCGATCAGTGCCAGGACAGTATGTTTCCTGGCCTGGAAAGACAGATAGTGCCTGATCCTCCGTAAGATGTTTATCAGTCCCCAACAGGTGGAGATGGTCCTGCTTACCTGTTGATCCATCCTCAAAAGGGGATCGATCGGCACGCCTAAGTTTTTGGCCAGGGTCGACGGTGTAGGGCACACCCCCATAGAGGGCGGCCACCAATCAGCTGACCAGAAATCCTCCTTTCCCCCGAACACCAGAATCTCTGTCTTTTCCCCATTGAATTTCAATGAATTACCCACCATCCATTGAGCGACTGCCTTCAAACAGTTTTTAAAATTGGAGGCAGCCAGGATAGTGGGTTGGGTAAAAGACAGCAGAATCTGTGTGTCGTCAGCATAAGAGATTACCTCCATCCCAAAAGATCTAATAAGCCAGGCCAGTGGGGTAACATAGATGTTAAAGAGGGTCGGACTTAAAGCCGACCCCTGAGGGACCCCACAAAGCACAGGAAGGGATGGAGACAAGAAATCCCCCAGCTTTACCCTCTGTTCCCTCTGATTAAGGAAGGATGTCAGCAGACTGAGTGCTGTGCCCTTGACCCCGATCTCCCTCAGCCTTGATGTTAATACTGAGGGAGACAGGGTATCAAAAGCAGCCGAGAGATCCAAGAGGATGAGGAGAGTAGTCAGTCCCCTATCAACCCTGGTGCGAATGGTGTCAAGCACGATAGTAAGGGCGGACTCGGTGCTGTGTTCTCTCCTAAAGCCGTGCTGCGAGTGGTCCAGCTTATCATGGGCTTCCAGAAAATCAACAAGATGCTTGTTTAGATGGATTTCCAGCATCTTGGCAGGAGCTGGAAGCAACGAGATGGGGCGAAAGTTTTTAAGCACACCCGGGTCAAGAGAGGGTTTTTTTAAGAGAGGCTTGACCACCGCTTTCTTCCACTGAAGGGGGAAGGTCCCTTCCTTAATGGCCCCATTCATCACACCCAATAAGGGTGGAAGAAGACAGTCTTTACACTGTTTGAGGAGTTTAAGTGGGCAGGGGTCTAAGGGGGAACCCGACCTAACCTTGGTCAAGAGGCCTTCAAGATCCAGTAGGGAGAGAGAAGGAAAACTAGACAGACTTCCAGAGGGCACCTCCTCAGATAAAGATGACGGAGCACAGTCTGTGGGGATGGATAGAGTCACCCTTTGTAGCTCCAGTGCTGAATAAATATCAACAATCTTGGTGTTAAAGAATTGTGCAATATCATTACACAGCTGTTGTGAGCTTACCACCGGGTCTGGCATCTTTAGTGAGGTGAGCGTGTCCACGATTTTAAAAAGATCTTTAGGTGAGGAAAGTGAGGCGGTGAGAGAGGTGAAATATTCTTGTTTGGTTTTTATTACCTCCTTCTTATATAACCTCAACAGAGTTTTATGTCTGTCCCTCTCACACACGTACCCACTGGACCGCCAACGACGCTCCTGTCGCCGTAGTCCCTGCCTAAGTAGTCTGAGTGGTTCCGAGAACCAAGGGGCAGAGGGAGTTCTTCTGGCCGAATAGCACAAGATGGCCGGTGCAAGTTCGTCCAGGGCTATAGTAACCCCGTTCTCCAGCCTTTCCACCGCTGATGTTACCTCCTCCCCCGGGGCGATCATAAGCCCTGCAAGCTTGGGAGCGAGTAGATTATTAGATAACTTTTTTAAGTTACGTCTTCGTTCAAACTTAGTAGGCATATTACCCCTATTGCTGGGCAGAGAGGTTGTTAGGACCAGAGGAATTGCATAATGGTCTGACCATGAAAGGGGGATAGGCAGTTCGGTGACCAACCTCGTGTCGTTGGAGAAGACCCCATCAAGCGTATGGCCAGCCAGATGTGTGGGTCCTCTGACTAACTGTGTCAACCCGCACCCTGAGAAAGTATCCAAGAGAGACTGGGTTTCGGACGAATCCACCTTCTCTAGATGAAAATTTACATCCCCCAGAACGGTGAGATGGTCACAGCCGAAGTGTGGTTCTAAGACCTCCAGCATTTGACTACAGAAGTCTGCTTTGCTCACTGGAGGTCTGTAGATCAGGAGGCCCTTAAACGGCACTCCATAAGCCCCATTAATAGAAAATTGGAGAGCCTGAAAGGACTCCTGATGATCATCTAGGGGAATGATGTGACAGGTCAGATGGTCCCTGTGCAGAATACCAATCCCTCCCCCCATCCGGCCCGTTCTATCCATTCTGACTAAAGAATAGCCATCTGGGACCGCCTCCACAAGATCAGGACCTGAGGAATCCTTAGCCCAGGTTTCAGTTATGAAGACCCAGTCCGGGACTCTGGACAACACGAAATCCTTAAAAGCTAGGTTGTTTTTAACCAAGGACCTCGCATTTAAGAGGAAACCCGTGTTAGTCCTCACCCTGGAGTCGAATTTGGGCCTCTGGACCGCAGCTGAAGGAGATACTCCCAGAACAGGGGGACCGAAACAGGGACAGGTGGGGGATATCAGAAATCCCTCAGGGGCATACCTATGATGACAAGGGAGTGTGGACGGTTTTAATAATGCAAGATCTTGCCTCGTATATACTGACCTCGATTTCACCCGCACGCAGTCATCTACTCCTCCGCCATCCAGCCCGTCCTCAGCGCGGACGGGCGCAAACGGGCTGGACTCTGGCGTGACTCCGGCGGGATTACGGCGAACACGCTGCGCGATCACGCTGCGCGTCCGCATGGCGGGAATATATAGGGCACTGCTCGGGGACCACCTGCGAACAGGAGCGCTGGGACGCCGAGATAAACTAGCAGCCTTCCCTATCCAAGATGGCGCCTGATAGAAGCACACAATTCCGGGCGCCTAACGCGCTGGGGATAACCCGCTAAGCAGCGGTGAGGGAGCCAATTTATAGTGCGAGGAAGAGGGTAAATAAAATCAGGGAAAAACGGCGCAAATTAACATTAAAGCAAATAGAAAAACAGGAAATGTTAAAAATGTAGTCTGACACTACGCTTACACACGAGCAGCCTTGGGAAGTATCGTGTGCTACGCTTACACACGAGCAGCCTTGGGAAGTATCGTGTGCTGTATGTTCCAGACAAAGAAGAGCTGTCTTCAAAATTGTAAAGAGCAGCAAATGTAAATCCTTCCCTAGTAAAGTGATTCGAGAGTGGTGTGCTGCCGTGTTTACAAGATTTTACAGCATGAGCTGCTAACCAGTTCCTGCTCCACACTGTCATTATAACTTGCTGATACACCAATCCTCTTTATTGAGGTGACTAGCTCGCTACTTTTGCACTGGTCATAGATTGTGTGGTCAGTCATCATATGAAGTGGAGTTTTCTTTTTGCTGTGTTGTAATTCATAAAACATGATTTGGTAAAGACAGTACATTTGCACAGCATAAGCCCGTCTGTTCATGGAATTGTCTTCCACTTCTTTGCTAATATCTTCAAAGCCATCATCAATGTTGTCTTTGGTGTTTCGAACTCAGTTTAGTTCGTAGCAATTTTGCTTTGCTGATATTAAACAATGATGTACAAATTAAGACAACATCAGGCATTCCTGTTGACTCCCATGATTTGGGGAGCTCTCGGGCGGTAACTAAGTGCGCTGCTGTGCCTTATCGAGGGGTGGTAACGGAGTACACTGCTATGCTTCATGGATGGTTGGTAACAGAGTATGCTGCTGTGCTTCATTGGGGGTGGTAACTCGGAGTGTAGTGCTGTGCTTTATTGAGGGCTGGTAACGTAGTATGATGGTCGGTATGTGGAAGTAAGCTGCTGTGTCTCACTGAGGGCTTGTAGCTGGGAGTACGCTGCTGTGGTTCACTGTGGGGGGCTAACTAGGAGTACTCTACTGTGCCAAATCACAAAAGGAGGACCAGAGGAGGTTTAAAGACCAGTAGGGGTTAGCTCCACAATATCGTATTATTAAACACACAGGCACCTGTGTATATACGAGGAATAAAATTGAATTGCTCCGAATAAACTGAGTATTCCTTTTAAATAACTATTTCCCTCTCCCACCATAGGTGGCATACTTATTCATCTGAAACCTCCTCGCACCGTGATGCCTAGTCATGAAGTGGGCTACAACTCCCTCACCATGAGGGAGGAGCACATCAATGTTTTTTAGAGTTATAATAAATACCCTTCAACGAGCTAAGGGTAGTGAGGAAAGCAGTGTGGAAAAAGCAAATGTGATAATTAAAACTGGCTCCAGCGTACCTTAATGGCATCATTTGAGAGTCACTGGCTCAGAATTAAAATCAACAGGACAATGCAGGAACGATTAAACCTGCTGTGATGTGTCAACAGGGTAGGCCAGCATGTTTTTGCCTGTAACCATTGGATGAGGCATTGCAGCGTTCATCAGGACCTGTACTTGCTCTGGTAGTGCTCAAATGCTGAATGTTAGTGAGTAATATGATACAAAACGGTCTAGTGGTCATTTAGGAACCCAAGGGAGGGATCCACTGTGGCACTTGCAAGAAAATATATGTAATTAAATATGTCCAAATGAGCAGCTAGGGAATAATTACAAAACAATCTTGGTGTAGATTTGGTGGATAGAACCACCAAATCACCACAACCATTGGAGAGTTGTGTTTCTCATTTTTGACACCCTTAAAGCAAAGCCCATTATCACAGTTGAGTGCAATACAACAGTAAATCAGTAAGTGCTAAGACAGGCTCATAAATGATGCAAAATAGTGCGGCTTACCTGCAGTCGTGGGGGTGGTATGTCAACTCGAGCCATGGCGTGGAGCTCAGGGTGCTCTGTCCTATATATTATTGCAGCAGAGAGTAAAAGAAGCAAAAAAAGGGAAAGTTAAAACAAGTTTTTTCAAACCCGAAAAAGGAGACTAGAATAACAGATGCCACAACAATAATTATTGCCGCGTCTAGTCATGCCGAGGATGTGAGGTCCCGCAGTGAGTTATGATGTAATGTGAGTGAAATAAAAACGATTAGATGTAACTGTAGGTAGATGTTATTGGCAGCATCCATTCATGTCAAATGGTGAAGTTAATACACCAAGAGCGTGTTGCTCTATGGAGAGTACAATGTTTACCAATTATAATCATAATCCCCAGTTGTGCTATAGCCCAGAGAGGCTACCCACAGATGGCTGCAATAGCTGCAGACTCAAGGAGGTAGCACTGTGTTCTCTCATGCAGCAAAGATCGTAATGCCTTCCCCAAATATCAAAGTATTAGATGCCCAGTCCTGTGGAAAATCCTAGGAATGTTACCACTGTGTAGTCTATTAAAGCCAAGTATAAGTGAAGATATGCCTAACATGGTGATGTAAAATAAATCAATGGCAGTCAAAGAATAAAATGTTAGCTGCCAAACATGCATGAGAGAATCTAGACTTGGACAGACGTCTCCGTGTGGATAACCTTTTTGAAAGATAGGAAAATGTCTGCAAAAACAACGTGGCCAGCGTTCAGAATCCCGGTCAACAGTGGCCGCATGTGCGGGTAATAAAATCGTGGGCCATGTGCCTTAACATCTCTTGTGAATAGGGAATCTAAGGCTCACCTCTAAGTATGTGCTTCATTGAGGGGTAGTAACTGGATGTATGCTGATGTACACATAGAGGGGTGGCAACATAGTACTCTTTGAGGGTAGGTAACTGGGAGTATGCCACTGTGCTCCTTTGGGGGGGTCGTAACTGGGAATATGTTGCTGTGCTTCATTGAGGAGTGGTAGCTAGGAGTGTGATACACTGGTCTCTTCATGAGGCGATCTTGCATACCTCTGACTTGCTCTGTATAATTGACTTCTTAGTGGGCGCCTTAAGGGGGAAACGCAGGTGCATCGGTGGGGGACATGTTGCCCCAACCCCTGCAGAAGTAGCCACTATTGACAAAATGCTGCAAATGGCTTTGAGTATTATAGCCACTGAAATAGAACACAAGGATAAGACCCTCACTTGGGGGTGGTGAAAAATCCTCTTCATGTACAGCATGGTAATACCTTTGACCCCAACCCCTCTGGAGGATCACCCAGAAATTGTAGCTGCTACTCAACTGAATATTGCTTGTAATCGTAATACAATGCCAACTAGGCTCCCATAGTTTCCAGCATGGATGAGGGGGTAAGAATCTACAGGATCCATTTCAACTTGGGTCTAAATCTAAACGGGTTGCCTCTAATAAGCACCACACTAATAGTGTTGCATTGACGCATGCACTGTCTGTTAAACCTAAGGCTAGAACCCATAGATTTGCCCAAATAAAAGGAGGGGGGGGGGGGAGACCAGTCGCACCCAAACCGGACTGGTTAGGTGACTTTGTGGGTGCTGTTATGAATCAACTCAAAGGATTGATGTTTAGAACTTGCCCCACTCCTGGAGAAAATAACTGCCCTTGAATCTCTAATAATCTCTATCACCGAAGCTAGTCCACATTTAAACCCCCCTCAGCCAGAAGCCACAACCTCTCACATAGAACCACCCCAAGAGTTTGTATGCCTGGAACCTTGAAGTCTTTGACTTATGAAAGTAATTCAGGCACACCTGGGTTCCGGAGAATGTATGGGGCGCTGATGTGAAGTGTAACAACTGTACGATTGACACCATCCAACGAGCTCCTCAAGGCACAGCTGCAAGAAGTAGAGTGGTTGACATACTTTGTCATGAAACTAAGGACCCTGTGGCAATTGATCTGCTTCTGGAAGCGTGCTCCTATGTGGTCGTGATGGCTGGGTTCCGGGCTTAAGGGATGGGCAGAGGGAAACGCACACGGAGTGAAACATTAGTGCCTCAATTGGCTGGAAAAAATTATGAACTTTCCAACCTCAATGACCAATGATATTCTGTTCACTCTGCATGTGGGATGGCTTGGGAAAGGTGTAAAGGATTGCCCCGGACACTGTTTGGTGATTAACTTTTTATATCCTGCAGTTTTTAAATTGTTATGCACTGGTGGCCTTGGATATACAGGAAGTTCTGAGGTGAGCCTACTTCCTTTGGGTTATGTTTATAAGTCCCCCCCCCCCCCCCCCTCCTCCGGAACCCCAACTGGGTATCCCTCAAGCCAAGAATCCTGCTGCTTTGCGCCCCTTGCAACGCAGTGTTAATCAGTCCTAGCTTGGAGATTTGTATGATGTTTCAGTGTACAACAGGTTCAGCAACTTGGACCTTGTTGATTGACTTGAAGGCAGTAGAAATACTGTTGGTATGCCTGTCAAGGAATTTAACGGGGTAACACACAGGAAGGAGATGCTTGCTTGTTCTATTGGTTTTCATTTTGTTGGAAACAAAAGCTTGGGGCCTTCAGTGTCCTCACAGTACAAAGAGACTCTGAACATGTTTAGCGCACCTAAAGTTACAGCTACTGAGGAGGGGGCTTTTCCCCATTCATACTCCTTGGGGGGCAGAACAGTCTAGTGTTCTGCAGATTTTTATTGGGTAAACACCTTAATAGATTGTAAGACAATAGATCTAGTGGGAGGGAGTCATAAGATTAATCTTGAGGGAACGGAGTACAGTAGGGTTTCCATGGGAAATTGTAGAAAACTAAGGATACTTTCATGGAACCTTGCTGGCCTGGGCTCTATGTTGTGGAACCCTGAAGGGGGAACCTATATCAATATTTTTGATATGTGTCTCTTCCAGGAAACGTGGCAAAGTTGCGAAATTAGCTGTCCCAACTTTGCCACATATTGTGTTAATGCCAGGTCCTTTGGAGGCCTAATGATCTGGATTGGGGTACACATGAAGTGTGTGGTGTTGAGGACAGAAACGGTAACAGAAGATATTCTTTGTGTAACCATTAAACTCCCCAATGGATGCCTAGCTAATATTTATCACATCTATTTAAGACCCTCTGTTAAGCACCAGGAATCTACCACCATTAACGTGCTAGCTACACACATAGCAGGACTCCACCAAGATATGTTAAAAATATTGGTGGGTGAAATTTAATTGTCAGTTTGAACCCTTAGATTTGGTTAATCACCATTCTCTGTTTGAGGAGGATAGGATTTGGTTAATCACGGCTCTCACTGTTCCCCTAATTAGGAAGTGGTCTCTCCTGGTAGTACAACTAAATGCTCTATCTCTGAATTGCATGATTCGAGCATGCAATGGATGAACCAACTCCGATAGAAAGGGTGCCCACACCTTTAGTAGAATAGTAAGCACTAGAACCCCTGATTATAACTTTTAGATGTTAAACTCTGGCCTTTCTTAGCCAGTATGGCTGAGGTGCATAGGCACGATAGTGATCACAATGCGCTAGAGATGGGTTTGGAATTTCCAGTTGCCCAAACCCAGCTAGCTCCCCTTCTGGCACTGGCTGGGAGGTGTGAGCTTACCAATAACAAATGTAAAATTTATTGGTCTGCAGTGGTTAGGTCAGAGATGGCTTTGAGATCCATATATGATAAGATGGGACCTATTTTGTAGTCTCTAGTACATATTTCCCTCTTTAATAGCTTGAAGGTGAACTTTTCTTTAGAGAAGCTAGCAGCCTAGCATTAACATCTCTGGAGATTTATTCTGATCAGAAATAGAAACCTTATTTCTCTGTGGTATTTAATGATATTTTAAATGGAGCAAGTATCCCCAAAACATGGACCTAGGCTGAGATTCTTCTAATTTACAAAAAGGGTTGCCCATTGCCCCTGCCAACTCAGGGCATCAGTTTATTAGCTACCACACAAACCCTTTTTAGTAGGGTTATACTAAGCAGGCTCTAGTATTTGCTTGATGAGAAGGATCTAATTTGCCCCCTCCAAGCAGGCTTTTGAACCAGTACTTCCACCATTGACCAGGTCTTTCGACTGCAGATGATTTACTGGAAGATCGTTAGTTTTGAGAAGCTTTATGCAGGGTTTGTTGATCTTTGAGCAGCGCTCGACCTGTCTCCTTCAACCCTGTAGTGGAAATGTTTAGTTGAAATGGGCATTCCAGCCTATCTGTGAAGTATAATTGAGAGACTGCATAACAAATGTGCACAAATTAGATGGTGCAAGCTGGGTGATGCTACCAAACCCATTCCTGTTAAGCGAGTCGTAAGGCAGTAATGTGTATTTGCCCCCACTTTATTCATGGTTTTTAAATGCTGTAGTCATTTTTTTTTTTAAATAGTTGTAATAACAATGCTTCTCGATGAGCAGGCATGAGGGTTCTGGGCCTCATGTTTGGTGATAATACTCTTTTGCTGTCTATCACCAGTGGGGCTTCAGATACTACTTGACTGTTTTACTAGGTTCTGTGGGGTGAGGGAGCTGGAAATTAACATTAGCAAAATTAAATTTATGATTTTTAACCCCTGTCCTATATGGTCAAACCCCACCATAACTGGTGTCCCCTTAGAGCAAGTACACCTCATTGAATACCTGGGAATTACTCTAGATGAGAAGCTCGATTGGCGACATTGTGCTGTTAAAATGAGATTAAAATTAGAGCAGCAAAGTGCATGGTTGTTAAAGCTGCATAAAGGGTCCCATTGTAAATTTGTATCGCCAGTTGTCCAACTGTACACATACCAGGCTCTTGTGGTTGCCCTTTATGGTGCAGAGATATGGGGGCACAAATTGAAAACCTTTGGCAATGGTAGAAAACAGGTTCATGAGGCAGCTTTTGTGTTTAGTGGTCAGCACCCCTTTAGTACCGTTGAGGTTTGATTTGGGCCTCCGGCCAATGGTTGATGCGATTGAACTCCGCCCGCTAATTTTGTTGGAGACTCATTTGTGCTACTCCCGAACTTTTATTTCGAGTGGGCTGGAGGAAATTCTCAGACACCCGAATGCAACTAAACTCCCCTGGATTAAATTTTCGAAGACTCTCTAATAGTGGTTGGCTTGGCTTATCTCTGGCATGATCCAGTGGGTTAACACGCAGGTAGGTCAGCAGTGTAAGACCATTTTGTTGTAACTATTTAGTGGCTCTCTGAGCCGGGTAGTCGACGGACTCAGGTTACGCACCTGCGTTGCTATGAGAGGTACTAGACCTGATAATGATTTTAGCAGCTTACATTGCAACCCTACACTCTTTCCTACTCCCTGCTGACGAGAGGCAACTACCTCGAAACACGTGTCCAGGGATGGCTAACGCTTTTCACACTTGCACTCACGACACAAGCATAGGTGTATCCGCCGACGCTAACTACAGGGACCACAGTTCTTTGGGGTAACACGCAGGTAGGTCAGCAGTGTGCGACCATTTTGTTGTAATGATCCAGTGGGTTGCCTCACTCTAGCTACTGTGAAGGACTTAAAACCATTTAATAATTGTAAACTCAACTTCTTGTAATGCACGCACCAGACACTTTATCCATTTATTTTTTAGTAGTAAAAGATAATTACCTGTTTGAAAATTACCATGACCTAGAACCAAATCTAGCAAAAAACTATGGGGCTGATTGCAATGATGGTGGGTGGCGGTCTCACCGCCATATTGTGCATGTTTACCGCCCGCCATATTTTGATGGCGGTGGATGGTTGGGGGCTGAAAGACCCTCTGACAATAATCCGACAGGCTGAAGGAGCCCGTTGAACGGTCTCTAATACCTACGATGGTGGCGGTGCCTACCAGGCAACGCTGTAGTCATTACGATGTTCTTTTCCACCGCCCCTTTCAAGGCGGTGAACCCGCCATGAAAAGGCTGACTCAAAGGGACTTTGGGGGCCTCCTAGGCCCCCCCTTACCCCCTATCTCCCAGACACTGGACCTTCGGGGCACCTATACTGCCCCCTACAAATCTCTGCACCATATGGCAGGCACCGCATGGCACCTGCCACGTAGCGCAAGCGTATGTCAAAAGTCCCTTTTTTGCATTGTGGTGGGTGCTGCAGCCAGCAGAACCCGCCACAATGCAAAATATAGGCATTGCGACGGCCGTTGTGGGGGTCTCAGCCTAATTGCTACTGGGAGACTGCCGATAACCTATCGGGTGGTCCCAATCCCCGACAGGGTGGTGGGCAGACATCAGTCCGCCCGCCCGCCATCGTAATCGGGTCCTATATGTCCAGTTTAGACATTGAAATTTGCCCCTTCATGGTTGTATGTCAAAATGATTAGGATGATAGAACCGGCCTGTCCAATGTGTGATTATAAGAAGGAGGATATGCCCCATTTGGTGATTTATTTTTATTTTTTTGTGTGTGTGTTTTTTTTGTCCAGCATATAAAGGAGCACGTGCCAAATGGTTGATGCCTATTTGCAGAAAGCTTGGCACAACAAGGAATGAGGAAGCCTATAGTATTCTTGAAACTGACACCACCCCATATCTGTTATTTGCTTTATCTAGATATTTTTCATTTTTTTTTATAAGAAACATAGATAGTTGAAACTAACAAACAGCCCTTTTTATTGGATTTTATTAATCATGTATCAATGTCTTATTTTATATTTTCTCAGTCTATAATTTTATTGTATTTATGTACATGTAAGGACCTTTTCCTGTCTGTAGAATGTGCATTTATATTTGTATTCTAATGACTTGGTGCTCCTTTATATTCTTTTAACCTGATGCGGATTTGACCTTTGGCAATCGTGTTTTCTACTGTGCACCTCTTGTATGGTATATTACTGAAATCGAGTATTATGATGATGATATGGAAGCTCTGTTGATCATCCTTCAGTCTATTCTTGTTGTGGCCTTGCACACTAAATTGTAGCCAATCTGCCAGTGTTTGTCTGTAATTGAGAAGGAGCAGGTGGTATAGTTGGTGGGTGCAGTTGACAGTGTGGATCAAAGCGTTGGCAGAGTGGCGAGGAAGGAGCAGGCAGACTAGACGGTGGAGATCAGTGGTTGGCTCTTGGGCTCTTTCTGTATGTAACTTGTTGATGAGTTCTTTCCATATTCTGGATATAGTCGATAAAGAATAACCTACGACGAAGCTGGACAAATCTGTAATATCTTTGCCACATTGCCGATGATGATGGAATGGTGGCACCAAGCTGACTTTCTTATTGTTATAAGACCTGGCAGAGAACCACCTGTCATTCTTGAGGATTCTTGTGACATTGGGGGTGTAATTTCAGAGGAAACTGTTAATTGGATTTCAGAATATCCTGAAGTATGTACGGATGAAGTAGGTCAAATTAAGAATTTTAACCACAGTATCAGAGTCAAAGATGGATGTGTACCCATTAAGCATAAGTTATGTAATATGCCTCTCAGTTTGAGAGATGATTTTAACAAAAATGAAGAAAGATGGTATTATTGAACCAGTTGATGCCACCTTATGGTTATCTTCAGTCGGTTTAGCTAAGAGTAGCTCAGGTGAGCTGCAACATTGTATTGACTTAAAAAGTGTAAACCGTGCCATCTGGATAGAAAGGTTTCCATTGCCACAGATAGAGGATTTGATCACAGTGGTTGGACAGGCTAACTTGTATACTAAGTTGGATTTAAAGGCGGCGTACCATCAGGTGGTATTAGAAGCTCAATCACGTCATCTTATGGCCTTTGTCACACCTGAAGGTAGTTTCCAGTTTTGTAGAATGCCATTTAAACTTGCATCTGCTGCTTCTGTTTTTTAGAAAATTATGACAAGGATGTTGCAAGGGATCAAAAATGTGGTGGCATTTCAAGGTGACATTTTAGTGTTATCTAAGATTTTTGAGGAACATTATAACACTCAGACTGGTGTTAAATGTGTAATGTGAAAATGAAGTTACTCTAAGGAAATGCAAATGTGTTTTGTCGGTCAAGGAGATAGAATACCTTGGCCATTTTCTTTCTTCTAAAGGGGTCAAACCAAAATAAGGATTGGTGACGGCAATTGTGAAGGCTCCGCATCCCGAGGACAAGGATCAACTTAGATCTTTCCTAGGGATGGGTGAGTTCTATTCTAAGTTTGTGAGGCATTATTTGGATCTAACTGAAAGCTTTAGACACTTGTTGAAGAACACAGATTTCACTTGGTCAACCTTTTGTCAAAGAAATGTTGATATGATCAAAGAATGAATTAATTTAGCACCAGCGCTTCAACCATATGTAGCTGGCCGCAAATCTTTTGTCATTTTGTGTCCTTTAAACTTCGTGTAAATTTTTAAAACTCACTCACGCTTTCTGGAATCACTGTGGTCCAAAGCAGCCGATCTATTGCTGCAGCTAGACCGCCCCAGAACATTGTTTGGCGCCAGCGCGCTGAAACCGGAGGCCACGCCCCCTTCCGAGGCCACGCCCCCTCGCCCCGCATCGGAAGTAGCATAAATTATGTGCATGTTCCGGACGCGCAGCGGACGAGCGCAGCGGGCGCGACGAAGGCACGCCGAAGGCGCGCCGAAGGCGCGCTTAAGGCGAGCCCGTCTGCGCCCGTCCGCGCACGACCGGGCTCAGGGCCAGAATCTATGCCGGACGGGCACACCGATAGGGTGAGTTACTCGCGACGTGCCTTACTAAGTCTCAGACCTACAAAAAATACATAATGTAATTATGTTCACGACTCAGGCGGACATTTCACAAACTGTGCCATCTGCCCCCCGGTCAAATTACAACTGACTCAAGCACCATTCGCACACTCTGGCCTGAAACTAGCAGGACTGAATTGTAGGTCGCTCCCCATGCACGCCCTGCTTATTAACCATCTGCTTGTGGACCATGAGCTAGACATCCTGTTTCTCACAAAAACGTGGCTCACCCCGCATTCGGACTCGGATGTGGTCTTGGCTCTGGCCCCGGGCTTCCTTATCCAGTCCCAAGCACGCCCTTGTGGTAGAGGAGGTGGACTGGCCATTTTGCAAAGAGACCACTTCTCATGCAGAATTAGCGACGCTCACATCAAGGACTCAGAGAGCTGCCATTTCACCATCCTTCTAGCCCCAACAACCTCGCTGACAGGTCTTCTGGTGTACCGCCCTCCCGGCCATTTCAGCCCCTTTGCCAGCGCCCTTCTAGATTCCATATCAGCTCTTGCCCACTCTACACCCAACTTCACTGTGCTAGGGGACCTCAAAATCCACTTTGATGATCCCCTAGACACAGGGGCTGCTGACCTGATTTCGGACTTAGCTGCCTATGGTCTCCAACTGGCCAATACCGGAGCCACCCATATCAAGGGCCACTTGCTAGACCCAGTCTTTACAAATGCCCGTACCCTCCAGGCTAGACCCTCTTGCCCCCTCCCCTGGACAGACCATTTTCTGGTCCCCCTTTTTTGGCCAGGAGAATTTAGGAAGCCCCCCAAGCCCACCACATACACTCGGGACAGGGCATGGTCCAGCCTCTCTATCAAGGACTGGGCCAATGCTCTAGAATCAACAACCCCCGCCTCCTCCGGGGACCCTGTTACAGCTGATAGTAACTTCAGGAAGTGGATTTCCGACTCACTTGACTCCATCATACCTACAAAAACCCGCAAAGACAAGAGCGGAAAGACAGGCTCAGCCCCCTGGTGCAACTCAGAACTCAGAGCCCTCCGCAAGGAATGTAAAAAAGCTGAGCGACTGTGGAGGAAGGATTGGCTTCACGCCAATAAAGACACATACCGGAGGACTGTGAGAGCATACAAATCTGCTCTGAAAATTTCTAAAGCCTCCTACTATGACAATAGGATAAAAAATGCCACTAACTCCGCAAGAGAATCCTATCTCATCGTCAAAGAACTCCTAAAGGTTCCTGAACCCCCACCACTGACCGTGGCCCTTCCAGACAGGAGCAAAGAATTAGCAAAATTCTTCGACTCTAAAATCTCCCACATCCTAGATTCACTCCAGCAGCCTAGTCAGATACCTTGCTGGGACAATGTGACGCCCGACACCTGTCCAGTAGGCGCCCCTCACCCGCTGCTTAATGCCTTTAGGGCGGTTACATCGGACGAAGTTGAAAAGACTCTGGCCAAAATGAAAAGTGGCTCCCCCCTTGACCCTGCCCCCATGAGGTTTCTTAAAACAGTCGCTCCTGCGATTGTTCCTTCAGTTATGGAGTTGATCAATGCTTCTCTATCCCAAGGCACCGTTCCTCCTAGCTGGAAGGGAGCGGTAGTCAAAGCCCTTCTTAAAAAAAACCCAACTGGACCCCGCCGACCTGGCCAATTATAGACCGATCTCGCTCCTTCCGGGCATCAGCAAAATTGCCGAAAAACTGGTCAACGCTCAGTTGTCCCAGTTCCTGGAATCGAATAATCTGCTGCGACGGTCCCAAACGGGGTTTCGCCCTGGCCAAGGCACGGACACGCTGTCATCGAGGAGGCAAGGTGCATTTTGGATTCAGGGGGGATCAGTGGCAGTGATCCTCCTGGACCTTAGTGCAGCCTTTGACACGGTGAGCCACCGTGTCCTGCTCCATCAGCTGGCCAGGGCAGGACTCGGGGGCACAGCACTGGCCTGGTTAGTCATTCCTGTCGGGCCGCTTGTTTCAGGTCTGGGATGGCAGCTCCCGTTCTGACTCCCTTTCTCTGACAAGTGGGGTTCCCCAGGGTTCCTCACTGAGTCCAACCCTTTTTAATGCCTACATGGCCCCTTTGGAGGATATAGTTGTCCCCTTCGGCATTAAGATTGTGAGCTACGCGGACGACACGCAATTGGTCGTCTCGCTCTCACATCTAGACCAATGCCCAGATAATCTTCTGCACTGCCTCCAGAAAATCCACCTCTGGATGTGCGATTCCTCACTCAAACTCAACGGGTCCAAACCAGAAGTTATGCTGATGGGCAAGAAATGGTCAACAATTCCACCATGTAAATGTAAATGTAAATGTCAAGGTACTTATAGAGCGCACTGTCACCAGACGGCCACCTTGCGGTGTCGCCTTTTGCGGTTTCCTGGCGCTGATACTCATACCGCTGTGGAACCCCTCCTGGCTTTCCCTGTGAAGTGTCCACTCCTGGGCACCCCCAGGGTGAAGCCAGGCATCCTTAGCGCTGTTGGGGCCGGTGTGGAGGCTAAGCAAGCTATTGCCCAGAGTTGCAGCATGGGGCCTGTGATTAGAAGAGGCACCGAGGCGAGAATAGACAGGTCTGAGGAAATTGAGCCCGAGCCCCGCAGAGGCGGGAATCGAACCCTGGTCCCTGGCCAGAACTCTGCTTCAGGGTCTGCCGCTCTAACCATTGAGCCACCCGCCCCCAGAAAAGAAATTAAGAGTCTGGGGGTCTGGCTTGAACCAGACCTATCCATGAAAACCCAGGCTACCAAAACAGCCGGAACCTGTTTCGGACTTATGAGGTCAGTCCGCAAGATCCTTCCTCCGCTCCCCCCTCTTTCCAGGAAACTCCTGGTTCAAGGACTGGTTCTTGCACGACTGGATTACAGCAATGCTGTCTATTTAGGAGCCCCTGAAGCTACTCTGGGCAAGCTGCAACAAACCCAAAATGCAGCTGCTCGGATGCTGATGGGCCTTCCCTCCAGATCCTCCGCCAGACCGGCACTTAAGGCACTCCACTGGCTGCCAGTGCAAGAGAGGATCGAGTTCAAGGCTATGTGCATCGCCCACAAGCTCCTCAATGGACAAGGCCCCTCAATCCTGGGAGACATGGTTACCCCGTACAAAGCCTCGAGATCTCTGCGCTCGGACAATGAGCGACTTGCGAATATCCCCAAGTTTAGGAGGGCACGTACCGGAGGTCGTCGCTTCTCAGTAAAGGCAGCCACCCGCTGGAACTTGCTCCCCCGTAGTTTGCGTTTGGAACCCTGCTACCTGCGCTTTCGCAAGCAGCTCAAAACTCTGCTTTTCCCCAAATATAAAAAGGTTTTTTTCCCCCTCTCTCCTCTTAGCCAACCTTACAGGTTTACAGCGCGGGGATGCCTTCGGGTCACCAGGCGCTCTACAAATCTTTAAATAAATAAAATAAATAAATAAGTGCATATGGATTTGGAGCGGTACTTTCACAGAGTGATGGAGCAATGAAATCTACCATAGGTTTCATATCAAGATTATCTGAGGTGGAAACCAGATACTCTGTGATCGAAAAAAATGTTGGCTTGCACATGAGGAGTTGAAAAATGTAAGCCATATTAGTGGGGGAAGATAATTTTGTCTAAAAACGGCCATTGTCCTTTGGTGGACATTCCCAGTGGGCACAAAGTTAAGAAATCTACTGCCTAACTTTCCAGACTATCGGTCAAATTGCTTGAGTTCAGCTTAGATGTGGTGTATATTCCCGGAGGCAAGAATTATAAAGAAAATTGTTTGTCAAGGCTATCTGTCTTTGACCAACTTCTTTAGATTCATATTGAAGAATGTATAATAGCATTGATAGAAGATTGTGTGGTGTGTAGCAGTGTGCAGGAATGGTATGCTGCAGTTAATAAGGATATGAAATGTGAAAGATGGCCAATAGAAGAAAATGTTAATCTTCTTAACAATCATACTGGAAAGTGGTGGATGAATTATCTATTCAGAGGTGTGTTTTGGTCCGAGAAGAAAACTTGATTCTTTAAGGGATTTTTAGAAAGGATTATTGAAATGGCGTATGCTGGTCATTTGGGTATGACCGCCACCAAAAGTATTATTAGAGCAAGGTACTGGTGGCCATCCATGGACAGAGGTTGAAAAGGTGGTTAGGGATTGTGCTCAGTGTTGGATCAGTGATAAGCATTTGGTGACCTCGGCTCCTGTACCTAGGGTGTTGGTAAGTCCGGATAAGGCCAGTAGAGGTCTTATCGGATAATGGCGTACAATTCACCTCTATATCCATGCAGATTTTTTTTCTTCTAAAAATGGCATTAAACTTATTTGCACACCATTGTATTGTCCTCAATTTAACGGTAAAGTTGAAAGAGTGAACAAGGTATTAGTGGAGTGTATGCGGAGGGGACTAGGGTCTGGAGTGGATTGTGCTGATGTAGTTAGGAACACTAAGCTTATCATACTACTCTGTACTCGGTTATGGGTCCTGTGACTTTTGAGCTGTTGGGGGAATGTGTCCGCTCTTGTTTATGTCTGAATTGGATCTTGACTGTTATCAACTAGGAGTTGGATGTAGAAATGTTGTCTGGTGAAGCCAAAACAGCAGGTGATGAGGCTAGTAGGATTAAGATGAAGGATTTGGAGAGCAAGAGCAAGCGTAAAATATTGTGGAGGTGCAGGTTAGTGATTGCGTTCAGGTCAGACCCTCTACTATTAAGAAAAGGCCTGCCCAAATTTAGAGAACCCATTCAAGAAAAGAGTTTGTGAAAATTCTATACAGATTGCTAATGGACAGTGGTGGAACATGTCTTGTGTCGTGCATCGCGAGATGGGATAAATGCAGTGTGGAGATGGGTAGTGAGAACTCAGCTGGGTAGTGAGAACTCGGCTGGTAAAGGAACGAGTGGATCCAAGAATATTTCCAATATTTGCAAGAATCTGGTTGTTGTACCTAGGAGGAGTTCTTGTGTCAAGGCATTACCAAGGTAGTTTATTTATTAATTCTTGTGGCTGTTTGGCATTCTGTGTGTGTTTCACTTGTCGCTGTGTGTGTGTGTATGTGTGTGTGCGTGTGCGTGTGTGTGTGTGTGTGTGTGTGTGTGTGTGTGTGTGTGTGTGTGTGTGTGTGTGTGTGTGTGTGTGTGTGTGTGTGTGTGTGTGTGTGTGTGTGTGGTGGTCCTCTGTTTTGTCTGTTGAAATGTTGAATGTTTGTTAAGGGGAAGATGTTTGGTATAGTTGGTGTGTGCAGGTGATAGTGTGGATAACAGTGTTGTTCTAGAGCCGTGGCGAGGGAGGAGCAGGTTGGTCAGATAGTGGAGATCGGGGGTCGGCTCTTAGGCTCTTTCTCTATGCAACTTGTGGATGTATTCTTTCCATATTCTGGAGATCTTCAAAGAATAACTTACGACGAAGCTGAGCGACTGTACTATCTTTGCCACAGAGTTTACTTAATACAACCATTCTATATTGCATGCGGAAACCCACACATCTATGTCTGCCTCTTTTTGTACCCTCCCTACAGCGATGCTGCGTTCCACTCAGCTTGCAGTTGAAAGGACAGATGTGTTATTGGGTGTAGTTTCTGAGAGGACTGAGTCTGAGGCCTCTGTAGGGGCTAACATCACATCCCAGATACCCTTAGGTTTTGATTCGGATAGTTTGGACCCATCTCAGACTCACAGCACAAGGTTGGATGATGTGGTATGGGATGGTGAAGATACTTTGAGAAATAGGACTATCATATCCCCTTTGCCTAAACCTGTTCTCCTTCATTTACCTCCCAAGGCAACACTCTATGTGGTTATTATGGGTAATGTGTCACAACGTTTGGCTAATACAAGAGAGCTATTATCAATTGAGGAATAAAGTTGTGCATTGGCTTAGTATGAACACTCTGCTGGTAGTGGTGTAGAGGTTTACATCAACTAGGTTCTCCAGGTACACTGGTTAGAAAAGGCGAAAAAACTTTGGATGGGGATTGCGTCATACATTTTAACAGACCACATGTGGCAGGGATAATTTCATAATGATTATGGGGTAACCCTTTCAATGGCCCAGTTTCCTCTATTCCGGCACTCCCACGGTTTTCTTTCTGTAAATCACTGGCTGGTGTCCCAATACATGACGATTAGCAAATCCCAAAATGGCCTGTAGAGGTTGATTGGTCTGTGGCCATCTCAGTTACTTATCTCTATCAGATCGCGCCCTTTGTCCTGGCAGGAAGCAAGTGATTGACTTGCAGAGGTCAATGGGCTTAACACCCCAGTAGTCAGTGAAGTAATGGTACCTACACTGCTGCAAATAGAGCACATTCATTTGGGCATTAGATTAAACACCTTGTTGAATGAGATTAATTTAACCTTTACATTGGTTGGAACGTTGCTGACTAGAAGGGATGTTAATCCTACTTTTATAGGAAGAGGTGAATCATATTTAGTTTTTTTTGTTTTGTCTCCACTCAACTTTTGATGCTTATTTTTAAATTTTGGATACCGATGAGCCCTTTCAGCTAGGATAATGAAGTATGCATCTCTATCTGTTGGTCTGCAGCGACTGCCCTAATGTCAGTGTCCAAGGGATTGTTAAAGTTGCAAGCCATGGGAGAAGACTTAAATGGACCCCAATTATTCCTGAGGCTTTTTACAAGTCCTTGTACTCCAGTTGCGAAAGGGAGCTAGATATTTCTATGCCCACTACAAGTTATGCTCAAGATATTTTAAGGGCCTTTTTGGGGATCTCTAAAGTAGTGTCTGGTTTGCTGGGGGCACCTAAGTCCCACAATTGTCCTAATCTTCCCAGGTGGTTTGACTCTGGATGCTCTAAAGCACTGAGGGCCTCATGTAGGTAAATAAATATTACCGGTTCATAAATACCGAGCCGTACCGAATCGGTAAATTAGAATCGGTAAGATATATGTAGCTAAAAATTCGGTAACAGTTACCGATTCGGTAACATTCGGTAAATACGAATCGGAATTCACCGAATCGGTAAATACCGAGGTGGTATTTACCGATTCGGTTAATACCGAGGCGGTATTTACCGATTCGGAAAATACCGAGGTGGTATTTAGCGATTCGGAAAATACCGAGGATACTACCACCTTCCCTGAACTAAGTAGCCAACATCAGAATCATGTCATCATAGAAGGCCTCTCAGGCTTGAATAGGGGACCCCATACCTCAAAAATCAGCTCAGTGAAATCACATCACAGGAGCATCAGGAGCCGTCTCGCAGGAAGGCTCGTCTTCGGTCTGACCAATAAACATGATGTCTGTGATATGAAAAGCACCAACCTACAGGTATGTGCAGCTGCGCGTGTGTCATGGCTAAATAGTGGGTCGAACAACCTAGAGTGGAAAACATGCATTGTGTAAAATTCCAGACTGTGTGTCACAGCATGTACAGACCAAGGTCGCTGCGCAGAGCTTTGGATGGGAACAACAGAATGCACTCGTCTGAAGGAAGTCTCGAGTCAGCAGTTTATTCAAGAAAGAACATGTCAACGCAGTGTCGTGTGCAAAGACAAAAATATGGCTACAGAACATTCAACGTGGTCATGCTAACTGAACAATGTATGTACGTATTCAGGGAGAACTCACTACACGCCCCCTTGAGCGAAGCAACATGTAAAAGGCAAGAAAAGAGAGAACGCAGAGTTCAGTTACGTCAGAGCAGAACAAGGCGTAACCAATGCAGCGCCAAAGTCTGAAAGTCAAATTAATCGCAGCATGAAATCCCAAAAAACACAATGCAAGTATATATAAAAACTCAAGGCGACCATCAGGAAGAGTAAAACGATGAATAACAGAAATGAATGTTGCGCCAGGGTGCTGTCCAGTAGCACAGGCGCAATGGACGACAATCCAGTTAATCCATGAATGTATAGGCAGCAAATGTGGCCACGGCTTCCAACAACAAATCGTTTTCAGGGCCACTAAAAGTCTCAGCCATCCAATTAAGTAAAGAAAAGGAACATACGTGTTCTCCAACCAACGGAGCCTCTAGTACAATCAGAGGGCACCCGGAATGTTCCTCAAAATAGCTCATGGACAAGAAGTCGTAGGCTGCCGCTGAGATGTCCCAATTACCCAGGATACCATGCGCCGCACCACACGCCATGATCCGGACACCAGAACAGGCCAACTCGTGAGACACCAAGGGCCTCATCAGTCGATCGAAATCCGGCACCGGAGACACCATGTTGGTCAAGCACAAATCCAGAGGCCATTCAAAGGGACAATCCAGGCAGTGCAATACAGGTTGTACGCAGGTGAAGTAGGAATACCTGAAGGATAATCCATAAGCCAGGCTCAAAGTCGCCAATGGCAAAGTACCATAGAAGTCAAGCATCCTATCACGAAGAAGATGCAGACGGGACAGGTGCTCGTGTGGCACAGCAGGAGCAGCCATTCCGGAGTATGAAAAGGAAAAGCAGCACACCTGCCACTAGCGCCAGAAGCAGCGGGACACCTCCAAAGATGCACGGGAAAAGTGAATGTACAAATGCCGGAATTACACCTAAAATAGTTTGGAAAGAGGTCACGATATCCGAGCCCACATGTTTAAAAAAATGGGCCAGGCCGGTGGCGGACGAGGCATTGATAATAGTTCGGATCAAAGAGCCGAAATGCAGGGGGAGGTCAGTATTCAGAGGCGCCTGTACATCACTGCGCGTATTAGCAACGTGAAGGACAACTTTTTCACGAGAGGAAGTCAAAGGCACCTCTTTGTGGGACAATGGCGCTCTATTCAGCTCCACTTGTTGAACTCTGCTGTCAAGGTTGGAATCGAAGGCCAGATGGGAACATCCCGCCGCACATGCGGGGGTGGAATAAGAACAGTATTGCAGCAGCCAACTTCATGCGAGACAGTAATGTACGGGATTCTCAATCACATCCCGCAGCACGCTTCATCAATCATAATGTAATAAATACCGTTTGCAAGCAGAGTGTAAGAAGGTGTCATCACAGGCACTGGGATACCTCGTAGGACGCACGCCACAATCGGGGCTTGTACATTGCATGCGCCGTGTACTTGCATGTGCCTATTGTCTCATGTATGAATCCTAGAAGTGAGAGTGCTGGAGCTATTATTTATGACGGCTGAAGCCTTCTCCATGTTTGCTTGGTCAGTAGCTCTCAAACTGGAAGCCGCCTCACTGTGCGACAACTTGCAGACTTCGTTGTGAATAGCATACGCCCACCTTTTGCTTCTGCCACCCACAGGACCATTCCCAAATTCATTCAATTCGGTATTCACATTGATGGAGTGGGTGGAGTTCCTGATCCTGTAGATGTGCTCTGTGTCAGCTGGTGGACAGATTGGGATGTGTGTACCATCAATGCAGCCAATGGAATGGGGGAACTGTGCCATGTGAGAAATGTCTGTTTTTGTTTTCTGCAGTGCAGCCTGTGTGTTGTGTAAGCTGATGTAGTGGTGCATTCTCTGCATCATGGCATCCAGGGACTTCCTGAAGGAAGGGGACGGCCAACTCTGGGATACCCCACCCACCGCAGCTGTCACCACCTGATTACTGCCGGATGCCAACAGATGTGGGCTGCAGAGCACCTGCACATGTGGGGGTATGGCGTGCGCCCTTCTGATTGGCTGGTCCAGGAGTGGGTGCAGGTCCCTGATTAAGTCCATGATGGTTTCGGGGTGTAGCCTGTACCTGTCATGTGTCTCTGCATCAGTCAGCTGGAATTGTGTGATGCGCTGTCTGTAGATGCGTTCCTCCCGTCGCCATACCCTCAGTCCTGCTGCCTGTAGATGTAGGCGCCTTGCAATGACGTACATAGCGGGCATGTTGTCCACGCTGTTGCATTTTGGGATTGCTCATCTGCACTGTTGATGGTTACCACCTGCTTTCAATCCGTGTTATTTACCGACTCTTATATACCGATTTTACTGGATTTCTTAATTACCGAGTGCTCCTACATGTCATTTTACAATTTTACCACTTCATATTTACCACTTCATATTTACCACTTCATGTTTACCGATTCGTTAATTATGTATTCGGTAAATATGAATCGGTATTTTAGAATTCGGAAGATATGAATCGGTATTTACCGCCTCATATTTACCGAAAAGTGGTTTTTGGACTCCTACATCTCACTTGTATGTATACCGGTCGGTAACGGCATATTTACCGAAAATCGGCCGTTACCGACCGGTATTTGGCTACCTACATGAGGCCCTGAGTGAGTTTGAGTGTTTTAAGTTTTGAGCCATGGGATGGAGTCAAGGTACAGCAATGTTGCTGTTTGTATAAAAAGGAACAGGCAAGCTGTAAAAAGTACATAAAGCAGGAGGCTTGGGGAGATCTAATTGAGGCAAGTACCCTGAAAAACAGCTCAAAATTCTGGGGTATTATCAATAACCTCATATTTGCTCCAGAGGAGGTGCTCCATTGGATCTACACATAACTGAAGATGAATGGGTGGTTCACTTTAAGGATGCATACAACATAGGCCAGTTGGAACACCAAGACAGGGATTCTGTGATTGGGTCTGCTGAGATTACCTTCTCCAGTGAGAAAGTTAAAAAGAGCATAATGAGTTTATCCAGTAACAAAGCACCAAGCTTGGATGGCATTCTGACTAATATCTTTGTAAGTGATGATGTCTGTGCGCCTTTTCTAACTGCATTTAAAAATGCAGCGGTGTTGGTAGGTCCACCCAAGTCATGTGCTATGTCCATAATTTTACCAATTTTTAAAAAGGGGGACAGAGAGAGCCGATCCGGTTGTAGGCCAATCTCCCTACTCATTTCTGTAGTGAAGGTTGTAGGTTGTATTTTACTGGAAAGACTGTCCGTGTTTGGGTTGAGGAAAACGATGTGTTTTTCAGAATCTCAATATGGGTTTCGTGCAGAATGGTTCACTGTAGGCAAGTGTTTGAACTTCTACTTGATTTTAGGGAAATACAGTTGCCCGTTCTGGTTTCATGCACCTAGGTTTTATGGACCTTTCATTTGCGTTTAACCAGGTAAACTGATTAAAATTGTGGCAAACTGTTTCCCTGGGGTTGGAGCTGGACGTTTTGTTTCTGAGAGACCTTTATAGGGACACAGAGGCATCTGTCCGTTTCTCCAAAGACTTGCAGTGCTCACGTATTTCTACTATAAAGGAATGGGTGCATAATGCTTGTATTTTGGCTCCTTTTTTGTTTAACCTATACATCGACAGATTAGAGAAGGTCCTGATTGATGTGAAATCGGATTGTCTGAATGTGGGCTCACATAGTCTTCTACCAGTATTATATGCAGATGTTGCAGTCCTCATGGCTAAAAAGGCTAGAGGCTTACAATCCCTATTGATCTATTTTTCTAAGTACATAGAAGATTTGGACTTCACGATTAATGAGAAGAAATCCTTTGTGATGGTAGTCGTCCCCGATCCACTAAATCAACTAGCTTTACGTTAGGATCTAGTGTTCTTTCCAAGGCCAGAGTATTATCATATTTCGGATTACTCTTCAATTCAGCACTAAGTTGGCTTCCTTTAATTAGCAGGAAAAGGCAGGTTTCACACTAGCAACTTCTGCAGTTTTTAGTGTTCCTAAAAGATTAGGCAGCAGACCCACTAGGGGCCCTTTACAGATTTACAGTGCAAAATGTATTTCTGCCGTAATCTATGGGGGTGAAATCGGGGGGTTGTGCTAACCATACAGAGCTGCAAATAGTCGAAATTAAGTTTTTAAGGAGGCTTTTGTGTTTTTTCCTCAAAGTACCCCCTCCTCTTGGGGCATGAGGATGCATGAGGAATTGGCGGTAGGTTTTATTTCGGATTGTGGCCTTTCGCCCCCTTGCACTTTGGTTGATCTGGTTAAAGCCAACTCTTAAATAAAGGTGTTGAGATTCTAAAATATGATTTGTCCCTGGATGACTAATTTCATATGCCCGTGGCTTAAGTATATCGGGGCCTCTTTGCAGGACTTAGGCAGGGGTGACCTTGTTATCGCTCCTGAGTGGCTCTGTAAGGCTGATTATGCTTGGGCTAAGGGACATTGTTTTAGGCAAAGTATCATGGATGGAGAATAGACTGAATTAGTAAAGCCCTGTGTTCTACACCATATTATGTTGAGAACAGTGCCCACTACAGAACTTTACCTTCTTTTCATTAGGAATCAGCAAAACAGATTTCTGCTAACTAGGTTTCGATTGGATTTACTGTCCATCTAGTTAGCCTATGCCAGGGAAAGTACAGGGGGTATACATTTTTACCCTGTGACTGCAACAATGGGTCTCCCCAGGATACACTGCACTTCACTATGTTTTAGAAACTGCATGCAATGCCTGGAACGTTTATCTAGTCCCGATTATGAAAAAGGATAATTCTTTTTTTACATGTGAGGCCTGCTTCTATGTACCTACAGCTGCTTTCTGGGGTTATTGTTTTTATTGTACTTAGCTTTATGTAGGTTGATGTAAGGCTGAGGAATAGCTGGGAATAGGCTCTGAGTTTTAAGTTCGTGAGTAACTGTGATATACTGAATAACCACTTCTGCATGTTAAGAAATGTACAAAGATTAGCAGATTGTTTTATACAAATAAAAAAACTGTATGTATTGTGATCTTTACGATTTTGTTTTTATTGTACTTATTAGCTTTTATGGTTTGTATCCTAAAAACCAAATAAAGCTACTGTGACTGACTTCTCAGTATTTAATGTACTGGGCTCTTCGTGACCCAATCTTGCATTCCTCTGACTTGTTCTGTGTAACTTACTACTTTTCTCTGTGCTTTGATGCACAGGTCTCTTCATGAGGCTATCTTGCATATCTCTTTGTTGCTCTGCATAATTAACTTCTAAGTGCTTTGGTACTCCTGTCTTTTTGTGAGGCCATCTTATATACCTCTATCTGAGTAATTAACTTCTTAGTATTTTCTTACACTGTTCTCTTCGTTAGGCGATTTTGCATACCTCTGACTTACTCTGTGGAATTGACTTCTCACTTTGCTCTCTTCTACAGTGTGCCCACGTGGATGACTTGAAGGCAGCAAAGTCCATTTACGATTTCTCAGCCAGAAAATGATGGAAATGAAGTGTCCCTAGATAAATATCGGTGAGTTTGAACTGTACCCCTTCCAGTCGTGGGACTTGCATCTCTCATCTACCTGAAATTAACAGACTCATGCTCATTGTTCTGAGCTAGATTGTCTCTCAGGCACCTTATGTTTCACTGTGGTAACTGTGAGTACTCTGCTGCGCTTCATTGAGCGGTAGTAACTGGGACTATACTGCTGTGCTTAATTGAAGGGCCTCAAGTGGGAGTACGCTGCTGTGTTTTAGGGAGGTGTGGTAACTGGTAGTACGCCGCTGTACTTCACTGAGGGGTAATAACAAAGTACGCTGCAGCGCTTTATTGAGGGAAGTTAACTGGGAGTACCCTGCTGTGCTTAACTGAGGGGTGGCAACTGAGAGTACGCTGTTGTGCTTCATTAATGGTTGGTAATGGAGTATGATGGGTGGTAACTGGGAGTATGATACTGTGCTTCATTGAGGGGTGGCAACTAGGAGTACGCTGCTGTGCTTTATTGAGGGGTGGTAACTGGGAGTGCGTTCCCGTACTTAACTGAGGGATGCTAACTGCTTCACTTAAGGATGCTGACTGGGACTATGCTGCTGTGCTTCATTGAGGAGTGGTTACTGGGAGTATGATGGGTATCTGATAGAGACTACTAGCCGCAGATTCCTTCACGTAGAATTATCCCCAGGCATGAGGCTGGATAAGGAAACTTTTTTGCCACAGCGTCCCATGCGCGCCAGGGTGACTTCACGCGACTCCGCCCAGGCTTTGTCAGCGTACGTGACGTCAGCGAGGTCACATAAGACCCGGCGCGCCTACGTCGGTTTTTTCCGTTTCCGCGTGCACCGCGGATCCAATCCTTGCTACGGGCCTGTTAGGGCCCCTTTTTCTTCCATTTCTTTGGTGGAACAGTGTGCGAATGCCTTCGGGCTTTAAATCTTGCACGTCTTGTGGGCATCTTATGTCGGCGATGGACCCTCACCTCATTTGTATGTGGTGTTTGGGGGAGGATCACGGCACCACAGATTGTACGGCGTGCAACAGTTGAAGCCGAAGTCGCGGCGGGAGCACCGGATGAAACTTCTCTCGGTGCGTCTCTCCAGGTCGATGTCCTCCCCTCTGTCTGCTTTGGTGGACAGCTTCAGATACGTCCGTGGGCGTCATCCTCGCCTTTCTCCGATGTCACGTGAGCATCGCTCCCCGGTTGGTAAGTGTCGCAGTTTGTCCCCAGGGGCTGGTTTCCGGCCTACCGGGGGCATGGACTCTCCGCGGGTGATGCGCCCCGCTGTCATCCTATCCACCGTTTCCCAGTGTTGGGGCATCGTGAGTCCAAATGGAGACATACACGGTGGCTTTGTAGGCCTCACTGGCGTCTCCTCCTCCTTCCCCTCCTGAGGCGTCGGCGGATCCCTCGCCCTGCGCAGGGCCCTTTGCGGCGCTGGCGGCAGATTCGCCCCCAGCGCCGACTGGTTTGGGTCCAAGCTTGGAGGATGTGGTAACTGTTGGGGTGCGGCTCCTCTGGGGCACCTCCTTCAGGCCATGGCATCTCTGCCTCGACGCAAACTCCTGGTGGTGATCCCTGTGGTGTCACAGGAGGTCGCCGGGGCTCGGGTCGCATCCCCGAGCCCCTCTCGGTCCTTTAACGAGGTGGTCTTATCTAAGGCCGAGGTGACTCCGCTATGGTGCCGGCGGATTCGTCTTTGGACGCTCCTTCTCCGGAGGCAGGCTGTATATTGGTGTCGTCCTCCCTGGAGACTGGTCGCCGTGTGGTGGCTTTTTCACCGGCATCGAAGGGCAGCTCCCCGCCCTTCCTGAGGCAGAGGTGTTCATCAGAAGAGCGGCAGGTCCCTCATTCTTTGGCTCCTTCTGACTTCCAGGTCTGGCCCTTGCCCGTCCTACTTGGCCTCTGGGACGGACACCTTAGTTTGCAGCCGTTGCCCATGGAGGATCTGCTTTCTCCACCGCGGGCCCCTACGGAGGCGGGGGCGGCCTTCGCTCACGCGGTGTCCACGGGTGTAGCATGTTCGCCTCGACCAGCGCGGCCCTGCGGGCCATTAACACCTTGTGTGTGCTGGCTGGGGCCTCCTCCTGTTAGTGGGACTCAGCTGAGTCTCTGGGATCTGCGGCATCCAGGAGTCTGGTCCAGTGGCCTTATGGCATTACGCTTTGGATGGCCGGGAGCTGGCGGTGTTTATTCTCCACTCTGCTCTGGACATCTCAGAGGTGCTGGGGCGGGCCATGGCTTCCTCAGTCGCTCTCCCGTTGCCATGCTTGGCTTCGGGACGGAGTATTCCGTGAGAATATTCGGAGCGACTCATCGACCTTCCGTTTGATGGCAGCTTGTTGTTCCATGTTCCATGCTCCTCCTCCTCCTCCTCCTCCTCCTCCTCCTCCCTCCTCCTCCTCCTCCTCCTTCCCTCCCGTCCCCTATGTCTCCGTCCCTATGTCTCCGTCCCCTCTGTCTCCGCCCCCTCCGTCTCCATCCCCTCCCGTCTCCATCCCCTCCGTCTCCATCCCCTCCGTCTCCATCCCCTCCGTCTCCATCCCCTCCGTCTCCATCCCCTCCGTCTCCATCCCTCCGTCTCCATCCCCTCCGTCTCCATCCCCTCCGTCTCCATCCCCTCCGTCTCCATCCCCTCCGTCTCATCCCCTCCGTCTCCATCCCCTCCGTCTCCATCCCCTCCGTCTCCCTCCCCTCCGTCTCCCTCCCCTCCGTCTCCCTCCCCCCGTCTCCCTCCCCTCCGTCTCCTCCCCTCCCGTCTCCCTCCCCTCCGTCTCCCTCCCCTCCGTCTCCCTCCCCTCCGTCTCCCTCCCCCTCCGTCTCCCTCCCCTCCGTCTCCCTCCCCTCCGTCTCCCTCCCCTCCGTCTCCCTCCCTCCGTCTCCCTCCCCTCCGTCTCCCTCCCCTCCGTCTCCCTCCCCTCCGTCTCCCCTCCCCTCCGTCTCCGTCCCCTCCGTCTCCCTCCCCTCCGTCTCCCTCCCCTCCGTCTCCCCTCCCCTCCGTCTCCCTCCCCTCCGTCTCCCTCCCCTCCGTCTCCCTCCCCTCCGTCTCCCTCCCTCCGTCTCCCTCCCC
The DNA here is from genome assembly GCF_964204655.1 of Triturus cristatus. Classification (NCBI taxonomy): domain Eukaryota; kingdom Metazoa; phylum Chordata; class Amphibia; order Caudata; family Salamandridae; genus Triturus; species Triturus cristatus. Next base: position 114,874,610 of record NC_140584.1, on the reverse strand, counting down.
TCCGTCTCCCTCCCCTCCGTCTCCGTCCCCTCCGTCTCCGTCCCCTCCGTCTCCGTCCCCTCCGTCTCCGTCCCCTCCGTCTCCGTCCCCTCCGTCTCCGTCCCCTCCGTCTCCGTCCCCTCCGTCTCCGTCCCCTCCGTCTCCGTCCCTCCGTCTCCGTCCCCTCCGTCTCCGTCCCCTCCGTCTCCGTCCCCTCCGTCTCCGTCCCCTCCGTCTCCGTCCCCTCCGTCTCCGTCCCCTCCGTCTCCTCCGTCCTCTCCGTCCTCTCCGTCCCCTCCGTCCTCTCCGTCCCCTCCGTCCTCTCCGTCCTCTCCGTCCTCTCCGTCTTCTCCGTCCTCTCCGTCCTCTCCGTCCTCTCCGTCCTCTCCGTCCTCTCCGTCCTCTCCGTCCTCTCCGTCCCCTCCGTCTCCGTCCCCTCCGTCTCCGTCCCCTCCGTCTCCGTCCCCTCCGTCTCCGTCCCCTCCGTCTCCGCCCCCTCCGTCTCCGCCCCCTCCGTCTCCGCCCCCTCCGTCTCCGCCCCCTCCGTCTCCGTCTCCGCCCCTCCGTCTCCGCCCCCTCCGTCTCCGTCTCCGTCCCTCCGTCTCCGTCTCCGTCCCCTCCGTCCCTCCCGTCCCCTCCGTCCCCTCCGTCCCCTCCGTCCCCTCCGTCCCCTCCGTCCCCTCTGTCCCCTCCGTCTTCTCCGTCCTCTCCGTCCTCTCCGTCCTCTCCGTCCTCTCCGTCCTCTCCGTCCTCTCCGTCCTCTCCGTCCCCTCCGTCTCCGTCCCCTCCGTCTCCGTCCCCTCCGTCTCCGTCCCCTCCGTCTCCGTCCCCTCCGTCTCCGCCCCCTCCGTCTCCGCCCCCTCCGTCTCCGCCCCCTCCGTCTCGCCCCCTCCGTCTCCGTCTCCGCCCCCTCCGTCTCCGCCCCCTCCGTCTCCGTCTCCGTCCCCTCCGTCTCCGTCTCCGTCCCCTCCGTCCCCTCCGTCCCCTCCGTCCCCTCCGTCCCCTCCGTCCCCTCCGTCCCCTCCGTCCCCTCTGTCCCCTCCGTCCCCTCCGTCCCCTCCGTCCCCTCCGTCCCCTCTGTCCCCTCTGTCCCCTCCGTCCCCTCCGTCTCCGTCCCTCCGTCCCCTCTGTCCCCTCTGTCCCCTCTGTCCCCTCCGTCTCCGTCCCCTCTGTCCCCTCTGTCCCCTCCGTCCTCTCCGTCCCCTCTGTCCCCTCTGTCCCTCCGTCCTCTCCGTCCCCTCTGTCCCCTCCGTCCTCTCCGTCCCCTCTGTCCCCTCTGTCCCCTCCGTCCTCTCCGTCCCCTCTGTCCCCTCTGTCCCCTCTGTCCCTCTGTCCCCTCTGTCCCCTCCGTCCTCTCCGTCCCCTCCGTCCTCTCCGTCCCCTCCGTCCTCTCCGTCCTCTCCGTCTCCGTCCCCTCCGTCTCCGTCCCCTCCGTCTCCGTCCCCTCCGTCTCCGTCCCCTCCGTCTCCGTCCCCTCCGTCTCCGTCCCCTCCGTCTCCGTCCCCTCCGTCTCCGCCCCCTCCGTCTCCGCCCCCTCCGTCTCCGCCCCCTCCGTCTCCGCCCCCTCCGTCTCCGTCTCCTCCGTCCCCTCCGTCCCCTCCGTCCCCTCCCGTCCCCTCCGTCCCCTCCGTCACCTCCGTCCCCTCCGTCCCCTCCGTCCCCTCCGTCCCCTCCGTCCCCTCCGTCCCCTCCGTCCCCTCTGTCCCCTCTGTCCCCTCTGTCCCCTCCGTCTCCGTCCCCCTCCGTCTCCGTCCCCTCCGTCTCCGTCCCCTCCGTCTCCGTCCCCTCCGTCTCCGTCCCCTCGTCTCCGTCCCCTCCGTCTCCGTCCCCTCCGTCTCCGTCCCCTCCGTCTCCGTCCCCTCCGTCTCCGCCCCCTCCGTCTCCGTCTCCATCCCCTCCATCTCCGTCCCCTCCGTCCCCTCCGTCCCCTCCGTCCCCTCTGTCCCCTCCGTCCCCTCCGTCCCCTCTGTCCCCTCCGTCCCCTCCGTCCCCTCCGTCCCCTCCGTCCCCTCTGTCCCCTCTGTCCCCTCCGTCCCCTCTGTCCCCTCTGTCCCCTCCGTCCCCTCTGTCCCCTCTGTCCCCTCCGTCGTCTCTGTCCCTCCGTCCCCTCCGTCGTCTCTGTCCCCTCTGTCGTCTCTGCCCCCTCCGTCTCCGCCCCCTCCGTCTCCGCCCCCTCCGTCTCCGCCCCCTCCGTCTCCGTCTCCATCCCTCCGTCCCCTCCGTCCCCTCCGTCCCCTCCGTCTCCTCCGTCCCCTCCGTCCCCTCCGTCCCCTCCGTCCCCTCCGCCCCCTCCGTCTCCGCCCCCTCCGTCTCCGCCCCCTCCGTCTCCGCCCCTCCGTCTCCGCCCCCTCCGTCTCCGCCCCCTCTGTCTCCGTCCCCTCCGTCTCCGTCTCCATCCCCTCCATCTCCGTCCCCTCCGTCCCCTCTGTCCCCTCCGTCCCCTCTGTCCCCTCTGTCCCCTCTGTCCCCTCTGTCCCCTCTGTCCCCTCCGTCCCCTCCGTCCCCTCTGTCCCCTCTGTCCCCTCCCTGTCCTCTGTCCCCTCCGTCGTCTCTGTCCCCTCCGGTCGTCTCTGTCCCCTCCGTCGTCTCTGTCCCCTCCGTCGTCTCTGTCCCCTCCGTCGTCTCTGTCCCCTCCGTCGTCTCTGTCCCCTCCGTCGTCTCTGTCCCCTCCGTCGTCTCTGTCCCCGTCCGTCGTCTCCGCCCCCTCCGTCTCCGCCCCCTCCGTCTCCGCCCCCTCCGTCTCCGCCCCCTCCGTCTCCGTCTCGTCCCCTCCGTCTCCGTCTCCGTCCCCTCCGTCGTCTCCTGTCCCCTCCCCTCCGTCGTCTCTGTCCCCTCCGTCGTCTCTGTCCCCTCCGTCGTCTCTGTCCCCTCTGTCGTCTCCGTCCCCTCTGTCGTCTCCGTCCCCTCTGTCGTCTCCGTCCCCTCTGTCGTCTCCGTCCCCTCTGTCGTCTCCGTCCCTCTGTCGTCTCCGTCCCCTCTGTCGTCTCCGTCCCCTCTGTCGTCTCCGTCCCCTCTGTCGTCTCCGTCCCCTCTGTCGTCTCCGTCCCCTCTGTCGTCTCCGTCCCCTCTGTCGTCTCCGTCCCCTCTGTCGTCTCCGTCCCCTCTGTCGTCTCCGTCCCCTCTGTCGTCTCCGTCCCCTCTGTCGTCTCCGTCCCCTCTGTCGTCTCCGTCCCCTCTGTCGTCTCCGTCCCCTCTGTCGTCTCCGTCCCCTCTGTCGTCTCCGTCCCCTCTGTCGTCTCTGTCGTCTCCGTCGTCTCCGTCCCCTCCGTCTCTGTCCCCTCCGTCTCTGTCCCCTCAGTCTCTGTCCCCTCCTCCTCCGTGACTTCTGAGTTGGGTTGCTTCTGGGCCTTCTTAGGCCGGTTGTTCTAGCTGTGGAGTGTTTTCTGTCCATTTACGTCCTTCCTTGGGACTTTGACATTGTTTTCTGCTGGATGGCCCTTGTGTTGATGGTGTGTGGATTCTGCAGGAGTTGTTGTGCAGACTTGGCCCTGAGATTAGGCCTTCTGCTTTTCTTGGGCTGCTTGTCAATCCTTCAGCAGGGGGGGTGTTTTTTTCCCCCATGGCTCTTTTGTTTTTTCCTCTGCTGCTGAAGTTCTTCCTAAGAGGGTTCCTGTATCTTGGGACTTAAGGTACCCTATGTGGGGTAGTGGTAGCTGTCATATAGCTTGCGCTCTGCTAGAGGGTTCTGGTCGCCTTTGGGTGCTTGTTCTCCATGACGTTTAGGTAGGTTGCTTTTGCTTCCTGATGTCGTGTGCGCGGCCACTCCTAGTGGTATCGCCTCCTCTCCCTGCTCCTGTCCTGAGGTCTGGGATGATCCTGTGTTCTCCCTTGCCAGGCTTCGCCTACTCTGACTTCCTGGGGCCTCGGGCTGTTTTTCTTGCTTCTGGCGGCTTGACTGGCGGCGCTGTTCTGGCTGGCAGGCTGCTCTCCAACTGGAGTGGGTTCGCCTTCTTTTCCTCGTTTCCTTGGGCTCTCTAACTTCTTCTTCCGCCTCTCCTGTCTTGGCATTGGGCGGCAGCTATGTTGCCTTGTGGGGGAGTGGGGTGCTTCGGCCTCTCCGTCCTTACCGTTGGTTCCTCTGCTGTGAGGGTACGAGCCTCTTCAGCCTTCTTTCCCTCCTACATCCCCTTGGGGTCGGTGGGGTTCTGCTGGTGGGGGGGTTCCCTTGGCCTGGCAGGGGTGAGCTTCTACCTGGTCCACAGATAGGGTCCCCTGTGGGGCCCTTTGTTCTGCATTGGCTGGTGGGGTCCTTTCACAGACCCTCTTTCCCCATGGGTATTGCTAGGATATCTATTCTATGTGAAGGAATCTGCGGCTAGTAGTCTCTATCAGATGTACGAGTTACTTACCTTCGGTAATGATGTATCTGGTAGAGACGATTCTAGCCGCAGATTCCTTCACGGCCCGCCCTTCCTCCCCAAATCTACGAGGACCCTTGGGTTGGTCTTCGGTACTCACCTCCAGGTGGGAGGCTGTGTCTCCTGTGAGTGCCTCCCTTGTTCTTGATGGGTGACTCAGTCTGGTGGCGGTTCATTCCTCCTTGTTTCTTTGGAGGATGGGGTTCCAGTGCTCCGGTGCCCTGCTGCTCTGGCTACTTCAGGTTTGGGGGGGGACTGCTTTCTATCCCTGTCCTCCCTTCCCTCCATTGCTATCCTCTGATTGAGGGTCCTCTGGCCATGTCTTGCCCTTGTCCTTGTGGGTGGTTGCCCTCAAGGTTGGGGTGGCTTGGAAGTTCGTTGTCCCTGTCTGTCTTGGGAATGGTTCCATTCCTTGCTCAGGATGGGGGATGGATTTGCTACGTGTGCCATGACTTTACGCATGTTCTTGCCTTCGGGGCACAGGGATGGGAGGCTGTCTATGTGCTGGCAGAGTGACTGCGCAGGTTTCTGCTTGTTCTTCTTTCTTCTTTCCCTGCCCGTGGGTTCTGCGGTATTGACACTACTCTGGTGGTGGTGTTGGTCACGTTTCTTTCCAATCTTTCTGCTCTTCGCACACTGTTCCCATGCTTCCCCAGTTTATCTGGTGGTTCAACGTTGTGGTGCAGAAAAGTTCTCAGAAGAAAACAGACGTAGGTGCGCCGGGTGGGACTTATGTGACTTCGCTGACGTCACGTATGCGGACGACGCGTGGGTGGAGTCGCGTGATGTCGCCCTGCCCCTGGCGCGCAGAGAAGCTGTGGCAAAGAAGTTTCTGGATCCAGTCTCACGCCTGGGGATAATTCTACGTGAAGGAATCTGCGGCTAGAATCGTCTCTACCAGATACATCGTTACCGAAGGTAAGTAACTCACACGATAAGCTGCTGCACTTTCCATTGATGGATAGTAACCACACACTTCTGTGCTTCACTGAAGGATGGTCACTGGTATTGAGCTGCTGTTTTTCACTGAGTGGTGGTAAGTGGGACTATGCTACTGTGCTTTACTGAGGGGTGGGAACAGTATGCTGCTCTGGTTTATTGATGGGTGGGAACTGGGAGCATGAGGCATAGTCATGCGCTAAACTGCTGTGCTTCACTGAGCAGTGGTTACTGAGTATATGAGGGGTGGTTATGGACTATGCTGCTGTGCTGTTTTATTGAGCTCTTTTAACAGAGTACCCTTCTGTTCTTAACTGACGGGTTGTAACTGAGTACGCTGTTGTGCTTCATGGAGGGGTGATAAGTGTGAGAAGGTGGCTTGGTATATAATGTCCACTAGTTAAAGTGGGCACCTTGTACCAGGCCACACGACCCTTACGATGTCTGAGGTCAAAGATAACCTTACTGAAAGCTATCCTAGTGGGAGAGCAGCCTTCAGGCTTAATCTTGAAGGAATGTAAAGCGGCTTGTTTGACCAGAATATCACTTCCTAAAAGATTAAATGAAAGGAGAACCACACAGTGTTTATATAACAATATGTACACAAGACTAAGGCACAAAGCACACAATATTAGATCAATAGAAGATTCGTAAATAGCGAAATACACAGCGGGAGACCGAACCATATACTAAAAAAAATGGTTTAACAACGACTTCAACAGACACAGTGCCTAGAGCACGTAGAATTGCTGGGACACCAAGGAACCACCCAGAGGAGTGATGCAGGGATCCCATGGAGGACGGGTGCAGTGAGCAAACAGACGCGTGCTCCGTACAACTCTATGGGAAGGTCTCGGTTGTTAATCTACAAGTTAAGGACACTTCTAAGAGGACTTCGAGCGAACCCTTTGGTACTTAGAAGGTTCTAAGGCCAACCCACCAGTGAGTGCCGAAGTACCCTTGTTACCTATCCCAGAGGAGCCAGGTGCATAGGGGTCAAGTGGTGTCGGACACCTTCGTCATTTTCAGTGGAGAGCTGCAAAGAAGTCCTGCTACCAGGAGGGTGAAGAATATTCCGGTGGAATCCAAGCTTGGATTCGAGGTGAGAAGAACCTGAAAGCAGAGGAGACAGAGTCTGGGTCACTTCAGGTGACCAGGGGCTCGGTAGTCGAATGCCCACCGATGTTGAGTGCTTCAGGGATGAAGAAGGATTGCTTGACTCTGCAGCCACGGGGACCAGAAGTCAAGGACGACCAAAGTCCGAAGGTGAGCTGTCCCACGAAGGATGTCGAGAGCGGAGGGGTCGATGTCCGGCTGCAGCACCAGCAAGCCTTGGCAACTGCAACACACACGGTCAGAGGAAACCGGTTACGGTGTGGACCAGCAAGGTCCAGGGGACTCTCCAGGCAATGGAGAGTCAGGGCATGTCTGGAGCAACCAGGTAAGCCCAAGAATTAACAAGGTGACCCTTGCCAGGACCCACAGGCCAACGGACCAGGGATCGCAAGGAGACCTCAAGCATGTCTACAAAGCACCAGCCCACAGGACCCTCGTGGTGTGGAGGCTGGAAATCTTCGGTGCAAATACTGCTCGGGGTCAGGACTACACGGAGTCCAAAGCACAGGCTCAGGAATCGTCCCTAAGCATATGCAACTGCAAATGTACGTGGTTCACAGGGGTTCGGGTTGCATAGTCCCCACGAGGAATACTGGTCTCAGAATCACTGAGAGGGCAGATCGACCTCGAGGACCTTTGGGAACCCACCTCCTGTGTTGCTGAAATCTTTGGAGTACTCAGGAGCTTGGGAGAAGCAAATCAGAGAGATGCGTTTAGGTGCCTGCTTTTGCAGGGGAGTAACTCCTGTACTGCAAGGGAGATTCTTCAGTCATCCAGCGTCGTGCAGGCATTCGCAGTACTTGGTTTCTTCTTGGCAAAATGTTGTCGAGGTAAATTTAAAGTCCTGTGATCAGGTAACTCACTTTATACCTATGGGAAGGGGTTGGAAAGATTCTGTGCACCCTCTAAGGGGAGGGGCAGGACAGATGGGTAGCTACACCCATGTCCTTTGTCCCGTTTCGCACCAGAGCAGGAGCAAATGGCTCCTGGAACTGGTTTGAGCTGGACTATGCACAGGGACACCGAATGTGCCCCCAGTGCAGACTTTCTGGCACTCTTCGTCTACCCACCCAGCCCCAATACACTAAATCCCGTCTGGGAGGTGGTTACACCTCCCTGTGACAGGATGGCTATTGTCATGCCTTCCTCTGCGCGAGCTTGGCTCAGCAGCAGGAGTGCAGAATCGTGTCTGTGGCTGGCAGCATCTATTTTGTGCTGCCCAGGTCGAGAAAGCTGGTACCGGGTATACCGGTAACCCACATATGTCCCTTCAGAAGGGTGGAATCATACCTCCCCCCGCCAGTTACTGGTGGGGAGGTATGATTCCAAGGTGTTTGACACTAAATACTATCTGCTTCTAAGCAGACATTTTAAAGTTAGCATTTACCGCAAGGTTATAATGCACTTAAACATATATGTCTGGCTGCATCAGATACAACCCCGGAGAATGGTCTCCGATGGCTGCAGAGGGGCTCCGCTCATGCAGGGGCACCCTCTCACGTAAATCCCATGATCCAGCCTTCAGGATTGTTAAGGCCTGCCATAGGGGTGACTGATAGGTTTTTGAGTGTAGTGATTTAGATAGATATAGTGAACCCATGTCTTAAGTAAGTGGTGCAAGCACCAGCTTACACAGTCTGCTGTAGCAGGCTGGTCATGTTAATAGGGATGGCCTCTCAGGGGTGGCATAATACATGCTTCAGCCCATGGGAGTCCTGTGGGGTACGTATGCCCTGGGTACATGGTGTACCATATACTAGGGACTGATAAGGTTACCCTAGAATCCAATCTAAAGTGTACCTAAAGTACATGCATAACAATTTACAGGAGAAAGCAGATAGACTGGGGTCCTGGATAGCAGGATCCCAGTCAGACTAGGCCAAAAACAGTGTGACATCAACAAAAAGTGGGGTAACCTTAAGAAGCAGATACTACTTTCCTTCAGTAAGAGTATGCTGTTGTGCTTCAGGAGGGGTGGTAACAGAGTATGTTGCTGTGCTTCATTGAGGAGTGAGAACTAGCAATACACACCTTTTTTATAGAGGGTTTTTACTGCAAGTATGATGCACAGGTGTCTGTGCTCTGTGCATTTGACTTCTCAGTACATGATACAGTGGTGTTTCCATTTTACAATTTAGCATACTTCCGACTTTGTGTAATTGACTTCTCACTTTGCTCTCTTCTACAGTGTTTCAAAGAGGATGAGTGGAAGGCAGCTGAGTCCATATACAAGTTCTCAACCAGAGAAGTAGATAGAAATGAGGTGTTCCTGGAAAAATACCGGTGAGTTGAATCTGTACCCCTTCCTCTCTTGGAACTTGCATCTAGCATTTACTTGAAGTGGACAGACTCATGCTGATGGTTCTGAGCTCGCTTGTCTTGTCAGCAACTGTATGTTTAGGGCTCCCTGTTTTATGGTATTTTAATTTTTTTTCACAATTGTCGGTATTAATCCATATTTATTTTTGACCCTCTGATTAGTAGTTATCCATATTTATTTAGTGTTTTGAGGATTAAAGGATTCGTAAGAAGGTATAAAATCATATCTATTAAACTGATAAAGATGCACTCAAACGATGACGCCGACCACATTTTAGAAAACTGAGAAGCAAATATAACAAACACTACATCCACAGATAAATATTAACAGTATATACTAGTGCATATTAAATGCCTATATTTAAGAAAAATGCCATACTGCGTTTTAACTGCTGCGAAGATAGATAGCATGGGTAGTCAGCCTGGAATCCATAAATGACAGTGAGGAGAGTCTCTCACAAAAGGAAACCTTTTTCTGAATTTTTCTGCTTCTAAAAATACAAATAAGCATTTTTTTCACTCTATATTACTGTAAGTAACAATGGAAAACTGGGGGCCTTACTTATGTTTTAGAGTGCTTAGAAGATCCTTTAAGTTTTCATGCTCTAAATTGGGGTAAATACATGCTTTAGAGTAGGAGCAAATGTCTATAAAACGGTAAATTTGTTCACTGGAAGGCCTTAAAAAGTGGTTATTCAACATGAAGACCAGTCAAAATGACATTTTGAATGATTTTTTGTACAATCCCAAAAATCCATTTTCGAATGAAAAACGGTGACCTTGGACCTGAATGGTTGGTAATGAATAGTTTTTATTCTTTCGACTGCAAATGGCTGTCAGATGTGAATCATCAGTTTTGGAACTAAAATGAGTGTGTTTAGTTATTTTCATGCTCGAAACCGGGCTAAATTACAAGCTTGTGAGTATAGGAGGAAAAGTCTATAAAACTGGCAATTTTGGTCACTCGGACGCCTTAAATAGCAGTTATTCAACATAAGGCATGATACAAATGACATTTTGAATCATTTCTTGTACTGTCCCAAAAATCCATTTTCTGATGCAAAAGGATGACCACCCCAGACCTTAATAAATTTGCACAAATGGTCAGTAATGGTGATTATTTTAATGTTTACATTTTTGACTGTAAATGACGGTTTGATTTGAATCTTCACTTTTGGAAATAAAATAAGTATGTTAATAGTCGTTTCATACTCAAAATCGGGCAAACACATGCTTCTGAGTAGCAGAAGAAGTCTATAAAATGTCAATTTTGGTAACTGTGAGGCTTTAAAAAGTGGTTATTCAACATGATGCACGATCCAATTGACATTGTGAATCCTTTTTTGTACAGTCCATAAAATCAATTTTCTGATGGAAAAACAATGATCCTGGACCTGAGGAACTTTCTCTGAATGGTCAGTAAAGGTGATTTTTTTTATTTGTTATTCTTTCGACTGTAAATGACTGTCGGTGTCATAAAACGTACCTCCTGTGTATCACGCTGTCCTGAGGGTCGCGCAGTATAATGCGGAAGACTGGGAACCTGGAAATGGGTTTCTAGAACTACAATTCCCATGATGCCGTAGGTAATTTCGATTCCTTTGATTTTCATTGGTGGAAGGATTGGCTGGGACTAGAAGGGGAATGACCGCGCGTTTGCCCGCTGCAGATTATTCCTTAGCAGTGAGTGGAAGCGGAGCGGCAGTGCGACTTGTAGTTTGGTTGAGCAGAGAGACGTGGTATTTGCTGGAGTACAATCTCGTGGGAGTTCGTGGTTGCGCATTCTTCTGGGATCCAGTAAGGCTGCCTGCACCGTGCTGTGAACAGTGTATTACTCGCTTTGGATTCGTGAGTAAAATTATTCAATAGAGCGTATGAATCAATCCCTTGCCTGTGAACTTAATTTTGACGTCCGAACACGGCGGCGTTGTACTTGTTTGATTGCTGACGGGAAGGTGGAGTTTGCCTCGTCAGCAGAGAAAGAAGTTGTCTGAATTGGCTTCTCTCAGGGTGTGGTGATTAACTGTCTAATTGGAATTGAAAATACTATTATTTGAGATAAGGAATGAAGGAGGGTGATGTTTAACCTTCCTTCTTCTGAGCAACTGATGTTGGAGGTGTTCGTTAAAAGATGCCATTACAAAGTTAAACTCTTGTTTGATGTTCTGGAGTGATTCAGAACTTCAAGGATACACTAAAGACATGTTTAGTTAAGTAATTCTCTGCTGTTTTCATTTTTGCTTATTCACAGGGGGTCAGGACCCAGAGGTATTCTTATCTACCCCTGTGAAGCTGGGCTTAACTAAGTTGTTGGTAGGTACTTTTTCAGGTATTGAGGGTAGGCTAACATATTCTATGTCCGCTCTTATGTGATGTTTACATTGAAGATAATGTCAACATTTTCTGTTTAGGTCTCCTTTACAGCTGTTCCCTTCCCGTCCTTCCCTCGCTTGATCCGATCATCATTCTGTGTTATTTAAAATCAGAAGTGAAACGATCAAGAGGTGGACGAATTTTGAGCATCAACTCCGAGGTATCTACAGGCTGACAGTCGGATGTGAATCATCAATTTTGGGACTAAAATAAGTGTGTATATAGTCATTTTCATACTTGAAATAAGGGCAAATACAAGCTTCTGAGTAGGAGGAAAAGTATATAAAAATGGCAATTTGGTTCACAGGGAGGCCTCAAAAAGTGGTTATTCAACAAGAGGGGTGATACAATTGATATTTTGAAACATTTTTTGTACAGTCCAAAAGATGATTTTTCTGATATAAAATGATGACCCGGGACCAGTCGAACTTTCTCCAGATGGTCAGAAATGGTAATTTTTTAATGTTTAATTTTTTGACTGTAAATGACTATTGCATGTGAATTATCACTTTTGGAACTAAAACAGGAGTGTTTAGAGACATTTTAATGTCTGAAATTGGTTGAAATAGAAGCTTCTGAGTTGGAGCAAAAGTCTGTCAAAAAGGCAATTTTGGTCACATTGAGCCATTAAAAAGTAGTTATTCAACATGAGGCTCAATCCAAATGACATTTTCAAACAATTTTCCTACAGTCCAAAAAATCAATTTTCTGATGAAATATGTTTAATGTTTAATTTTTTGACTGTAAATGACTATTGCATGTGAATTATCACTTTTGGAACTAGACGCTTCTGAGTAGGAGAAAAGTCTGTCAAAATAGCAATTTTGGTCACATTGAGGCTTTAAAAAGTAGTTATTCAACATGAGGCACAATCCAAATGAAATTTTCAATCAATTTTTCTACAGTCCAAAAAAACAATTTTCTGATGAAAAACGAGGACCCGTGACCTGTCGAACTTTCTCCAGATGGTCAGAAATGGTAATTTTTTAATGTTTAATTTTTTGACTGTAAATGACTATTGCATGTGAATTATCACTTTTGGAACTAAAGCAAGAGTGTTTAGAGTCATTTTAATGCCTGAAATTGGTTGAAATAGAAGCTTCTGAGAAGGAGAAAGTCTGTAAAAATGGCAATTTTGGTCACATTGAGGCTGTAAAAAGTAGTTATTCAACATGAGGCACAATCCAAATGAAATTTTCAATCAATTTTTCTACAGTCCAAAAAAACAATTTTCTGATGAAAAACGAGGACCCGTGACCTGTCGAACTTTCTCCAGATGGTCAGAAATGGTAATTTTTTAATGTTTCAGTTTTTTTACTGTAAATGACTATTGCATGTGAATTATCACTTTTGGAACTAAAACAAGAGTGTTTAGTGTAATTTTAATGCCTGAAATTGGTCTAAATTGATGCTTCTGAGTAGGAGAAAAAGTCTGTAAAAATGGCAATTTTGGTCACGTTGAGGCTTTAAAAAGTAGTTATTCAACATGAGGCACAATCCACATGACATTTTCAATCAATTTTTCTACAGTCCAAAAAATCAATTTTCTGATGAAAAACGAGGACCTGTGACCTGTCGCACTTTCTTCAGATGGTCAGAAATGGTAATTTTTTACTTTTTTTAGTTTTTTGACTGTAAATGACTATTGCATGTGAATTATCACTTTTGGAACTAAAGCAAGAGTGTTTAGTGTAATTGTAATGCCTAAAATTGGTTGAAATAGAAGCTTCTGAGAAGGAGAAAAAGTCTGTCAAAATGGCAATTTTGGTCACATCGAGGCTTTAAAAAGTAGTTATTCAACATGAGGCACAATCCAAATGACATTTTCAATCACTTTTTCTACAGTCCAAAAAATCAATTTTCTGATGAAAAACGATGACCTGTGACCTGTAGAACTTTCTTCAGATGGTCAGAAATGGTAATTTTTTAATGTTTAATTTTTTTACTGTAAATGACTATTGCATGTGAATTATCACTTTTGGAACTAAAACAATATTGTTTAGTGTAATTTTAATGCCTGAAATTGGTCGAAATAGAAGCTGCTGAGTAGGAGCAAAAGTCTGTAAAAATGGCAATTTTGGTCACATTGAGGCTTTAAAAAGTAGTTATTCAACATGAGGCACAATCCACATGACATTTTCAATCAATTTTTCTACAGTAAAAAAGAATCAATTTTCTGATGAAAAACGAGGACCCGTGACCTGTCGAACTTTCTCCAGATGGTCAGAAATGGTAATTTTTTAATGTTTAATTTTTTGACTGTAAATAACTATTGCATGTGAATTAACACTTTTGGAACTAAAACAAGATTGTTTAGTGTAATTTTAATGCCTGAAATTTGTCGAAATAGAAGCTTCTGACTAGGAGAAATAGTCTGTAAAAATGGCAATTTTGGTCACATTGAGGCTTTAAAAAGTAGTTATTCAACATGAGGCACAATCCAAATGAAATTTTCAATCAATTTTTCTACATTCCAAAAAAACAATTTTCTGATGAAAAACGATGACCCGTGACCTGTCGAACTTTCTCCAGATGGTCAGAAATGGTAATTTTTTAATTTTTTGACTGTAAATGACTATTGCATGTGAATTATCACTTTTGGAACTAAAACAAGTGTGTTTAGTGTAATTTTAATGCCTGAAATAGGTCGAACTAGAAGCTTCTGAGCAGGAGAAAAAGTCTGTAAAAATGACAATTTTGGTCACATTGAGGCTTTAAAATTAGTTATTGAACATGAGGCACAATCCAAATGAAATTTTCAATCAATTTTTCTACAGTCCAAAAAAACAATTTTCTGATGAAAAACGAGGACCCGTGACCTGTCGAACTTTCTGCAGATGGTCAGAAATGGTAATTTTTTAATGTTTCAGTTTTTTTACTGTAAATGACTATTGCATGTGAATTATCACTTTTGGAACTAAAACAAGAGTGTTTAGTGTAATTTTAATGCCTGAAATTGGTCTAAATTGACGCTTCTGAGTAGGAGAAAAAGTCTGTCAAAATGGCAATTTTGGTCACATTGAGGCTTTAAAAAGTAGTTATTCAACATGAGGCACAATCCACATGACATTTTCAATCAATTTTTCTACAGTCCAAAAAATCAATTTTCTGATGAAAAACGAGGACCTGTGACCTGTCAAACTTTCTTCAGATGGTCAGAAATGGTAATTTTTTAATTTTTAATTTTTTGACTGTAAATGACTATTGCATGTGAATTATCACTTTTGGAACTAAAGCAAGAGTGTTTAGTGTAATTTTAATGCCTGAAATTGGTTGAAATAGAAGCTTCTGAGAAGGAGAAAAAGTCTGTAAAAATGGCAATTTTGGTCACATTGAGGCTTTAAAAAGTAGTTATTCAACATGAGGCACAATCCAAATGAAATTTGCAATCAATTTTTCTACAGTCCAAAAAAACAATTTACTGATGAAAAACGAGGACCTGTGACCTGTCGAACTTTCTCCAGATGGTCAGAAATGGTAATTTTTTAATGTTTAATTTTTTGACTGTAAATAACTATTGCATGTGAATTATCACTTTTGGAACTAAAACAAGAGTGTTTAGTGTAATTGTTGATGCCTGAAATTGGTCGAAATAGAAGCTTCTGAGTAGGAGAAAAAGTCTGTAAAAATGGCAATTTTGGTCACATTGAGGCTTTAAAAAGTAGTTATTCAACATGAGGCACAATCCAAATGACATTTTCAATCAATTTTTCTACTGTAAAAAAGAATCAATTTTCTGATGAAACACGAGGACCCGTGACCTGTCGAACTTTCTCCAGATGGTCAGAAATGGTAATTTTTTAATGTTTAATTTTTTGACTGTAAATAACTATTGCATGTGAATTAACACTTTTGGAACTAAAACAAGATTGTTTAGTGTAATTTTAATGCCTGAAATTGGTCGAAATAGAAGCTTCTGACTAGGAGAAAAAGTCTGTAAAAATGGCAATTTTGGTCACATTGAGGCTTTAAAAAGTAGTTATTCAACATGAGGCACAATCCAAATGAAATTTTCAATGAATTTTTCTACAGTCCAAAAAAACAATTTTCTGATGAAAAACGAGGACCCGTGACCTGTCGAACTTTCTCCAGATGGTCAGAAATGTTACTTTTTTAATGTTTAATTTTTTGACTGTAAATGACTATTGCATGTGAATTATCACTTTTGGAACTAAAACAGGAGTGTTTAGAGTCATTTTAATGCCTGAAATTGGTTGAAATAGAACCTTCTGAGTAGGAGAAAAAGTCTGTAAAAATGGCAATTTTGGTCACATTGAGGCTTTAAAAAGTAGTTATTCAACATGAGGCACAATCCAAATGACATTTTCAATCAATTTTTCTACTGTAAAAAAGAATCAATTTTCTGATGAAAAACGAGGACCCGTGACCTGTCGAACTTTCTCCAGATGGTCAGAAATGGTAATTTTTTAATCTTTCAGTTTTTTTACTGTAAATGACTATTGCATGTGAATTATCACTTTTGGAACTAAAACAAGAGTGTTTAGTGTAATTTTAATGCCTGAAATTGGTCTAAATTGACGCTTCTGAGTAGGAGAAAAAGTCTGTAAAAATGGCAATTTTGGTCACATTGAGGCTTTAAAAAGTAGTTATTCAACATGAGGCACAATCCAAATGAAATTTGCAATCAATTTTTCTACAGTCCAAAAAAACAATTTACTGATGAAAAACGAGGACCTGTGACCTGTCGAACTTTCTTCAGATGGTCAGAAATGGTAATTTTTTAATTTTTAATTTTTTGACTGTAAATGACTATTGCATGTGAATTATCACTTTTGGAACTAAAGCAAGAGTGTTTAGTGTAATTTTAATGCCTGAAATTGGTTGAAATAGAAGCTTCTGAGAAGGAGAAAAAGTCTGTAAAAATGGCAATTTTGGTCACATTGAGGCTTTAAAAAGTAGTTATTCAACATGAGGCACAATCCACATGACATTTTCAATCACTTTTTCTACAGTCTAAAAAAACAATTTTCTGATGAAAAACGAGGACCCGTGACCTGTCGAACTTTCTCCAGATGGTCAGAAATGGTAATTTTTTAATGTTTAATTTCTTGACTGTAAATGACTATTGCATGTGAATTATCACTTTTGGAACTAAAACAAGATTGTTTAGTGTAATTTTAATGCCTGAAATTGGTCGAAATAGAAGCTTCTGACTAGGAGAAAAAGTCTGTAAAAATGGCAATTTTGGTCACATTGAGGCTTTAAAAAGTAGTTATTCAACATGAGGCACAATCCAAATGAAATTTGCAATCAATTTTTCTACAGTCCAAAAAAACAATTTTCTGATGAAAAACGAGGACCCGTGACCTGTCGAACTTTCTCCAGATGGTCAGAAATGTTAATTTTTTTACTATAAATGACTATTGCATGTGAATTATCACTTTTGGAACTAAAACAAGAGTGTTTAGTGTAATTTTAATGCCTGAAATTGGTCTAAATTGACGCTTCTGAGTAGGAGAAAAAGTCTGTAAAAATGGCAATTTTGGTCACGTTGAGGCTTTAAAAAGTAGTTATTCAACATGAGGCATAATCCACATGACATTTTCAATCAATTTTTCTACAGTCCAAAAAAACAATTTTCTGATGAAAAACGAGGACCCGTGACCTGTCGAACTTTCTGCAGATGGTCAGAAATGGTAATTTTTTAATGTTTCAGTTTTTTTACTGTAAATAACTATTGCATGTGAATTAACACTTTTGGAACTAAAACAAGATTGTTTAGTGTAATTTTAATGCCTGAAATTGGTCGAAATAGAAGCTTCTGACTAGGAGAAAAAGTCTGTAAAAATGGCAATTTTGGTCACATTGAGGCTTTAAAAAGTAGTTATTCAACATGAGGCACAATCCAAATGAAATTTTCAATCAATTTTTCTACAGTCCAAAAAAACAATTTTCTGATGAAAAACGAGGACCCGTGACCTGTCGAACTTTCTCCAGATGGTCAGAAATGTTCCTTTTTTAATGTTTAATTTTTTGACTGTAAATGACTATTGCATGTGAATTATCACTTTTGGAACTAAAACAGGAGTGTTTAGAGTCATTTTAATGCCTGAAATTGGTTGAAATAGAAGCTTCTGAGTAGGAGAAAAAGTCTGTAAAAATGGCAATTTTGGTCACATTGAGGCTTTAAAAAGTAGTTATTGAACATGAGGCACAATCCAAATGACATTTTCAATCAATTTTTCTACAGTCCAAAAAAACAATTTTCTGATGAAAAACGAGGACCCGTGGCCTGTCGAACTTTCTCCAGATGGTCAGAAATGTTATTTTTTAATGTTAAATTTTTTGACTGTAAATGACTATTGCATGTGAATTATCACTTTTGGAACTAAAACAGGAGTGTTTAGTGTAATTTTATGCCTGAAATTGGTCGAAATAGAAGCTTCTGAGTAGGAGAAAAAGTCTGTAAAAATGGCAATTTTGGTCACGTTGAGGCTTTAAAAAGTAGTTATTCAACATGAGGCACAATCCAAATGACATTTTCAATCAATTTTTCTACTGTAAAAAAGAATCAATTTTCTGATGTAACACGAGGACCCGTGACCTGTCGAACTTTCTCCAGATGGTCAGAAATGGTAATTTTTTAATGTTTAATTTTTTGACTGTAAATAACTATTGCATGTGAATTAACACTTTTGGAACTAAAACAAGATTGTTTAGTGTACTTTTAATGCCTGAAATAGGTCGAACTAGAAGCTTCTGAGTAGGAGAAAAAGTCTGTAAAAATGGCAATTTTGGTCACATTGAGGCTTTAAAAAGTAGTTATTGAACATGAGGCACAATCCAAATGAAATTTTCAATCAATTTTTCTACAGTCCAAAAAAACAATTTTCTGATGAAAAACGAGGAACCGTGACCTGTCGAACTTTCTCCAGATGGTCAGAAATGGTAATTTTTTAATCTTTCAGTTTTTTTACTGTAAATGACTATTGCATGTGAATTATCACTTTTGGAACTAAAACAAGAGTGTTTAGAGTCATTTTAATGCCTGAAATTGGTTCAAATAGAAGCTTCTGAGAAGGAGAAAAAGTCTGTCAAAATGGCAATTTTGGTCACATCGAGGCTTTAAAAAGTAGTTATTCAACATGAGGCACAATCCAAATGACATTTTCAATCACTTTTTCTACAGTCCAAAAAATCAATTTTCTGATAAACGATGACCCGGGACCAGTCAAACTTTCTCCAGATGGTCAGAAATGGTAATTTTTTTATGTTTAATTTTTTGACTGTAAATGACTATTGCATGTGAATTCTCACTTTTGGAACTAAAACAAGAGTGTTTAGAGTCTTTTTAATGCCTGAAATTGGTCAAAATTGAAGCTTCTGAGTAGGAGAAAAAGTCTGTCAAAATGGCAATTTTGGTCACATTGAGGCTTTAAAAAGTAGTTATTCAACATGAGGCACAATCCAAATGCCATTTTCAATCAATTTTTCTACTGTAAAAAAGAATCAATTTTCTGATGAAACACGAGGACCCGTGACCTGTCGAACTTTCTCCAGATGGTCAGAAATGGTAATTTTTTAATGTTTAATTTTTTGACTGTAAATAACTATTGCATGTGAATTAACACTTTTGGAACTAAAACAAGATTGTTTAGTGTAATTTTAATGCCTGAAATTGGTCGAAATAGAAGCTTCTGACTAGGAGAAAAAGTCTGTAAAAATGGCAATTTTGGTCACATTGAAGCTTTAAAAAGTAGTTATTCAACATGAGGCACAATCCAAATGAAATTTTCAATGAATTTTTCTACAGTCCAAAAAAACAATTTTCTGATGAAAAACGAGGACCCGTGACCTGTCGAACTTTCTCCAGATGGTCAGAAATGTTACTTTTTTAATGTTTAATTTTTTGACTGTAAATGACTATTGCATGTGAATGATCACTTTTGG
This sequence comes from Triturus cristatus, assembly GCF_964204655.1. Taxonomy (NCBI): domain Eukaryota; kingdom Metazoa; phylum Chordata; class Amphibia; order Caudata; family Salamandridae; genus Triturus; species Triturus cristatus. The sequence goes on along the minus strand of NC_140584.1, from coordinate 114,855,615 downwards.
AACTAAAACAGGAGTGTTTAGAGTCATTTTAATGCCTGAAATTGGTTGAAATAGAAGCTTCTGAGTAGGAGAAAAAGTCTGTAAAAATGGCAATTTTGGTCACATTGAGGCTTTAAAAAGTAGTTATTCAACATGAGGCACAATCCACATGACATTTTCAATCAATTTTTCTACAGTCCAAAAAAACAATTTTCTGATGAAAAACGAGGACCTGTGACCTGGCGCACTTTCTTCAGATGGTCAGAAATGGTAATTTTTTAATTTTTAATTTTTTGACTGTAAATGACTATTGCATGTGAATTATCACTTTTGGAACTAAAACAAGTGTGTTTAGTGTAATTTTAATGCCTGAAATAGTTCGAACTAGAAGCTTCTGAGTAGGAGAAAAAGTCTGTAAAAATGGCAATTTTGGTCACATTGAGGCTTTAAAAAGTAGTTATTGAACATGAGGCACAATCCAAATGAAATTTTCAATCAATTTTTCTACAGTCCAAAAAAACAATTTTCTGATGAAAAACGAGGACCCGTGACCTGTCGAACTTTCTCCAGATGGTCAGAAATGGTAATTTTTTAATCTTTCAGTTTTTTTACTGTAAATGACTATTGCATGTGAATTATCACTTTTGGAACTAAAACAAGAGTGTTTTGTGTAATTTTAATGCCTGAAATTGGTCGAAATAGAAGCTTCTGAGTAGGAGCAAAAGTCTGTAAAAATGGCAATTTTGGTCACATTGAGGCTTTAAAAAGTAGTTATTCAACATGAGGCACAATCCACATGACATTTTCAATCAATTTTTCTACAGTCCAAAAAAACAATTTTCTGATGAAAAACAAGGACCCGTGACCTGTCGAACTTTCTCCAGATGGTCAGAAATGGTAATTTTTTAACGTTTAGGTTTTTTGACTGTAAATGACTATTGCATGTGAATTCTCACTTTTGGAACTAAAACAGGAGTGTTTAGAGTCATTTTAATGCCTGAAATTGGTTGAAATAGAAGCTTCTGAGTAGGAGAAAGTCTGTAAAAATGGCAATTTTGGTCACATTGAGGCTTTAAAAAGTAGTTATTCAACATGAGGCACAATCCACATGACATTTTCAATCAATTTTTCTACAGTCCAAAAAAACAATTTTCTGATGAAAAACGAGGACCTGTGACCTGGCGCACTTTCTTCAGATGGTCAGAAATGGTAATTTTTAAATTTTTAATTTTTTGACTGTAAATGACTATTGCATGTGAATTATCACTTTTGGAACTAAAACAAGTGTGTTTAGTGTAATTTTAATGCCTGAAATAGGTCGAACTAGAAGCTTCTGAGTAGGAGAAAAAGTCTGTAAAAATGGCAATTTTGGTCACATTGAGGCTTTAACCCCTTCGATGCGGCGCCAATTCCCGCTGAGCGCTGACCGTTTCTTGCGCGGGCGTGGTCATGACGGAACGGTTCCATCATGAGCACAGCTCAACCGACGCTCATGACGGAACCGTTCCGTCATGAGCACCGAAGGGGGCAAAAAGTAGTTATTCAACATGAGGCACAATCCACATGACATTTTCAATCAATTTTTCTACAGTCCAAAAAATCAATTTTCTGATGAAAAACGAGGACCTGTGACCTGTCGCACTTTCTTCAGATGGTCAGAAATGGTCATTTTTTAATTTTTAATTTTTTGACTGTAAATGACTATTGCATGTGAATTATCACTTTTGGAACTAAAGCAAGAGTGTTTAGTGTAATTTTAATGCCTGAAATTGGTTAAAATAGAAGCTTCTGAGAAGGAGAAAAAGTCTGTCAAAATGGCAATTTTGGTCACATTGAGGCTTTAAAAAGTAGTTATTCAACATGAGGCACAATCCAAATGACTTTTTCAATCACTTTTTCTACAGTCCAAAAAATCAATTTTCTGATGAAAAACGATGACCCGGGACCAGTCAAACTTTCTGCAGATGGTCAGAAATGGTAATTTTTTTTATGTTTAATTTTTTGACTGTAAATGACTATTGCATGTGAATTATCACTTTTGGAACTAAAACAGGAGTGTTTAGAGTCATTTTAATGCCTGAAATTGGTTGAAATAGAAGCTTCTGAGTAGGAGAAAAAGTCTGTAAAAATGGCAATTTTGGTCACATTGAGGCTTAAAAAGTAGTTATTCAACATGAGGCACAATCCACATGACATTTTCAATCAATTTTTCTACAGTCCAGAAAATCAATTTTCTGATGAAAAACGAGGACCTGTGACCTGTCGCACTTTCTTCAGATAGTCAGAAATGGTCATTTTTTAATTTTTAATTTTTTGACTGTAAATGACTATTGCATGTGAATTATCACTTTTGGAACTAAAACAAGTGTGTTTAGTGTAAATTTAATGCCTGAAAAAAGTCGAACTAGAAGCTTCTGAGTAGGAGAAAAAGTCTGTAAAAATGGCAATTTTGGTCACATTGAGGCTTTAAAAAGTAGTTATTGAACATGAGGCACAATCCAAATGAAATTTTCAATCAATTTTTCTACAGTCCAAAAAAACAATTTTCTGATGAAAAACGAGGACCCGTGACCTGTCGAACTTTCTCCAGATGGTCAGAAATGTTACTTTTTTAATGTTTAATATTTTGACTGTAAATGACTATTGCATGTGAATTATCACTTTTGGAACTAAAGCAAGAGTGTTTAGTGTAATTTTAATGCCTGAAATTGGTCGAAATAGAAGCTTCTGACTAGGTGAAAAAGTCTGTAAAAATGGCAATTTTGGTCACATTGAGGCTTTAAAAAGTAGTTATTCAACATGAGGCACAATCCAAATGAAATTTTCAATCAATTTTTCTACAGTCCAAAAAAACAATTTTCTGATGAAAAACGAGGACCCGTGACCTGTCGAACTTTCTCCAGATGGTCAGAAATGGTAATTTTTTAATGTTTAATATTTTGACTGTAAATGACTATTGCATGTGAATTATCACTTTTGGAACTAAAACAGGAGTGTTTAGAGTCATTTTAATGCCTGAAATTGGTCGAAATAGAAGCTTCTGAATAGGAGAAAAAGTCTGTAAAAATTGCAATTTTGGTCACATTGAGGATTTAAAAAGTAGTTATTCAACATGAGGCACAATCCACATGACATTTTCAATCAATTTTTCGACTGTCCAAAAAATAAATTTTCTGATGAAAAACGATGACCCGTGACCTGTCGAACTTTCTCCAGATGGTCAGATATGGTAATTTTTTAATGTTTAATTTTTTGACTGTAAATAACTATTGCATGTGAATTAACACTTTTGGAACTAAAACAAGATTGTTTAGTGTAATTTTAATGCCTGAAATTGGTCGAAATAGAAGCTTCTGACTAGGAGGAAAAGTCTGTAAAAATAGCAATTTTGGTCACATTGAGGCTTCAAAAAGTAGTTATTCAACATGAGGCACAACCCAAATGAAATTTTCAATCAATTTTTCTACAGTCCAAAAAAACAATTTTCTGATGAAAAACGAGGACCCGTGACCTGTCGAACTTTCTCCAGATGGTCAGAAATGGTAATTTTTTAATGTTTAATTTTTTGACTGTAAAAAACTATTGCATGTGAATTATCACTTTTGGAACTAAAACAAGAGTGTTTAGTGTAATTTTAATGCCTGAAATTGGTTGAAATAGAAGCTTCTGAGAAGGAGAAAAAGTCTGTAAAAATGGCAATTTTGGTCACATTGAGGCTTTAAAAAGTAGTTATTCAACATGAGGCACAATCCACATGACATTTTCAATCAATTTTTCTACAGTCCAAAAAATCAATTTTCTGATGAAAAACGAGGACCTGTGACCTGTCGCACTTTCTTCAGATGGTCAGAAATGGTAATTTTTTAATTTTTTGACTGTAAATGACTATTGCATGTGAATTATCACTTTTGGAACTAAAACAAGAGTGTTTAGAGTCATTTTAATGCCTGAAATTGGTTCAAATAGAAGCTTCTGAGAAGGAGAAAAAGTCTGTAAAAATGGCAATTTTGGTCACATTGAGGCTTTAAAAAGTAGTTATTCAACATGAGGCACAATCCACATGACATTTTCAATCAATTTTTCTACAGTCCAAAAAATCAATTTTCTGATGAAAAACGAGGACCTGTGACCTGTCGAACTTTCTTCAGATGGTCAGAAATGGTAATTTTGTAATTTTTAATTTTTTGACTGTAAATGACTCTTGCATGTGAATTATCACTTTTGGAACTAAAACAGGAGTGTTTAGAGTCATTTTAATGCCTGAAATTGGTTGAAATAGAAGCTTCTGAGTAGGAGAAAAAGTCTGTAAAAATGGCAATTTTGGTCACATTGAGGCTTTAACCCCTTCGATGCGGCGCCGATTCCCGCTGAGCGCTGACCGTTTCTTGCGCGGGCGTGGTCATGACGGAACGGTTCCGTCATGAGCACAGCTCAACCGACGCTCATGACGGAACCGTTCCGTCATGAGCACCGAAGGGGTTAAAAAGTAGTTATTCAACATGAGGCACAATCCACATGACATTTTCAATCAATTTTTCTACAGTCCAAAAAATCAATTTTCTGATGAAAAACGAGGACCTGTGACCTGTCGCACTTTCTTCAGATGGTCAGAAATGGTCATTTTTTAATTTTTTGACTGTAAATGACTATTGCATGTGAATTATCACTTTTGGAACTAAAGCAAGAGTGTTTAGTGTAATTTTAATGCCTGAAATTGGTTCAAATAGAAGCTTCTGAGAAGGAGAAAAAGTCTGTCAAAATGGCAATTTTGGTCACATCGAGGCTTTAAAAAGTAGTTATTCAACATGAGGCACAATCCAAATGAAATTTTCAATCAATTTTTCTACAGTCCAAAAAAACAATTTTCTGATGAAAAACGATGACCCGGGACCAGTCAAACTTTCTCCAGATGGTCAGAAATGGTAATTTTTTTATGTTTAATTTTTTGACTGTAAATGACTATTGCATGTGAATTATCACTTTTGGAACTAAAACAAGAGTGTTTAGAGTCTTTTTAATGCCTGAAATTAGTTGAAATAGAAGCTTCTGAGTAGGAGAAAAAGTCTGTAAAAATGGCAATTTTGGTCACGTTGAGGCTTTAAAAAGTAGTTATTCAACATGAGGCACAATCCACATGACATTTTCAATCAATTTTTCTACAGTCCAAAAAATCAATTTTCTGATGAAAAACGAGGACCTGTGACCTGTCTAACTTTCTTCAGATGGTCAGAAATGTTAATTTTTTAATGTTTAATTTTTTGACTGTAAATGACTATTGCATGTGAATTATCACTTTTGGAACTAAAACAAGAGTGTTTAGTGTAATTTTTGATGCCTGAAATTGGTCGAAATAGAAGCTTCTGAGTAGGAGAAAAAGTCTGTAAAAATGGCAATTTTGGTCACATTGAGGCTTAAAAAGTAGTTATTCAACATGAGGCACAATCCACATGACATTTTCAATCAATTTTTCTACAGTCCAAAAAATCAATTTTCTGATGAAAAACGAGGACCTGTGACCTGTCGCACTTTCTTCAGATAGTCAGAAATGGTCATTTTTTAATTTTTAATTTTTTGACTGTAAATGACTATTGCATGTGAATTATCACTTTTGGAACTAAAATAAGTGTGTTTAGAGTCATTTTAATGCCTGAAATTGGTCGAAATAGAAGCTTCTGAGTAGGAGAAAAAGTCTGTAAAAATGGCAATTTTGGTCACATTGAGGCTTTAAAAAGTAGTTATTCAACATGAGGCACAATCCAAATGACATTTTCAATCACTTTTTCTACAGTCCAAAAAATCAATTTTCTGATGAAAAACGATGACCCGGGACCAGCCAAACTTTCTCCAGATGGTCAGAAATGGTAATTTTTTTATGTTTAATTTTTTGACTGTAAATAACTATTGCATGTGAATTATCACTTTTGGAACTAAAACAGGAGTGTTTAGAGTCATTTTAATGCCTGAAATTGGTTGAAATAGAAGCTTCTGAGTAGGAGAAAAAGTCTGTAAAAATGGCAATTTTGGTCACATTGAGGCTTTAACCCCTTCGATGCGGCGCCGATTCCCGCTGAGCGCTGACCGTTTCTTGCGCGGGCGTGGTCATGACGGAACGGTTCCGTCATGAGCACAGCTCAACCGACGCTCATGACGGAACCGTTCCGTCATGAGCACCGAAGGGGTTAAAAAGTAGTTATTCAACATGAGGCACAATCCACATGACATTTTCAATCAATTTTTCTACAGTCCAAAAAATCAATTTTCTGATGAAAAACGAGGACCTGTGACCTGTCGCACTTTCTTCAGATGGTCAGAAATGGTCATTTTTTAATTTTTAATTTTTCGACTGTAAATGACTATTGCATGTGAATTATCACTTTTGGAACTAAAGCAAGAGTGTTTAGTGTAATTTTAATGCCTGAAATTGGTTCAAATAGAAGCTTCTGAGAAGGAGAAAAAGTCTGTCAAAATGGCAATTTTGGTCACATCGAGGCTTTAAAAAGTAGTTATTCAACATGAGGCACAATCCAAATGAAATTTTCAATCAATTTTTCTACAGTCCAAAAAAACAATTTTCTGATGAAAAACGATGACCCGGGACCAGTCAAACTTTCTCCAGATGGTCAGAAATGGTAATTTTTTTATGTTTAATTTTTTGACTGTAAATAACTATTGCATGTGAATTATCACTTTTGGAACTAAAACAAGATTGTTTAGTGTAATTTTAATGCCTGAAATTGGTCGAAATAGAAGCTTCTGACTAGGAGAAAAAGTCTGTAAAAATGGCAATTTTGGTCACATTGAGGCTTTAAAAAGTAGTTATTCAACATGAGGCACAATCCAAATGAAATTTTCAATCAATTTTTCTACAGTCCAAAAAAACTATTTTCTGATGAAAAACGAGGACCCGTGACCTGTCGAACTTTCTCCAGATGGTCAGAAATGTTAATTTTTTGACTATAAATGACTATTGCATGTGAATTATCACTTTTGGAACTAAAACAAGTGTGTTTAGTGTAATTTTAATGCCTGAAATAGGTCGAACTAGAAGCTTCTGAGTAGGAGAAAAAGTCTGTAAAAATGGCAATTTTGGTCACATTGAGGCTTTAAAAAGTAGTTATTGAACATGAGGCACAATCCAAATGAAATTTTCAATCAATTTTTCTACAGTCCAAAAAAACAATTTTCTGATGAAAAACGAGGACCCGTGACCTGTCGAACTTTCTCCAGATGGTCAGAAATTGTAATTTTTTAATGTTTCAGTTTTTTTACTGTAAATGACTATTGCATGTGAATTATCACTTTTGGAACTAAAACAAGAGTGTTTAGTGTAATTTTAATGCCTGAAATTGGTCTAAATTGACGCTTCTGAGTAGGAGAAAAAGTCTGTAAAAATGGCAATTTTGGTCACGTTGAGGCTTTAAAAAGTAGTTATTCAACATGAGGCACAATCCACATGACATTTTCAATCAATTTTTCTACAGTCCAAAAAATCAATTTTCTGATGAAAAACGAGGACCTGTGACCTGTCTAACTTTCTTCAGATGGTCAGAAATGTTAATTTTGTAATGTTTAATTTTTTGACTGTAAATGACTATTGCATGTGAATTATCACTTTTGGAACTAAAACAAGAGTGTTTAGTGTAATTTTTGATGCCTGAAATTGGTCAAAATAGAAGCTTCTGAGTAGGAGAAAAAGTCTGTAAAAATGGCAATTTTGGTCACATTGAGGCTTAAAAAGTAGTTATTCAACATGAGGCACAATCCACATGACCTTTTCAATCAATTTTTCTACAGTCCAAAAAATCAATTTTCTGATGAAAAACGAGGACCTGTGACCTGTCGCACTTTCTTCAGATAGTCAGAAATGGTCATTTTTTAATTTTTAATTTTTTGACTGTAAATGACTATTGCATGTGAATTATCACTTTTGGAACTAAAATAAGTGTGTTTAGAGTCATTTTAATACCTGAAATTGGTCGAAATAGAAGCTTCTGAGTAGGAGAAAAAGTCTGTAAAAATGGCAATTTTGGTCACATTGAGGCTTTAAAAAGTAGTTATTCAACATGAGGCACAATCCACATGACATTTTCAATCAATTTTTCCACAGTCCAAAAAATCAATTTTCTGATGAAAAACGAGGACCCGTGACCTGTCGAACTTTCTCCAGATGGTCAGAAATGGTAATTTTTTAATGTTTACGTTTTTGACTGTAAATGACTATTGCATGTGAATTATCACTTTTGGAACTAAAACCAGAGTATTCAGAGTCATTTTAATGCCTGAAATTGGTTCAAATAGAAGATTCTGAGAAGGAGAAAAAGTCTGTCAAAATGGCAATTTTGGTCACATCGAGGCTTTAAAAAGTAGTTATTCAACATGAGGCACAATCCAAATGACATTTTCAATCACTTTTTCTACAGTCCAAAAAATCAATTTTCTGATGAAAAACGATGACCCGTGACCCGTCGAACTTTCTCCAGATGGTCAGAAATGGTAATTTTTTAACGTTTAAGTTTTTTGACTGTAAATGACTATTGCATGTGAATTATCACTTTTGGAACTCACACAAGAGTGTTTAGAGTCATTTTAATGCCTGAAATTGGTTCAAATAGAAGCTTCTGAGAAGGAGAAAAAGTCTGTCAAAATGGCAATTTTGGTCACATCGAGGCTTTAAAAAGTAGTTATTCAACATGAGGCACAATCCACATGACATTTTCAATCAATTTTTCTACAGTCCAAAAAATCAATTTTCTGATGAAAAACGATGACCCGGGACCAGTCAAACTTTCTCCAGATGGTCAGAAATGGTAATTTTTTATGTTTAATTTTTTGAGTGTAAAAGACTATTGCATGTGAATTATCACTTTTGGAACTATAACAGGAGTGTTTAGAGTCATTTTAATGCCTGAAATTGGTTGAAATAGAAGCTTCTGAGTAGGAGAAAAAGTCTGTAAAAATGGCAATTTTGGTCACATTGAGGCTTTAAAAAGTAGTTATTCAACATGAGGCACAATCCAAATGACATTTTCAATCAATTTTTCTACTGTAAAAAAGAATCAATTTTCTGATGAAAAACGAGGACCCGTGACCTGTCGAACTTTCTCCAGATGGTCAGAAATGGTAATTTTTTAATGTTTAATTTTTTGACTGTAAATAACTATTGCATGTGAATTAACACTTTTGGAACTAAAACAAGATTGTTTAGTGTAATTTTAATGCCTGAAATTGGTCGAAATAGAAGCTTCTGACTAGGAGAAAAAGTCTGTAAAAATGGCAATTTTGGTCACATTAAGGCTTTAAAAAGTAGTTATTGAACATGAGGCACAATCCAAATGAAATTTTCAATCAATTTTTCTACAGTCCAAAAAAACAATTTTCTGATGAAAAACGAGGACCCGTGACCTGTCGAACTTTCTCCAGATGGTCAGAAATGGTAATTTTTTAATGTTTCAGTTTTTTTTTACTGTAAATGACTATTGCATGTGAATTATCACTTTTGGAACTAAAACAAGAGTGTTTAGTGTAATTTTAATGCCTGAAATTGGTCTAAATTGACGCTTCTGAGTAGGAGAAAAAGTCTGTAAAAATGGCAATTTTGGTCACGTTGAGGCTTTAAAAAGTAGTTATTCAACATGAGGCACAATCCACATGACATTTTCAATCAATTTTTCTACAGTCCAAGAAATCAATTTTCTGATGAAAATCGAGGACCTGTGACCTGTCTAACTTTCTTCAGATGGTCAGAAATGTTAATTTTTTAATGTTTAATTTTTTGACTGTAAATGACTATTGCATGTGAATTATCACTTTTGGAACTAAAACAAGAGTGTTTAGTGTAATTTTTGATGCCTGAAATTGGTCGAAATAGAAGCTTCTGAGTAGGAGCAAAAGTCTGTAAAAATGGCAATTTTGGTCACATTGAGGCTTTAAAAAGTAGTTATTCAACATGAGGCACAATCCACATGACATTTTCAATCAATTTTTCCACAGTCCAAAAAATCAATTTTCTGATGAAAAACGAGGACCCGTGACCTGTCGAACTTTTTCCAGATGGTCAGAAATGGTAATTTTTTAATGTTTACGTTTTTGACTGTAAATGACTATTGCATGTGAATTATCACTTTTGGAACTAAAACAGGAGTGTTTAGAGTCATTTTAATGCCTGAAATTGGTTGAAATAGAAGCTTCTGAGTAGGAGAAAAAGTCTGTAAAAATGGCAATTTTGGTCACATTGAGGCTTTAACCCCTTCGATGCGGCGCCGATTCCCGCTGAGCGCTGACCGTTTCTTGCGCGGGCGTGGTCATGACGGAACCGTTCCGTCATGAGCACCGAAGGGGTTAAAAAGTAGTTATTCAACATGAGGCACAATCCACATGACATTTTCAATCAATTTTTCTACAGTCCAAAAAATCAATTTTCTGATGAAAAACGAGGACCTGTGACCTGTCGCACTTTCTTCAGATGGTCAGAAATGGTAATTTTGTAATTTTTATTTTTTGACTGTAAATGACTATTGCATGTGAATTATCACTTTTGGAACTAAAACAAGTGTGTTTAGTGTAATTTTAATGCCTGAAATAGGTCGAACTAGAAGCTTCTGAGTAGGAGAAAAAGTCTGTAAAAATGGCAATTTTGGTCACATTGAGGCTTTAAAAAGTAGTTATTGAACATGAGGCACAATCCAAATGAAATTTTCAATCAATTTTTCTACAGTCCAAAAAAACAATTTTCTGATGAAAAACGAGGACCCGTGACCTGTCGAACTTTCTCCAGATGGTCAGAAATGGTAATTTTTTAATGTTTCAGTTTTTTTACTGTAAATGACTATTGCATGTGAATTATCACTTTTGGAACTAAAACAAGAGTGTTTAGTGTAATTTTAATGCCTGAAATTGGTCTAAATTGACGCTTCTGAGTAGGAGAAAAAGTCTGTAAAAATGGCAATTTTGGTCACGTTGAGGCTTTAAAAAGTAGGTATTCAACATGAGGCACAATCCACATGACATTTTCAATCAATTTTTCTACAGTCCAAAAAATCCATTTTCTGATGAAAAACGAGGACCTGTGACCTGTCGAACTTTCTTCAGATGGTCAGAAATGGTAATTTTTTAATGTTTAATTTTTTGACTGTAAATGACTATTGCATGTGAATTATCACTTTTGGAACTAAAACAAGAGTGTTTAGTGTAATTTTTGATGCCTGAAATTGGTCGAAATAGAAGCTTCTGAGTAGGAGCAAAAGTCTGTAAAAATGGCAATTTTGGTCACATTGTGGAAATGTGGATTTTCCTGATCAGTTATGTCCCCTATCTTGGACCCCAACAGTTCTATATGCATGTTACAAGTACATGTATGTTCCCTCCAGTTCCAGTTTCTAAGACGTAAACATATGTGTGTCTACCGTCAACATGTTCTCTGTCAGATCCGCCATCAATGGGCTGGATATTCGATTCCTAAGTATAAAAGGCCACCGACTTTATATGGCTAAGTTACTTCATTTTTACAGTTCAGGCGAGTAGGCCCGATTCTGTCCTCAAAGCCTTTCCCTGCTCTCTGTCTCTGACAGCTTCAGCTTGAGCTCGCATCTGTATCCATGAACTTTGTCCTACTCCCTGTGCAGCTAACGGTGCCTGCCTCGGCCAGTTTTCGCCTGTCTGCCAAGAAGTTGTATTTCACCTTCGAATTATCTATTTTGCTCTTCAGCCGATGCATTCCTGTCCAGTGATTTAGGTAAACATTTCCTTTAGCTCACAAGCAAGGGACTTAGCCTTTCCGTCCTCCTGCAAGTGATTCATAGCCCTGTTGCCATGGAAAGTTTTCTGCCCCTCGCTTCTCATATAGACACTTAGACGCTTGTATACGCACACAGTCAGTATAGAATAGATTCTGTCCGAGAGTCTCTTCCTTGTGGATAACATAGTTCTTTAAACATAGGATGTTAGATATGATTTGGGATAAGGATGACTTGACCCCAGACTTCTCGTCTCCACATGTAGAGCTAAATGTCAAGTCCCCTTCACCCCCTAGTTGCACGTCAATTACACGTCATGCTGCCGCGCGCGCATCTATGCCAAGTATTATCTTATAGATCCACCTATGTCTGATAATTCTAACCAATCATGTTTCTTTTATTCCTTATTACGCCTAGTTTCGATTATGTCACTGTTTTGTCACTTTTCTTATCAAATGTTACGCCTTCTACATTCGTTTCATTGTAATGAACTTATTATAAAAATACATGTCTGTTAATAAATTATTGTACTTCACTTCCTGAACCTTCGTGGTGACGGAACCTGAGGGCCGCGACTCGAGTCGGCCATTTTGAATGGAATAAAGCCCATTAGAAACCTCTTATACCACGGATTCTGCCTCTTGTTATTTTGAGCTATTTACTTTAATTTAAGATTCCGCATGAAATTCAGTCCGGTAATATTTATTTTATTTACCACATAATGGCGCCCGAACAGGGAAACTTTCTCATCTCACGCGCCGGCGGTGCGTTGCAGGCCCGGTCTCCTGCCACAGCTGGACGGACCATAAACGCGTACCAGCAGGATTTCCTGTAAGCTCCCTCCGGTCAAGCGGGGGCGACTGAGGCTGCGATCAACCCAGACGAGGCGGTGAGAAGTGCGAAGTATCCCGACCAGAGCCTAGCTGAGAGAGCAAGATCCGAGGTATACAGAGGCCCACCAGGTGCAGAGGGTCCGATGTCCGCAGTTATCGAGTCCTGTCCATTCTCTGAGGCCTTCCGTTTCAAGGAGCTACTCGGTGAGTACCATCGCCGAGGAGGCGTGTTGACGCGCACATAGGTTGTGCCGGTCAAGACGGATTTGGGTACACAAATCCGGTCTGCACTGTTTAGCAGTGTATATGTACTGTTTAGCAGTATATCAAGTATTCCGAAGTATTCAGTTATTGTCAAGAATTCAGCGTGGTGATTAGTTAAGCAGACTGTCATCATTGTCGATCATTGTTATAATGTTTAATGTTTAATGTTTAAAGTATTCAGAAAATGTCTTGCATATTGTGGTATGAATGACTGTTCATTGTTCACTGTTCATTATTGTGTTTCTCGTATTAAGTAAGTTCAAGAGTAAGTATCAGGTCAGTTGTCAATATGCCGCTCTTCTCGAAGTTAAGACAGATTACTACCAGAAAAGGGGTGCTTGAAGAAGCAGTCCCTATTCCTCCTAGAGATACTCCAGGACATTTCATGTACCATAAACATGGCTTAGATGCCATATTGTTTCTTGATCTATGGGTAGATTATACCAAAGGATTACCGGAAAGTCAAAGGTGGCCCATAGCGGGAACCTGGGATGCAGAGTGCATCATGAAAGTGGAGGAAGAGTTATGGAAAAGAAAGGTCAGACAGTCACAGAAAGACGCTGTTGAGTTATGGCGTAAAGAATCTCATAGACGAACAGAAAAAGCACGTAGACAAGAAGAGAGGAGTAAAGAGAGTTCAAAGAAAGTTCAAGAAAATCTATTAATTGAGGAAGGTATCCGAGTGAAATCAGAACAAGTGAATAGACAAAGAAATGCTCTTATGAATGGTATGTATCCCCTTCTAGCCGAAGGACTACCTAAGGCTGCTCCAGAGATACCAAAAGACTTGCCACCCCCGTTATTTCCAATTAAGGTACATCCAAAGGGGCATCCCAGAACCGCAGAAGATGTTTTTCTTTCCTCATATCTAGATGACGCAGCTCCCAAGTATGCTAACGCTGCACCACATAGACCGTCTGGCGGAGGGGTTCAACGTCAGGATCAGGTATCTGTCCCCGTGCAACAGCAAGTCCCGATACAAGCATCGGCAAGCACATCTGTTTCCGCATCTGTCTCCGCAGTCGACTCTACAGGGGTATCGACACCCATAGTTGCTGTGTCACGTTCGACGAACCCATTCACACCCGACGCCCCAGATGGGGCCACGGGAGGTGCTAGCAGTACTTTCACACCACCTAGAATAAATAAACTTGTTTTTCAAGAGTCAGCACATTCACGTACACCTAAGTTCGTAAATGAACGTACGCTTAAGGAACTCCTTGTAAATTGTAGATATGACCCCGTGGTCGGTAAAGAGGACGAAATGGTCCTGGCATCATTACGTATCAGACGAGCCGCAGAGTACTTAGCAAGGTTACCAGGGATGACTACGCATCTGGATAACATATATCATTTTGTTCAAACAGGACGAGATCCAGGATGTATTAACAGAGCTATGGAATTCCAGAAAGTAGAAATACAGGGGGAACTGTTACGTTTCCTCATAAACTGTGTGATCAGAAATCAAGATCGTCCGGGGGTAGACCGGAATGCAATGCTTATTCTTACAAGATGGAGTCAGAATATATCAGAAGGGAGACACGATAAGCAAAATTGTATAATAGCCATGTGCCGAAAAATACGTAAAGAAATAGAGCGTATTCATGAAGAGAGATTGGGAACAGACGAGTTTGAGCAAGATGAAGTGTCCGAATCAGGGAATTCTGCAAGACAGTCAGAGACCATAGCCTATGTAGGCAGAGGAAGATCTTGTGAAAATACTAGATGTTTTTCTGATCCAATACACTCTGTATGTCCAAATAATAGCAGAACGTATCCGACGCCTGTAATGAATCTGAAGTCTCCTGAACATTCGTTTCAAGCCGCAGATAAAATACTACGAGAACGAAGAGGTTACCACCTCCTCGATTCCATGGATGAGCAAGAATTAGCCAGATCAGCCGTTCACTGGATTGTTAGTCCTGAAAAATACGGTGATGAGACCGTAGCACACACGTTTCTCAACCTCAGTACAGATGAACAACGTTTAGCTGGAATCTATATGATTCAGCAACTCCTCATATTATATAAGAGCCAACATGCTGACCCTGGTCCTTTACCTGATATATTAACGGAACTACTCACGAACAGATGGAGAGGTTCTAGCAACAAGCTAATTAAAGAGATATTAGTGTCACGTAAACAGTACGTCCTTTTTGTAAATCCAGATTCGCTCTCCCTGCCCCCCAGAGAAAGAGCACCGTACTACATGGATAGACAAAATCCTTTACGGGAAGTGCACCCAATAAAAGGCGAAGACAATGAGTTTCACCGTGTATTTGTTTACACACCCATATCAAAAATGGAATTATTAGAAATGAAGAAAGTAGTACCTAGTCATGACAAAGACCCAGCGGGTTTCCACCGAGAAATTAAAGACATGTTACTGATGGGAGAGTACACCTTTCCTGATATTATGACGATATTAAAGGTGCTTTTGCCTGCTGGCATATATGAAAAACTGAAAGAAAAAGAGTGGGAAGTGGGAGACCAAAAGATAGACTGGACAGCATTAGCAGAGGAAGAAAGGGGCCGAGCTGCAGGTTCAGGGCTCGGGGATAAAGTTAAACTATTACCAGGTTTACTAGTACAGGTACTGCCACGTTTATTAACTACAAAAAAGGAAGATTGGGGTGCAATCACAGCCTGTAAACAAAAGCAAGATGAAGACACAAGCGATTATTATGCTCGATTTGAAAAATGTTTTGGTATAAATAGTGGTATAAAAGCAAGTAGTGACTCATATCCACACTTATTTGTGACAAAATTAGTGGAAAATGCATTGCCTCCAGTGAAGAATAGAATATTGAAATTCGAGAGTACCTGGCAAAGTAACACTCCGTCGCAAATGCTACAAATGTTACAGTATCATCACAATAGAATTAGGGATGAACAAGAACACGAGCATAGACGCATGAAGGATACAAAAATGAAAATGCTAGTTTCTCAGACAGTACCAGCAGATGGTCACAAAAAGGGTGTGACACATTCTGGTGATTCTGCAGTTCCTGTAAAAGGAACCTGCAATTACTGTAAACAACTAGGCCATTATGTACATGATTGTCAAGTCCTGAAACGAAATATAGCTACAGGTATTGCAAAAGAGAGACCACGATTAGTTAGACAAGATCAGAATGAAAAAGGAGCTATGCAGCATGGACAGTCCGTGCCAGTTCAGCAACAGTCTATGCCAGCCTCACAGCAACCCATACAGTTTGTGCCAGCTGCACCACCGTTGCCTGCTACTGCCACACAAACCACAACACAACAAATGTATCAGACTGCACAGTATGAATACCCTGAGTATCAGCGTTACGCATGAACCAGCCTAGAGAGGGAAGTTGACTTACCGCTTATCGAGATTCCGGTAGATCAAGAAGGACCTTATGTACATAGTGAATTATTAGGTCAAGATAGAAAATTCTTACTCGATACAGGGGCAAGTCGAACAACCATAAAACGTAGTGAAGTTCCAGGGGCACCCCTCTCAGGCTCTCAAAATGTTTCCCTTGGTTTTTCAGGAAAACCTATTGTTAATGAAGTATCACAGCCTCTACCACTTACGATAGGACCTTTGACACGAACTACAGATTTATTGCTTACTAAATCATGCCCAGAAAATCTGTTAGGAATTAAAACTCTGAAAG
Source organism: Triturus cristatus (assembly GCF_964204655.1). Classification (NCBI taxonomy): domain Eukaryota; kingdom Metazoa; phylum Chordata; class Amphibia; order Caudata; family Salamandridae; genus Triturus; species Triturus cristatus. Next base: position 114,839,160 of record NC_140584.1, on the reverse strand, counting down.
CACTAGGAGCCATAATATGTTGTTCTCCGGAAGGAGTAAGGTTGTTTTTGCGTGATTTTAAAGGTCACTATGTGTCTAGAGACATGGATCCCCGACTACAGATTTTACCAGTACATCTATGGGCACAAGGCCCTACGGATGTTGGCTGCATGAACATTACACCCTATCGAGTTACATTGAAAGCAGGAGTGGTACTACCACGAATGCGACAATACAAGTTACCGCATGATGCTGTAGTGGCTTTGTTGAAAATCATTGATGAGCTAATTGCCCAGGGAGTAGTTGTAGAAACAGACTCCAATGTATGTAATTCACCGATAATTCCGATTCTTGAACGAACTGATCCTACTGCCCCACCAGTGTACCGATTGGTTATTGATTTGCGTGAACTAAACAAGTGTATTGTACCACAATTCCCTGTGGTCCCTGATATATCATCATTGTTGACAGCAATTGATTCCGAAGCAACATTTTTTACTGTAATTGATCTCAAGAATGCCTTTTTCAGCGTCCCAATAGATCCGGAAAGCCAATACTTGTTCGGATTCAGTTTAAATGGGCGCAGCTTTAAATTCTCACGCGCTCCCCAAGGATTTACAGAAAGCCCCAGCATCTACAGCCAAGCACTGAAACGAGAACTTGACAGTATACACATGCCAGTCAATACTGCACTGCTTCAATATGTCGATGATCTGCTGATCACCGCGAGAAGCGAGCCAGAATGTGAAAAAGCTTCTCTGACAGTTTTACATTTCCTAGCCGACAAGGGGCACAAGGTGTCCCCTTCTAAGCTGCAATTCTGTGTTCAGCGAGTTATTTATCTTGGTCACTCGCTGTCCAAGGAGGGAAGGCAGCTTACACCAGATCGCATCCAGTTAATTGCTAACATGTCAATACCCCAGACACAAAAGGAGGTGCGGGCTTTCATAGGCCTCACTTCATATTGTAGGCAGTGGATCCCTCAGTACGCATTTCTAGCAAAACCACTCATTCAGTTAACCACACAGGAGGCAGCCACATCGACTGTTCTCCCTTGGACTCAGGAACATACACAAGCTTTTGAAAGCTTAAAAGAAGCTTTATGTCAAGCACCTGTTTTAGCAACACCATGTTATAGCAAACCTTTTACACTCTTTGTTACAGAACGCGAAGGTACTGCCTTGTCAGTACTCACTCAGGATCAAGCAGGATCACGCAAGCCATGTGCTTATTTTTCCAGTACATTAGATCCCGTAGCTCAGGCTTTGCCTGCATGCCTGAAATCAGTGGCAGCGACAGCTTTAGCAATCAGACAAAGCGATGCCATAGTATTAGGACACCCATTGACAGTACAAGTACCACATGCAGTAGAGGTTCTTGTGAACCGAACACAAACACAACACTTGACCATAGCAAGACTTACTGGTTATGAACTGACATTGTTTCAACCACACATAGAGATCCGACGGTGTAATACATTGAATCCTGCTACACTATTACCTGTAATTGGAACAGACCCACTAGCTCATGATTGTGTTGAAATCATTGAAATAAAGACGAAACCTAGACAAGACTTGACAGACGTTCCATTGTTAGATCCAGACCTGACGTTGTATGTAGACGGATCATGCATGAGAGCAAGTACAGGAGATTTAGTGGCCGCGTATGCAGTCACAACAGACACTGAAGTTATTGAGACACATTGTATAGATACTCTGTCAGCCCAAGCAGCAGAACTTATTGCTCTAACGCAAGCCTGTATTCAAGCCACAAATAAGAAAGTTAATGTATACACTGACTCACGTTATGCATTCGGAGTTGTACACGACTTCGGCGTGCTATGGCGAGAGAGAGGTTATTTAACGTCCCATGGTGCCCACATTCAGCACGGGCCCCTCATTCATGCCTTGTTAGACGCAATACATCTACCCACTGCTATATCGATTATGAAATGTAAAGCACACACGAAGGTTACTGATACCATTTCTCAAGGCAATGATTTAGCTGACAGAACAGCTAAACAGACTGCTCAGAATCGCACATTAGACATGACAAAGCCAATAGTTCAGACACCAACACAGTGTATGACAATTAAGGATCCCACACTTGACGTAATTGACATACAGACACATGCCACAGCAGAAGAAATAAAGAAATGGACTGAACTAGGAGGGATCCAGACAGATCAAGGATGGATGACGAAGGAGAAATCTGTATGGTTTCTCCCTGATTCCATGGTTCAAGCCATTATAGCTACAGTTCACAGTCCAGCACATTTAGGAGAGAAGGCTATGCTAGACAGCATTCAACACATTTGGTTCAACAAACATTTACGAGCAGCAGCTAAACAAAAAGTTCGTACCTGTATGATATGTTGTCAGTTTAATCCAGGAAAGAGTGTTCCCGTAGAGCAGGGTGGATTTCAGCCTCCTGACCATCCTTTTGAAGTCCTCCAGATGGATTATATTCAGATGGAACGTTGTCGAGGATTCAAATATGTCCTCGTAGTTGTCTGCGCTCTCTCCCGTTGGACAGAGGCGTATCCCGTATCAGATTACACTGCCCCGACTACTGCCAAGCAGCTAGTTCGAGAATTCTTCCCACGGTACGGTTTACCACGTGTTGTATATTCAGATAACGGTCAGCCTTTCTCATCCGAATTAATGAAACATGTCTCACTCTTGTTGGGATATCAGTGGAAATTCCACTGTGTCCGACACCCCGAGGCAGCAGGTCTCGTAGAAAGACATAACCAGACACTGAAAATCAGACTGTCCAAAATATGTAGAGAGAAAGGTGTCGACTGGATAGTAGCATTACCAGTTGCACTCTTTTACATGAGAATGGTAGCACACTCTAGAACAGGGCTATCCCCGTATGAGGTGATCTTTGGTAGACCACCGAATATGTGGGGGACGCCTATACCACGTAAAATAACTGATGTTGACTGTAATATGCTGACAGATTACCTGGCTTCCTTGATGTCTGCACTACAATCTTCTCGTTCACAGGTAGCTGCAGCCTTTCCCGACAACACTGAGGCGAAACCCCATGACGTTGTTCCGGGTAATCTTGTCTTTGTGAGAAACTTCGACAGGAAAAGTCAATTGGAGCCCAGGTGGAAAGCACCCAAGTTGGTCCTGTTGACCACAAGAACAGCCGTGAAGATCGAGGGACGAAAAGGGTGGATTCATTCGAGTCACGTCAAAAAATTTCATGGACTTCCTCCTGACACAGACAGTACTGCCCGTGTGTCTTCCCCCATTGACTCAAAGCTACCTTTGGCTGAGGCCAGTAGCACCGAACTCTATAAACAGAAACTCAGGTCCAGATCTAAACTGTCGGACGATTTGATTGTTTAAGTCCTCTCCAAGGTGAAGCGGTTGAATCTGTCCCGACATGTACCCCTTAGGTCTGAATCATGTAGAGTCCAGAATCATAATGAAACGACATGCTTATTGTAAATTACTGCGTAACCACTGTATTGTGACTTTATTAATTTTGTCTTCCTTGAGTTTTTTAATAGTTACTGCAAGTATATTGTTGCATATGTATTATCCTGTTTCTAAACGTGTTTTCAATATAACTGATGAACATTCTTTTAGTGACCTACCGCCACATGAATTATCTTATAGACTTGCGCTGCGCAATAACACATTCATTAGTATGTTACATCATTCCCATCAGACTAGTAATGCGACCAATTGTTGGGTGTGTGGCCGAATTCCTCCCTATCAGAATAACAAAGGAGTTCTGCCTTTCTTTCCACATCCATTCACACACAATGGCTCCTGTGGAGCATGGTTTAGTTTATTAAATTCCATAGACCCAGACACAGCAGTTTATCAACAACATTGGATATGGGGAAATCTGAATCTAGTTTTATTCAAAGTCTGTCACCCTAATAAGGAGGGTCACCCCAGTAGAACAGGAACTGATTTAGAAAATGAAGTGTATAAATTAGGTAATTTTACGCCTAATCTTATGATTCTGAATGTCAAATCCGAAGTTGAACTAATTCTGCCCACTATGTCAGTATTTCCAGTTAAGGGTGAATTATGTGTAAGAAAAGTTGGTTCCATACATATGGGCCATAGCCAATGCGTTACTACAGTAGAATATAGTGATCAAGGCAAATCTTCATTTAGAGCTTCTCGCCATTCTTACTTCATATGTGGTCAGACGGCATATATGCGTCTGCCTCTAGATTGGGATGGTACCTGTTACATAGCATTCCTTTTGCCACCTGTTTTCCTAGCTCCTCCTGATTATTATCGAGATGTTCATTTAGTACACAATAGAGAGCAAAGAGATCTCCCAGTTGTCGATTATACTGAGACAGCATGGGACAAGTATGTAGATTTCAATAAAGGTATCTTTCCCTATATAGGTACAATATCAAATAGTAAGCTGATACGCAGACTCACCAAGACTCTTGAAGCTGTAGTAAACGAGACTATAGCCGCCCTAGGCAATCTGACAGAGGAACAATCAGTGATGAGAATTGTTGTTCTCCAGAATCGTCTTGTCCTTGACGTCATCCTGGCCGATAGGGGCGGAGCTTGCAGGGTCATCGGATCCAGCTGCTGCATATTCATACCAGAAAATTCGCCATCTGTATATAAAGCTATAACACGCCTTCATAAGATTGTAAGCCAGATACACGAGAATTCAGGCACTTGGACGTGGTCCGGGTGGTTTTGGAGTGTGATATCAGCCTGGGGATGGAGAGTTCTATCCTTCCTAGGTATTGGCCTTCTTATGCTCTTCAGTTGTTGTTTATGCCTACAATGTGGACCAGCGATTTGTGGTCTGTGTGCCACATCATGCATTCCACATCACAGTTCTCGTTCAAAATACTGGAAGAAGAAGGAAGAAGAAATGATGCTCCATGAGCAAATCAATGGAATGATGAAGATTGATGTCTCGTGAAGGGCAAGAAGGGGACAAGGAGGGAATGTGGAAATGTGGATTTTCCTGATCAGTTATGTCCCCTATCTTGGACCCCAACGGTTCTATATGCATGTTACAAGTACATGTATGTTCCCTCCAGTTCCAGTTTCTAAGACGTAAACATATGTGTGTCTACCGTCAACATGTTCTCTGTCAGATCCGCCATCAATGGGCTGGATATTCGATTCCTAAGTATAAAAGGCCACCGACTTTATATGGCTAAGTTACTTCATTTTTACAGTTCAGGCGAGTAGGCCCGATTCTGTCCTCAAAGCCTTTCCCTGCTCTCTGTCTCTGACAGCTTCAGCTTGAGCTCGCATCTGTATCCATGAACTTTGTCCTACTCCCTGTGCAGCTAACGGTGCCTGCCTCGGCCAGTTTTCGCCTGTCTGCCAAGAAGTTGTATTTCACCTTCGAATTATCTATTTTGCTCTTCAGCCGATGCATTCCTGTCCAGTGATTTAGGTAAACATTTCCTTTAGCTCACAAGCAAGGGACTTAGCCTTTCCGTCCTCCTGCAAGTGATTCATAGCCCTGTTGCCATGGAAAGTTTTCTGCCCCTCGCTTCTCATATAGACACTTAGACGCTTGTATACGCACACAGTCAGTATAGAATAGATTCTGTCCGAGAGTCTCTTCCTTGTGGATAACATAGTTCTTTAAACATAGGATGTTAGATATGATTTGGGATAAGGATGACTTGACCCCAGACTTCTCGTCTCCACATGTAGAGCTAAATGTCAAGTCCCCTTCACCCCCTAGTTGCACGTCAATTACACGTCATGCTGCCGCGCGCGCATCTATGCCAAGTATTATCTTATAGATCCACCTATGTCTGATAATTCTAACCAATCATGTTTCTTTTATTCCTTATTACGCCTAGTTTCGATTATGTCACTGTTTTGTCACTTTTCTTATCAAATGTTACGCCTTCTACATTCGTTTCATTGTAATGAACTTATTATAAAAATACATGTCTGTTAATAAATTATTGTACTTCACTTCCTGAACCTTCGTGGTGACGGAACCTGAGGGCCGCGACTCGAGTCGGCCATTTTGAATGGAATAAAGCCCATTAGAAACCTCTTATACCACGGATTCTGCCTCTTGTTATTTTGAGCTATTTACTTTAATTTAAGATTCCGCATGAAATTCAGTCCGGTAATATTTATTTTATTTACCACAACATTGAGGCTTTAAAAAGTAGTTATTCAACATGAGGCACAATCCACATGACATTTTCAATCAATTTTTCTACTGTAAAAAAGAATCAATTTTCTGATGAAAAACGAGGACCCGTGACCTGTCGAACTTTCTCCAGATGGTCGGAAATGGTAATTTTTTAATGTTTAATCTTTTGACTATAAATGACTATTGCATGTGAATTATCACTTTTGGAACTAAAACAGGAGTGTTTAGAGTCATTTTAATGCCTGAAATTGGTTGAAATAGAAGCTTCTGAGTAGGAGAAAATGTCCTTAAAAATGGCAATTTTGGTCACATTGAGGCTTTAACCCCTTCGATGCGGCGCCGATTCCCGCTGAGCGCTGACCGTTTCTTGCGCGGGCGTGGTCATGACGGAACGGTTCCGTCATGAGCACAGCTCAACCGACGCTCATGACGGAACCGTTCCGTCATGAGCACCGAAGGGGTTAAAAAGTAGTTATTCAACATGAGGCACAATCCACATGACATTTTCAATCAATTTTTCTACAGTCCAAAAAATCAATTTTCTGATGAGAAACGAGGACCTGTGACCTGTCGCACTTTCATCAGATGGTCAGAAATGGTAATATTTTTAATGTTTAATTTTTTGACTGTAAATGACTATTGCATGTGAATTATCACTTTTGGAACTAAAACAAGAGTGTTTAGAGTCATTTTAATGCCTGAAATTGGTTCAAATAGAAGCTTCTGAGAAGGAGAAAAAGTCTGTAAAAATGGCAATTTTGGTCACATTGAGGCTTTAAAAAGTAGTTATTCAACATGAGGCACAATCCACATGACATTTTCAATCAATTTTTCTACAGTCCAAAAAATCAATTTTCTGATGAAAAACGAGGACCTGTGACCTGTCGCACTTTCTTCAGATGGTCAGAAATGGTAATTTTGTAATTTTTAATTTTTTGACTGTAAATGACTATTGCATGTGAATTATCACTTTTGGAACTAAAACAAGTGTGTTTAGTGTAATTTTAATGCCTGAAATAGGTCGAACTAGAAGCTTCTGAGTAGGAGAAAAAGTCTGTAAAAATGGCAATTTTGGTCACATTGAGGCTTTAAAAAGTAGTTATTGAACATGAGGCACAATCCAAATGAAATTTTCAATCAATTTTTCTACAGTCCAAAAAAACAATTTTCTGATGAAAAACGAGGACCCGTGACCTGTCGAACTTTCTCCAGATGGTCAGAAATGGTAATTTTTTAATGTTTCAGTTTTTTTACTGTAAATGACTATTGCATGTGAATTATCACTTTTGGAACTAAAACAAGAGTGTTTAGTGTAATTTTAATGCCTGAAATTGGTCGAAATTGACGCTTCTGAGTAGGAGAAAAAGTCTGTAAAAATGGCAATTTTGGTCACATTGAGGATTTAAAAAGTAGTTATTCAACATGAGGCACAATCCACATGACATTTTCAATCAATTTTTCTACAGTCCAAAAAATCAATTTTCTGATGAAAAACGAGGACCTGTGACCTGTCGCACTTTCTTCAGATGGTCAGAAATGGTAATTTTTTAATTTTTAATTTTTTGACTGTAAATGACTATTGCATGTGAATTATCACTTTTGGAACTAAAGCAAGAGTGTTTAGTGTAATTTTAATGCCTGAAATTGGTTGAAATAGAAGCTTCTGAGAAGGAGAAAAAGTCTGTAAAAATGGCAATTTTGGTCACATTGAGGCTTTAAAAAGTAGTTATTCAACATGAGGCACAATCCACATGACATTTTCAATCACTTTTTCTACAGTCCAAAAAAACAATTTTCTGATAAAAAAACGAGGACCCGTGACCTGTCGAACTTTCTCCAGATGGTCAGAAATGGTAATTTTTTAACGTTTAAGTTTTTTGACTATAAATGACTATTGCATGTGAATTATCACTTTTGGAACTAAAACAAGAGTGTTTAGAGTCATTTTAATGCCTGAAATTGGTTCAAATAGAAGCTTCTGAGAAGGAGAAAAAGTCTGTCAAAATGGCAATTTTGGTCACATCGAGGCTTTAAAAAGTAGTTATTCAACATGAGGCACAATCCAAATGACATTTTCAATCACTTTTTCTACAGTCCAAAAAATCAATTTTCTGATGAAAAACGATGACCCGGGACCAGCCAAACTTTCTCCAGATGGTCAGAAATGGTAATTTTTTTTATGTTTAATTTTTTGACTGTAAATAACTATTGCATGTGAATTATCACTTTTGGAACTAAAACAAGATTGTTTAGTGTAATTTTAATGCCTGAAATTGGTCGAAATAGAAGCTTCTGACTAGGAGAAAAAGTCTGTAAAAATGGCAATTTTGGTCACATTGAGGCTTTAAAAAGTAGTTATTCAACATGAGGCACAATCCAAATGAAATTTTCAATCAATTTTTCTACAGTCCAAAAAAACAATTTTCTGATGAAAAACGAGGACCCGTGACCTGTCGAACTTTCTCCAGATGGTCAGAAATGTTAATTTTTTGACTATAAATGACTATTGCATGTGAATTATCACTTTTGGAACTAAAACAAGTGTGTTTAGTGTAATTTTAATGCCTGAAATAGGTCGAACTAGAAGCTTCTGAGTAGGAGAAAAAGTCTGTAAAAATGGCAATTTTGGTCACGTTGAGGCTTTAAAAAGTAGTTATTCAACATGAGGCACAATCCACATGACATTTTCAATCAATTTTTCTACAGTCCAAAAAATCAATTTTCTGATGAAAAACGAGGACCTGTGACCTGTCTAACTTTCTTCAGATGGTCAGAAATGTTAATTTTTTAATGTTTAATTTTTTGACTGTAAATGACTATTGCATGTGAATTATCACTTTTGGAACTAAAACAAGAGTGTTTAGTGTAATTTTTGATGCCTGAAATTGGTCGAAATAGAAGCTTCTGAGTAGGAGCAAAAGTCTGTAAAAATGGCAATTTTGGTCACATTGAGGCCTTTAAAAGTAGTTATTCAACATGAGGCACAATCCACATGACATTTTCAATCACTTTTTCTACAGTCCAAAAAATCAATTTTCTGATGAAAAACGAGGACCCGTGACCTGTCGAACTTTCTCCAGATGGTCAGAAATGGTAATTTTTTAATGTTTACGTTTTTGACTGTAAATGACTATTGCATGTGAATTATCACTTTTGGAACTAAAACCAGAGTATTTAGAGTCATTTTAATGCCTGAAATTGGTTGAAATAGAAGCTTCTGAGTAGGAGAAAAAGTCTGTAAAAATGGCAATTTTGGTCACGTTGAGGCTTTAAAAAGTAGTTATTCAACATGAGGCACAATCCACATGACATTTTCAATCAATTTTTCTACAGTCCAAAAAATCAATTTTCTGATGAAAAACGAGGACCTGTGACCTGTCGCACTTTCTTCAGATGGTCAGAAATGGTCATTTTTTAATTTTGAATTTTTTGACTGTAAATGACTATTGCATGTGAATTATCACTTTTGGAACTAAAGCAAGAGTGTTTAGTGTAATTTTAATGCCTGAAATTGGTTCAAATAGAAGCTTCTGAGAAGGAGAAAAAGTCTGTCAAAATGGCAATTTTGGTCACATCGAGGCTTTAAAAAGTAGTTATTCAACATGAGGCACAATCCAAATGAAATTTTCAATCAATTTTTCTACAGTCCAAAAAAACAATTTTCTGATGAAAAACGATGACCCGGGACCAGTCAAACTTTCTCCAGATGGTCAGAAATGGTAATTTTTTTATGTTTAATTTTTTGACTGTAAATAACTATTGCATGTGAATTATCACTTTTGGAACTAAAACAAGACTGTTTAGTGTAATTTTAATGCCTGAAATTGGTCGAAATAGAAGCTTCTGACTAGGAGAAAAAGTCTGTAAAAATGGCAATTTTGGTCACATTGAGGCTTTAAAAAGTAGTTATTCAACATGAGGCACAATCCAAATGAAATTTTCAATCAATTTTTCTACAGTCCAAAAAAACAATTTTCTGATGAAAAACGAGGACCCGTGACCTGTCGAACTTTCTCCAGATGGTCAGAAATGTTAATTTTTTGACTATAAATGACTATTGCATGTGAATTATCACTTTTGGAACTAAAACAAGTGTGTTTAGTGTAATTTTAATGCCTGAAATAGGTCGAACTAGAAGCTTCTGAGTAGGAGAAAAAGTCTGTAAAAATGGCAATTTTGGTCACATTGAGGCTTTAAAAAGTAGTTATTGAACATGAGGCACAATCCAAATGAAATTTTCAATCAATTTTTCTACAGTCCAAAAAAACAATTTTCTGATGAAAAACGAGGACCCGTGACCTGTCGAACTTTCTTCAGCTGGTCAGAAATGTTAATTTTTTAATGTTTAATTTTTTGACTGTAAATGACTATTGCATGTGAATTATCACTTTTGGAACTAAAACAAGAGTGTTTAGTGTAATTTTTGATGCCTGAAATTGGTCGAACTAGAAGCTTCTGAGTAGGAGAAAAAGTCTGTAAAAATGGCAATTTTGGTCACATTGAGGCCTTTAAAAGTAGTTATTCAACATGAGGCACAATCCACATGACATTTTCAATCAATTTTTCCACAGTCCAAAAAATCAATTTTCTGATGAAAAACGAGGACCCGTGACCTGTCGAACTTTCTCCAGATGGTCAGAAATGGTAATTTTTTAATGTTTACGTTTTTGACTGTAAATGACTATTGCATGTGAATTATCACTTTTGGAACTAAAACCAGAGTATTTAGAGTCATTTTAATGCCTGAAATTGGTTGAAATAGAAGCTTCTGAGTAGGAGAAAAAGTCTGTAAAAATGGCAATTTTGGTCACGTTGAGGCTTTAAAAAGTAGGTATTCAACATGAGGCACAATCCACATGACATTTTCAATCAATTTTTCTACAGTCCAAAAAATCAATTTTCTGATGAAAAACGAGGACCTGTGACCTGTCGCACTTTCTTCAGATGGTCAGAAATGGTAATTTTTTAATTTTTAATTTTTGGACTGTAAATGACTATTGCATGTGAATTATCACTTTTGGAACTAAAGCAAGAGTGTTTAGTGTAATTTTAATGCCTGAAATTGGTTCAAATAGAAGCTTCTGAGAAGGAGAAAAAGTCTGTAAAAATGGCAATTTTGGTCACATTGAGGCTTTAAAAAGTAGTTATTCAACATGAGGCACAATCCAAATGAAATTTTCAATCAATTTTTCTACAGTCCAAAAAAACAATTTTCTGATGAAAAACGAGGACCCGTGACCTGTCGAACTTTCTCCAGATGGTCAGAAATGTTAATTTTTTGACTGTAAATGACTATTGCATGTGAATTATCACTTTTGGAACTAAAACAAGAGTGTTTAGAGTCTTTTTAATGCCTGAAATTGGTCAAAATTGAAGCTTCTGAGTAGGAGCAAAAGTCTGTAAAAATGGCAATTTTGGTCACATCGAGGCTTTAAAAAGTAGTTATTCAACATGAGGCACAATCCACATGACATTTTCAATCAATTTTTCTACAGTCCAAAAAATCAATTTTCTGATGAAAAACGAGGACCTGTGACCTGTCGCACTTTCTTCAGATGGTCAGAAATGGTAATTTTTTAATTTTTAATTTTTTGACTGTAAATGACTATTGCATGTGAATTATCACTTTTGGAACTATAACAGGAGTGTTTAGAGTCATTTTAATGCCTGAAATTGGTTGAAATAGAAGCTTCTGAGTAGGAGAAAAAGTCTGTAAAAATGGCAATTTTGGTCACATTGAGGCTTTAAAAAGTAGTTATTCAACATGAGGCACAATCCAAATGACATTTTCAATCAATGTTTCTACTGTAAAAAAGAATCAATTTTCTGATGAAAAACGAGGACCCGTGACCTGTCGAACTTTCTCCAGATGGTCAGAAATGGTAATTTTTTAATGTTTAATTTTTTGACTGTAAATAACTATTGCATGTGAATTAACACTTTTGGAACTAAAACAAGATTGTTTAGTGTAATTTTAATGCCTGAAATTGGTCGAAATTGACGCTTCTGAGTAGGAGAAAAAGTCTGTAAAAATGGCAATTTTGGTCACGTTGAGGCTTTAAAAAGTAGTTATTCAACATGAGGCACAATCCACATGACATTTTCAATCAATTTTTCTACAGTCCAAAAAATCAATTTTCTGATGAAAAACGAGGACCTGTGACCTGTCTAACTTTCTTCAGATGGTCAGAAATGTTAATTTTTTAATGTTTAATTTTTTGACTGTAAATGACTATTGCATGTGAATTATCACTTTTGGAACTAAAACAAGAGTGTTTAGTGTAATTTTTGATGCCTGAAATTGGTCGAAATAGAAGCTTCTGAGTAGGAGCAAAAGTCTGTAAAAATGGCAATTTTGGTCACATTGAGGCTTTAAAAAGTAGTTATTCAACATGAGGCACAATCCACATGACATTTTCAATCAATTTTTCCACAGTCCAAAAAATCAATTTTCTGATGAAAAACGAGGACCCGTGACCTGTCGAACTTTTTCCAGATGGTCAGAAATGGTAATTTTTTAATGTTTACGTTTTTGACTGTAAATGACTATTGCATGTGAATTATCACTTTTGGAACTAAAACAGGAGTGTTTAGAGTCATTTTAATGCCTGAAATTGGTTGAAATAGAAGCTTCTGAGTAGGAGAAAAAGTCTGTAAAAATGGCAATTTTGGTCACATTGAGGCTTTAACCCCTTCGATGCGGCGCCGATTCCCGCTGAGCGCTGACCGTTTCTTGCGCGGGCGTGGTCATGACGGAACCGTTCCGTCATGAGCACCGAAGGGGTTAAAAAGTAGTTATTCAACATGAGGCACAATCCACATGACATTTTCAATCAATTTTTCTACAGTCCAAAAAATCAATTTTCTGATGAAAAACGAGGACCTGTGACCTGTCGCACTTTCTTCAGATGGTCAGAAATGGTAATTTTGTAATTTTTATTTTTTGACTGTAAATGACTATTGCATGTGAATTATCACTTTTGGAACTAAAACAAGTGTGTTTAGTGTAATTTTAATGCCTGAAATAGGTCGAACTAGAAGCTTCTGAGTAGGAGAAAAAGTCTGTAAAAATGGCAATTTTGGTCACATTGAGGCTTTAAAAAGTAGTTATTGAACATGAGGCACAATCCAAATGAAATTTTCAATCAATTTTTCTACAGTCCAAAAAAACAATTTTCTGATGAAAAACGAGGACCCGTGACCTGTCGAACTTTCTCCAGATGGTCAGAAATGGTAATTTTTTAATGTTTCAGTTTTTTTACTGTAAATGACTATTGCATGTGAATTATCACTTTTGGAACTAAAACAAGAGTGTTTAGTGTAATTTTAATGCCTGAAATTGGTCTAAATTGACGCTTCTGAGTAGGAGAAAAAGTCTGTAAAAATGGCAATTTTGGTCACGTTGAGGCTTTAAAAAGTAGGTATTCAACATGAGGCACAATCCACATGACATTTTCAATCAATTTTTCTACAGTCCAAAAAATCCATTTTCTGATGAAAAACGAGGACCTGTGACCTGTCGAACTTTCTTCAGATGGTCAGAAATGGTAATTTTTTAATGTTTAATTTTTTGACTGTAAATGACTATTGCATGTGAATTATCACTTTTGGAACTAAAACAAGAGTGTTTAGTGTAATTTTTGATGCCTGAAATTGGTCGAAATAGAAGCTTCTGAGTAGGAGCAAAAGTCTGTAAAAATGGCAATTTTGGTCACATTGAGGCTTTAAAAAGTAGTTATTCAACATGAGGCACAATCCACTTGACATTTTCAATCAATTTTTCTACTGTAAAAAAGAATCAATTTTCTGATGAAAAACGAGGACCCGTGACCTGTCGAACTTTCTCCAGATGGTCGGAAATGGTAATTTTTTAATGTTTAATCTTTTGACTATAAATGACTATTGCATGTGAATTATCACTTTTGGAACTAAAACAGGAGTGTTTAGAGTCATTTTAATGCCTGAAATTGGTTGAAATAGAAGCTTCTGAGTAGGAGAAAATGTCCTTAAAAATGGCAATTTTGGTCACATTGAGGCTTTAACCCCTTCGATGCGGCGCCGATTCCCGCTGAGCGCTGACCGTTTCTTGCGCGGGCGTGGTCATGACGGAACGGTTCCGTCATGAGCACAGCTCAACCGACGCTCATGACGGAACCGTTCCGTCATGAGCACCGAAGGGGTTAAAAAGTAGTTATTCAACATGAGGCACAATCCACATGACATTTTCAATCAATTTTTCTACAGTCCAAAAAATCAATTTTCTGATGAGAAACGAGGACCTGTGACCTGTCGCACTTTCATCAGATGGTCAGAAATGGTAATATTTTTAATGTTTAATTTTTTGACTGTAAATGACTATTGCATGTGAATTATCACTTTTGGAACTAAAACAAGAGTGTTTAGAGTCATTTTAATGCCTGAAATTGGTTCAAATAGAAGCTTCTGAGAAGGAGAAAAAGTCTGTAAAAATGGCAATTTTGGTCACATTGAGGCTTTAAAAAGTAGTTATTCAACATGAGGCACAATCCACATGACATTTTCAATCAATTTTTCTACAGTCCAAAAAATCAATTTTCTGATGAAAAACGAGGACCTGTGACCTGTCGCACTTTCTTCAGATGGTCAGAAATGGTAATTTTGTAATTTTTAATTGTTTGACTGTAAATGACTATTGCATGTGAATTATCACTTTTGGAACTAAAACAAGTGTGTTTAGTGTAATTTTAATGCCTGAAATAGGTCGAACTAGAAGCTTCTGAGTAGGAGAAAAAGTCTGTAAAAATGGCAATTTTGGTCACGTTGAGGCTTTAAAAAGTAGGTATTCAACATGAGGCACAATCCACATGACATTTTCAATCAATTTTTCTACAGTCCAAAAAATCCATTTTCTGATGAAAAACGAGGACCCGTGACCTGTCGAACTTTCTCCAGATGGTCAGAAATGGTAATTTTTTAATGTTTAATTTTTTGACTGTAAATAACTATTGCATGTGAATTAACACTTTTGGAACTAAAACAAGATTGTTTAGTGTAATTTTAATGCCTGAAATTGGTCGAAATAGAAGCTTCTGACTAGGAGAAAAAGTCTGTAAAAATGGCAATTTTGGTCACATTGAGGCTTTAAAAAGTAGTTATTCAACATGAGGCACAATCCAAATGAAATTTTCAATCAATTTTTCTACAGTCCAAAAAAACAATTTTCTGATGAAAAACGAGGACCCGTGACCTGTCGAACTTTCTCCAGATGGTCAGAAATGTTACTTTTTTAATGTTTAATTTTTTGACTGTAAATGACTATTGCATGTGAATTATCACTTTTGGAACTAAAACAGGAGTGTTTAGAGTCATTTTAATGCCTGAAATTGGTCGAAATAGAAGCTTCTGAGTAGGAGAAAAAGTCTGTAAAAATGGCAATTTTGGTCACATTGAGGATTTAAAAAGTAGTTATTCAACATGAGGCACAATCCACATGACATTTTCAATCAATTTTTCTACAGTCCAAAAAATCAATTTTCTGATGAAAAACGAGGACCTGTGACCTGTCGCACTTTCTTCAGATGGTCAGAAATGGTAATTTTTTAATTTTTAATTTTTTGACTGTAAATGACTATTGCATGTGAATTATCACTTTTGGAACTAAAGCAAGAGTGTTTAGTGTAATTTTAATGCCTGAAATTGGTTGAAATAGAAGCTTCTGAGAAGGAGAAAAAGTCTGTAAAAATGGCAATTTTGGTCACATTGAGGCTTTAAAAAGTAGTTATTCAACATGAGGCACAATCCACATGACATTTTCAATCACTTTTTCTACAGTCCAAAAAAACAATTTTCTGATAAAAAACGAGGACCCGTGACCTGTCGAACTTTCTCCAGATGGTCAGAAATGTTACTTTTTTAATGTTTAATTTTTTGACTGTAAATGACTATTGCATGTGAATTATCACTTTTGGAACTAAAACAGGAGTGTTTAGAGTCATTTTAATGCCTGAAATTGGTCGAAATAGAAGCTTCTGAGTAGGAGAAAAAGTCTGTAAAAATGGCAATTTTGGTCACATTGAGGATTTAAAAAGTAGTTATTCAACATGAGGCACAATCCACATGACATTTTCAATCAATTTTTCTACAGTCCAAAAAATCAATTTTCTGATAAAACGAGGACCTGTGACCTGTCGCACTTTCTTCAGATGGTCAGAAATGGTAATTTTTTAATTTTTAATTTTTTGACTGTAAATGACTATTGCATGTGAATTATCACTTTTGGAACTAAAGCAAGAGTGTTTAGTGTAATTTTAATGCCTGAAATTGGTTGAAATAGAAGCTTCTGAGAAGGAGAAAAAGTCTGTCAAAATGGCAATTTTGGTCACATCGAGGCTTTAAAAAGTAGTTATTCAACATGAGGCACAATCCAAATGAAATTTTCAATCAATTTTTCTACAGTCCAAAAAAACAATTTTCTGATGAAAAACGATGACCCGGGCCCAGTCAAACTTTCTCCAGATGGTCAGAAATGGTAATTTTTTTATGTTTAATTTTTTGACTGTAAATAACTATTGCATGTGAATTATCACTTTTGGAACTAAAACAAGACTGTTTAGTGTAATTTTAATGCCTGAAATTGGTCGAAATAGAAGCTTCTGACTAGGAGAAAAAGTCTGTAAAAATGGCAATTTTGGTCACATTGAGGCTTTAAAAAGTAGTTATTCAACATGAGGCACAATCCAAATGAAATTTTCAATCAATTTTTCTACAGTCCAAAAAAACAATTTTCTGATGAAAAACGAGGACCCGTGACCTGTCGAACTTTCTCCAGATGGTCAGAAATGTTAATTTTTTGACTATAAATGACTATTGCATGTGAATTATCACTTTTGGAACTAAAACAAGTGTGTTTAGTGTAATTTTAATGCCTGAAATATGTCGAACTAGAAGCTTCTGAGTAGGAGAAAAAGTCTGTAAAAATGGCAATTTTGGTCACATTGAGGCTTTAAAAAGTAGTTATTGAACATGAGGCACAATCCAAATGAAATTTTCAATCAATTTTTCTACAGTCCAAAAAAACAATTTTCTGATGAAAAACGAGGACCCGTGACCTGTCGAACTTTCTTCAGCTGGTCAGAAATGTTAATTTTTTAATGTTTAATTTTTTGACTGTAAATGACTATTGCATGTGAATTATCACTTTTGGAACTAAAACAAGAGTGTTTAGTGTAATTTTTGATGCCTGAAATTGGTCGAAATAGAAGCTTCTGAGTAGGAGAAAAAGTCTGTAAAAATGGCAATTTTGGTCACATTGAGGCCTTTAAAAGTAGTTATTCAACATGAGGCACAATCCACATGACATTTTCAATCAATTTTTCCACAGTCCAAAAAATCAATTTTCTGATGAAAAACGAGGACCCGTGACCTGTCGAACTTTCTCCAGATGGTCAGAAATGGTAATTTTTTAATTTTTAATTTTTTGACTGTAAATGACTATTGCATGTGAATTATCACTTTTGGAACTATAACAGGAGTGTTTAGAGTCATTTTAATGCCTGAAATTGGTTGAAATAGAAGCTTCTGAGTAGGAGAAAAAGTCTGTAAAAATGGCAATTTTGGTCACATTGAGGCTTTAAAAAGTAGTTATTCAACATGAGGCACAATCCAAATGACATTTTCAATCAATGTTTCTACTGTAAAAAAGAATCAATTTTCTGATGAAAAACGAGGACCCGTGACCTGTCGAACTTTCTCCAGATGGTCAGAAATGGTAATTTTTTAATGTTTAATTTTTTGACTGTAAATAACTATTGCATGTGAATTAACACTTTTGGAACTAAAACAAGATTGTTTAGTGTAATTTTTGATGCCTGAAATTGGTCGAAATAGAAGCTTCTGAGTAGGAGAAAAAGTCTGTAAAAATGGCAATTTTGGTCACATTGAGGCCTTTAAAAGTAGTTATTCAACATGAGGCACAATCCACATGACATTTTCAATCAATTTTTCTACAGTCCAAAAAATCAATTTTCTGATGAAAAACGAGGACCTGTGACCTGTCGCACTTTCTTCAGATGGTCAGAAATGGTCATTTTTTAATTTTTAATTTTTTGACTGTAAATGACTATTGCATGTGAATTATCACTTTTGGAACTATAACAGGAGTGTTTAGAGTCATTTTAATGCCTGAAATTGGTTGAAATAGAAGCTTCTGAGTAGGAGAAAAAGTCTGTAAAAATGGCAATTTTGGTCACATTGAGGCTTTAAAAAGTAGTTATTCAACATGAGACACAATCCAAATGACATTTTCAATCAATGTTTCTACTGTAAAAAAGAATCAATTTTCTGATGAAAAACGAGGACCCGTGACCTGTCGAACTTTCTCCA
Source organism: Triturus cristatus (assembly GCF_964204655.1). NCBI lineage: Eukaryota > Metazoa > Chordata > Amphibia > Caudata > Salamandridae > Triturus > Triturus cristatus. Next base: position 114,820,677 of record NC_140584.1, on the reverse strand, counting down.
GATGGTCAGAAATGGTAATTTTTTAATGTTTAATTTTTTGACTGTAAATAACTATTGCATGTGAATTAACACTTTTGGAACTAAAACAAGATTGTTTAGTGTAATTTTAATGCCTGAAATTGGTCGAAATAGAAGCTTCTGACTAGGAGAAAAAGTCTGTAAAAATGGCAATTTTGGTCACATTGAGGCTTTAAAAAGTAGTTATTCAACATGAGGCACAATCCAAATGAAATTTTCAATCAATTTTTCTACAGTCCAAAAAAACAATTTTCTGATGAAAAACGAGGACCCGTGACCTGTCGAACTTTCTCCAGATGGTCAGAAATGTTAATTTTTTGACTGTAAATGACTATTGCATGTGAATTATCACTTTTGGAACTAAAACGGGAGTGTTTAGAGTCATTTTAATGCCTGAAATTGGTTGAAATAGAAGCTTCTGAGTAGGAGAAAAAGTTTGTAAAAATGGCAATTTTGGTCACATTGAGGCTTTAAAAAGTAGTTATTCAACATGAGGCACAATCCACATGACATTTTCAATCAATTTTTCTACAGTCCAAAAAAACAATTTTCTGATGAAAAACGAGGACCTGTGACCTGGCGCACTTTCTTCAGATGGTCAGAAATGGTAATTTTTTAATTTTTAATTTTTTGACTGTAAATGACTATTGCATGTGAATTATCACTTTTGGAACTAAAACAAGTGTGTTTAGTGTAATTTTAATGCCTGAAATAGGTCGAACTAGAAGCTTCTGAGTAGGAGAAAAAGTCTGTAAAAATTGCAATTTTGGTCACATTAAGGCTTTAAAAAGTAGTTATTGAACATGAGGCACAATCCAAATTTTTCAATCAATTTTTCTACAGTCCAAAAAAACAATTTTCTGATGAAAAACGAGGACCCGTGACCTGTCGAACTTTCTCCAGATGGTCAGAAATGGTAATTTTTTAATGTTTCAGTTTTTTTTACTGTAAATGACTATTGCATGTGAATTATCACTTTTGGAACTAAAACAAGTGTGTTTAGTGTAATTTTAATGCCTGAAATTGGTCTAAATTGACGCTTCTGAGTAGGAGAAAAAGTCTGTAAAAATGGCAATTTTGGTCACGTTGAGGCTTTAAAAAGTAGGTATTCAACATGAGGCACAATCCAAATGACATTTTCAATCAATTTTTCTACTGTAAAAAAGAATCAATTTTCTGATGAAAAACGAGGACCCGTGACCTGTCGAACTTTCTCCAGATGGTCAGAAATGGTAATTTTTTAATGTTTAATCTTTTGACTGTAAATAACTATTGCAGGTGAATTAACACTTTTGGAACTAAAACAAGATTGTTTAGTGTAATTTTAATGCCTGAAATTGGTCGAAATAGAAGCTTCTGACTAGGAGCAAAAGTCTGTAAAAATGGCAATTTTGGTCACATTGAGGCTTTAAAAAGTAGTTATTCAACATGAGGCACAATCCACATGACATTTTCAATCAATTTTTCCACAGTCCAAAAAATCAATTTTCTGATGAAAAACGAGGACCTGTGACCTGTCGAACTTTCTCCAGATGGTCGGAAATGGTAATTTTTTAATGTTTAATTTTTTGACTGTAAATAACTATTGCATGTGAATTATCACTTTTGGAACTAAAACAGGAGTGTTTAGAGTCATTTTAATGCCTGAAATTGGTTGAAATAGAAGCTTCTGAGTAGGAGAAAATGTCTGTAAAAATGGCAATTTTGGTCACATTGAGGCTTTAACCCCTTCGATGCGGCGCCGATTCCCGCTGAGCGCTGACCGTTTCTTGCGCGGGCGTGGTCATGACGGAACGGTTCCGTCATGAGCACAGCTCAACCGACGCTCATGACGGAACCGTTCCGTCATGTGCACCGAAGGGGTTAAAAAGTAGTTATTCAACATGAGGCACAATCCACATGACATTTTCAATCAATTTTTTTACAGTCCAAAAAATCAATTTTCTGATGAAAAACGAGGACCTGTGACCTGTCGCACTTTCTTCAGATGGTCAGAAATGGTAATTTTTTAATTTTTAATTTTTTGACTGTAAATGACTATTGCATGTGAATTATCACTTTTGGAACTAAAGCAAGAGTGTTCAGTGTATTTTTAATGCCTGAAATTGGTTGAAATAGAAGCTTCTGAGAAGGAGAAAAAGTCTGTAAAAATGGCAATTTTGGTCACATCGAGGCTTTAAAAAGTAGATATTCAACATGAGGCACAATCCACATGACATTTTCAATCAATTTTTCTACTGTAAAAAAGAATCAATTTTCTGATGAAAAACGAGGACCCGTGACCTGTCGAACTTTCTCCAGATGGTCAGAAATGTTACTTTTTTGACTGTAAATGACTATTGCATGTGAATTATCACTTTTGGAACTAAAGCAAGAGTGTTTAGTGTAATTTTAATGCCTGAAATTGGTTGAAATAGAAGCTTCTGAGAAGGAGAAAAAGTCTGTAAAAATGGCAATTTTGGTCACATCGAGGCTTTAAAAAGTAGTTATTCAACATGAGGCACAATCCACATGACATTTTCAATCAATTTTTCTACAGTCCAAAAAATCAATTTTCTGATGAAAAACGAGGACCTGTGACCTGTCGAACTTTCTCCAGATGGTCAGAAATGGTAATTTTTTAATGTTTACGTTTTTGACTGTAAATGACTATTGCATGTGAATTATCACTTTTGGAACTATAACAGGAGTGTTTAGAGTCATTTTAATGCCTGAAATTGGTTGAAATAGAAGCTTCTGAGTAGGAGAAAAAGTCTGTAAAAATGGCAATTTTGGTCACATTGAGGCTTTAACCCCTTCGATGCGGCGCCGATTCCCGCTGAGCGCTGACCGTTTCTTGCGCGGGCGTGGTCATGACGGAACGGTTCCGTCATGAGCACAGCTCAACCGACGCTCATGACGGAACCGTTCCGTCATGAGCACCGAAGGGGTTAAAAAGTAGTTATTCAACATGAGGCACAATCCACATGACATTTTCAATCAATTTTTCTACAGTCCAAAAAATCAATTTTCTGATGAAAAACGAGGACCTGTGACCTGTCGCACTTTCTTCAGATGGTCAGAAATGGTCATTTTTTAATTTTTAATTTTTTGACTGTAAATGACTATTGCATGTGAATTATCACTTTTGGAACTAAAGCAAGAGTGTTTAGTGTAATTTTAATGCCTGAAATTGGTTGAAATAGAAGCTTCTGAGAAGGAGAAAAAGTCTGTAAAAATGGCAATTTTGGTCACATTGAGGCTTTAAAAAGTAGTTATTCAACATGAGGCACAATCCACATGACATTTTCAATCACTTTTTCTACAGTCCAAAAAATCAATTTTCTGATAAAAAACGAGGACCCGGGACCAGTCAAACTTTCTCCAGATGGTCAGAAATGGTAATTTTTTTATGTTTAATTTTTTGACTGTAAATGACTATTGCATGTGAATTATCACTTTTGGAACTAAAACAAGAGTGTTTAGAGTCATTTTAATGCCTGAAATTGGTTGAAATAGAAGCTTCTGAGTAGGAGAAAAAGTCTGTAAAAATGGCAATTTTGGTCACATTGAGGCTTTAAAAAGTAGTTATTCAACATGAGGCACAATCCAAATGACATTTTCAATCAATTTTTCTACTGTAAAAAAGAATCAATTTTCTGATGAAAAACGAGGACCCGTGACCTGTCGAACTTTCTCCAGATGGTCAGAAATGGTAATTTTTTAATGTTTAATCTTTTGACTGTAAATAACTATTGCAGGTGAATTAACACTTTTGGAACTAAAACAAGATTGTTTAGTGTAATTTTAATGCCTGAAATTGGTCGAAATAGAAGCTTCTGACTAGGAGAAAAAGTCTGTAAAAATGGCAATTTTGGTCACATTGAGGCTTTAAAAAGTAGTTATTGAACATGAGGCACAATCCACATGACATTTTCAATCAATTTTTCGACAGTCCAAAAAATAAATTTTCTGATGAAAAACGAGGACCCGTGACCTGTCGAACTTTCTCCAGATGGTCAGAAATGGTAATTTTTTAATGTTTAAGTTTTTGACTGTAAATGACTATTGCATGTGAATTATCACTTTTGGAACTAAAACAAGAGTGTTTAGAGTCATTTTAATGCCTGAAATTGGTTCAAATAGAAGCTTCTGAGAAGGAGAAAAAGTCTGTCAAAATGGCAATTTTGGTCACATCGAGGCTTTAAAAAGTAGATATTCAACATGAGGCACAATCCACATGACATTTTCAATCAATTTTTCTACAGTCCAAAAAAACAATTTTCTGATGAAAAACGAGGACCTGTGACCTGTCGAACTTTCTTCAGATGGTCAGAAATGGTAATTTTTTAATTTTTAATTTTTTGACTGTAAATGACTATTGCATGTGAATTATCACTTTTGGAACTAAAGCAAGAGTGTTTAGTGTAATTTTAATGCCTGAAATTGGATGAAATAGAAGCTTCTGAGAAGGAGAAAAAGTCTGTAAAAATGGCAATTTTGGTCACATTGAGGCTTTAAAAAGTAGTTATTCAACATGAGGCACAATCCACATGACATTTTCAATCAATTTTTCTACAGTCCAAAAAAACAATTTTCTGATGAAAAACGAGGACCCGTGACCTGTCGAACTTTCTCCAGATGGTCAGAAATGGTAATTTTTTAATGTTTAAGTTTTTGACTGTAAATGACTATTGCATGTGAATTCACTTTTGGAACTAAAACAGGAGTGTTTAGAATCATTTTAATGCCTGAAATTGGTTGAAATAAAGCTTCTGAGTAGGAGAAAAAGTCTGTAAAAATGGCAATTTTGGTCACATTGAGGCTTTAAAAGTAGTTATTCAACATGAGGCACAATCCACATGACATTTTCAATCAATTATTCTACAGTCCAAAAAATCAATTTTCTGATGAAAAACGAGGACCTGTGACCTGTCGCACTTTCTTCAGATGGTCAGAAATGGTAATTTTTTAATGTTTAATTTTTTGACTGTAAATGACTATTGCATGTGAATTAACACTTTTGGAACTAAAACAAGATTGTTTAGTGTAATTTTAATGCCTGAAATTGGTCGAAATAGAAGCTTCTGACTAGGAGAAAAAGTCTGTAAAAATGGCAATTTTGGTCACATTGAGGCTTTAAAAAGTAGTTATTCAACATGAGGCACAATCCAAATGAAATTTTCAATCAATTTTTCTACAGTCCAAAAAAACAATTTTCTGATGAAAAACGAGGACCCGTGACCTGTCGAACTTTCTCCAGATGGTCAGAAATGTTAATTTTTTGACTGTAAATGACTATTGCATGTGAATTATCACTTTTGGAACTAAAACAGGAGTGTTTAGAGTCATTTTAATGCCTGAAATTGGTCGAAATAGAAGCTTCTGAGTAGGAGCAAAAGTCTGTAAAAATGGCAATTTTGGTCACATTGAGGCTTTAAAAAGTAGTTATTCAACATGAGGCACAATCCACATGACATTTTCAATCAATTTTTCTACAGTCCAAAAAATCAATTTTCTGATGAAAAACGAGGACCTGTCGCACTTTCTTCAGATGGTCAGAAATGGTAATTTTTTAATTTTTAATTTTTTGACTGTAAATGACTATTGCATGTGAATTATCACTTTTGGAACTAAAGCAAGAGTGTTTAGTGTAATTTTAATGCCTGAAATTGGTTGAAATAGAAGCTTCTGAGAAGGAGAAAAAGTCTGTAAAAATGGCAATTTTGGTCACATTGAGGCTTTAAAAAGTAGTTATTCAACATGAGGCACAATCCACATGACATTTTCAATCAATTTTTCTACAGTCCAAAAAATCAATTTTCTGATGAAAATCGAGGACCTGTGACCTGTCGAACTTTCTTCAGATGGTCAGAAATGGTAATTTTTTAATTTTTAATTTTTTGACTGTAAATGACTATTGCATGTGAATTATCACTTTTGGAACTAAAATAAGTGTGTTTAGTGTAATTTTAATGCCTGAAATTGGTTGAAATAGAAGCTTCTGAGAAGGAGAAAAAGTCTGTAAAAATGGCAATTTTGGTCACATTGAGGCTTTAAAAAGTAGTTATTCAACATGAGGCACAATCCACATGACATTTTCAATCAATTTTTCTGCAGTCCAAAAAAACAATTTTCTGATGAAAAAAGAGGACCCGTGACCTGTCGAACTTTCTCCAGATGGTCAGAAATGGTAATTTTTTAACGTTTAAGTTTTTTGACTGTAAATGACTATTGCATGTGAATTATCACTTTTGGAACTAAAACAAGAGTGTTTAGAGTCATTTTAATGCCTGAAATTGGTTCAAATAAAAGCTTCTGAGTAGGAGAAAAAGTCTGTCAAAATGGCAATTTTGGTCACATCGAGGCTTTAAAAAGTAGTTATTCAACATGAGGCACAATCCAAATGACATTTTCAATCACTTTTTCTACAGTCCAAAAAATCAATTTTCTGATGAAAAACGATGACCCGGGACCAGTCAAACTTTCTCCAGATGGTCAGAAATGGTAATTTTTTATGTTTAATTTTTTGACTGTAAATGACTATTGCATGTGAATTATCACTTTTGGAACTAAAACAGGAGTGTTTAGAGTCATTTTAATGCCTGAAATTGGTTGAAATAGAAGCTTCTGAGTAGGAGAAAAAGTCTGTAAAAATGGCAATTTTGGTCACATTGAGGCTTTAAAAAGTAGTTATTCAACATGAGGCACAATCCAAATGACATTTTCAATCAATTTTTCTACTGTAAAAAAGAATCAATTTTCTGATGAAAAACGAGGACCCGTGACCTGTCGAACTTTCTCCAGATGGTCAGAAATGGTAATTTTTTGACTATAAATGACTATTGCATGTGAATTACCACTTTTGGAACTAAAACAGGAGTGTTTAGAGTCATTTTAATGCCTGAAATTGGTTCAAATAGAAGCTTCTGAGAAGGAGAAAAAGTCTGTCAAAATGGCAATTTTGGTCACATCGAGGCTTTAAAAAGTAGTTATTCAACATGAGGCACAATCCAAATGACATTTTCATCCACTTTTTCTACAGTCCAAAAAATCAATTTTCTGATGAAAAACGATGACCCGGGACCAGTCAAACTTTCTCCAGATGGTCAGAAATGGTAATTTTTTTATGTTTAATATTTTGACTGTAAATGACTATTGCATGCAAATTATCACTTTTGGAACTAAAACAAGAGTGTTTAGAGTCTTTTTAATGCCTGAAATTGGTCAAAATTGAAGCTTCTGAGTAGGAGAAAAAGTCTGTCAAAATGGCAATTTTGGTCACATTGAGGCTTTAAAAAGTAGTTATTCAACATGAGGCACAATCCAAATGACATTTTCAATCACTTTTTCTACAGTCCAAAAAATCAATTTTCTGATGAAAAACGATGACCCGGGACCAGTCGAACTTTCTCCAGATGGTCAGAAATGGTACGTTTTTTAATGTTTAATTTTCTGACTGTAAATGACTATTGCATGTGAATTATCACTTTTGGAACTAAAACAAGAGTGTTTAGTGTAATTTTAATGCCTGAAAATGGTCGAAATAGAAGCTTCTGAGTAGGAGAAAAAGTCTGTAAAAATGGCAATTTTGGTCACATTGAGGCTTTAAAAAGTAGTTATTCAACATGAGGCACAATCCAAATGACATTTTCAATCAATTTTTCTACAGTCCAAAAAATCAATTGTCTGATGAAAAACGAGGACCTGTGACCTGTCGCACTTTCTTCAGATGGTCAGAAATGGTAATTTTTTAATTTTTAATTTTTTGACTGTAAATGACTATTGCATGTGAATTATCACTTTTGGAACTAAAACAAGTGTGTTTAGTGTAATTTTAATGCCTGAAATAGGTCGAACTAGAAGCTTCTGAGTAGGAGAAAAAGTCTGTAAAAATGGCAATTTTGGTCACATTGAGGCTTTAAAAAGTAGTTATTGAACATGAGGCACAATCCAAATGAAATTTTCAATCAATTTTTCTACAGTCCAAAAAAACAATTTTCTGATGAAAAACGAGGACCCGTGACCTGTCGAACTTTCTCCAGATGGTCAGAAATGGTAATTTTTTAATGTTTAAGTTTTTTGACTGTAAATGACTATTGCATGTGAATTAACACTTTTGGAACTAAAACAAGAGTGTTTAGAGTCATTTTAATGCCTGAAATTGGTTCAAATAGAAGCTTCTGAGAAGGAGAAAAAGTCTGTCAAAATGGCAATTTTGGTCACATCGAGGCTTTAAAAAGTAGTTATTCAACATGAGGCACAATCCAAATGACATTTTCAATCACTTTTTCTACAGTCCAAAAAATCAATTTTCTGATGAAAAACGATGACCCGGGACCAGTCGAACTTTCTCCAGATGGTCAGAAATGGTACGTTTTTTAATGTTTAATTTTCTGACTGTAAATGACTATTGCATGTGAATTATCACTTTTGGAACTAAAGCAAGAGTGTTTAGTGTAATTTTAATGCCTGAAATTGGTCAAAATTGAAGCTTCTGAGTAGGAGAAAAAGTCTGTCAAAATGGCAATTTTGGTCACATTGAGGCTTTAAAAAGTAGTTATTCAACATGAGGCACAATCCAAATGACATTTTCAATCAATTTTTCTACTGTAAAAAAGAATCAATTTTCTGATGAAAAACGAGGACCCGTGACCTGTCGAACTTTCTCCAGATGGTCAGAAATGGTAATTTTTTGACTATAAATGACTATTGCATGTGAATTATCACTTTTGGAACTAAAACAGGAGTGTTTAGAGTCATTTTAATGCCTGAAATTGGTTGAAATAGAAGCTTCTGAGTAGGAGAAAAAGTCTGTAAAAATGGCAATTTTGGTCACATTGAGGCTTTAAAAAGTAGTTATTCAACATGAGGCACAATCCACATGACATTTTCAATCAATTTTTCTACAGTCCAAAAAATCAATTTTCTGATGAAAAACGAGGACCTGTGACCTGTCGCACTTTCTTCAGATGGTCAGAAATGGTAATTTTTTAATTTTTAATTTTTTGACTGTAAATGACTATTGCATGTGAATTATCACTTTTGGAACTAAAACAAGTGTGTTTAGTGTAATTTTAATGCCTGAAATAGGTCGAACTAGAAGCTTCTGAGTAGGAGAAAAAGTCTGTAAAAATGGCAATTTTGGTCACATTGAGGCTTTAAAAAGTAGTTATTGAACATGAGGCACAATCCAAATGAAATTTTCAATCAATTTTTCTACAGTCCAAAAAAACAATTTTCTGATGAAAAACGAGGACCCGTGACCTGTCGAACTTTCTCCAGATGGTCAGAAATGGTAATTTTTTAATGTTTCAGTTTTTTTACTGTAAATGACTATTGCATGTGAATTATCACTTTTGGAACTAAAACAAGAGTGTTTAGTGTAATTTTAATGCCTGAAATTGGTCTAAATTGACGCTTCTGAGTAGGAGAAAAAGTCTGTAAAAATGGCAATTTTGGTCACGTTGAGGCTTTAAAAAGTAGTTATTCAACATGTGGCACAATCCACATGACATTTTCAATCAATTTTTCTACAGTCCAAAAAATCAATTGTCTGATGAAAAACGAGGACCTGTGACCTGTCGCACTTTCTTCAGATGGTCAGAAATGGTAAATTTTTTAATTTTTAATTTTTTGACTGTAAATGACTATTGCATGTGAATTATCACTTTTGGAACTAAAACAAGTGTGTTTAGTGTAATTTTAATGCCTGAAATAGGTCGAACTAGAAGCTTCTGAGTAGGAGAAAAAGTCTGTAAAAATGGCAATTTTGGTCACATTGAGGCTTTAAAAAGTAGTTATTGAACATGAGGCACGATCCAAATGAAATTTTCAATCAATTTTTCTACAGTCCAAAAAAACAATTTTCTGATGAAAAACGAGGACCCGTGACCTGTCGAACTTTCTCCAGATGGTCAGAAATGGTAATTTTTTAATGTTTCAGTTTTTTTACTGTAAATGACTATTGCATGTGAATTATCACTTTTGGAACTAAAACAAGAGTGTTTAGTGTAATTTTTGATGCCTGAAATTGGTCTAAATAGAAGCTTCTGAGAAGGAGAAAAAGTCTGTCAAAATGGCAATTTTGGTCACATCGAGGCTTTAAAAAGTAGTTATTCAACATGAGGCACAATCCAAATGACATTTTCAATCACTTTTTCTACAGTCCAAAAAATCTATTTTCTGATGAAAAACGATGACCCGGGACCAGTCGAACTTTCTCCAGATGGTCAGAAATGGTACGTTTTTTAATGTTTAATTTTCTGACTGTAAATGACTATTGCATGTGAATTATCACTTTTGGAACTAAAGCAAGAGTGTTTAGTGTAATTTTAATGCCTGAAATTGGTTGAAATAGAAGCTTCTGAGAAGGAGAAAAAGTCTGTAAAAATGGCAATTTTGGTCACATTGAGGCTTTAAAAAGTAGTTATTCAACATGAGGCACAATCCACATGACATTTTCAATCAATTTTTCTACAGTCCAAAAAAACAATTTTCTGATGAAAAACGAGGACCCGTGACCTGTCGAACTTTCTCCAGATGGTCAGAAATGGTAATTTTTTAACGTTTAAATTTTTTGACTGTAAATGACTTTTGCATGTGAATTATCACTTTTGGAACTAAAACAAGAGTGTTTAGAGTCATTTTAATGCCTGAAATTGGTTCAAATAGAAGCTTCTGAGAAGGAGAAAAAGTCTGTCAAAATGGCAATTTTGGTCACATCGAGGCTTTAAAAAGTAGTTATTCAACATGAGGCACAATCCAAATGACATTTTCAATCACTTTTTCTACAGTCCAAAAAATCAATTTTCTGATGAAAAACGATGACCCGGGACCAGTCGAACTTTCTCCAGATGGTCAGAAATGGTACGTTTTTTAATGTTTAATTTTCTGACTGTAAATGACTATTGCATGTGAATTATCACTTTTGGAACTAAAGCAAGAGTGTTTAGTGTAATTTTAATGCCTGAAATTGGTTGAAATAGAAGCTTCTGAGAAGGAGAAAAAGTCTGTAAAAATGGCAATTTTGGTCACATTGAGGCTTTAAAAAGTAGTTATTCAACATGAGGCACAATCCACATGACATTTTCAATCACTTTTTCTACAGTCCAAAAAATCAATTTTCTGATGAAAAACGATGACCCGGGACCAGTCAAACTTTCTCCAGATGGTCAGAAATGGTAATTTTTTTATGTTTAATATTTTGACTGTAAATGACTATTGCATGCGAATTATCACTTTTGGAACTAAAACAAGAGTGTTTAGAGTCTTTTTAATGCCTGAAATTGGTCAAAATTGAAGCTTCTGAGTAGGAGAAAAAGTCTGTCAAAATGGCAATTTTGGTCACATTGAGGCTTTAAAAAGTAGTTATTGAACATGAGGCACAATCCAAATGACATTTTCAATCAATTTTTCTACAGTCCAAAAAAACAATTTTCTGATGAAAAACGAGGACCCGTGACCTGTCGAACTTTCTCCAGATGGTCAGAAATGGTAATTTTTTAATGTTTCAGTTTTTTTACTGTAAATGACTATTGCATGTGAATTATCACTTTTGGAACTAAAACAAGAGTGTTTAGTGTAATTTTAATGCCTGAAATTGGTCTAAATTGACGCTTCTGAGTAGGAGAAAAAGTCTGTAAAAATGGCAATTTTGGTCACGTTGAGGCTTTAAAAAGTAGTTATTCAACATGAGGCACAATCCACATGACATTTTCAATCAATTTTTCTACAGTCCAAAAAATCAATTTTCTGATGAAAAACGAGGACCTGTGACCTGTCTAACTTTCTTCAGATGGTCAGAAATGGTAATTTTTTAATGTTTAATTTTTTGACTGTAAATGACTATTGCATGTGAATTATCACTTTTGGAACTAAAACAAGAGTGTTTAGTGTAATTTTTGATGCCTGAAATTGGTCTAAATAGAAGCTTCTGAGTAGGAGCAAAAGTCTGTAAAAATGGCAATTTTGGTCACATTGAGGCTTTAAAAAGTAGTTATTCAACATGAGGCACAATCCACATGACATTTTCAATCAATTTTTCCACAGTCCAAAAAATCAATTTTCTGATGAAAAACGAGGACCCGTGACCTGTCGAACTTTCTCCAGATGGTCAGAAATGGTAATTTTTTAATGTTTAAGTTTTTGACTGTAAATGACTATTGCATGTGAATTTTCACTTTTGGAACTAAAACAGGAGTGTTTAGAGTCATTTTAATGCTGGAAATTGGTTGAAATAGAAGCTTCTGAGTAGGAGAAAAAGTCTGTAAAAATGGCAATTTTGGTCACATTGAGGCTTTAACCCCTTCGATGCGGCGCTGATTCCCGCTGAGCACTGACCGTTTCTTGCGCGAGCGTGGTCATGACGGAACGGTTCCGTCATGAGCACAGCTCAACCGACGCTCATGACGGAACCGTTCCGTCATGAGCACCGAAGGGGTTAAAAAGTAGTTATTCAACATGAGGCACAATCCACATGACATTTTCAATCAATTTTTCTACAGTCCAAAAAAACAATTTTCTGATGAAAAACGAGGACCCGTGACCTGTCGAACTTTCTCCAGATGGTCAGAAATGGTAATTTTTTAACGTTTAAGTTTTTTGACTGTAAATGACTATTGCATGTGAATTATCACTTTTGGAACTAAAACAAGAGTGTTTAGAGTCATTTTAATGCCTGAAATTGGTTCAAATAGAAGCTTCTGAGAAGGAGAAAATGTCTGTCAAAATGGCAATTTTGGTCACATCGAGGCTTTAAAAAGTAGTTATTCAACATGAGGCACAATCCAAATGACATTTTCAATCAATTTTTCTACTGTAAAAAAGAATCAATTTTCTGATGAAAAACGAGGACCCGTGACCTGTCGAACTTTCTCCAGATGGTCAGAAATGGTAATTTTTGAATGTTTAATTTTTTGACTGTAAATAACTATTGCATGTGAATTAACACTTTTGGAACTAAAACAAGATTGTTTAGTGTAATTTTAATGCCTGAAATTGGTCGAAATAGAAGCTTCTGAGTAGGAGAAAAAGTCTGTAAAAATGGCAATTTTGGTCACATTGAGGATTTAAAAAGTAGTTATTCAACATGAGGCACAATCCACATGACATTTTCAATCAATTTTTCGACAGTCCAAAAAATAAATTTTCTGATGAAAAACGATGACCCGTGACCTGTCGAACTTTCTCCAGATGGTCAGAAATGGTAATTTTTTAATGTTTAAGTTTTTGACTGTAAATGACTATTGCATGTGAATTATCACTTTTGGAACTAAAATAGGAGTGTTTAGAGTCATTTTAATGCCTGAAATTGGTTGAAATAGAAGCTTCTGAGTAGGAGAAAAAGTCTGTAAAAATGGCAATTTTGGTCACATTGAGGCTTTAACCCCTTCCATGCGGGGCGGATTCCCCCGCGGTGCTGACCGTTACCTGCGCGGGCGTGGTCATGACGGAACGGTTCCGTCATGAGCACAGCTCAACCGACGCTCATGACGGAACCGTTCCGTCATGAGCGTCGAAGGGGTTAAAAAGTAGTTATTCAACATGAGGCACAATCCACATGACATTTTCAATCAATTTTTCTACAGTCCAAAAAATCAATTGTCTGATGAAAAATGAGGACCTGTGACCTGTCGCACTTTCTTCAGATGGTCAGAAATGGTAATTTTTTAATTTTTAATTTTTTGACTGTAAATGACTATTGCATGTGAATTATCACTTTTGGAACTAAAACAAGTGTGTTTAGTGTAATTTTAATGCCTGAAATAGGTCGAACTAGAAGCTTCTGAGTAGGAGAAAAAGTCTGTAAAAATGGCAATTTTGGTCACATTGAGGCTTTAAAAAGTAGTTATTGAACATGAGGCACAATCCAAATGACATTTTCAATCAATTTTTCTACAGTCCAAAAAAACAATTTTCTGATGAAAAACGAGGACCCGTGACCTGTCGAACTTTCTCCAGATGGTCAGAAATGGTAATTTTTTAATGTTTCAGTTTTTTTACTGTAAATGACTATTGCATGTGAATTATCACTTTTGGAACTAAAACAAGAGTGTTTAGTGTAATTTTAATGCCTGAAATTGGTCTAAATTGACGCTTCTGAGTAGGAGCAAAAGTCTGTAAAAATGGCAATTTTGGTGATGTTGAGGCTTTAAAAAGTAGTTATTCAACATGAGGCACAATCCACATGACATTTTCAATCAATTTTTCTACAGTCCAAAAAATCAATTTTCTGATGAAAAACGAGGACCTGTGACCTGTCTAACTTTCTTCAGATGGTCAGAAATGGTAATTTTTTAATGTTTAATTTTTTGACTGTTAATGGCTATTGCATGTGAATTATCACTTTTGGAACTAAAACAAGAGTGTTTAGTGTAATTTTTGATGCCTGAAATTGGTCGAAATAGAAGCTTCTGAGTAGGAGCAAAAGTCTGTAAAAATGGCAATTTTGGTCACATTGAGGCTTTAAAAAGTAGTTATTCAACATGAGGCACAATCCACATGACATTTTCAATCAATTTTTCCACAGTCCAAAAAATCAATTTTCTGATGAAAAACGAGGACCCGTGACCTGTCGAACTTTCTCCAGATGGTCAGAAATGGTAATTTTTTAATCTTTAAGTTTTTGACTGTAAATGACTATTGCATGTGAATTATCACTTTTGGAACTAAAACAGGTGTGTTTAGAGTCATTTTAATGCCTGAAATTGGTTGAAATAGAAGCTTCTGAGTAGGAGAAAAAGTCTGTCAAAATGGCAATTTTGGTCACATTGAGGCTTTAACCCCTTCGATGCGGCGCTGATTCCCGCTGAGCACTGACCGTTTCTTGCGCGAGCGTGGTCATGACGGAACGGTTCCGTCATGAGCACAGCTCAACCGACGCTCATGACGGAACCGTTCCGTCATGAGCACCGAAGGGGTTAAAAAGTAGTTATTCAACATGAGGCACAATCCACATGACATTTTCAATCAATTTTTCTACAGTCCAAAAAATCAATTTTCTGATGAAAAACGAGGACCTGTGACCTGTCGCACTTTTTTCAGATGGTCAGAAATGGTAATTTTTTAATTTTTTATTTTTTGACTGTAAATGACTATTGCATGTGAATTATCACTTTTGGAACTAAAGCAAGAGTGTTTAGTGTAATTTTAATGCCTGAAATTGGTTGAAATAGAAGCTTCTGAGAAGGAGAAAAAGTCTGTAAAAATGGCAATTTTGGTCACATTGAGGCTTTAAAAAGTAGTTATTCAACATGAGGCACAATCCACATGACATTTTCAATCAATTTTTCTACAGTCCAAAAAAACAATTTTCTGATGATAAACGAGGACCCGTGACCTGTCGAACTTTCTCCAGATGGTCAGAAATGGTAATTTTTTAACGTTTAAGTTTTTTGACTGTAAATGACTATTGCATGTGAATTATCACTTTTGGAACTAAAACAAGAGTGTTTAGAGTCATTTTAATGCCTGAAATTGGTTCAAATAGAAGCTTCTGAGAAGGAGAAAAAGTCTGTAAAAATGGCAATTTTGGTCACATCGAGGCTTTAAAAAGTAGTTATTCAACATGAGGCACAATCCACATGACATTTTCAATCAATTTTTCTACAGTCCAAAAAATCAATTTTCTGATGAAAAACGAGGACCTGTGACCTGTCGAACTTTCTTCAGATGGTCAGAAATGGTAATTTTTTAATTTTTAATTTTTTGACTGTAAACGACTATTGCATGTGAATTATCACTTTTGGAACTAAAGCAAGAGTGTTTAGTGTAATTTTAATGCCTGAAATTGGTTGAAATAGAAGCTTCTGAGAAGGAGAAAAAGTCTGTAAAAATGGCAATTTTGGTCACATTGAGGCTTTAAAAAGTAGTTATTCAACATGAGGCACAATCCACATGACATTTTCAATCAATTTTTCTACAGTCCAAAAAATCAATTTTCTGATGAAAAACGAGGACCTGTGACCTGTCGAACTTTCTTCAGATGGTCAGAAATGGTAATTTTTTAATTTTTAATTTTTTGACTGTAAATGACTATTGCATGTGAATTATCACTTTTGGAACTAAAGCAAGAGTGTTTAGTGTAATTTTAATGCCTGAAATTGGTTGAAATAGAAGCTTCTGAGAAGGAGAAAAAGTCTGTAAAAATGGCAATTTTGGTCACATTGAGGCTTTAAAAAGTAGTTATTCAACATGAGGCACAATCCACATGACATTTTCAATCAATTTTTCTACAGTCCAAAAAAACAATTTTCTGATGAAAAACGAGGACCCGTGACCTGTCGAACTTTCTCCAGATGGTCAGAAATGGTAATTTTTTAACGTTTAAGTTTTTTGACTGTAAATGACTATTGCATGTGAATTATCACTTTTGGAACTAAAACAAGAGTGTTTAGAGTCATTTTAATGCCTGAAATTGGTTCAAATAGAAGCTTCTGAGAAGGAGAAAATGTCTGTCAAAATGGCAATTTTGGTCACATCGAGGCTTTAAAAAGTAGTTATTCAACATGAGGCACAATCCAAATGACATTTTCAATCACTTTTTCTACAGTCCAAAAAATCAATTTTCTGATGAAAAACGATGACCCGGGACCAGTCAAACTTTCTCCAGATGGTCAGAAATGGTAATTTTTTAATGTTTAATTTTTTGACTGTAAATAACTATTGCATGTGAATTAACACTTTTGGAACTAAAACAAGATTGTTTAGTGTAATTTTAATGCCTGAAATTGGTCGAAATAGAAGCTTCTGACTAGGAGAAAAAGTCTGTAAAAATGGCAATTTTGGTCACATTGAGGCTTTAAAAAGTAGTTATTCAACATGAGGCACAATCCAAATGAAATTTTCAATCAATTTTTCTACAGTCCAAAAAAACAATTTTCTGATGAAAAACGAGGACCCGTGACCTGTCGAACTTTCTCCAGATGGTCAGAAATGTTAATTTTTTGACTATAAATGACTATTGCATGTGAATTATCACTTTTGGAACTAAAACAGGAGTGTTTAGAGTCATTTTAATGCCTGAAATTGGTCGAAATAGAAGCTTCTGAGTAGGAGAAAAAGTCTGTAAAAATGGCAATTTTGGTCACATTGAGGATTTAAAAAGTAGTTATTCAACATGAGGCACAATCCACATGACATTTTCAATCAATTTTTCGACAGTCCAAAAAATAAATTTTCTGATGAAAAACGATGACCCGTGACCTGTCGAACTTTCTCCAGATGGTCAGAAATGGTAATTTTTTAATGTTTAAGTTTTTGACTGTAAATGACTATTGCATGTGAATTATCACTTTTGGAACTAAAACAGGAGTGTTTAGAGTCATTTTAATGCCTGAAATTGGTTGAAATAGAAGCTTCTGAGTAGGAGAAAAAGTCTGTAAAAATGGCAATTTTGGTCACATTGAGGCTTTAACCCCTTCCATGCGGGGCGGATTCCCCCGCGGTGCTGACCGTTACCTGCGCGGGCGTGGTCATGACGGAACGGTTCCGTCATGAGCACAGCTCAACCGACGCTCATGACGGAACCGTTCCGTCATGAGCGTCGAAGGGGTTAAAAAGTAGTTATTCAACATGAGGCACAATCCACATGACATTTTCAATCAATTTTTCTACAGTTCAAAAAATCAATTGTCTGATGAAAAATGAGGACCCGTGACCTGTCGAACTTTCTCCAGATGGTCAGAAATGGTAATTTTTTAATGTTTCAGTTTTTTTACTGTAAATGACTATTGCATGTGAATTATCACTTTTGGAACTAAAACAAGAGTGTTTAGTGTAATTTTTGATGCCTGAAATTGGTCGAAATAGAAGCTTCTGAGTAGGAGCAAAAGTCTGTAAAAATGGCAATTTTGGTCACATTGAGGCTTTAAAAAGTAGTTATTCAACATGAGGCACAATCCACATGACATTTTCAATCAATTTTTCCACAGTCCAAAAAATCAATTTTCTGATGAAAAACGAGGACCCGTGACCTGTCGAACTTTCTCCAGATGGTCAGAAATGGTAATTTTTTAATGTTTAAGTTTTTGACTGTAAATGACTATTGCATGTGAATTATCACTTTTGGAACTAAACAGGAGTGTTTAGAGTCATTTTAATGCCTGAAATTGGTTGAAATAGAAGCTTCTGAGTAGGAGAAAAAGTCTGTAAAAATGGCAATTTTGGTCACATTGAGGCTTTAACCCCTTCGATGCGGCGCCGATTCCCGCTGAGCGCTGACCGTTTCTTGCGCGGGCGTGGTCATGATAGAACGGTTCCGTCATGAGCACAGCTCAACCGACGCTCATGACGGAACCGTTCCGTCATGAGCACCGAAGGGGTTAAAAAGTAGTTATTCAACATGAGGCACAATCCACATGACATTTTCAATCAATTTTTCTACAGTCCCAAAAAACAATTTTCTGATGAAAAACGAGGACCCGTGACCTGTCGAACTTTCTCCAGATGGTCAGAAATGGTAATTTTTTAACGTTTAAGTTTTTTGACTGTAAATGACTATTGCATGTGAATTATCACTTTTGGAACTAAAACAAGAGTGTTTAGAGTCATTTTAATGCCTGAAATTGGTTCAAATAGAAGCTTCTGAGAAGGAGAAAAAGTCTGTCAAAATGGCAATTTTGGTCACATCGAGGCTTTAAAAGGTAGTTATTCAACATGAGGCACAATCCAAATGGCATTTTCAATCACTTTTTCTACAGTCCAAAAAATCAATTTTCTGATGAAAAACGAGGACCCGTGATCTGTCGAACTTTCTCCAGATGGTCAGAAATGTTAATTTTTTGACTATAAATGACTATTGCATGTGAATTATCACTTTTGGAACTAAAACAGGAGTGTTTAGAGTCATTTTAATGCCTGAAATTGGTCGAAATAGAAGCTTCCGAGTAGGAGAAAAAGTCTGTAAAAATGGCAATTTTGGTCACATTGAGGATTTAAAAAGTAGTTATTCAACATGAGGCACAATCCACATGACATTTTCAATAAATTTTTCAACAGCCCAAAAAATAAATTTTCTGATGAAAAACGATGACCCGTGACCTGTCGAACTTTCTCCAGATGGTCAGAAATGGTAATTTTTTAATGTTTAAGTTTTTGACTGTAAATGACTATTGCATGTGAATTATCACTTTTGGAACTAAAACAGGAGTGTTTAGAGTCATTTTAATGCCTGAAATTGGTTGAAATAGAAGCTTCTGAGTAGGAGAAAAAGTCTGTAAAAATGGCAATTTTGGTCACATTGAGGCTTTAAAAAGTAGTTATTCAACATGAGGCACAATCCACATGACATTTTCAATCAATTTTTCTACAGTCCAAAAAATCAATTGTCTGATGAAAAATGAGGACCTGTGACCTGTCGCACTTTCTTCAGATGGTCAGAAATGGTAATTTTTTAATTTTTAATTTTTTGACTGTAAATGACTA
Source organism: Triturus cristatus (assembly GCF_964204655.1). Taxonomy (NCBI): domain Eukaryota; kingdom Metazoa; phylum Chordata; class Amphibia; order Caudata; family Salamandridae; genus Triturus; species Triturus cristatus. The sequence goes on along the minus strand of NC_140584.1, from coordinate 114,801,255 downwards.
TTGCATGTGAATTATCACTTTTGGAACTAAAACAAGTGTGTTTAGTGTAATTTTAATGTCTGAAATAGGTCGAACTAGAAGCTTCTGAGTAGGAGAAAAAGTCTGTAAAAATGGCAATTTTGGTCACATTGAGGCTTTAAAAAGTAGTTATTGAACATGAGGCACAATCCAAATGACATTTTCAATCAATTTTTCTACAGTCCAAAAAAACAATTTTCTGATGAAAAACGAGGACCCGTGACCTGTCGAACTTTCTCCAGATGGTCAGAAATGGTAATTTTTTAATGTTTCATTTTTTTACTGTAAATGACTATTGCATGTGAATTATCACTTTTGGAACTAAAACAAGAGTGTTTAGTGTAATTTTAATGCCTGAAATTGGTCTAAATTGACGCTTCTGAGTAGGAGCAAAAGTCTGTAAAAATGGCAATTTTGGTGACGTTGAGGCTTTAAAAAGTAGTTATTCAACATGAGGCACAATCCACATGACATTTTCAATCAATTTTTCTACAGTCCAAAAAATCAATTTTCTGATGAAAGACGAGGACCTGCGACCTGTCGCACTTTCTTCAGATGGTCAGAAATGGTAATTTTTTAATTTTTAATTTTTTGTCTGTAAATGACTATTGCATGTGAATTATCACTTTTGGAACTAAAGCAAGAGTGTTTAGTGTAATTTTATTGCCTGAAATTGGTTGAAATAGAAGCTTCTGAGAAGGAGAAAAAGTCTGTAAAAATGGCAATTTTGGTCACATCGAGGCTTTAAAAAGTAGTTATTCAACATGAGGCACAATCCAAATGACATTTTCAATCAATTTTTCTACTGTAAAAAAGAATCAATTTTCTGATGAAAAACGAGGACCCGTGACCTGTCGAACTTTCTCCAGATGGTCAGAAATGGTAATTTTTTAATGTTTAATTTTTTGACTGTAAATAACTATTGCATGTGAATTAACACTTTTGGAACTAAAACAAGATTGTTTAGTGTAATTTTAATGCCTGAAATTGGTCGAAATAGAAGCTTCTGACTAGGAGAAAAAGTCTGTAAAAATGGCAATTTTGGTCACATTGAGGCTTTAAAAAGTAGTTATTCAACATGAGGCACAATCCAAATGAAATTTTCAATCAATTTTTCTACAGTCCAAAAAAACAATTTTCTGATGAAAAACGAGGACCCGTGACCTGTCGAACTTTCTCCAGATGGTCAGAAATGGTAATTTTTTAATATTTCAGTTTTTTTACTGTAAATGACTATTGCATGTGAATTATCACTTTTGGAACTAAAACAAGAGTGTTTAGTGTAATTTTTGATGCCTGAAATTGGTCTAAATAGAAGCTTCTGAGTAGGAGAAAAAGTCTGTAAAAATGGCAATTTTGGTCACATTGAGGCTTTAAAAAGTAGTTATTCAACATGAGGCACAATCCACATGACATTTTCAATCAATTTTTCTACAGTCCAAAAAAACTATTTTCTGATGAAAAACGAAGACCCGTGACCTGTCGAACTTTCTCCAGATGGTCAGAAATGGTAATTTTTTAACGTTTAAATTTTTTGACTGTAAATGACTTTTGCATGTGAATTATCACTTTTGGAACTAAAACAAGAGTGTTTAGAGTCATTTTAATGCCTGAAATTGGTTCAAATAGAAGCTTCTGAGAAGGAGAAAAAGTCTGTAAAAATGGCAATTTTGGTCACATTGAGGCTTTAAAAAGTAGTTATTCAACATGAGGCACAATCCACATGACATTTTCAATCAATTTTTCTACAGTCCAAAAAAACAATTTTCTGATGAAAAACGAGGACCCGTGACCTGTCGAACTTTCTCCAGATGGTCAGAAATGGTAATTTTTTAACGTTTAAATTTTTTGACTGTAAATGACTTTTGCATGTGAATTATCACTTTTGGAACTAAAACAAGAGTGTTTAGTGTAATTTTAATGCCTGAAAATGGTCGAAATAAAAGCTTCTGAGTAGGAGAAAAAGTCTGTAAAAATGGCAATTTTGGTCACATTGAGGCTTTAAAAAGTAGTTATTCAACATGAGGCACAATCCACATGACATTTTCAATCAATTTTTCTACAGTCCAAAAAATCAATTTTCTGATGAAAAACGAGGACCTGTGACCTGTCGCACTTTCTTCAGATGGTCAGAAATGGTAATTTTTTAACGTTTAAGTTTTTTGACTGTAAATGACTATTGCATGTGAATTATCACTTTTGGAACTAAAACAAGAGTGTTTAGAGTCATTTTAATGCCTGAAATTGGTTCAAATATAAGCTTCTGAGAAGGAGAAAAAGTCTGTCAAAATGGCAATTTTGGTCACATCGAGGCTTTAAAAAGTAGTTATTCAACATGAGGCACAATCCAAATGACATTTTCAATCACTTTTTCTACAGTCCAAAAAATCAATTTTCTGATGAAAAACGATGACCCGGGACCAGTCGAACTTTCTCCAGATGGTCAGAAATGGTACGTTTTTTAATGTTTAATTTTTTGACTGTAAATGACTATTGCATGTGAATTATCACTTTTGGAACTAAAGCAAGAGTGTTTAGTGTAATTTTAATGCCTGAAATTGGTTGAAATAGAAGCTTCTGAGAAGGAGAAAAAGTCTGTAAAAATGGCAATTTTGGTCACATTGAGGCTTTAAAAAGTAGTTATTCAACATGAGGCACAATCCACATGACATTTTCAATCAATTTTTCTACAGTCCAAAAAAACTATTTTCTGATGAAAAACGAAGACCCGTGACCTGTCGAACTTTCTCCAGATGGTCAGAAATGGTAATTTTTTAACGTTTAAATTTTTTGACTGTAAATGACTTTTGCATGTGAATTATCACTTTTGGAACTAAAACAAGAGTGTTTAGAGTCATTTTAATGCCTGAAATTGGTTCAAATAGAAGCTTCTGAGAAGGAGAAAAAGTCTGTCAAAATGGCAATTTTGGTCACATCGAGGCTTTAAAAAGTAGTTATTCAACATGAGGCACAATCCAAATGACATTTTCAATCACTTTTTCTACAGTCCAAAAAATCAATTTTCTGATGAAAAACGATGACCCGGGACCAGTCGAACTTTCTCCAGATGGTCAGAAATGGTACGTTTTTTAATGTTTAATTTTCTGACTGTAAATGACTATTGCATGTGAATTATCACTTTTGGAACTAAAGCAAGAGTGTTTAGTGTAATTTTAATGCCTGAAATTGGTTGAAATAGAAGCTTCTGAGAAGGAGAAAAAGTCTGTAAAAATGGCAATTTTGGTCACATTGAGGCTTTAAAAAGTAGTTATTCAACATGAGGCACAATCCACATGACATTTTCAATCAATTTTTCTACAGTCCAAAAAAACAATTTTCTGATGAAAAACGAGGACCCGTGACCTGTCGAACTTTCTCCAGATGGTCAGAAATGGTAATTTTTTAACGTTTAAATTTTTTGACTGTAAATGACTTTTGCATGTGAATTATCACTTTTGGAACTAAAACAAGAGTGTTTAGAGTCATTTTAATGCCTGAAATTGGTTCAAATAGAAGCTTCTGAGAAGGAGAAAAAGTCTGTCAAAATGGCAATTTTGGTCACATCGAGGCTTTAAAAAGTAGTTATTCAACATGAGGCACAATCCAAATGACATTTTCAATCAATTTTTCTACTGTAAAAAAGAATCAATTTTCTGATGAAAAACGAGGACCCGTGACCTGTCGAACTTTCTCCAGATGGTCAGAAATGGTAATTTTTTAATTTTTAATTTTTTGACTGTAAATAACTATTGCATGTGAATTAACACTTTTGGAACTAAAACAAGATTGTTTAGTGTAATTTTAATGCCTGAAATAGGTCGAACTAGAAGCTTCTGAGTAGGAGAAAAAGTCTGTAAAAATGGCAATTTTGGTCACATTGAGGCTTTAAAAAGTAGTTATTGAACATGAGGCACAATCCAAATGAAATTTTCAATCAATTTTTCTACAGTCCAAAAAAACAATTTTCTGATGAAAAACGAGGACCCGTGACCTGTCGAACTTTCTCCAGATGGTCAGAAATGGTAATTTTTTAACGTTTAAATTTTTTGACTGTAAATGACTTTTGCATGTGAATTATCACTTTTGGAACTAAAACAAGAGTGTTTAGAGTCATTTTAATGCCTGAAATTGGTTCAAATAGAAGCTTCTGAGAAGGAGAAAAAGTCTGTCAAAATGGCAAGTTTGGTCACATCGAGGCTTTAAAAAGTAGTTATTCAACATGAGGCACAATCCAAATGACATTTTCAATCACTTTTTCTACAGTCCAAAAAATCAATTTTCTGATGAAAAACGATGACCCGGGACCAGTCAAACTTTCTCCAGATGGTCAGAAATGGTAATTTTTTTATGTTTAATTTTTTGACTGTAAATGACTATTGCATGCGAATTATCACTTTTGGAACTAAAACAAGAGTGTTTAGAGTCTTTTTAATGCCTGAAATTGGTCAAAATTGAAGCTTCTGAGTAGGAGAAAAAGTCTGTCAAAATGGCAATTTTGGTCACATTGAGGCTTTAAAAAGTAGGTATTCAACATGAGGCACAATCCAAATGACATTTTCAATCAATTTTTCTAATGTAAAAAAGAATCAATTTTCTGATGAAAAACGAGGACCCGTGACCTGTCGAACTTTCTCCAGATGGTCAGAAATGGTAATTTTTTAATGCTTAATTTTTTGACTGTAAATGACTATTGCATGTGAATTATCACTTTTGGAACTAAAACAAGAGTGTTTAGTGTAATTTTAATGCCTGAAATTGGTCTAAATTGACGCTTCTGAGTAGGAGAAAAAGTCTGTAAAAATGGCAATTTTGGTCACGTTGAGGCTTTAAAAAGTAGTTATTCAACATGAGGCACAATCCACATGACATTTTCAATCAATTTTTCTACAGTCCAAAAAATCAATTGTCTGATGAAAAACGAGGACCTGTGACCTGTCGCACTTTCTTCAGATGGTCAGAAATGGTAATTTTTTAATTTTTAATTTTTTGACTGTAAATGACTATTGCATGTGAATTATCACTTTTGGAACTAAAACAAGTGTGTTTAGTGTAATTTTAATGCCTGAAATAGGTCGAACTAGAAGCTTCTGAGTAGGAGAAAAAGTCTGTAAAAATGGCAATTTTGGTCACATTGAGGCTTTAAAAAGTAGTTATTGAACATGAGGCACAATCCAAATGAAATTTTCAATCAATTTTTCTACAGTCCAAAAAAACAATTTTCTGATGAAAAACGAGGACCCGTGACCTGTCGAACTTTCTCCAGATGGTCAGAAATGGTAATTTTTTAATGTTTCAGTTTTTTTACTGTAAATGACTATTGCATGTGAATTATCACTTTTGGAACTAAAACAAGAGTGTTTAGTGTAATTTTAATGCCTGAAATTGGTCTAAATTGACGCTTCTGAGTAGGAGAAAAAGTCTGTAAAAATGGCAATTTTGGTCACGTTGAGGCTTTAAAAAGTAGTTATTCAACATGAGGCACAATCCACATGACATTTTCAATCAATTTTTCTACAGTCCAAAAAATCAATTTTCTGATGAAAAACGAGGACCTGTGACCTGTCGCACTTTCTTCAGATGGTCAGAAATGGTAATTTTTTAATTTTTAATTTTTTGACTGTAAATGACTATTGCATGTGAATTATCACTTTTGGAACTAAAGCAAGAGTGTTTAGTGTAATTTTATTGCCTGAAATTGGTTGAAATAGAAGCTTCTGAGAAGGAGAAAAAGTCTGTCAAAATGGCAATTTTGGTCACATCGAGGCTTTAAAAAGTAGTTATTCAACATGAGGCACAATCCAAATGACATTTTCAATCACTTTTTCTACAGTCCAAAAAATCAATTTTCTGATGAAAAACGATGACCCGGGACCAGTCAAACTTTCTCCAGATGGTCAGAAATGCTAATTTTTTTATGTTTAACTTTTTGACTGTAAATAACTATTGCATGTGAATTAACACTTTTGGAACTAAAACAAGATTGTTTAGTGTAATTTTAATTCCTGAAATTGGTCAAAATAGAAGCTTCTGACTAGGAGAAAAAGTCTGTAAAAATGGCAATTTTGGTCACATTGAGGCTTTAAAAAGTAGTTATTCAACATGAGGCACAATCCAAATGAAATTTTCAATCAATTTTTCTACAGTCCAAAAAAACAATTTTCTGATGAAAAACGAGGACCCGTGACCTGTCGAACTTTCTCCAGATGGTCAGAAATGTTAATTTTTTGACTATAAATGACTATTGCATGTGAATTATCACTTTTGGAACTAAAACAAGAGTGTTTAGTGTAATTTTAATGCCTGAAATTGGTCTAAATTGACGCTTCTGAGTAGGAGAAAAAGTCTGTAAAAATGGCAATTTTGGTCACTTTGAGGCTTTAAAAAGTAGTTATTCAACATGAGGCACAATCCACATGACATTTTCAATCAATTTTTCTACAGTCCAAAAAATCAATTTTCTGATGAAAAACGTGGACCTGTGACCTGTCTAACTTTCTTCAGATGGTCAGAAATGGTAATTTTTTAATGTTTAATTTTTTGACTGTAAATGACTATTGCATGTGAATTATCACTTTTGGAACTAAAACAAGAGTGTTTAGTGTAATTTTTGATGCCTGAAATTGGTCGAAATAGAAGCTTCTGAGTAGGAGCAAAAGTCTGTAAAAATGGCAATTTTGGTCACATTGAGGCTTTAAAAAGTAGTTATTCAACATGAGGCACAATCCACATTACATTTTCAATCAATTTTTCCACAGTCCAAAAAATCAATTTTCTGATGAAAAACGAGGACCCGTGACCTGTCGAACTTTCTCCAGATGGTCAGAAATGGTAATTTTTTAATGTTTAATTTTTTGACTGTAAATACCTATTGCATGTGAATTAACACTTTTGGAACTAAAACAAGATTGTTTAGTGTAATTTTAATGCCTGAAATTGGTCGAAATAGAAGCTTCTGACTAGGAGAAAAAGTCTGTAACAATGGTAATTTTGGTCACATCGAGGCTTTAAAAAGTAGTTATTCAACATGAGGCACAATCCAAATGACATTTTCAATCACTTTTTCTACAGTCCAAAAAATCAATTTTCTGATGAAACGATGACCCGGGACCAGTCAAACTTTCTCCAGATGGTCAGAAATGGTAATTTTTTTATGTTTAATTTTTTGACTGTAAATGACTATTGCATGTGAATTATCACTTTTGGAACTAAAACAAGAGTGTTTAGTGTAATTTTAATGCCTGAAATTGGTCAAAATTGAAGCTTCTGAGTAGGAGAAAAAGTCTGTCAAAATGGAAATTTTGGTCACATTGAGGCTTTAAAAAGTAGTTATTCAACATGAGGCACAATCCAAATGACATTTTCAATCAATTTTTCTACTGTAAAAAAGAATCAATTTTCTGATGAAAAACGAGGACCCGTGACCTGTCGAACTTTCTCCAGATGGTCAGAAATGGTAATTTTTTAATGTTTAATTTTTTGACTGTAAATACCTATTGCATGTGAATTAACACTTTTGGAACTAAAACAAGATTGTTTAGTGTAATTTTAATGCCTGAAATTGGTCGAAATAGAAGCTTCTGACTAGGAGAAAAAGTCTGTAACAATGGTAATTTTGGTCACATTGAGGCTTTAAAAAGTAGTTATTCAACATGAGGCACAATCCAAATGAAATTTTCAATCAATTTTTCTACAGTCCCAAAAAACAATTTTCTGATGAAAAACGAGGACCCGTGACCTGTCGAACTTTCTCCAGATGGTCAGAAATGTTACTTTTTTAGTGTTTAATTTTTTGACTGTACATGACTATTGCATGTGAATTATCACTTTTGGAACTAAAACAGGAGTGTTTAGAGCCATTTTAATGCCTGAAATTGGTCGAAATAGAAGCTTCTGAGTAGGAGAAAAAGTCTGAAAAAATGGCAATTTTGGTCACATTGAGGATTTAAAAAGTAGTTATTCAACATGAGGCACAATCCACATGACATTTTCAATCAATTTTTCTACAGTCCAAAAAATCAATTTTCTGATGAAAAACGAGGACCTGTGACCTGTCGCACTTTCTTCAGATAGTCAGAAATGGTAATTTTTTAATTTTTAATTTTTTGACTGTAAATGACTATTGCATGTGAATTATCACTTTTGGAACTAAAACAAGTGTGCTTAGTGTAATTTTAATGCCTGAAATAAGTCGAACTAGAAGCTTCTGAGTAGGAGAAAAAGTCTGTAAAAATGGCAATTTTGGTCACATTGAGGCTTTAAAAAGTAGTTATTGAACATGAGGCACAATCCAAATGAAATTTTCAATCAATTTTTCTACAGTCCAAAAAAACAATTTTCTGATGAAAAACGAGGACCCGTGACCTGTCGAACTTTCTTCAGATGGTCAGAAATGGTAATTTTTTAATTTTTAATTTTTTGACTGTAAATGACTATTGCATGTGAATTATCACTTTTGGAACTAAAGCAAGAGTGTTTAGTGTAATTTTAATGCCTGAAATTGAACATGAAAAAGTAGTTATTGAACATGAGGCACAATCCAAATGAAATTTTCAATCAATTTTTCTACAGTCCAAAAAAACAATTTTCTGATGAAAAACGAGGACCCGTGACCTGTCGAACTTTCTCCAGATGGTCAGAAATGGTAATTTTTTAATGTTTCAGTTTTTTTACTGTAAATGACTATTGCATGTGAATTATCACTTTTGGAACTAAAACAAGAGTGTTTAGTGTAATTTTAATGCCTGAAATTGGTTCAAATAGAAGCTTCTGAGAATGAGAAAAAGTCTGTCAAAATGGCAATTTTGGTCACATCGAGGCTTTAAAAAGTAGTTATTCAACATGAGGCACAATCCAAATGACATTTTCAATCACTTTTTCTACAGTCCAAAAAATCAATTTTCTGATGAAAAACGATGACCCGGGACCAGTCGAACTTTCTCCAGATGGTCAGAAATGGTACGTTTTTTTTATGTTTAATTTTCTGACTGTAAATGACTATTGCATGTGAATTATCACTTTTGGAACTAAAGCAAGAGTGTTTAGTGTAATTTTAATGCCTGAAATTGGTTGAAATAGAAGCTTCTGAGAAGGAGAAAAAGTCTGTAAAAATGGCAATTTTGGTCACATTGAGGCTTTAAAAAGTAGTTATTCAACATGAGGCACAATCCACATGACATTTTCAATCAATTTTTCTACAGTCCAAAAAAACAATTTTCTGATGAAAAACGAGGACCCGTGACCTGTCGAACTTTCTCCAGATGGTCAGAAATGGTAATTTTTTAACGTTTAATTTTTTTGACTGTAAATGACTTTTGCATGTGAATTATCACTTTTGGAACTAAAACAAGAGTGTTTAGAGTCATTTTAATGCCTGAAATTGGTTCAAATAGAAGCTTCTGAGAAGGAGAAAAAGTCTGTCAAAATGGCAATTTTGGTCACATCGAGGCTTTAAAAAGTAGTTATTCAACATGAGGCACAATCCAAATGACATTTTCAATCACTTTTTCTACAGTCCAAAAAATCAATTTTCTGATGAAAAACGATGACCCGGGACCAGTCAAACTTTCTCCAGATGGTCAGAAATGGTAATTTTTTTATGTTTAATTTTTTGACTGTAAATGACTATTGCATGCGAATTATCACTTTTGGAACTAAAACAAGAGTGTTTAGAGTCTTTTTAATGCCTGAAATTGGTCAAAATTGAAGCTTCTGAGTAGGAGAAAAAGTCTGTCAAAATGGCAATTTTGGTCACATTGAGGCTTTAAAAAGTAGTTATTCAACATGAGGCACAATCCAAATGACATTTTCAATCAATTTTTCTACTGTAAAAAAGAATCAATTTTCTGATGAAAAACGAGGACCTGTGACCTGTCGAACTTTCTCCAGATGGTCAGAAATGGTAATTTTTTAATGTTTAATTTTTTGACTGTAAATGACTAATGCATGTGAATTATCACTTTTGGAACTAAAACAAGAGTGTTTAGTGTAATTTTTGATGCCTGAAATTGGTCGAAATAGAAGCTTCTGAGTAGGAGCAAAAGTCTGTAAAAATGGCAATTTTGGTCACATTGAGGCTTTAAAAAGTAGTTATTCAACATGAGGCACAATCCACATGACATTTTCAATCAATTTTTCCAAAGTCCAAAAAATCAATTTTCTGATGAAAAACGATGACCCGGGACCAGTCAAACTTTGTCCAGATGGTCAGAAATGGTAATTTTTTTATGTTTAATTTTTTGACTGTAAATGACTATTGCATGTGAATTATCACTTTTGGAACTAAAACAAGAGTGTTTAGAGTCTTTTTAATGCCTGAAATTGCTCAAAATTGAAGCTTCTGAGTAGGAGAAAAAGTCTGTCAAAATGGAAATTTTGGTCACATTGAGGCTTTAAAAAGTAGTTATTCAACATGAGGCACAATCCAAATGACATTTTCAATCAATTTTTCTACTGTAAAAAAGAATCAATTTTCTGATGAAAAACGAGGACCCGTGACCTGTCGAACTTTCTCCAGATGGTCAGAAATGGTAATTTTTTAATGTTTAATTTTTTGACTGTAAATACCTATTGCATGTGAATTAACACTTTTGGAACTAAAACAAGATTGTTTAGTGTAATTTTAATGCCTGAAATTGGTCGAAATAGAAGCTTCTGACTAGGAGAAAAAGTCTGTAACAATGGCAATTTTGGTCACATTGAGGCTTTAAAAAGTAGTTATTCAACATGAGGCACAATCCAAATGAAATTTTCAATCAATTTTTCTACAGTCCAAAAAAACAGTTTTCTGATGAAAAACGAGGACCCGTGACCTGTCGAACTTTCTTCAGATGGTCAGAAATGGTAATTTTTTAATTTTTAATTTTTTGACTGTAAATGACTATTGCATGTGAATTATCACTTTTGGAACTAAAGCAAGAGTGTTTAGTGTAATTTTAATGCCTGAAATTGAACATGAAAAAGTAGTTATTGAACATGAGGCACAATCCAAATGAAATTTTCAATCAATTTTTCTACAGTCCAAAAAAACAATTTTCTGATGAAAAACGAGGACCCGTGACCTGTCGAACTTTCTCCAGATGGTCAGAAATGGTAATTTTTTAATGTTTCAGTTTTTTTACTGTAAATGACTATTGCATGTGAATTATCACTTTTGGAACTAAAACAAGAGTGTTTAGTGTAATTTTAATGCCTGAAATTGGTTCAAATAGAAGCTTCTGAGAATGAGAAAAAGTCTGTCAAAATGGCAATTTTGGTCACATCGAGGCTTTAAAAAGTAGTTATTCAACATGAGGCACAATCCAAATGACATTTTCAATCACTTTTTCTACAGTCCAAAAAATCAATTTTCTGATGAAAAACGATGACCCGGGACCAGTCGAACTTTCTCCAGATGGTCAGAAATGGTACGTTTTTTTTATGTTTAATTTTCTGACTGTAAATGACTATTGCATGTGAATTATCACTTTTGGAACTAAAGCAAGAGTGTTTAGAGTCTTTTTAATGCCTGAAATTGGTCGAAATAGAAGCTTCTGACTAGGAGAAAAAGTCTGTAAAAATGGCAATTTTGGTCACATTGAGGCTTTAAAAAGAAGTTAATCATCATGAGGCACAATCTAAATGACATTTTGAATCATTCTTTCTACAGTCCAAAAAATCCATTTTCTGATGAAAAACGATGACCCGGGACCAGTCAAACTTTCTCCAGATGGTCAGAAATGGTAATTTTTTTATGTTTAATTTTTTGACTGTAAATGACTATTGCATGCGAACTATCACTTTTGGAACTAAAACAAGAGTGTTTAGAGTTTTTTTAATGCCTGAAATTGGTCAAAATTGAAGCTTCTGAGTAGGAGAAAAAGTCTGTCAAAATGGCAATTTTGGTCACATTGAGGCTTTAAAAAGTAGTTATTCAACATGAGGCACAATCCACATGACATTTTCAATCAATTTTTCTACAGTCCAAAAAATCAATTGTCTGATGAAAAACGAGGACCTGTGACCTGTCGCACTTTCTTCAGATGGTCAGAAATGGTAATTTTTTAATTTTTAATTTTTTGACTGTAAATGACTATTGCATGTGAATTATCACTTTTGGAACTAAAACAAGTGTGTTTAGTGTAATTTTAATGCCTGAAATTGGTCTAAATTGACGCTTCTGAGTAGGAGAAAAAGTCTGTAAAAATGGCAATTTTGGTCACGTTGAGGCTTTAAAAAGTAGTTATTCAACATGAGGCACAATCCACATGACATTTTCAATCAATTTTTCTACAGTCCAAAAAATCAATTGTCTGATGAAAAACGAGGACCTGTGACCTGTCGCACTTTCTTCAGATAGTCAGAAATGGTAATTTTTTAATTTTTAATTTTTTGACTGTAAATGACTATTGCATGTGAATTATCACTTTTGGAACTAAAACAAGTGTGTTTAGTGTAATTTTAATGCCTGAAATAAGTCGAACTAGAAGCTTCTGAGTAGGAGAAAAAGTCTGTAAAAATGGCAATTTTGGTCACATTGAGGCTTTAAAAAGTAGTTATTGAACATGAGGCACAATCCAAATGAAATTTTCAATCAATTTTTCTACAGTCCAAAAAAACAATTTTCTGATGAAAAACGAGGACCCGTGACCTGTCGAACTTTCTCCAGATGGTCAGAAATGGTAATTTTTTAATGTTTAAGTTTTTGACTGTAAATGACTATTGCATGTGAATTATCACTTTTGGAACTAAAACAGGAGTGTTTAGAGTCATTTTAATGCCTGAAATTGGTTGAAATAGAAGCTTCTGAGTAGGAGAAAAAGTCTGTAAAAATGGCAATTTTGGTCACATTGAGGCTTTAAAAAGTAGTTATTCAACATGAGGCACAATCCACATGACATTTTCAATCAATTTTTCTACAGTCCAAAAAATCAATTTTCTGATGAAAAACGAGGACCTGTGACCTGTCGCACTTTCTTCAGATGGTCAGAAATGGTAATTTTTTAATTTTTAATTTTTTGACTGTAAATGACTATTGCATGTGAATTATCACTTTTGGAACTAAAGCAAGAGTGTTCAGTGTAATTTTAATGCCTGAAATTGAACATGAAAAAGTAGTTATTGAACATGAGGCACAATCCAAATGAAATTTTCAATCAATTTTTCTACAGTCCAAAAAAACAATTTTCTGATGAAAAACGAGGACCCGTGACCTGTCGAACTTTCTCCAGATGGTCAGAAATGGTAATTTTTTAATGTTTCAGTTTTTTTACTGTAAATGACTATTGCATGTGAATTATCACTTTTGGAACTAAAACAAGAGTGTTTAGTGTAATTTTAATGCCCGAAATTGGTCAAAATTGAAGCTTCTGAGTAGGAGAAAAAGTCTGTCAAAATGGCAATTTTGGTCACATTGAGGCTTTAAAAAGTAGTTATTCAACATGAGGCACAATCCAAATGAAATTTTCAATCAATTTTTCTACAGTCCAAAAAAACAATTTTCTGATGAAAAACGAGGACCCGTGACCTGTCGAACTTTCTCCAGATGGTCAGAAATGTTACTTTTTTAATGTTTAATTTTTTGACTGTAAATGACTATTGCATGTGAATTATCACTTTTGGAACTAAAACAGGAGTGTTTAGAGTCATTTTAATGCCTGAAATTGGTCGAAATAGAAGCTTCTGAGTAGGAGAAAAAGTCTGTCAAAATGGCAATTTTGGTCACATTGAGGCTTTAAAAAGTAGTTATTCAACATGAGGCACAATCCACATGACATTTTCAATCAATTTTTCTACAGTCCAAAAAATCAATTTTCTGATGAAAAACGAGGACCTGTGACCTGTCGCACTTTCTTCAGATGGTCAGAAATGGTAATTTTTTAACGTTTAAGTTTTTTGACTGTAAATGACTATTGCATGTGAATTATCACTTTTGGAACTAAAACAAGAGTGTTTAGAGTCATTTTAATGCCTGAAATTGGTTCAAATATAGGCTTCTGAGAAGGAGAAAAAGTCTGTCAAAATGGCAATTTTGGTCACATCGAGGCTTTAAAAAGTAGTTATTCAACATGAGGCACAATCCAAATGACATTTTCAATCACTTTTTCTACAGTCCAAAAAATCAATTTTCTGATGAAAAACGATGACCCGGGACCAGTCGAACTTTCTCCAGATGGTCAGAAATGGTACGTTTTTTAATGTTTAATTTTTTGACTGTAAATGACTATTGCATGTGAATTATCACTTTTGGAACTAAAGCAAGAGTGTTTAGTGTAATTTTAATGCCTGAAATTGGTTGAAATAGAAGCTTCTGAGAAGGAGAAAAAGTCTGTAAAAATGGCAATTTTGGTCACATTGAGGCTTTAAAAAGTAGTTATTCAACATGAGGCACAATCCACATGACATTTTCAATCAATTTTTCTACAGTCCAAAAAAACTATTTTCTGATGAAAAACGAAGACCCGTGACCTGTCGAACTTTCTCCAGATGGTCAGAAATGGTAATTTTTTAACGTTTAAATTTTTTGACTGTAAATGACTTTTGCATGTGAATTATCACTTTTGGAACTAAAACAAGAGTGTTTAGAGTCATTTTAATGCCTGAAATTGGTTCAAATAGAAGCTTCTGAGAAGGAGAAAAAGTCTGTCAAAATGGCAATTTTGGTCACATCGAGGCTTTAAAAAGTAGTTATTCAACATGAGGCACAATCCAAATGACATTTTCAATCACTTTTTCTACAGTCCAAAAAATCAATTTTCTGATGAAAAACGATGACCCGGGACCAGTCGAACTTTCTCCAGATGGTCAGAAATGTTAATTTTTTGACTATAAATGACTATTGCATGTGAATTATCACTTTTGGAACTAAAACAAGAGTGTTTAGTGTAATTTTAATGCCTGAAATTGGTCTAAATTGACGCTTCTGAGTAGGAGAAAAAGTCTGTAAAAATGGCAATTTTGGTCACTTTGAGGCTTTAAAAAGTAGTTATTCAACATGAGGCACAATCCACATGACATTTTCAATCAATTTTTCTACAGTCCAAAAAATCAATTTTCTGATGAAAAACGTGGACCTGTGACCTGTCTAACTTTCTTCAGATGGTCAGAAATGGTAATTTTTTAATGTTTAATTTTTTGACTGTAAATGACTATTGCATGTGAATTATCACTTTTGGAACTAAAACAAGAGTGTTTAGTGTAATTTTTGATGCCTGAAATTGGTCGAAATAGAAGCTTCTGAGTAGGAGCAAAAGTCTGTAAAAATGGCAATTTTGGTCACATTGAGGCTTTAAAAAGTAGTTATTCAACATGAGGCACAATCCACATTACATTTTCAATCAATTTTTCCACAGTCCAAAAAATCAATTTTCTGATGAAAAACGAGGACCCGTGACCTGTCGAACTTTCTCCAGATGGTCAGAAATGGTAATTTTTTAATGTTTAATTTTTTGACTGTAAATACCTATTGCATGT
Source organism: Triturus cristatus (assembly GCF_964204655.1). Taxonomy (NCBI): domain Eukaryota; kingdom Metazoa; phylum Chordata; class Amphibia; order Caudata; family Salamandridae; genus Triturus; species Triturus cristatus. Next base: position 114,785,790 of record NC_140584.1, on the reverse strand, counting down.
GAATTAACACTTTTGGAACTAAAACAAGATTGTTTAGTGTAATTTTAATGCCTGAAATTGGTCGAAATAGAAGCTTCTGACTAGGAGAAAAAGTCTGTAACAATGGTAATTTTGGTCACATCGAGGCTTTAAAAAGTAGTTATTCAACATGAGGCACAATCCAAATGACATTTTCAATCACTTTTTCTACAGTCCAAAAAATCAATTTTCTGATGAAACGATGACCCGGGACCAGTCAAACTTTCTCCAGATGGTCAGAAATGGTAATTTTTTTATGTTTAATTTTTTGACTGTAAATGACTATTGCATGTGAATTATCACTTTTGGAACTAAAACAAGAGTGTTTAGTGTAATTTTAATGCCTGAAATTGGTCAAAATTGAAGCTTCTGAGTAGGAGAAAAAGTCTGTCAAAATGGAAATTTTGGTCACATTGAGGCTTTAAAAAGTAGTTATTCAACATGAGGCACAATCCAAATGACATTTTCAATCAATTTTTCTACTGTAAAAAAGAATCAATTTTCTGATGAAAAACGAGGACCCGTGACCTGTCGAACTTTCTCCAGATGGTCAGAAATGGTAATTTTTTAATGTTTAATTTTTTGACTGTAAATACCTATTGCATGTGAATTAACACTTTTGGAACTAAAACAAGATTGTTTAGTGTAATTTTAATGCCTGAAATTGGTCGAAATAGAAGCTTCTGACTAGGAGAAAAAGTCTGTAACAATGGTAATTTTGGTCACATTGAGGCTTTAAAAAGTAGTTATTCAACATGAGGCACAATCCAAATGAAATTTTCAATCAATTTTTCTACAGTCCCAAAAAACAATTTTCTGATGAAAAACGAGGACCCGTGACCTGTCGAACTTTCTCCAGATGGTCAGAAATGTTACTTTTTTAGTGTTTAATTTTTTGACTGTACATGACTATTGCATGTGAATTATCACTTTTGGAACTAAAACAGGAGTGTTTAGAGCCATTTTAATGCCTGAAATTGGTCGAAATAGAAGCTTCTGAGTAGGAGAAAAAGTCTGAAAAAATGGCAATTTTGGTCACATTGAGGATTTAAAAAGTAGTTATTCAACATGAGGCACAATCCACATGACATTTTCAATCAATTTTTCTACAGTCCAAAAAATCAATTTTCTGATGAAAAACGAGGACCTGTGACCTGTCGCACTTTCTTCAGATAGTCAGAAATGGTAATTTTTTAATTTTTAATTTTTTGACTGTAAATGACTATTGCATGTGAATTATCACTTTTGGAACTAAAACAAGTGTGCTTAGTGTAATTTTAATGCCTGAAATAAGTCGAACTAGAAGCTTCTGAGTAGGAGAAAAAGTCTGTAAAAATGGCAATTTTGGTCACATTGAGGCTTTAAAAAGTAGTTATTGAACATGAGGCACAATCCAAATGAAATTTTCAATCAATTTTTCTACAGTCCAAAAAAACAATTTTCTGATGAAAAACGAGGACCCGTGACCTGTCGAACTTTCTTCAGATGGTCAGAAATGGTAATTTTTTAATTTTTAATTTTTTGACTGTAAATGACTATTGCATGTGAATTATCACTTTTGGAACTAAAGCAAGAGTGTTTAGTGTAATTTTAATGCCTGAAATTGAACATGAAAAAGTAGTTATTGAACATGAGGCACAATCCAAATGAAATTTTCAATCAATTTTTCTACAGTCCAAAAAAACAATTTTCTGATGAAAAACGAGGACCCGTGACCTGTCGAACTTTCTCCAGATGGTCAGAAATGGTAATTTTTTAATGTTTCAGTTTTTTTACTGTAAATGACTATTGCATGTGAATTATCACTTTTGGAACTAAAACAAGAGTGTTTAGTGTAATTTTAATGCCTGAAATTGGTTCAAATAGAAGCTTCTGAGAATGAGAAAAAGTCTGTCAAAATGGCAATTTTGGTCACATCGAGGCTTTAAAAAGTAGTTATTCAACATGAGGCACAATCCAAATGACATTTTCAATCACTTTTTCTACAGTCCAAAAAATCAATTTTCTGATGAAAAACGATGACCCGGGACCAGTCGAACTTTCTCCAGATGGTCAGAAATGGTACGTTTTTTTTATGTTTAATTTTCTGACTGTAAATGACTATTGCATGTGAATTATCACTTTTGGAACTAAAGCAAGAGTGTTTAGTGTAATTTTAATGCCTGAAATTGGTTGAAATAGAAGCTTCTGAGAAGGAGAAAAAGTCTGTAAAAATGGCAATTTTGGTCACATTGAGGCTTTAAAAAGTAGTTATTCAACATGAGGCACAATCCACATGACATTTTCAATCAATTTTTCTACAGTCCAAAAAAACAATTTTCTGATGAAAAACGAGGACCCGTGACCTGTCGAACTTTCTCCAGATGGTCAGAAATGGTAATTTTTTAACGTTTAATTTTTTTGACTGTAAATGACTTTTGCATGTGAATTATCACTTTTGGAACTAAAACAAGAGTGTTTAGAGTCATTTTAATGCCTGAAATTGGTTCAAATAGAAGCTTCTGAGAAGGAGAAAAAGTCTGTCAAAATGGCAATTTTGGTCACATCGAGGCTTTAAAAAGTAGTTATTCAACATGAGGCACAATCCAAATGACATTTTCAATCACTTTTTCTACAGTCCAAAAAATCAATTTTCTGATGAAAAACGATGACCCGGGACCAGTCAAACTTTCTCCAGATGGTCAGAAATGGTAATTTTTTTATGTTTAATTTTTTGACTGTAAATGACTATTGCATGCGAATTATCACTTTTGGAACTAAAACAAGAGTGTTTAGAGTCTTTTTAATGCCTGAAATTGGTCAAAATTGAAGCTTCTGAGTAGGAGAAAAAGTCTGTCAAAATGGCAATTTTGGTCACATTGAGGCTTTAAAAAGTAGTTATTCAACATGAGGCACAATCCAAATGACATTTTCAATCAATTTTTCTACTGTAAAAAAGAATCAATTTTCTGATGAAAAACGAGGACCTGTGACCTGTCGAACTTTCTCCAGATGGTCAGAAATGGTAATTTTTTAATGTTTAATTTTTTGACTGTAAATGACTAATGCATGTGAATTATCACTTTTGGAACTAAAACAAGAGTGTTTAGTGTAATTTTTGATGCCTGAAATTGGTCGAAATAGAAGCTTCTGAGTAGGAGCAAAAGTCTGTAAAAATGGCAATTTTGGTCACATTGAGGCTTTAAAAAGTAGTTATTCAACATGAGGCACAATCCACATGACATTTTCAATCAATTTTTCCAAAGTCCAAAAAATCAATTTTCTGATGAAAAACGATGACCCGGGACCAGTCAAACTTTGTCCAGATGGTCAGAAATGGTAATTTTTTTATGTTTAATTTTTTGACTGTAAATGACTATTGCATGTGAATTATCACTTTTGGAACTAAAACAAGAGTGTTTAGAGTCTTTTTAATGCCTGAAATTGCTCAAAATTGAAGCTTCTGAGTAGGAGAAAAAGTCTGTCAAAATGGAAATTTTGGTCACATTGAGGCTTTAAAAAGTAGTTATTCAACATGAGGCACAATCCAAATGACATTTTCAATCAATTTTTCTACTGTAAAAAAGAATCAATTTTCTGATGAAAAACGAGGACCCGTGACCTGTCGAACTTTCTCCAGATGGTCAGAAATGGTAATTTTTTAATGTTTAATTTTTTGACTGTAAATACCTATTGCATGTGAATTAACACTTTTGGAACTAAAACAAGATTGTTTAGTGTAATTTTAATGCCTGAAATTGGTCGAAATAGAAGCTTCTGACTAGGAGAAAAAGTCTGTAACAATGGCAATTTTGGTCACATTGAGGCTTTAAAAAGTAGTTATTCAACATGAGGCACAATCCAAATGAAATTTTCAATCAATTTTTCTACAGTCCAAAAAAACAGTTTTCTGATGAAAAACGAGGACCCGTGACCTGTCGAACTTTCTTCAGATGGTCAGAAATGGTAATTTTTTAATTTTTAATTTTTTGACTGTAAATGACTATTGCATGTGAATTATCACTTTTGGAACTAAAGCAAGAGTGTTTAGTGTAATTTTAATGCCTGAAATTGAACATGAAAAAGTAGTTATTGAACATGAGGCACAATCCAAATGAAATTTTCAATCAATTTTTCTACAGTCCAAAAAAACAATTTTCTGATGAAAAACGAGGACCCGTGACCTGTCGAACTTTCTCCAGATGGTCAGAAATGGTAATTTTTTAATGTTTCAGTTTTTTTACTGTAAATGACTATTGCATGTGAATTATCACTTTTGGAACTAAAACAAGAGTGTTTAGTGTAATTTTAATGCCTGAAATTGGTTCAAATAGAAGCTTCTGAGAATGAGAAAAAGTCTGTCAAAATGGCAATTTTGGTCACATCGAGGCTTTAAAAAGTAGTTATTCAACATGAGGCACAATCCAAATGACATTTTCAATCACTTTTTCTACAGTCCAAAAAATCAATTTTCTGATGAAAAACGATGACCCGGGACCAGTCGAACTTTCTCCAGATGGTCAGAAATGGTACGTTTTTTTTATGTTTAATTTTCTGACTGTAAATGACTATTGCATGTGAATTATCACTTTTGGAACTAAAGCAAGAGTGTTTAGAGTCTTTTTAATGCCTGAAATTGGTCGAAATAGAAGCTTCTGACTAGGAGAAAAAGTCTGTAAAAATGGCAATTTTGGTCACATTGAGGCTTTAAAAAGAAGTTAATCATCATGAGGCACAATCTAAATGACATTTTGAATCATTCTTTCTACAGTCCAAAAAATCCATTTTCTGATGAAAAACGATGACCCGGGACCAGTCAAACTTTCTCCAGATGGTCAGAAATGGTAATTTTTTTATGTTTAATTTTTTGACTGTAAATGACTATTGCATGCGAACTATCACTTTTGGAACTAAAACAAGAGTGTTTAGAGTTTTTTTAATGCCTGAAATTGGTCAAAATTGAAGCTTCTGAGTAGGAGAAAAAGTCTGTCAAAATGGCAATTTTGGTCACATTGAGGCTTTAAAAAGTAGTTATTCAACATGAGGCACAATCCACATGACATTTTCAATCAATTTTTCTACAGTCCAAAAAATCAATTGTCTGATGAAAAACGAGGACCTGTGACCTGTCGCACTTTCTTCAGATGGTCAGAAATGGTAATTTTTTAATTTTTAATTTTTTGACTGTAAATGACTATTGCATGTGAATTATCACTTTTGGAACTAAAACAAGTGTGTTTAGTGTAATTTTAATGCCTGAAATTGGTCTAAATTGACGCTTCTGAGTAGGAGAAAAAGTCTGTAAAAATGGCAATTTTGGTCACGTTGAGGCTTTAAAAAGTAGTTATTCAACATGAGGCACAATCCACATGACATTTTCAATCAATTTTTCTACAGTCCAAAAAATCAATTGTCTGATGAAAAACGAGGACCTGTGACCTGTCGCACTTTCTTCAGATAGTCAGAAATGGTAATTTTTTAATTTTTAATTTTTTGACTGTAAATGACTATTGCATGTGAATTATCACTTTTGGAACTAAAACAAGTGTGTTTAGTGTAATTTTAATGCCTGAAATAAGTCGAACTAGAAGCTTCTGAGTAGGAGAAAAAGTCTGTAAAAATGGCAATTTTGGTCACATTGAGGCTTTAAAAAGTAGTTATTGAACATGAGGCACAATCCAAATGAAATTTTCAATCAATTTTTCTACAGTCCAAAAAAACAATTTTCTGATGAAAAACGAGGACCCGTGACCTGTCGAACTTTCTCCAGATGGTCAGAAATGGTAATTTTTTAATGTTTAAGTTTTTGACTGTAAATGACTATTGCATGTGAATTATCACTTTTGGAACTAAAACAGGAGTGTTTAGAGTCATTTTAATGCCTGAAATTGGTTGAAATAGAAGCTTCTGAGTAGGAGAAAAAGTCTGTAAAAATGGCAATTTTGGTCACATTGAGGCTTTAAAAAGTAGTTATTCAACATGAGGCACAATCCACATGACATTTTCAATCAATTTTTCTACAGTCCAAAAAATCAATTTTCTGATGAAAAACGAGGACCTGTGACCTGTCGCACTTTCTTCAGATGGTCAGAAATGGTAATTTTTTAATTTTTAATTTTTTGACTGTAAATGACTATTGCATGTGAATTATCACTTTTGGAACTAAAGCAAGAGTGTTCAGTGTAATTTTAATGCCTGAAATTGAACATGAAAAAGTAGTTATTGAACATGAGGCACAATCCAAATGAAATTTTCAATCAATTTTTCTACAGTCCAAAAAAACAATTTTCTGATGAAAAACGAGGACCCGTGACCTGTCGAACTTTCTCCAGATGGTCAGAAATGGTAATTTTTTAATGTTTCAGTTTTTTTACTGTAAATGACTATTGCATGTGAATTATCACTTTTGGAACTAAAACAAGAGTGTTTAGTGTAATTTTAATGCCCGAAATTGGTCAAAATTGAAGCTTCTGAGTAGGAGAAAAAGTCTGTCAAAATGGCAATTTTGGTCACATTGAGGCTTTAAAAAGTAGTTATTCAACATGAGGCACAATCCAAATGAAATTTTCAATCAATTTTTCTACAGTCCAAAAAAACAATTTTCTGATGAAAAACGAGGACCCGTGACCTGTCGAACTTTCTCCAGATGGTCAGAAATGTTACTTTTTTAATGTTTAATTTTTTGACTGTAAATGACTATTGCATGTGAATTATCACTTTTGGAACTAAAACAGGAGTGTTTAGAGTCATTTTAATGCCTGAAATTGGTCGAAATAGAAGCTTCTGAGTAGGAGAAAAAGTCTGTCAAAATGGCAATTTTGGTCACATTGAGGCTTTAAAAAGTAGTTATTCAACATGAGGCACAATCCACATGACATTTTCAATCAATTTTTCTACAGTCCAAAAAATCAATTTTCTGATGAAAAACGAGGACCTGTGACCTGTCGCACTTTCTTCAGATGGTCAGAAATGGTAATTTTTTAACGTTTAAGTTTTTTGACTGTAAATGACTATTGCATGTGAATTATCACTTTTGGAACTAAAACAAGAGTGTTTAGAGTCATTTTAATGCCTGAAATTGGTTCAAATATAGGCTTCTGAGAAGGAGAAAAAGTCTGTCAAAATGGCAATTTTGGTCACATCGAGGCTTTAAAAAGTAGTTATTCAACATGAGGCACAATCCAAATGACATTTTCAATCACTTTTTCTACAGTCCAAAAAATCAATTTTCTGATGAAAAACGATGACCCGGGACCAGTCGAACTTTCTCCAGATGGTCAGAAATGGTACGTTTTTTAATGTTTAATTTTTTGACTGTAAATGACTATTGCATGTGAATTATCACTTTTGGAACTAAAGCAAGAGTGTTTAGTGTAATTTTAATGCCTGAAATTGGTTGAAATAGAAGCTTCTGAGAAGGAGAAAAAGTCTGTAAAAATGGCAATTTTGGTCACATTGAGGCTTTAAAAAGTAGTTATTCAACATGAGGCACAATCCACATGACATTTTCAATCAATTTTTCTACAGTCCAAAAAAAC